>NC_134586.1:66675269-67326519 GCF_037038515.1 Microtus pennsylvanicus | reverse complement strand
TCTCAGGATAATTCCTGACAGATCTTGAAAGAATAATACTAATTTTCAAAAAAAAACAAGGATAGCCAAAACAACCCTATATAATAAAGAAAAATCTGGAGGTATCACCACCCCTGACTTCATGCTCTATTATAGAGCTACAGTAATGAAAGCAGCTTGTTATTTGCATAAAAACAGACCAGTAAACTAAAGGAATTGAATCAAAGATCCTTATATCAGCCCACACACATATAAACACCTGATTTTTGACAAAGAAACTAAAAATGGAAAACGGAAAAAAGAAATCATCAACAAATGATGCTGATATAGTTGGAAGTTGACATGTAAAAGAATGCAAATAGATCAATATCTATCACCATGAACAAAACTAAGTCCAAATGGATCAAAGGCCTCAATATAAATCCATCCACACTGAACCTGATTGAAGTGAAATTGAAAAGTACTCTCATATGCATTAGGACAGGAGACCACTTTCTAAATATAACACCAGTAGCACAGTCAGCTAGAATACGGCAAAGGACATGATCAATAAGACAAAATGGCTGTCTACAGAATGGGAAAAGATCTTCATTAACCCCACTTCTGATAAAGGGCTGATCACCAAAACATACAAAGAACTCAAGAAGATAGACATCAAACTGCCAAATAATCCCAAAAAAGCATGGGATAAAACTGGACTCTCGGAACATGGCGAACAATGAGGGCTGAAGAGACGCCAAGGACAATGGCACGCGGTTTTGATCCTACGCAATGTGCTGGCTTGGTGGGAGCCTAGCCAGTCTGGATGTTCACCTTCCTAGATATGGATGGAGGGGGGAGGACCTAGGACGTACCACAGGGCAGGGAACCCTGACAGCTCTTTGGACTGGAAAGGGAGGGAGAGAGGAGTGGGGGGAAGGGGAGAGGGGTGGGAGGAGGGGGAGAAGAGTGGGAGGAGGGGGAGAAGAGTGGGAGGAGGGGGAGGGAAATGGGCGGCTGGTGGGAGGAGGTGGAAATTTGTTTTTTTTTCTTTTCTTTATCCTCCTTTTATCAATAAAAAAATTTAAAAAAAAAAAAATCGGGTCCAGACTGAAACAGATAATTTTCAACAGAAGAATCTCAAATCGAAAAAAGACACTTAAGGAAATACTTAACATCCTTAGTCAACAGGGAAATGCAAATCAAACAACTCAGATGCCATCTAACAACAACTGGAAAAGCTATGATCAAAAACACTGATGTTAGCTTATGCCAGACAGAATATAGAGTAAAGGGAACACTTCTCCATTACTGGTGAGTGTGCAAACTTGTACAGCTGGTGTGAAATGGCAATTTTTCCAAAAATTGAAAATCAGTCTACCTCAACACTCAACAATACTGCTTTTGGGCACATACTCAAAAGAGACACAGACATACCGCAAGAATATCTGCTTGACTATGTTCATAGCAGTATTATTTGTCATAGTCAGAACCTGGAAACAACCTAAATGCTCACTAACTGAAGAATGGATAAAGAAAATGTGATACATTTACATAGTGTAGCACTATCTAATGGTAAAAAATAATGACATCTTTAATTTTGCAAACAAACAGATGGAGCTAGAGAAAACATCTTGAGTGAAGTAACCCAGTCCCAGAAAGACAAAGGTTGTATGTACTCACTCATAAGTGAATATTAGACATAAATGAAAGAATAACCAGCCTACAGTCCACAACCCCAGAGAAGTTAGAATTCTCTTTCAGAAATGGAAGCAGAAGCAGATATCTCCAACTAACTACCGTGCCGAGCTCCAGGAAAAGAGAGGGACAAGTGATAATATGAACAAAGTTCTCAAGACCATGATGGGAAAACCCACAGAATCAGCTGACCCAAACTAGTGGAAGATCACTAATTCAGGAATAACAACTGCGGAACCTGCATAGAACCAAAATAGAACCCCTGAATACAGATGACAATGGTGTAGCTTGGGCAGTATATGGGGTAACTGGCAGTGGGGCCAGGATCTTATTCTAATGCACGAACTGACTTGGTGGAGCCCATTCTCTCTGGAGGGATAACTTGTTCAGTCTAAGCAGGAAACGGGGAGAGGGCCTTGGTCCTGCCTCAATGAGGTGATGGGACAGACTTAATGGACTTCCTAGGGATGGCCTAATATCTCTGAAGAGTGGGTGGGGTAGGATAGAGGAAAGGGGGAGGAGCAGGAAAGCAGAAAGAAAGAAGGAAGGGTGAACTGGAATTGTTATGTTAAAGGAACCTTAGCATCACACAACAGACTTGATATTATTTACTAGTTTGTTCATTCAGTTATTTGAAGAACCGTCTGAAGGACCCAAAGTTGTTCTTGAAACTTGATATGTAACCAAGGATGATCATGAGCTTTGATGCTCCTGTCTTTACTACCTCAGTAGTGAAATTACATGCAGGCCCTGCCAGGACCAGCAACTAACTTGTTGGACATCAAACTCAAGATTTCACATGTAGCTTCTGGTATCTGAGATGCATCCCCAGACTGGTCATATACTCACTACAAAATATTTCAAAACCCTGCAGTGAATTTGGTAATATATGTGTTTCATGCAAGACATATATGTCTTTCTGTGAGATGGGAGAAAATTAATCCTTTCTGTAAACTGCTTAAAGTAATCAAGAAAATAATCTTAAGCAATTAATTCAATCTACGGATCCAATTGACCCTCCCCAAGCCTCCTCACTCCATATCTACAGAACTGCAAAGATGATGTTAAGTATACATAAACTGTATAAAGGGAAAGTATATTTCATAATTTGGAATGGGAGGAAATTAGTTCACACAGAGTTTATTCAGGTTCAAAGATAACCTGAAACAATTAAGGATGCAATTCACAAGTAAAATACAGCTCAATAAACAATGAAAGTTTCTTAAGAGATGGGGTGGGTAGGGAGCTACAGAGATGACTTAGCAATTAAAAGTAGTTACTACTCTTGCAAATGACCCAGGCTCAGTTCCCAGCACCTGCATGATAGTTCACAACTAGCTGTAACTCCAGTTCCAGGGGATCTAATGCCTTCTTCTGACCCCAGCAAGTGCCAGATACAAATGAGTATGTACACATAAGCAGGCAAAAGAATCATCCATTATAATAAAATAAATGAATATGCAAAGCTCATATGGGCTGAAGGTTTGGCTAAGTAGATAAAAATGACTCCACACAAGATTGTAGACTAGAGTTTAAATCATCAGAAATCATCTATAACCCAGACAGGTATGGGGGTTCACTAAAATTCTTAGAAGGCAGAGATGGAATTACTGGAACAAACTGACCAGCTTGATTAGTCAATTAAGAGTTATAGGAACAATTGATAGACGCTGCCTCAGTAAATGAAGTGTTTACTGATGGGGAAAGACACTCATCATCAACTTTGTGACTCCACACACAGGCACACACACACATGTTCACCTGGACACACATGTATATACTTACATATATACATGCACACATACATACATGAATATACACACATATGCATGCATGTGTGCATGCACAGATGCACACACACACACACACAGAGAAAAACAAAAAGACAGTTTCTAAAGTTAGTTTAGAATGATCAAAAGATTTCCCCAAAGTATTTCAAGGAGAAAGAGGAAGGAAGTGGGACTCAGTATTAGGACTCAGCATGATGAAATTTTAAATGATTCCCAGAGATCCAGGCCCTTCTGCTTCAAGACTATTTTGGATCATTGCAGCAGAAGAGAGTTTTAATTTCCCAGAATTGAACATTGTGTTTTAGCTGAATAGATGTAATAGCAGTGTCCCGCCATATATGTTTGATGTTCTAAGATGTGGGAAATATGGAAACTAATGCTTGATTTTTTTTCATTAAAATATATTTTATTGAAGCTTTCAAAACATTACATTGGACTCCAAAAGGTAACAATTATACTAGGGCAAAACCAGGTAAGGTCATAAACAAAAGTCTTTCATACTATGCATCCACAGACACTCAACAAATTAGTTCCTTGCTACCAAAGTGAAAGAAGAATAAAGTGTGGTAGACCTGATCTGACTTCAATTATTACAGTCCTGATCCATCTATAATTGTATCAGTGTCTATAATTGAATTATCAGAGTTTACAGGAAAATACTCTGTCTCTAAAACACAAGACACACACCTTTCCCTTCAAGCACCCTTTGACACTCTTCTCTGGTTAAATCATTGAAGTCAAGTCCAATTTTGATTATGTGTCAGAGAATGTGCTAGAGTAAGTAAGTAAAATGAGTTAATGACAAAATTATCCATTATCAACTTTTGAGATTGCTGCTCTTTCAGCTTATCCTGCATGCTCCATCATAATTTAATTTGTGAGGATTTTTCACTGTGATTAAGTAATTTCCTCTATCAACTTTCAAACCAAAGTCCTTTTGGACAGCACTACCAGTAAGAGATGGCTTGTTTTAGAGCAGCAAAAGTAGTGAAGATATCTGTGTATTTTCCCTAGTATAATAATTTAAGGGATTTTCCCCCATGGATAAATTTTAGCACCATTTTTCTCTATCCTTAGCTCAAATAATTGGTTTAGACAGAAAGCAGTGATGGCCAGAGTTAGAAGAAACCTAAGAATTTGAGATGTCTAGAGAATGAAGACAATTAGCTTTTGTACCCTTGGCACAGATTTGTGAGAGTCCAATAAAGAGATATAGATAATTCAAGTGATGTTTTACAAATGACTACTACACAGATAAACAGCAGTTTCAGAGAACACGAGAAATATATGTAGGTTTATAAAAGATTTTCATAATTTGGAAGGGCAGATACTGGTGTCGTACATGAAAATATAAAATCATGAGGGAAAACATTAGAGTTATACATATTTTATGTACATAATAAAATGATCATGTATGCATTCAAAGATGACAAAACAGGATAATTTAATTTGCTGCAGAAATGTGCTACGTGCCTTTTCTATTGATTTTAGAAAGTAAAATGGATGCTGTAAGAGCTGATACTTTTAAGGGTCAGGAGAGTCTGAAGAGAATGGATGGACAGACAATCTAAAGACACTTAGCTGGGGGTATACACAGGGTATATTTCTGGAGTTATCACCAAGTGGTGAAGAAAATCATATCATACACCTTTAAAGAAACCAATTCAATAAAAATTCTAATGCAACCACAGTGCCACTTTAAATATACTTATTTAATGTGCCTTTTCATTGTTATGTAATATATATGTATCATATGCATTCAGTGCCTTAGGCGGCAAGGTTTTATATGACGCTACCTGAAGGTATACTTGGTTATTACTCGACTTGAGTGTTAGGAAAAAATGGTTATCTGAAAGAACAGTGAGTGTCTTGGACCATCACTCTAACCCATAAATTAATATTTTCCTTGATGTTAGAAAAAAATCACCACAAAGTTTGTGTCTTAAAACAATATAGTCCTTAGGTTCAGAAGAACCCTTGAACTATGAGCTGAAAATTAACCCTTCTTTATTAATTCTGCTCTTTTCTCACACTGTGTATGTTAGAAAAGTATAAATAATAGGATTCAGAGCAAAGCTGTTTAGAAATGCTAGAAAGTATTCTCATAGACAGGCAAACAAAGCAAACCGAGAGATAAAAGTGAAAAAGTCAGAAAGTGTAAATATATTTAGATGTTGTAGTTTGGGGGTTATTTGTCCTTCAAGGGTTTCAGTATATACTTTAAAGACATCTAGAAAGTTCACATAACCATTAAAACTCTGGGAAAATAGAGGTACATTAGAGTCAATCCATGAAATATTTGTTCAAGTGTCTTCCCAAGCTAAAGTAGTCTTTTCTTTCAGTGTTTTAGATGGTAAGGAAAAGTCCTTTGCCAGCTATATTTAATGGAAACAATTATTCCACTCTGAATTTCAATTTGGTTAATTATTATTTATGTATAAAAATTTAAGTTTAATGCTGTCCAAATTTATTACATTTTCTTATATGCACAATTTCCCATGTGTCTTAGAAAATATCTATCTCATGGGGATGCATTTGTGTGTGTGTGTGTGTGTGTGTGTGTGTGTGTGTGTGTGTGTGTGTGTGTGTGCTCTGTTCTGAAATAATTATGGGATAAACTTTTACATTTGTAGTTTGATAAGTTCTCTTAACATGAAAATAGAGAATGAGAGGAACAACCAAAAATTCCTTTAGGCATGTCTGCAGACATGGCTCAGTGGATAAGAGTACTTACTGCTTTTAAAGATGACCTGGATTCAGATTCCAGCACTCAAACTACAAATCACCATTGGTAACTCCTGTGGAAGGGCATCTATCATACTCTTCTGGCTCCTCATGTATCAGGTGTGAACATGGGGCAGAAACTTAAATCCAAGCATAAATTTAATACACACACACACACATCATAAAAAATAAAATTCCTTATGTAATCCAATAAAAGATATCCAGTAGTTTGAGAAGAAAAAGAAAACAAACAACCAAACAAACAAAAATAAATCACAGCAATAATTATCCTTTCTGTGTTTTAAAGGTTTGGAAATTTGTTAAAAGTAATTAACCCTGCTGATTATTTTTCAGCTTTCTGGAATTTACAGATTTAGTGTATTTATTTATTGTCTTAATGTAACACTTACTTTAGCTTTATACTAAGTTTTGAATTCTGTTAGTGTATGTATATGTGTATATATGCATATATATTTTGTGTTTGTGTGCACACAAGTGCATGTGCATGCATACTTAAACATGTATGTGCAAGTTCCCTCAACTTTGAGTCTGTGTTTAGAAGTTATAGGTCCATACTGAGTGCCCTCTGTTGATATCCACCTTAATGTTTGAGACAAAGTTTCTTAATGAGACTGGATCTCACCATTTCAACCATTTGAATTCCAAAATCATCCTGTCACTACCTTCCTGACATTGGGGTAATAAACATGGCTACTGCTTCTGGCTTTTACTTAGGTCATGAGGATCTGATATTTAATTTTCAATCTCTGTACACACTAAGCTTTCTCCTCCGTATATAGGGCATATCCTATATAATTTTAAATTTATTTTGTATTTTTTGATCTTTAAATTTTAGAATCAGTCCTTTAATTTTTCAAAAAAATCCTAAAAATATAATTAAAATTGTTTCTCAGAAAATTGGGAATAGAGCTAGTGTAAAACCCAGCAATAGCACTCTTCAGCATATACTCAATGGATGCTCTACCATACTACAAGGACATTTGTTCAACTATCTTCCTAACACATTATCCATAATAGTCACAACTTTGAAACAGCCTAGATGCTCCTCAACTAAAGAATGGATAAAGAAAATGTGTTACACAATTGAGTACACTCAACGGTTAAAAAAAATGACATCTTGAAATTTTCATGTAAATAAATGGAACTAGAAAAACCCATCCTGAGTGAGGTAACCCAAACCCATAAAGATGAGCATGGTATGTACTCACTCATAGATGAATACTAGCTGTAAAGCAAAGGATAGGGAGCCTATAGTCCATGACCACAGAGAAGCTAACAAGGAGAGTCCTAAGAGAAATATACATAGATCCCCCTGGGAAGCAGAAATAGACAAGATCTCTTGAGAAAATTGGGAGTGTGAGGATTAGGGGAGAAGGGGAAGGCAAAAGGGGAGAAGGAGGGAAGAAGAGGAAGAAGAGAATTACAAGAAATGGGATGGTTGAGATGGGAAAAGGACAGCGATAGAGAACAAAGAAAGAAATATCTTGATTGAGGGAGCCATTATGGGGCTAGCAAGAAACATGGCACTAGAGAAATTCTCAGGATTCCACAAAGATGACCCCAGCTATGACTTTGAGCAATAGTGGAGAGGGGGCCTGAACTGGTTTTGCTCTATAGGCAGATTGATGACTATCATAAATATTGTCATAGAACCTACATTCAGCAACTGATGGAAGCAGATGCAGAGAACCATAGCGGAACATTGGACTGAACTCCTAAAGTCCAGTGGAAGAGAAGGAGGAGTGAGAATATGAGCAAAGAGGTCAAAACCAAAATGGGGATACCTCTGAAACAGTTTAGGTGTGCTAATGAGAACTTACCAACTCTGGTTGGACAGCGAAGGTGCCAGCATAGGATCAAACTAGGTCCCCTGAATGTAGGTGACAGTTGTATGGCTGGGGCAGACTGTGGGGCCGCAGGCAGTGAGGCCAGGATTTATCCCTACTACTTGCACTGGCTTTTTGGAAAACATTGTCTCTGGAGGAAAACCTTGCTCAGCCTAGATATAGTGGGGAGGGCCTTGGTCCTACCACAAAACAATGTGTTAGACTTTGTTTTCTCCCCATGGGAAGTCAAACCATCTCTGAGGAGGTGAAGGGGGCAGGGAGAAGGAAGGTGGAGAGAGTTGGGGGGAGGTGAGGGAGGGGGAAATGGATTTGGCATGTAAAATAAGAAAAGATAGCTTTCTTTAAAAAAAATTAAAATAAAAATTGTGTTCAATATATATATATATATATATATATCAATTTCAGGAGAATTCTTATTGTATAACACTGTGTACATAAGCAACATACATATTTTCATAACAAGAATTATTAAGTTTCCTATGTAATGTGCTTACGTACAACTTTTACTATATTTTCTTAATTTTAATTGAGTATGTTTACTAGTAATGGTAATAGAAATTAAATTTAAAAATATTTATTGCTAGTACAGTTTTTGTACATTTTCAAGAAGTTATATAACCGAGGGAAATGCACTGAAGTCTGAAATATTAAATCTGGCTCCATTACTGTATGTGGTGATTTAGAAGGTTAAGAGAGAAACGGCATGGCTGGACAGTGGTGATTCATGCCTTTAATCACAGCACTCAGAGGCAAAGGCAGGTAGATCTCTGTGAGTTCAAGACCAGCCTGGTCTACAAGAACTAGTGCCAGGACAAGCTCCAAATCTACAGGGAAACCCTGTCTCGAAAAAGAGAGAGAGAGAGAGAGAGAGAGAGAGAGAGAGAGAGAGAGAGAGAGAGAGAGAGAGAAAGAGAGAGAAAAAGAGAGAGAGAGAGAACAGTGAAACAGAAGTAGAAGCATAATATACTAAGAGTTGCCTACCTCTCAGCTCCCAGCCCATTTTTAAATACTTCTCATATTCTGTAGAGCTCTTAATCTTCTAGTTAATTTTAATGTTAATAGCTTATGGATACACATTCACTGACAATCTTAGAAATCTACTCTATTAATCTTCTATTGTTTCTCAATGTGGCCAAATTGGAGACCGAGGTTAATCTTACATTTAAGACAGTGCAAGGTGCGATTGTTGTCTATTTATAGGTCTTTTACCTGCCACTTTGATAAATCCACCTTAAAATCCTAGTTATATGTTTTAGAAGCTATGCCTTTGTCTTTTATGTGAACCCATACACAGTTCCTATTTTTCTTTTCCACCCAGATTGTACTACTCATGTCTGCATTAAATTATGAGAACTATGATAAACCTTTTTTTTTAAATGACTTAGAATAACTGTTCTATCTTTTGCCACTATGTGAGCCCAGTACAGCCCACAAATCCTTTTTCAAAACTGAGTTGTAATTTCCGGGGTGCAGTAGTAGCTCATTAAGGACCAAGGACAGTGTCTCCTGGAGCAAAGAATCCTGCATGGCATCACAGGTCCTGCCACGAGGAACCCGTCATATCTCTATTGCCATCTGTGGACTATTCACTGATGCTCTTTATCAGATTCAAGATAGTTTGCTGAAAGCATTTAGTATGAACAGGTTTAAATTTTGCCAATTTCTTTTTCTATACCTCCTGAGATAATCAAAGTGTTTCTTTTCATTTTTTAGTTAATCTGCTGGATTCAATTGATTTCTAATTTTTAAAGAAAAGTTTCATTACTGTGGAGAATACAGTGTCCCTGTATGTGTTATCCTATTTTTGCCGAATTTAATTTGCTAGAATAGTGTTGAAGATTTTCACATTAATATTCATGACAAATAGTTCCATAATTTTATCTTTTGTGATATATTTGTCTAATTTGGGTACTGTGTCCATGAGGGCTATACAAACTTTGGAAGTGTTTCCTTCTATTACTGAAATTGTGTGAGGTTGACATAACTTGTACTGAAACATTTAATAGATGCCAGTAATAATACCGTGGTACACAGGCATTTTTTGTGTATCTTTTATTTTATTTTACTTTCTCTGATTGTGTGTATGTGTGTTACTGTGCTATGGCACATATGGAGATAAGAGAGCATCCTACAGAGTTTCTTCTCTCTTCAACTCTGTGGATTCTGGGTTTGAAACTTAGATGGCCATCCTTGGCAAGTACTTACTCACCAAACCAGCCTGCAGACCATAGACTTGAAAGGAAGCTTTATTATTCATTCAAATTATTAAAGAATTATAGAAATAGTCAGACTTTAATTTTCATTATTGCATTGCGATGAGCTGTGTATCCCATGAATCTGTTCCCTTCAGCCAAATTGCACTGTCTTTAAGAAGGGCCATTATATCCCACTTGGAAATTCCACATTCTCTGTGCGTGTAGCATCTCAGATTCTAAATATCTGTTCAGTAATGAGTTCAAGACCTCTACTGTAACAAGATGAAATAGCTGCTGACATGGATACAGTTTCTATTACTCAACTTCGTTTTGGTTTCACATCCTATGAAGGAGAATGAGTTCAGGTCCTCAGACCTCCCCCTCTAGATAGACCATGCAAGCCATCCAATGTATGTCAGAGGTATTAGGTGTCAGAACCTAATTAGATGAGACACAACCCTTGGAGTCCTTCCTGTGCCTTCTAGTCTGTTTACTTTGAAGGATTTCTCTGTGAAATCACTGCTTTGTACACATTGCTTTGTTTGCCGTGTAGAATCCTTGGATTTCAGAACAGACAGACCAGCCCTCAGGATTTCCATGCATCTAGTTTCTTTCTCTGCCCTACAGAAGTCCCTGCTAATGACATTTTTGTTTTCTATATCTGAACCCTCTCTGGGACTCATTGTAGCCCCATATTTGAGCTGAATAAAAGAAATTATGCCTCTTTATTTTGATGTTGTTTAATTTCTTATTTTAAATTATGTGTACATGTATGTGTCTGTTTTCACCTTAAGCAGGCATCAGGAAACAGGGATGATATTATCAGAAGGATGTGTGACCACCAGTGCACATCAGTAACCGTTTTATGTGCCTGAGGCTACACACTCTGCCCAGTGAATAATGGGGGCATCTGGAACTCTCTTATGTAGAGAGGCATAGACACCAATCTCAGGAGATACTTCAGTATCTCTGAAACAGGCATTGTCTGCTCTGTAATCTAACAAAATAATCACAAAACTGCTTTAAATCTGAAGAAAAATTGTAAGACATTAAAGGACTATACTAATTAACGATTTTCTATAACTTTATATATTATTTTAGTCTAGCATGTTATTACCTTGGCATATTTAAACTTAGGTTTATGAAATTATTTTAGAATCATTAGATGTAATAATATATATTAACTGTAAATATGTAAATACAGGAGCTGTTGATTCTTTTGTTTCTCTTTGAAATATACAACATGAAATTTCTTTAACACTAATTTTTTTTAATTTCTATAGCTTTTTAGTTATGGTCATAGTGATGTTAGCCTTACATATTCTCATTTTATTTAACATGATAGTTTATGTGATGTTGAAACTGGAGCATCATGTTTTCAATCTCTCATTGAATTTGTGTAGGTCTTTACAAAGCCTGGTTTTTATTATATATCAGTTAGAAGGGAAAGAGGCATGCTTGTCTTTTAATATCTTGCCACTCACTTGCTTTTCCTATTTGATGTATGTGTTTTGTAAACCCAGAGACCGGGATAATTAGACTTCCTGGGCAGCTGTAATACTAAACCTTCTGTAAACTCTTAGCGCAAAGATTGCTTCAAAATGCTCCCTTTATTTTCCCTATAATTTCACCTTACAACTTTCCATAAATCCCTCTATAAATCATGTGGGTTCGGCAACCTTTCAGCACTAGCTGCTATTCCCCATATTTTAGTAGAACTGCCAACTGCAGTGTCTCTTACAATGTTATGAATAGAGTAGACAATGGCATATATGGATATAAAACAATGTGCCTTCTCAGCATTCCCAATGACCCTCTAGACCTGAGCAAGCTTTGATAAGGATCCATGCTGCGTGGAGCACTTTGCCACAATTGTGGGAGGGAAAAGCAAGCAGATGGTCCACTTAGCCCAGCATCCTGTGGAGGACTCGTCAAGCAGGCCTTAGAAACATTACAGCTGGGATAAGGTAAACCACCATAGCTGCAAACAACCTTGATTGAGCACTGTATTATATGGGAAGCTAGTCTATTTGTTGATTTGCTTTATTTTACATTATATGCATTTGTATATGGTTGTGCGGCTATGTGTGTGTCTGAGTACAGGTGCAAGAGGAGGCCAAAGAAGGATATCACTTGAGCTAGAGTAAGAGTTGTTATAAACAATCCTTTGTAGGTGTTGGAAGCCAAACTGGGATACATTGCAAGAGCAATACACAATCTTAACTGCTGAGCATTGTCTCCAGGCCCTGAGATATTTATTAATCTCATAAAATAATTTTAAGTTCACATCCTGAAAAATATATTTAAATTAAATTTGTATAAATGTCTAACTTTAAAGGCATTAGAATTGTGCAATAAACCTCAAAATTAAAGAAAAAACTTTTATATTATATTCTAATACTATGAAGGCTGAGGAGCTAGCTCATTTTGTAAAATAAATTTTCATACACACAAAGGCAGTTTTATTCCCAGAATGACAGTGGGACTGATCTAATGGGAGCTCACCAAGGCCAGCTGAACTGGGACTGAACGAGCATGTGATCAGTGGGACTCTCTGAATGTGGAAGACAATGAGGGCTGACTGAGAAACCAATGATAATGACACCGGGTTTTGATTCTTCTGCATGTACTGGCTTTTGGGGAATCTAGTCTATTTGGATGCACACCTTCCTAGACCTGGATGGAGGACGGAGGGCCTTGGACTTCTCACAGGGCAGGGCACCCTGACTTCTCTTAGGACTGGAGAGGGAGTAGGAAGGAGAAGTGGGGGGAGAGGAAGGGAAATTGGAGAATAGGAGGAAGTATAAATTTTTAACAAATAGATAAAAGAAAAGAAAGGAAAAAAATAAACCCATGAACAAAAAATTCAGGATGTGTTTGCTTCAGCTTCTAAGTTCAACACTGAGGAGGTAGAAACAAGCAGATCCCTGTAACTTCTTGGACAACCAGGTTAGCCTCCTGGGTGAGCTTCAGCCCAAAGAAAGGCTTTGTCGCAAGGAACAACACAAAAAAAAAACTAAAAATATCATTAATAGTATCTAAAACCCATAGTAGAGATTTCCCCCCCCCCCCTTGTAACCACCCCTCTGAGGTTTCAACCAATATTTGACTCCAGAGTAGACTAACTACTATTCCCTTTAAGGTGAAAGATGAGGAGGAGGGCTGTATTCACACCCCTTACCTTGAGAGCCTTCTGCTAATTACTCTATCTGCACTATAACAAGACTCGGAGGCTTCAGGTCTAGAACACGGGTATATAATGGAGAACCAGAGCTCAGTACACATATGGAAAAACTGTATCTTGGATGAGTGGCTTCTTGTGCCTTTTAGGGTTCTCAATTAAAAACAGAGAAAATGGGAGGTGGGAAAGAGGAATACATGGAGAAAGGGAGAAAAGAATAAGCTCACATTATTCTGAATGCCGAGGATCTCCATGATTTGCAATTAACCAAAAAATAACTTTTCTTCTTGGTGTTTCTGTGAATGTCATACCTCCAAAAATTAGAAGAGACCTAACCTCTCTGGAGTTGACTCAGCCACATGGTCTAAATGTTAGACTAGAGTCATGAAAAAGAATAATCACATAGCCCGGCAGTGGTGGCGCACGCCTTTAATCCCAGCACTCGGGAGGCAGAGGCAGGCGGATCTCTGTGAGTTTGAGGCCAGTCTGGTCTACAAGAGCTAGTTCCAGGACAGGAACCAAAAGCTATGGAGAAATCCTGTCTCGAAAAATAAAAAATAAAAATAAGAATAATCACATAAATGTCTGGGAACTCCGTATCCCTGACAGTTTCACACAAAAAACATAGATTGTTTAAGTAGTTATCGCTATACTTCATTTAGATACTCATTTACTTACTGTGGACCTGGAAGAATCTAACCTAGATTCTGCCATATGCTCTACCTTCCGAGTTCCAAAATTGTTATCTTAGAAATTTTTAATAGCTGTTATAATCTGGGTAATTGTAAAATTGACATTTCTTCTCATTCACTGCAACATCGTTATGAGTAAATCCCTTAATTCTCTGTCATAAAGCTTAAAGGAGAGGAAGGGGAGATGGCCACATGTTTATGATGTTGTACCAATGCAGCCTCCATGCGGCATTTATCCCTGCTTCACCCAAGAACAGGACTTATGGGAGAAGTTTGAAACATCATTCGGGAAATAAAACTCAAATGTTTAAAGTAAAACTCAGTTTTCAAAAGTTTTCTGTACCTGCTGGTGTACTTTAAGGCCTCCTTTGTATCTCATAACAGTTTTATTCACTTTGAGCTTCTCTCCTAATATCCTACAACTCCATCAACTAAAAATGTGTGTATTACTAAGTATATGTATATGTGTATACATGTTCAATGTTCAGGTGCATGTGTTTGTACATGCATATGTGTATGGAAACCAAAGGACAAATTGCCTCATGCTGGGCAAGGAATACCTATATAGGAGGCTGAAGAGAGCACACAAAACACGGTAATTTGACTCTAGACCTGCAATATTCCATTCTCTCCACACCACTGCAATCCTAATTAACTGGTCAGTCTTTGCAGACATGGCTTCTTTCTTGGAATATTTGTTCACAGGTGACAGTCCTGACCAGGTCCTAAATAGAGAGGAAACTTTCCTTCTCCTAAAATCAATACCAAAAAAAAAAAAGAAGAAGAAGAAGAAGAAAGAAATCTAATCAGGAAAGAACACATTTCCCTGACTCTGATGAGGTTGCAAACTAAAGATACAAGCATAACAAAATCTGAAACATCCAAGCAATAGACTGCTTAGAGTCTCACAGAGGTGTGCAATGCCAAGCACCTTCATCTTGCTCAGTGAGACTGATTTCAGATGACTGGCTTCTAAACTTGAGAAACATTTTTTTTTTAATTTCATACCAGTTTCGATACATTATCTTCTTTTGTAAAACTACATTTGCCTACAACTCAAATTTGTAGCAATCCTCCTGCTTCAGCTTCCATAGATTCTGAACTCTAAAAATGCATAATCATATGCTACTTGCATGAGAGAGTTTTGAGAAGTAATAAAATCTGAGTCTGTGGACCTTTGCCAAATAGCTTCAGTAGGAAATGAATAAACTATATGAGGACATTTACTGTGTATTCATCTGACTTCTCTTTCCTATGAGTTCGCTGATAGAGATAATGAAGGAGGGGACTGAGATCACCGATTATTTGGCTGTGCTCCTTTGTGTCAAGTGTAGGGCTAAGTGTTTAGCATACATTGTAACATCCTCTTAATATCTCCCTAGAATGACAAAGCACGAATCGTGGATGGCTCCCTTGGTCATCATGTTCAGGTGATGTCATCATTAACATTTTTCAATGGCTATCTAGAGCCATATGCAGGAATAGCCATCTGGTGACAATTGAACAAAACTGACTTAAGGAAAGCAAAGTGCCAGTGGCTAACACAATACTTTTAACTCCTTTGAACTTGGTAGTGACTGCTTTAGCCAGCTTCAAGGAAGCAGACCTCCACTCCAGTCTCTGGTGCCATCTCAGTGTGCAAATTCAATGAGCTATCACACCCCTTAAAGATACAAAATTATCTTATGTTTTGTCCCCATTTTTGCATATCTCAGAAGCTATTTTTCTCTTCTGCATCCAATTCCATGTTTTTCTTAGTTTTACCAGAAAATGCCATTTTGTGTGTGTTTTTCCCACCCTTTTTTTAACATAAAAAATGGAATAAGATTGTATTCTGGTTCCTGACCCCAATTCATTTGAGAAAACCACCTGTTTATCTATGGAATAATACCATGCTTGTACTCATACCTTTACCTCAATTATTTTAAGTTGCTCTTATATATCATTCTAAATTTCTTTTTATGACATATAACATGGTAACTATTAGCTGATTATATGGTGACAGACAGAAAGATATTTGAATAAAGACTGCATTTTATTACATGCCCAACACCTGACATTGATCCTACAATGCAGAATGTATTAGAATCTATTGATTGATTTCAGTCCAGATGATTTCAATCCTTTTAGGGTGGTATTTTTTTGGTTACCTTTTTGTCCATTTGATAAAAAGCCCCAAGGGTTATAGATGAAAGGGTTTGTTTGGGGTTTCCAGTTTCAAATGGAGAAGAGTCAATCAGCATTATTATGTGGAAGCATGGTCTTAAGCATCAGGCATGGTAACAGGGTTATCTAGCTGGTAGCTCACATCTCATGGCCCAAGTATGGAACAGGGAGATCATACTCAAAACTGCTCAAGTCTCAAAGCCCATCCCAGTGTCATACTTTCTCTAGCAAAGCTCCACCTCTTTAAACACCACAAAAAAAAAAACCACTACCAAGTGGGACTGAGCATCAAATATCTGAGCCTATCAAGGCAATTGTCATTCTAACCACGAAAGGCAAAATGATGTGTTTTTAAATTAGATTTTATTTTTGAAGATTAGAATATCATTACATTATTTCCTTCTACCTTTTTCTCTCAAACATTCACATATACCCTTTCATTTTCATTTTCAAATTCAAGGCTGTTCTTTTCATTAATTGTTGTATACATATATGTATATGTATACCTTAATTGTGTTTATTCTTAAACACAATCTGCTCAGTCTGTTTAGTTTTCCCTAGCCATCTACTCAGGGGATGTGAATTCACAGATCTTCAAGGAGAACATACAACCACCACTTAACTATAAAAACATAATTCCTAACTATATTCCAAGTACTTACACTAATAAACATGGATAAGTGTTGTAGTAATATGGGGGGCGGCGCTGCGTCCCCAAACACCCCAGCCGCCTGGCCTGCCCGGCTAGCTTATGCCCCAAATAATTACACGGACACTGTATTCTTTTAAACACTGCTCTGGCCCATTTCTAATCATCTGTGTAGCGCCCCTAGGTGCGCTTACCGGGAAGATTCTAGCCTAAGTCCATCCTGGGTTGGAGCTTCATAGCGTGCGTCTTCCCTGGAGCAGGTAGCATGGCGTCTCTCTGAATCGTCTGCTCAGGAGAGGAGAGCTGTGGAGTCTGACCTCACTTCCTCTTCCTCCCAGCGTTCCGTTCTGTTTACTCCACCCACCTAAGGGTGGGCCTATCAAATGGGCCTAGCAGTTTCTTTATTGCTTAGCCAAAGAAATCAACAGATTGATATGACACTCCCACATCAAAGTGTAGCTCTCATGCCTCAGTAAAGAAAGTCTTTTTGCAACAGACAGACACCACTACATAAAACCACAAACAATTAAAAATGCAGAGATATGGACATCAATCTCAATGGATATATCTGGAAAGCAATTTCCAGGCTTAAAGCTCAGGGAACATTGCGTAACAGTGGGTGGAAAGATTCTAAAAACCAAAGAATTGAAAGTTTCCTGTGAACTTGTGTTTCCTAGTAACATCAGACAATATACCCACACAATCTCACCAGTATAGTTGTCCAAATATGAGCTGAACAAGCATGACACCAATGGACTTAGTAACAAGAATGGGGAAAGTTCGTGATGCTTCAACACTGCACAAAGACCTGCAGGCAACTAAGGAGTGTTAAAAGCAGGATGACACTTTCACTGGTTTTAAGGGCATAGACTTCACCAGGGAAGACTGTGTCAAGTGTTCTTTCAACAAGATTTATGCAACAGTTTCCTCTTTGAGATATACTGTTTCATTGAGTTCAGTATATCTTATTCATATTTTACTTAAGACTACTTTTGTGTATGCAAGTGTGTGACGTGTGTGTGTGTGTGTGTGTGTTTGTGTGTGTGTGTGAATACAGGTTCTCAGAGGAAAGAAGCGGGTGTTGGATCCCATGGGGTTTCAGGCAGTTGTGAGCTGCCCTGGCATGTATTTTGAGTACTGAACTTAGGTCCTCTACATTAGTAGTAAACCCTCCAAACTACTGAAGTGCCTCTCCAGCATTTTCTTTTTGCTAATCTAAACTAAAAGCAAGTATAAACAAGAGAATTGGGATCCTATCATAGCCTCAATGAGAAATGTGCCATAGTGGCTCACACGTTTGAGCATTTACTTAGTATGCAATTGATGGAGATATTAGATTTAGGTAAACTGTGAAGCCCCAGAGAAAGGGCAAGTAGATTAGTGAGGTGCACAGTTATGGAACCAGATGAGTATTAGCAAGTTAAAAGTCACTAGGGTGAACATTTCCTGAATATTCATTCAGAATTTAAAGACTCTGGTCAGGGCTTTGGAATTACTAGAGTCAATCATTTAAAAATAGTTGTCTTTGTATATGTGTATGTGCCTACTTATTTGTATATGTACTGTGTGCATGAAGTACCACTAAAGTTCAGAAGGCATCCAATACCCTGGATCTGGAATTCCAGGCAGTTATGAAGAGCCTAGTACAGGAATCTATGTCAACTCCTTTGCAAGAGAATCAGTGCTCTTAACAGCTGGCCCACTCTTCACAGCCCCTAGCAATCTTTCCAAATGAAAGGATTTCTTTTGTTGCATTTTTTATTTTCTTCTCCAAGCTATCATATAGAATGTTAGCATCATTTTTTAAATGTATAAGAATGAAAAAAAGCTATGATTACCACAAATCCTCATATATTTTCTTAGAATGCTACTACAGTGTGATTCTCTTCAGGATAACAGACTGAATTAAGGGAAGCCTAGGAAACAGAGCTAGTTTCCTAGGATCTGTGAAATGAAAGGAGATAAATGACTCATTTGAACTGTCCTCTGACTGTCACACATGGACCATGGTGTGTGTGTCTTCCCTTTATATTACATACACACACTCACACAGAAATTTTTTTTAAAAAAAATCTGTTATTTTACATATCAATCACACTTCCCCCTCCCTTTCTATCTCCCACTCCTCCCCTCACCTTCTCCTCACACCACCATAGCCATCCACTAATCAGAGATGGTAAGGCCTCCTATGGAAAGACAATAAAGTCTGTCACTTCATGTTGAGGCAGGAAAAGGGCCCTCTACCCTGTATATAGGCTAAGCAAGATATCCCCCCATAGGGAATGAGCTCCAAATAGCTAGTTCATGCACTAAGAATAAATCCTGGTTCCACTGCCAGTAGCCCCACAAACTGCCCAAGCTACATAACTGTCACCCACATCACGAGGTTCTAATACATTTTTTTAAATATTTGAAAGGAAGCCAAGTTTTAATTTTATTTGCCATTAATATGTCTTCTTTGATACAGTACCTTAAATATTTTGCATATCTAAAGAAAAATATTAGTTCTCCTATTTGAATATTACTGAGGTCTTAGTGTTTTATATAGATACATATTATTTAAATCAAGAATATATATTTAGATCAAACATATATATATATATATATATCATGTATTAGATTTCTGATAAGAATTCATTTTCTTACAGATTGTAGAATATTTGTCATCCTAGCAGTGTAATATAGAAGACAGAATTCCTTAAATGATGTAATTCAATTTATCAATTTAATTTTCTATAGACTGAGTTTGGCTGGTACATGTAAGACAACTTTCTCTGACTCAAGTTCACAATATTTTCTTATACTTTATAAAATTTTGTGGCTTTCGGTTTTCCTTATTGACCTCTGATCCACTTTGAATTAATTTTGTTATATGCCTGAGTTATGAATTCAAATTATTTTTTCTATAAGCACTTCTGTTGTAGCTTACTTATTGAAAATAATGCTGCTAGCCATTTTTTAGAATCACTAGTTAAATTTGTCTGTGTGTGTCCACCTCTACTCCACTAGTCAATTTTTGCAGCTGACATTTGAAAACACATGATATTGTTTTCTGTGCTTTATAAAATGTAAGCAGAAATCTCCTAACCTTAGTAACCTTCTATATCACCACTGGTGGCTTTACATTTTTTTTCTCAAAAACTCATTATAAATGCTAGAATCTGCTTGTCAACTGGTATAAAGTGAGGACATCTTTTGCATGAAATCCATAGGTCAAAACGAAGACATTCAGCAATATTGATTATAGCAGTCAGAAGCTTTGCCTACTTTTACAATTCACATTATACAAGGACACCATTTTCAGAAGTGGCTAAAAATGAATTTGTTCCCATATTACTATGTTAATGTGGCCATTCTAGTAAGGCATTCATCTTTGTGGGACAGTTATGCTAATATTTTTTTCAAGTTCAAGAT
This sequence comes from Microtus pennsylvanicus, assembly GCF_037038515.1. Taxonomy (NCBI): domain Eukaryota; kingdom Metazoa; phylum Chordata; class Mammalia; order Rodentia; family Cricetidae; genus Microtus; species Microtus pennsylvanicus. The sequence goes on along the minus strand of NC_134586.1, from coordinate 67,306,184 downwards.
AAAATATGCAATATACATTATAAAAATTCAAATAGCTCTTTTTGCTTTAAGAAGAAACTCTAAATGAGAATAAGATTCTATGCTTTGGGGTCATGACATTATGTTTGAATCTGGAGGCCATCCCTTACTGTTTTAATATACTTTTATATGACTAAATTCTAAATATATTTATACACTATTCTCTCACTTTTTTCTTATTGCAGTGAAGGACATTAAACCAAAGGATTTCTGAAAGGTTAATTTTCTTAAATGTATTTTGGTCAAGTTTAGCAATTTTTACTGTTATAGATATAAAATACATTACAAGGGTGAAAAATTGCCATATTATTTGCCCAAGTTTAGATATATGAAAATATACTCCATGCAACTTTTTCTTTTTTATAAGTTTTCTATTTTTATTTTATTGAAAATAGATTCTTCTTTCATACACTACATCTTTCCTAGCTTCCAATTCCTACATTTCTCCCAGCTACTTTCAAGTTTTCAAAGATTCCTTATTTACCAATCCACTAGTAAGACCAGAAACCAACGTAACATCAAATTTGTGTACACATTCAGCCAAAGGCTAACAAGCTTGCTTGCTTTTAAATGCTTTGTGGGGATTTATAGTCAATCTGTGCCATGTTAGATGAACCTTCACAAACCTCTTAACTTATTAGTTTAAATATTTATTGATCAGTGTCCTCTGTTGAAAGTCATGTGAATTTATCCCATCACACTCCTGTTACAAAACACTGTGAGATTGGGAAAGCATTTGGTGTGTTTTAATAAAAAATTACTAATAGCATGCCAAATATTTTTCATATTTAACATGATGATGAAATTGCTATTTCAAGGCAGGGAACCCTGATTGCTCTTTGGGCTGACGAGGGACAGGGACTTGATTGGGGGAGGGGGAGGGAAATGGGAGGCGGTTGCGGGGAAGAGACAGAAATCTTTAATTAATAAATAAATTTAAAAAAAGAAAAAAGAAAAGGAATATAAATTTTCTTATTATAACTGAGAAGAAATAAAACAGAGATCACACTAAAATTGCAAATGTAACTTCCTATAGTAAGTTCATTAAACATTTAAATATTTCTATATAGATCATTTTTCCATGCAACTTTCTCAACCTGTAAGATAGAAAATGTTTTACATAATGATAATATGTATGATACTTGTGAGAAAAAACTGTTATATTAAACTGAAGTGATTAATTTAAATTTCTATTTTTAGAAAAGACACTTGAGATATTTAAGGAGTCATAGATAGGGCTATAGAGTTATCATTGAATCCTTACTTTATTCAGTGTCCTTTAGTAGCATACTGGACAATCAGTCTCACGTCATGACCTGGCTAGATGGCTTCACTGTGGGCTATAGAATAGGAGAAAGTCAACAGAAAGAACTGCCTTTGTAGAAGCATTTACAAATATAATTCTCCTTAGAGCTCATAAATTGGCTATGGAGCTAACTTTCAATACTGGTGTGTATTTATGCTTCATAGAAAATTTTTCATAAAATATATTATCATTTAATAAAAACCTGAATATGTTGCATAACCACTACTTATTTAATTATATTTTATTTTTCCTTTCAGGCATGAATGTTGCTGTTTTTAGATTCTCACAGCTTTGACAACAGAAGCTGACATTTTCAGGCTCTAGCAGAGGACTTCTAATCTGTCCACCATGGCATATAAATGCTTTAGGTAAAGGGAGAATTGTTAAATAAGATCATTCTTTTTTTGTCAAGGAATTAGATAACTTTGGGGTTAGATAAAACTTAAACACTCAGAAGCAGGTTGCATAAAAGGACTATGTTATCCAGTATAGCACTTTAACATTACAAATAGAAGCTGACACTGGTGAAATTATGCATACACAATTTAAACTGAAGGGTTAATATGTTAGAACTTAAATATAGGCTTGTTTATTTGTAGGATTTTTTCCCTGCTACTGCTTTAAAATAAACAATATAGATATCTTAATTATCAACAATTATGCACAAACTATACATACTTTATACATGAATTTCATATTTATGTATTACATTTCAAATTATGTTTAAAACTATATACGAATTAAAGCAATATTCTGTCAAGCTAATTCACAGAGTTGAGGGCTTAAGTCACAAACAATCCCACACCAGTTTGGAATTATGACTAATAGAGAAGCTATTTATTTAAAGGGGAAAAATTTACAGATCACCATTCCAGACAACAGCCCTCTACGCAATCAGGAATGGAGCCTACTCTCCAGAAGCAGAGCAGGAAGCCAGAGAGAGCACAGAGGGAAGTGGTCCCCTTTTTAAAGGGAGAGAGACCACGCCCCAGTGGGCTGGCATCTCAGCGGCTATTGGCTGAAGGAGTGGAAGGAGCTCCTGCAACACAGAGTCATCATATTTTCAAGCTATTATATTTTGTAATGGGGAGACTAAAATATATTACTGGATTAAACACGCCAGAATTAGTCAAGTAGTTCTGGGAAAACAACATTTTCCAGATGTGACTGAACTGTTCCACCAATGAACTCTGTGGGGGTGACTGCACGCATAAGACCTGTACAGGAATAAGTCAGTTAAAAAAGCCCAGTGTGGTTAGGGGCATGGCTCTTGCTCCTAGTAAAAGAGCAATTGGTGCCTGCTGGAGAAGCATATGTTATGTGATCTTTGACAAGCTCTCCTTCCTCCAGTGGATGGCCTTGTTTCTAAGCATATGCACTAAATGAACTCTGGAGGTTTAATAAAGAGCACATAAAATTAGAAGGGGAAAATTATGAGAAGTAATTAGATAGGGGAGGGAATGGGATTTATTTGATCAAAATACATTGTATACATAGATAAAGTCCTAAAATAATAAATTTTACAGTATTCTAAAAATATAGAGCACATCAAAAATAACTGGGATCACCACAAATTGTAAATATTTCTTTTAGATGAAGCATATATTTTTTAAAATGTTATTGAAATAGGCGGTATTATAAGTTTTAATTAGGTTAATTATCAGACTTTCAATTCACTAATTATTTTGCATGCATTTTAATAAACTCCTAAAGTAATACTTTATTTGCTGATTTACCCTTACATCTGAAAATCATCATTTTCAGACTTTTTACCCTGACAGTCACTTTGTGTGACGTGAGAAAATCTGAGTTTCAGTTCTTGAGTTCATGGTGAATTTATAATGAAACAAGATGTTCCTTGTGGACTCTTAAATTGAAACAATGTACTCCTACATTTATTTTTAACTACACTTATAAGTATGTGTCTATGTGTGGGTACATACTCACCTGAATGCAGGTGACCAAGGAGACCAGAGGAACCTGCTCATTCCCTGGGGTGGTAGTTACAGGCTCTTGTGAGACATCCAGGACATCTGTGAATTGTACTGGGGTCCTATACATGAACAGTTTGTACACTTAACTGCTAAGACATCTCTAGAGTGTCATAAATTTACTTTTCTATGGGCACAGACACTTGGTTGTAGACCAATTTCCTTAAAACACTTGTTGCTATAGCTCTGCAAAACTCAGAAACATTTTTTCTTTTTGATATAACAAGCTAAACATCTCAACATAATTGTTGAAAGATTCTTATTTCTCAAAGAGTCTTCACAATTTGCATTTCAGAGGCCCAGGAAATTAACAAAATTCAGAACAAAATGGTTTGCATAAAACAATTCACTAATTGCACCTCACAAAATGCTTGTTTTGTTTCTTCAGAGTTTAGGGGAAAGGTCAAACCAAATTCCTTCTCTCCTATCTATCATATGGTAAGGTTTGTATAATTTAGGCAGTTGAGTCATGTTTTCTTGTTGTGAAGCCAGGTGTGGGTTATTGTAATTACTGGCCTCACAGATTTATTTTTAATTATTCATAAAGGTGATACAAACAAGGAATCCCCAAATGGAAAAACACAGTGATATGCTAAAAACCATCTGTGACTGTTTCAAGCACCAGTGAGATGCCAATTTCAATTTATATGTCCACTCAGCATCATATCAGACGTAGGGACTGTGCCTGATTCCATACAGCAATGATATTCACTCTCCCATGTGTAGGGTATAATTCCATCAGTGGTTCTGTGGTGCTTTATCTGGACAGAGATAGGGAAACTTTATAAATGGGTTGACATGAGTTTCTTCGATACAATTCAGCACTAAACCCTAAGGTTACAAGGTAATAGCAAAAATTACTTTCAAACAGCAAGTTAATATAGGAAAAATGGAAAAGTCATACCTCAAAATCTAAATAATCAACACATGCTCATGTTATAAGCATTTCAGTTTTTGTGAGTGTATTGTGTACACTTGTGAGAAATTGTGTACAGGTATACGCATCTGTACATGCACAGGTACAAGTCAAAGGTCAATGTTTGTTATCCTGCTGGATCACTCTTATCTCATAATTTAACTCTGTGTGTGTGTGTGTGTGTGTGTGTGTGTGTGTGTGTGTGTTTGCATGATATGCCATGGTATATTTGTGGAAATCAGAATATACTTTTACATTGTCACCTACCATTTGTGTCCTATGTATGAATTCAGGTATTAGAGTTGGAGGAAAGTGTCTTAGCACATGAAGCATTCTTGCTGGCCTACATCTATTTTTTTTTTTTTTGATACAGACTCAATTAACATGGAAATCACTTATTTTGAGTTGCTGTCTAACATGTTCCTGAAATCTGCCTCTCTCCAACTCTTCACCTCTGCAACTATAGAGGTACATCATACACTATTTCTGCATGGATTCTGAGGATCCAAACTCAGGACCTCGTGCTTTTGAGAAAACAAAACAAAACAAACAAACAAAACAACAACAACAAAAAAAAAAACGGTACTCCCACTGAACCATATCCCCAGCTCCATATATTTCATTTTTCTATTGGCAAAGAATTTTAAATATATCAGTTTAGCTACACGACATTAACAGTCAGTGAAAAATCTTGAGATTCACTCAGTGATCTAGAATATGTAAATCAATATCATATTGAACATTAAAGTTCATTGTTTTTATTCTGCATTGATATGTACACAGACATTTCCTGTTTGGATGGCAGCTTATTTCTGTGCAACATTTATTTATTTATTTATTTATTTATATTTTTTTTTCCAGGCTGGCCTCGAACTCCAGATCTATCTGCCTCTGCCTCCTTCAGCAAATCCTACCGGTCTCCACCACCAGAACCGGCTTTGTGCAACATTTAATAAACATAATAAAACGAGAAAAATTAAGACAATCATGAATAATGGTGTGTGTATATAAGTTTAACTTACTAGTCTAAATAGCTTTATGTTCTATTTTATAATTTTTTGAGACAGGATTTCTGTGTAGCATTGCAGCTTGTCCTAGAACTAGCTCTTGTAGAACAGATTGGCTTTAAACTCACAGAGATTCACCTGCCTCTGCCTCCTGAGTACTAGAATTAAATAAAGGCATGTGTCACCCCTGCCCACAGTTTATAATTTTTCTTTCAGGAAATTATTAAACAGTTGGAATTGTACCATAATTTATTTGATATTTTCTATTGTTGGAAATTTTCTATAAATTAAAATATTGAAAAAATGTGGGTCTCTGTCTCTATCTCCATCCATAGTCAGATGAAGGTTCTATGGTGATATGCAAGAAATTCATCAGTATGGCTATAGGATAGGGCCATTTCAGGCTCCCTCTCTTCAGCTGTCCAAGGATCTAGCTGGGGACATCTCCATGGACACCTGGGAGCCCCTCTGGCATCAACTCTCTTGCCAACCCTAAGATGGCTCCCTTAATTAGGATATATACTTCCCTGCTCCCATATACACCCTTCCTTTATCCCAACCAGGATGGAGGGGGGAGGACCTTGGACTTCCCACAGGGCAGGGAATCCTGACTGCTCTTTGGACTGGAGAGGGAGGGGGAAAGGAGTGGGGGCAGGGAGAAGGAAATGGGAGGTGGGGAGGAGGCAGAAATTTAAAAAAAATTTTTCTCCAAGTAATGTGAAATGATTCAATGATATCAAAGATATTAAAGTATCTAAAACACTAAAAAATAAAACCTGAAATGTTTTGCATTACTACAAAAAATATTGAAAAAATATAAAAATATTAAAAAATTAAAAATTTTGTAACCTATCGAATTTGAACAGTTTTTAAACTTTCTTTTTATTTATTTATTTTTTGTGTCTCTCACATCATGCATCTCCATCCTATTCATCTCTCATTCCCTTTGTATCCACCCTCTGCCCTTGCAACCACCTCCCAAAAATAAAATAAAATAAATGTAGGAGGATAAAGCAAAAAAAGATAAAGAAAAGTCGTTTTCATCATGGAAGTTGTAGTATGACACAGTGAGTTATTCTGTAAACCTTTTTATCCTTCTATATTTGGTCACAAGTGTTCATTGAGAAGTGTCATTGGGCATTGGCTTCTGGTGTCTGCTATACTATCAATGCTCGGGCCTCCCTTGAACTCCTCTTTGTTTTCCTGCTGTTGCCGTTTGCTGTGGAAAATCCTACAACTTTGGGTCTACATAATTGGGCCCTTCATGTGCTCTAGCAGATCACAGATGTGGTGGATGTTGTTGTGGGTCTTGACATAACCCTAGTTCTGGACCTGGTTAGCTGCAAAGCTGGTCAGCCTGCCAGCTCTCCCTTGTCTTTACCACCAGGGTGAACGCTCCTGCATTGCTCTGGCAAACTGACCCCTAGCAGTTATAAGCAATAAGCAGGGCCATTTCTCCTTATTTCATGTTCTCAAGGTAGGATCTCCCACACCTAATCCTTCTGGGCCAACTCTATAGCATTGCAATAGTAGGTGTGGCATAGGAACCACTCTCCTGTAGGCAGCCTTTTCTGTCTCACCAGCTGCTTCCCATATAACCAGAGATTTGTTATTAATTATAAATACCCAGCTGATATCTTAAGCTTCTTTTTTATTAGCTATCTCTTATAACTTAAATTAACCCATTTATATTAATCCATGTGCTTTGCTAATGCTTGTTTACTTCATGTATATACTTCCCATCTTGCTCAATCTTAGTTTTGTGGCATCTCCTCTGACTCCACCCTTCTTCTCCCCAGCATTCTTTCAGCCCAGAAAATCCCGACTAGCCATTGACCAATCAGCTTTTTATTAACAATGAGAACAACAAATATTTATGAACAGGAGTATTCCACCATATCCTCCTGAGTCCTGATGTGGGACGTCCTTCTGTATATGTATTGCTTTTATTAGTTAATGAGTAAGGAAGCCCTCTGGCCTGTGATAGGGCAGAATAGAGCTAGGTGGGGGAAAAGTAAAATGAATGCTGTGAGAAAAAAGATGAAGTCAGGAAGATGCCAAGTAGCTCCACCAGAGACTGACGCAGGGAGTGGAACTTCCTGGTAAGGGACAGCCAGGTGGTGATACACAGATTAATAGAAATAGGTTAATTTAAGATATAAAAGCTAGCCGGAAATATGCTTAAGTTATTGGCCAAACAGTATTGCAAGTAAAACAGTTTCTGTGGGATTATTTTAGCTCTGGGCAGCCTTGAACTAACAAGTGGCCTACCCCAACAGAGTGCTGCAGGTGAAAAGGGGCAGGGCCAGCTCTTTAACTCTAATGACCTGAGGATCAGCTCTCCTACCTGGCTCAGGTGTTGAACGGGGGGCATCTTTCCCCTGCCAAGGTTGTCACATAACACATGAATAATAGGAATAGTTCTCTGTGTTATTGAGTATTTTTATTTCTGAATTACTTTATACTATTAAATTCTCTTGAGAAAAGTTTATATATATATATATATATATATATATATATATATATATATATATATATACAGTTTAGTAAGTATGTGCAGTAGCTTTTCTTTTGATGAGTAGCCTCTGTTCATTATTCATTTATAAAATTCAAGTATGCTTATTTCATTAATTGCATTTGTTTTCACTTCAGGTTTAATGAGCTTGATGCTTCAGGGGAGAACATGATCCAGGGAAGTCTTCATCTGAATGCAGTATCAGAGGGGCTTCCTATGGAGAAGGGGTTCTTCTGGGAAAGTCTGAGTAGGGGATTAATGCACAGAAGCAGAAGAGGTTCTGACTGGATACTATTAAGAAGTTAGGGGATATGGTTATGGGATAGCTTAATTCATAAAACCCAGAAAGATGGGCATTGCTATTTCCACCAGAATTCTAATCAGTCATGACAAAAATAATCACGTTGCCTGTCAGTGCTGTGCTCTGGTGTACTTTTTTCTTTTCCTTTTTGCCTTTTTGTTCTACCTTTATTTTACCACACTTTGCTTTAAGGAGATTTTTTTTTCTTCTTGCTGTTCTAAGTATAGTCACAGGTGGCTTTGTGTGACATTGGTCAGGAATATCACTGTATAAATAACTGACATCAAGGCCATTTTCACTTTTCTTGATTCATTTTCTGGTTGTGGTGCTAGAATAAAACCCACAGCCTTGTATGTGCTGAGAAGATGCCATTCTATTGTCTACATCCCAACCTCTGTTGTTTGGAATCTTTAATTTCTCAGAGATGCTATGTTTTCAAGATTGGGTCCCCAGACTAGTGCTATTGGGAAGGTGATACAGGAAGATGTAAAATCACTGTGGGTGGATCCTTGAGTGCAATTTGGGAAACAACCTTACCCTCTTTTTGGTATTCAAGTTGCCATGAGATGTCCATTCTTGTTCCACCATCCTTTTGTTTGTGATGCTCTGCTTTAGCACAAGCCAGGAAATGCTGATGCATCTAGACCAGGATGTAAAGGATACACTGGATAGATTTTTTTAGGTTTCATCTGAGGGATGAATATCAGACCAACACAGTGAAGGAGCAGGATGCTGACTTTATCCAGATAAACTCAAATACAGTAAAATAGGTATGAATTTGTTTAATGAAATCAAGGGATTGAGCAAGAAAAAGAGGAAGTAGAAAAAAGTTTAATTATATATTTTTTTTATTTTATGGAAGAATGGATACACTGAAATATTTAAATAAATACAGTTATTAGCTGTAGATATAAATTTAGTTATAAATTAATTACAAATAGAACCACAAAAGGTAAAATATAAACCATACTAATAATACTGACCATACAACGAAGGTTAACAACCTATATAAAGATAGATATAATAGCACAGAATAAGTGAAAATAATATGGGTTAGATTAGGAGAAATTACAGAAATTCGAAATGTAGTAAATGGCTCAGTGTTTAAATCTGATAGACTAGGAAATATTTAGTATGAATTCAAAGTCCATTGTTTTAGCATCTGCAGAACAAAGCTCATTACCTCATGTCAAAATTAAAATCTAGACTAATTACTACTTATAATCTACATCCACTTAATAAACAGTCTTATTTTGTCAGGGAGAGGTATTTCTAATCAGAAACTGAAGAGTCCCATTTTAGAATAAAAAAATCTTTTGACACTATTCTTTGTACAATTCATAGAAATGATAATACTAGCCTAGTTTTCTGTGTTAAATCCCACATAATCGCTTAAGTCGATATTTTTTTCTTTTTATCCTTGAGTTAACTTATGATAAAAAATACTCAAGTAACTTCCAAAATAACTCATTGGGTTTACAGAAATATTTTTACATCTTTAAGAGACAGTGAAGGCTTCATCTATTACTTTTAGAAATAAATATATTAGAAGGAAAGATATTTTTTTGAGGAGGGTGAATTAATTTACTTTCTTTTATTTCAGGTTGCTGTTCTGGCTTAGGCCGTCTATGACCTTGATTGTGTTTTCATTCAAGATAACTCCTTTCCATATTTATTGATTAACTGAGCAAATTCAGGTTAGTATAATTTTGTGAATAGCAGTTCTACATTTCCATTTTAATATTTTTAGACATGGATGATTTTGTTTTTAAAGCTGCATGTGTACGTGCCAGTGGATTAGGAAGGCCAAGTTAGTCTAAACTCTAGTGACTTGTTCATTAGTTGGGAAATACTTGCTGTTTGCCTACTGAGTATAATCTGCTTTTCATAAACACATAAGCAAGTTACTTTTTAATGGTTTTGACTTTCAAGTTTTAAACTTGATAAAACAAGATGCGGCCACGTTTTCTGTATTTAACCTTAGGTATTATTGTGTGGCATAGTTGGTAATGCAAATTAACTCACTTTAGAAACTTCTTAATGTTTTAGTAGCTCTTTAAAGACTGTTTACACATGAACAGCTCTACTTTAATGTTAATTCTAAGAGTACTGGCATAAATACTCATCACTACAATTAAAACAGTTCTATGAGCTAGAAGGAAAGATATTTTAACTAAAGGTGAAAGTGAAGGAAATTATGAACAAATATGTTCAGATAAAATGATCAAAGTGGACCATCTAATTTTCATTGATACCTCTAAAAATGACCACATGGGACATGCCACAATATAAAAAAGTATGAAATGAATCAAACTGTTTCTGATAAATAGGCCTTCAGCCACACCTACTGGTCAGCCTTCAATGATCTAGTTTATTTTTGAATTTTTTTTTTGTGAAATTCTAGCTTTAGTATTTTCTACACTTAAAATTACATTTTCTTTTATTTTTTTTCACAACCTATTTTTCATGATTTTATATGCTGTTCTTCTGCTATCCCAGAAAGTTCTCCTTGTGTTTTTCAGTGACTTTATTGTTTTCTACTGAAGTCAGACTTCAGTAGTCAAAACTTTTTACTTACGGCCTCTTTCACAAATGATGAGTAACAGAGAACAGATACTTGTGTACACCCTGCACACTGTTAAATATATTTATAATTTTCTTTTAAAGGTACAATTCAAAATCAGTTGCTGAAAAACATAGAGTAATTCAAGAACAAATTTCCATGTCTTGAAGAAGACAGACAAGGGGCTTAGCAATTAATGACATGGCCTGTTTTTGCAGAGGATCAGGATTTAGTGAAGTGATTCTCAACTTTCCTAATACTCAATACTTTAATAAAGTTCTTCAGGTGGAGACCTTCAACAGTAAAATTATCTTTGTTATTACTTTGTAATTATAATTTTGCTAGTGTGATGAATAATAATGTAAATGTCTGATATACAGGATGGTCTTTGGTGATCCTCATGAAATGGTCATTTGATCCCCAGAGAGATCATGGCCCACTCTTTGAGATTCTGTGGTATGGTACTTCTGTCACTTTTGTCAGAATACCCACAACTACCTATAATTCCAACTCCTGGAGGAATCTGATGCTTTTGTTCTCTGTAGGCAACTACATTCATGTGACCATGCCTGTTCATGTGCACAGAACACACACACGCACACACACACACACAATTTTAAAAGTAAGAAAAATAAATCAAAGACAGTTTTACTAACCAGTTAGATGGAAACATATATAAAGACAGAAGTTTCTGTACTACCTGGTCCTGCAGCCATTCAGTCCCACAGAATCCTAGAGAGGCTTATATTAATTATAAATTGGATCACTTATTAGCTCAGTTTCATTATTAACTAGCTCTTACAACTTTAATTAACCCAAAATTCTTATCTATGCTTAGCCACTTGGCTTAGTATCTTTTACCATTAAGACATTCTCATCTTGCTTCCTCTGCTTCTAGCTGGTGACTGCATGTCTGACTTTCCTCTTCCCAGAATTCTCCTGGTCTAGTCATCTCACCTATACTTCCTGCCTGGCTACTGATCAATCAGAATTTTATTAAACTAACACTAGTAACAAATCTTTACTGTATAGAAAAATATTATTCCACAGTATTTCCCCTATTTTCTTTGCAAAACAAGAATCCTGAGTCAACTATACTTTGTTTAGCTTTTTTTTCTTGGTCATTATCAATCATATCTTGTAGCCAACATGCTAAACAAAGAAAAACATTCATAATCCATTCTTTTGATTGGGCATAGTTTTATAGGCTACTTCCTGATTATTGGGAGTTCTGATAATCTTATGGGGACCCCAAACAAAGTAAGGATTATAGTCAAGTTCTGACTGGAGTATTCTGTGAGACATGATCATCTCTTCAGTCTTGAAGTTGTTCTGAATGTAAAACTCAGAGAAAACTGCATCAGAAGTGCTATGAAACATTGGTTCATCTGTGACATTCATTCCCATTGGAGATTTTTCAGGGCTCTTCTTTGGTCAAATCTCATTTTTCTTAATTCAGATTGTATCCACAACCTCTCATTTCCTGTGAAAACGAATTCTAAGCATCTTCTCCAAAGTAACATATTTTGACTTAAATTTTTAAGTCAAGGAATTTTCAAAATACATAAGCTAATTATTCCTGCAGAATTTTTAATCAAATATCTTTTAGCAGCTGTTGCTTCATTCTCAGCAGTCAAACAACTCAAAGACAACACGATGCCATACAAAATTCAGATTGTCCTTATATTTTCCATCAATCTTTACATGGCTTTTTTTAACTCTATTTCTTTTATTTTTATTTTTAATGTTTGTTTTTTTTTGAGACAGGGGTTCTCTGTTTATCTTCAGCTGTCCTGGATCTTACCCTACAGCTCAGGGTGACTTCAAACTTATAGAGATCCGCCTGCCTCTGTCTTCCAAGTGCTGGGATTAAAAGTGTGTGCCACCATACCCAACAACTCTATTTCTTTTTTTAAAAGGACTTTCTCTATCTTTTTAATATTTGCTCCTAAGTTTACACATATTTTTAAACACACTGTAAACAATTTAATGGTTTTTAATCTGAATATTTCTATATTATATATATTTTCCATTTCTGAGCACATAAATCAAATCTGCTACATGGCATGGTTAGGATTAAAATCTTGGCTTTGGTGACTGTCTTTGCTCCATTCCTTAGCTTTCTGAGAGTTTAGCTTCATGGTAAGGTATTGGCAGGAGCCATATTGTCACAACTCTGTGGAGTTTCAACTTCCATGCCACCACCACGAAAACTGCCACTGGCTGCTCATGAACACCATTTATGTGTTTGGTGTCAGAGCCTCTTAAAAGAGTTGCAAGATTTTTGCCAACTAACACTAAGTCAGGAAGCCTCTCTTAAAGGAGCCATGCCTCTGCTTACTTCTAGAGAATATAAACATAGCCCACAGAATAATGCTGCTGCCAAAAAGCCATGTTTAAATCTATTCTTTTGTGTTTTGAATCCCTTTCCATGCTCTCTCATGTTTTATGTATATGTAGAAGCTGAATGTTGGGTGCCATTTATGGAAAGAAGATTCTGAGCTGCCTGGTCCAAATATCATTTAATCCCAAAGAAACACACAGAAGCGTGTATTAATTATAAACTGTTTTTCTCAGGTTTCTTATTCATTAGCTCTTACAACTTAAATTAACCCATAATTCTTATCTATGTTTAGCTACATAGTTTGGTACCTTTTTCTTTAAGGCATTCTCATCTTGCTTCCTCTGTGTCTAGCTTGTGACTGCATCTCTGCCATGTCCTCTTTACAGAATTCTTCTGGTCTGGCCATCCCACCTATACTCCCTGCCTGGGTACTGGCCAATCTGCACTTTGTTAAACCAATATGAGTGACAAATCTTTATAGTGTATAAGAGCATTAACACATAGCATTTATTTGTGTTTTGGATACTGTATATTGGTTAGTTAGACTTTTTTGTCTAAATCAAATAAATGCACATGAGTTTCTTTTTCATAGGGAAAAAAGGTTCTGCTCTCCTGTTTTGAAGAAATAGAAAATAGGTAATTAGGAGCATGCTTTATGAGACAAAATTTACTTGGTAAAGTGCAAGTTCTGATAGTCCCCCCCCCTTCTTTTCTTCAGCTGACCAAGCTCATTAAATCTCTTCCTTAAGAAATGAGAAAATTCTTTGAATGGATACTTTGCTCAGCCTAGATATAGTAGAGAAGGCCTTGGGCCTTCCCCAAAGCAATTTACTTTACTTTCTCCAGGGAGTGGATGGGGAGTAGAGGGGAAGTTGAAAGGGGAGAGGGAGTAAGAATTGGGTTGGTATGTAAAATGAAAAAATACAGCTTGTTTTCTTTTGAAAGTTGAAAAAAAAGAAATGAGAAAATGTTTTTATTGAAAATAATTTTAAGCTTTTCTAAGAGGGGTGTAAATTACTACAGCTTCCACATCTTTCCAACCATCCTCTCCTTTCTATTTCTCCTCTTTTTCCTTTGTCTTTAGTCTGTATTATGTATCTCATTTTAAACAGGATACTATATTTTTGTTGTTATTAACATTATTTTTGTCAATACAGTCATCATCACCATTATCAACTGTATTAATAGAGATAAATAATCTCTGATTTATTTGGTAAGACTATCATGCTTGAAATTCATAAAATGTTGACTGTTCAACTTCAGTAAGTGGCCCTAAATGCATGTTTCTAGTTAATTCCTATCTCATGGAAACACCATGCAAGGCAGAGTGCTGGAATTCATTTCAGTGTCTCCCTTGGGGCTTCACTGATTTTTCAGGAGACATATAGCCGACTCACTCAGTTCATGGAATTGTGATGAAGTATTTTTGTTTATTTGTTTAATTTTTGTGCATTTTATCCAAGGTATAGCCTTTGCAAATAATTTGTGGCATCCTTATATTCTAAAATGATATAATCGTAATTATATCATATCTGATGTAATTTCTCTGTTTTGGTAAGAATCAATAATTTCAGTATTCACTATTTGAACTATTCAATTATTTAATGTTAAACAGTTATCCTACTGGGTTCTACCACATTAGAAGTTACCTGTCTTGTCTCTCACAGCCACTATCTCTATTCTTCTGTTCTTCATTTTTAGCATGGTTCTGAATTTATCCATTTTTATATTTTTTCTGTGAAACTACCATCAAGTGTTTGTGAAGAGGGAATTTAAATGTGTGCCTTCAAGCTGTCAGTTTTTGTAAAAGTATAATTTGTCATATTTAGACAGTCCATCACCAAGTACAAACATTTATTATTGGTCTGTGCTGCATTAAGAGTGGCAGTCCCAGGAGCTTCTGAGTTTGATGGTGCTATTTTATCTTACTGTAAATTGTCCCTCAGTTTATGTGTTTTGTTGCCTCTATACCGTTACTTCTCAGTACTCAAAGTCTCCAGATACCAGCCAAATTCATCCTGCTGTTTGCCTGAGTCTTTTATACTGAGAATGTACAGAGGAAGTGCTTAATTATTTTTAGTATAAGTTTATAAAGACTCTTCCATAATAAAATGTGTGTGTGTGTGTGTGTGTGTGTGTGTGTGTCTGTGTCTGTGTGTCTGTCTGTCTGTCTTTCTGTTTAGAAACAAGGTCTCCCTATGGATCATAACTTTCTATGGAGCCAGATGGCTTTGAACATGGGATGATCCTGCCTTAACCTCCAAAATACTAGTACAATAGTAATATATTCCCATGACCAGATTAAAAATGTATTTGAGTTAATGTAAGTCTATTGTGTCTATTTCTGGTAGTTAAAATTATAAATGTATGTAATATGTAATAAACTATAAAGATCTTAAGAGGATAATTCTCACCTTCTTATGGAAATACAAAACACATACAATAGTTAAAATGATACTGAACATTACAAGAATTGCTAGAGTTTTATTCCCAATTTCAAGTTATACTGTACTGAGAGAAACAGCATTGTTTTGGCATAAAAATAGACAAGTTGATCAAGGAATTGAATATAATACCCAGACATAAATCCACAGAATTTGGTATATTTGATTTTTAATAAAAAAATACAAAGAAGACAGAAATAGATACTGGGAACCACATCTTCCACAATTGATACTGGTAAAAGTGGATAATTTCAGGCAGAAGAAAACAATACTTATCATACTTATCACCCTGCACAAAAATCCAGGCCAAACAGATACACTGAACCTTATAGAAGATAAAATTAGGAATAGCTTTGAACTCATTAGCACAGGAGACCTCTAGAACAGAACACCAATAATTCAGGAACTAAAATCAAAAATTAATAAATGGGACTTCATGAAACTGAAAAACTTCTATAAGGCAAAGCATTTGAACAAAACAGCAAACTAGAAAGTGGGAGAAGGGTTTTATAAACTCCATATGTGATAGAGGACTAATATCTGAATTATATAAATAACTTAAGAAGCTAGATATTAAAAAACTAAACAATCCATTGACACTAACCCCCCCCCCCTTACTAGCTGCAGCACTCAGTTAAGTGGACCCTGCACTTCTCCTGGGCAACACAGAGCTGACCCTATTTATATGGGTGTGGGAGAAGCATCCTAAGAACTTGAACATAGGAAATCTGGTCCCAGCCCTCATCTGCCATATTCTGGTGTGGGCAGGAGAAGAGATGCTCTCCTTCCCTCTGCCCATTGCCACTTGTAGCCTGTCGGAATGACTGACCCTGAGGTCATAGGAGTAAGAGAGCTGTCCATGCCTCTCACTAGCTGCAGTTTGGAGAGTGACCCTGATGATGTAGTTGTAGGGAAGCCCACCCTGAGGGAATGAAAGCAGGAGAACTGTTCTTACCCCTTGCTTATTGCTACAAGGGGTGAACTAGCCAGGGCAATGCCGAAGAACTCACTCTGGTAGTGAAGATGGGCAAGCTGGCGGGCTGACCAACCCTTAAACTACCCAGGCGGAGAACCAGGGTTATGTGTTGGCCCACCCCAACATCCACCCCATTGCTGTTCTGCTAGAGCATAAGGTAGGAGTGTGGAGGAATGAGAAAATGACATAGTCCTCTGTCATAATTCAGAATGAGCATCTAATAAAGGTTGTCTGAATGTGATCTGTAATCATGATCTTAATAAGGCTAAGATAATGATTGAGTGGAGTTGGAGAGATGGCTCAAAGGTTAGAAGAATTACTTCTCTTGGAAAGGACAGGAATTTGGTTCCCAACACCCAAAATGGCTAATTCACAACTGCCCATAATTCCCATTCCAAGGGCTCTTGACCCTCTTCTGGCTTCCACACTCAGCTACACTCATAAAGACTTATGAGATCCTTAAACCTACTCAATGTGAATATGTCCAAGAAAATTGTTCAAACCAATCACAATCAGAGAAGGGCCCTTCACACATGAAATTTAAATCTTCTTAAATTATTCACTTTGCACAGTCAACATATCACATCATACCAGGTAAGATAGGCACAGAAAAATGCATATATGTGTTGTGACAAACAAGTCAACTCCTCTTGGATCCCTGGCCATCACATATCGTATGGGGATAAGTATTTTTCCCTGCACTATGGTTACCGAAACGTGGCACTAATTAAACTTCAAGAAGGACAGATTCTTATTTGCTGGTGAACTGCAGCTCATTCATGGAATTTCAGTGGGCAAAAGAGAAAAGAGAACTGCAGGGGGACAAGTTGGAGCAGCGAGAAGGCAGAGCACTGGGAACAGCCTAGAGAAGATTTAGTTAAAAGACAGGAAACAGCCCAGTGTCTACTGAATTTTTTTTTTCTTTGGAAATCGTGAATGAATGCTGGATAGACATTGAAAATGAAGAGGGGAAAGAAGGAATCTGGCAGTAACTAAATGATTAAGTGAACTGTCTGCTTTTCCAGAGGACTGGGTTATATAGTCCCAGCACCCTCATAGTAGCTCATGGTTATCTGTTACTCCTCCAGTTTCAGGAAATCAAATATATTATTCTATCCTTGATGAACACTGCACATGTGTGCTGCACAACCATATATATATATATATATATATATATATATATATATATATATATATATACAAAACATGCATATATGTATATATAACAATTTTCTGAAGAAGATAAATGAAAAATATTGTACAACTTGGGTAAGAATAAATAACTACAGGTTTTACCAGTTTGCTAAAATTGTCCACATTTAAAACATCCAGGTGCAATGAAATGCCATCTGCAAATGACCAGTTCAATGTGATGCTTGGGTTTGAAGACCTGAGCACCACCCCTGAGTGAAATTTTTGAAACATGGCTAATTAGCATAATGCATACAGTATCTCCGCCAATCCTCATACCTACAATGCCAGGACAGATGCTAAATAGCTTGTGTGTTAATTTACAAAAACGATGGGTTTTCCTTGGAAGCTTACCACTGAAGTTGCCTTCTGAAAATATCACCCTGTTTCCAAACTTCAACTGTTAAAATATGTAAAGGGATTTAAGTATATACATTTTTACCCTAGCTCACAGTGCTATCATTTTAATATTTTCAATTGACAGGATCTCTAAACTTTTCTAAGGTATTTCAAGTTGACTGACCATGACTCTTTTTAATCATTATTTTTATTGATTCTTTGCTAATTTTCAATCATGCATTCCAATCCCAATCATCTCCTGTTCCTTCCATATCTACCCCCACTCTGTGACCTCCCTCCAAAAGAAAATAAGAACAACAAACAAACAAAATCTCCTGGCCAACCCATCGGGGCATGACCTGCTCCTCTATCAAAGAAAGCCTTCTCTCACACATATTTCAACTGTCACGTCTCCAGTTCCACTCTGCATGTACATTCTGCACCATATTTCCCACCATATTTCATCACACATGTATTAGTCTAGTGGTATTGAGGGCTCCGGTGTGTCATGTGATATTCCCTTTTGCCCAAACAAATTTTGCTTACAAAATTTTATTGTAATGAATCATTGGTCTGGTTCAGGACCTCTAGCTTCTGCTACACATCAATCCTGGACCTTCAGGTAGACTCCTCTTGAATATTTTGATGTTGGCCTGAGTCATAGAGATTGTGCAGTTGTGGTTCCACAGCACCAGCACCTTTATTGGATCCAGCAGCTCATAGATGGCATGGACCAACTCAAAGCCCTGGTTCTATAGTTGGGTGGTAGCTGAGTTGATCAAGCCTGCCAGCTCTTCAGTTGGAGCAAGGCTACGAGTCGTTATTGTCCTCAAATCTGCTCCTCCTCTTTGGCACATACTTGTTAACATAAACTATGCTTGGGAACATGAATGACAAGATAGACATGTGGGATTTCTGGGTACTGAAAAAAAATTTAAATTGAGAACTACTCATTATTTTTCAAACCTTTTTGTCCTTTATGACTTTGCAGAAGCCCAGATGGCTTCTAACTGGTAGTTGTCTCACCTTAGCCTTCTAGTTTCTGGAATGTTAGTTGTGCACCAATGTGTCTGTTATGATAGCGCTCTAAGAAAATGTATTTGCCACTTCATTGCTGTGAGTAATACTTTAACTGCCTATGAATGTGTAGTTTTTTCACTACTAGTTATTTTCAATAACTTACTGGAATTGAAGTGATTCACTAATACCCATTTAATGTGTTATTATTTGTATTGCTTCAGTAACAAAAATCTACAAAATTTAGTGATTAAAGTAGTGCAAGTTGTTTATTTGTTTGGAATGAATCAAAATGAAATGGAATTTACTAAGCCAAAGTCAAGGACAGACAACACAACTTCCCAGAGAAATCCGGTTCTTTCCCTTCTTCAACTTCCAGAGGATGCCTGCTTCCTTTAGACTGTGGCCTTTTTTATTTTCAATGCTATTATAAATAGAAACAATTCCATTTCTTTGGATTAAATTAGTTGGCTTCTCTCTCACAATTAAGAACCATTATTATTATTTAAGGTTTGTCTTGATAATCAAGAATGATCTTGATTTAAGGTTAGGTGACTACCATCTGTTGCATTAATACCATCCTGTAACATAGTATAGCATATACATGTATACAGAGATTGGGGATATACTCTTTGAGTGGGTCATTATACACAGCCTACCGGGCACTTAAAATATTGATTCTGAGCATTTCTAAATTAGTAACAAGTTTTGTTCTCCCTGCAGTGGTATATTCATTAAGATCTGGCATTTTTATCTATATTAATCAATGTGTGGGCATGCATGTGTATGTGCATGTGTTCATGTGCTTTGCTGTAGAAGCATTGTTCTAATTTCTTTTGTGTTGCTGTGGTAAACACCATGGCCAAAACCAACTTTTGAAGAAAGGGTTTATTTCATCTGACACTTTTCAGATCACAATCCATCATGAGACGTCAGTATAGGGATCAAGAAGGAGCATGAGAGGCAGAAAGCATTTAGTAATGCTATGAATGGCCTTTCTTTGGCTCATGGTCATCTCAATTTGTTGTACAACTCATGTCCACCTGTACAGGGATGACATCACCATAATCCACAACCAAGTAAATAATCCACAGACATGCCCACAGGTCAATCTGATCCATATAATTTCTCAATTTAGGCCTCCTTTCCAAGTGATTATAGGTTGTGGCAAGCTGACAACTGAATGTAACTAGAACACACATGTTGGAATGAATGTTTGCATATGTGTATGAAAATGTGCCTACGTATGTGTGCACCTGCATATAGAAGGCAGACGTCTATTTGAATGTCTTCCTCAGTCACTCTCTTCATTTTGGGGGGCAGAATCACTTGCTGAAAATGGAGCTGAACTGTTTGGCTAGGCTTGCTAAAATGTCCTAAACACCTGCCTGGCTCTGCCTTCTCAGTCCTGGGACTACACACACATGTTACTCTTTTTAACTTTCTTTTATGTGGGTGCTAGAAATGGAGCTCAGGTCCTCATGAATCAATAGCAGAACTTTCAGTTCTGAGCTGTTTCCTTACCAACTTATCTTTCTCTTTTAAATAACAAATTTATGTGCAAGATATTCATATGCTACAATGACCTTTCTACACTGTGAGTCAGTTCTTGTATATTCCTTTAGCATATTTCCAATGTTATAAAGCCACAACATGTTTCTACCTCTGCAGTCTTTCCACCACCCCACAAAGAAAGGCTGCAGCTATAGGCAGTGATCTCCACTGACTTCCCTGACCCCACATATGACAATCATTAGTTTTAAAATATTCTATGCAATTTTCTTTTCTTGGCATATCATATAAGTAGAATTATCCGATACATAACATTTTGTTTCTTGCTTCTGTCATTAATTATGATGTTTCCAATGTTCTTTTATGTCATAAAATGCATTGGTACTTTACTCTACTTTATAGTGTAACATAAACATATGATTTATTTTTATAAAGATATAATTACAGCTGGGTACTGGTGGCTCATGTTTTTAATCCCAGTACTTTCAAGGCAGAGGCAGAATGATTTCTGTGAGTTCAAAGCCATCCATGTATACAGAGATAATTCTAGGATATGCTCTAAAGTTATAGAAAAACACTGTCATGGGAAAAACAAAACAACAAAAAGATATAATTATATATCTTACTGTTTTGTGGTTTTGATTTTCTGTGTATCCATTGATGGACATTGGAATTATTTTCATGTTTTGGCATTCTTTTTTAAATAGTCATATATAGTACCTTATATTTAAATATTTTGATGTGTAAAAATTCATTTTTTTCTGATGTCATATATATTTATTTATGTATAAACTGATGAATGTATACTTCTTACAGGTTTTAACACTTTGGAGTTCAGATATTCAATCTCCTTAACCATACTTGATTGTACTTTAACGAATTCTCTTTTCTTGCTTCATGAGGTACTTCATTATTTAGGAGTGATGATCCTTATGCTACTGTGAACAGAGAACTATAGAGCAACTTTTCATTCTTGGGTCAGTGAGCTAGGATTAGGGACACCTCCAGCAGAACACTATTCTACACCAAAATCAGAGACTAGAAAAACACCTAGGGAGCTTTTAATGAAACATTAGTACATGGAAAGAACAGTATGCCTTGCAAGAAGGGGCAACAAAGTTCACAAAAACAAAATAGAATTAACAAAATAAAATAGAATAAACAAAAAATAAAATAGAATTAAAAAACAGTCATAATCAGTCTTTGTTGGAGATCTAACGGAAGCAGTCATGAAAACTATTTCCTTTTTAGGGTGATGTGACTCTCAGTTCTGATGGGAAAATAATCAGTCACACTCTATTATTGTTGCTCTGACTTCACAGTCAGCAAACGCTGATTTTGCTATCACAAATCCCAGGATGGGTGCTTGAGATAGGAGATAGATAACTCAATTTATTACTATGAGTTTGCTTTTCAGATATGGTGAGCTTCAGATGGGAAGCAATGGCTACTGTGATCAGTTTTCCCTTCAGCTTGTGACCAGGTTAGGACCCCAAATTGTACTTCTGTCTAGCTTAACAGTGACAGGCAATTTCAGGGATTACAGCTGAAATGTTAGCATTGGGAAATTTAAAACTTGCTTTTTGTCAATTGACATTTTTCTCCTAATCTAAAAATACTTGCTTAACCAAGATTATGTATGTATGGATAAATATACATAGTCATTTATAACGAACTATAAATGCATACACACTTATACAAACTCAGGCTTCATATTTTCCTTTACTACAAATGAAGACATTCAATTTTTTACTTTTCATTTCTTCTTCCTTCCTTCCTTTCTTTTTTCCTCCCTACTTCCCTTTCTTCCTTCTTTCCTTTCTTCCTTCCTTCCATCCTTTTGATGTGTTTGTGTGTATTTGTGTATGCCCACAATATACATGTGTATGCAAATTCCCTCAAAAGCCAGAAGAGGTCTTTGGATCCCTTGCAGCATGAGTTAATAGAATTTTGTGAGCTGCCTGATATGAGTATTGCAAACCTAACTCATGTTCACTGAATGATCAAGAAGTCTCCTATGAAACACTAATGCTTCTCCCCAGACACCGGGACATTTAGTTTTTCTTATGTTAATTTCAAAACATTATTTGGATTTACATTTTTATATTTTAATATTATTTAGTATTAAATATTCTGAGACACAGAATGGGATAGAAATATGTTTTATTTTCTTTCAAGATATTATACAACTCCAGTCTATTTGAAAAAAAAGTATCTTATTTAAAATAATTTTTACTCAAAAAGTATAGAGATGAAATTTGAAATCTATTTGTATATATATTTTTTCAGATAAAATTGGTAACTTTTTGGAAAATTTATCCTTAACTTTAGTTATTATACCACATTTAGGCAACAAAATTTTAACACAGATCCATTTCTTCTTACATTGCAGCTGTCTCCATAGACATATCCTATATTGAAAATATTACAAGTAAATGGTTGATTGTATAAACTAGTCTGGTTAATACCATTCTTCAGTGATAGCTTACTCATTGAACTCATAGATAATATATAGTTTCAGCATGCAGTCACTGCATAGGGTTTTAAGAAAATATTATTATGGAGTAGAATGGGCCTAGAGAAATGGTTCAGTGGTTAAGACGGTTGTTAATATTGCAGAAGAACCAGGGTGGCTCTCAGCACCCATATCAGTTTGCTCACCCAACTCTACGATGTCTGGTGCCCTCTTCTGAGTTCTGTAAATACTCTCCCATGAGCATAATAATACAGAGACACGCACAAGTATACATAATAGATAAAATATTTTAAAAAATAGAATTCTGGAAAATAAGTCAGAATTCAAATTTATAGTGGAGTTTACAATGAATCTTTATCATTTTGAACCATCTTAAGAATGTCTAAACCAAATAATCTTTAGTTAGGGAGTACCTCTATAGCTAACTGTGTTCTCTTTTACATTTTAACATTCTCACATTATATATTCCAGAGGATGCATTTTTTTTTGTGAAATAATGTAAAATGTGCATTGTTAGTTTTGTCATGTTAAAACCCACTAGGAATATTAAACAAGATACTATTGATACATTGTAATTAATTTTTATGTACTCTTGAAATGCATAGGTTGAAGGTTAGTGACATAGTTCAGTGGGTAACATTTTCCACCAAACCTGATGACCTGACTTAGACCCAAGAATGCACATGGTAGAAGAAGAGAAACTACTCCTGATCACAGATCCCAGATCTCCACATGCAGGCAGCAGCAAATGTGTGTATGTGCAAACACTGAAATACACACTCACAAAAAATATTATTAAACAAAAATTTAAAAACCTTCTGTGAAAACTCTCCTTGTTACTACAATGTATTAGAAGGCACAGTTTTGGAAGGTGACTAGGTCATTAGAGTAGAGCCATGACAAATTAGATCACCACACTTTCAAAATCTAGGAATCCCAGGGAATCATGGGAGGGTACAGTGAGATATCTATAGTTTGTAAACTGGAACTTGCCCCGCACCAGTGCACACTCACAGAGATCATAACCCATTGCATTCTACTTTCATACTACAGATTTCCATAGCTGAGGAATGTGTTTTTATTGGGCCAAAACTTTTTCGTATATGGTCATATGATGAAATAACTAAGTATTAAAGCCATTCTAAATACAATGTGAAATTCATAAGTCCAGAAGACTATTCTGTCTCTTCATGTCTTTCAGAGGCTTTTGTAGCCTTTTTTAATTCAGCCCCATTATCATTTCCTTATATTTACACCACCAGGTAGGAGAATCCCCTGTGACTATTGGCATTACTGGGTCTTTGTCTTGTATACATATGGGAAAGAATAGAAGAGAGGAAGAGAGAATGGAGACATTCCATCCTTTATAATTATGTGACAGAATATCTCATATGACATTTCTTTTATAACCTGTTGTTCCTTTTAATTTGATAAGTCTGACTAATATATGGTATATGTGTACTTGTGTGTGTGTGTGTGAGAGAGAGAGAGAGAGAGAGAGAGAGAGAGAGAGAGAGAGAGAGAGAGAGAGCTGAAAGAACTGGCTTATGTGTGTGCAAATAAAGAAGCAGAGGTCAACCCTAGCTGTTTTACTTGCGGAAGTTTCCACCATGTTTTTATGCTTTTAGAAAATAAACCTCTTACTGGCTTGTAACTCAACAAGGCTAAGGTTTCAGGCCATCGACCTGAATGATCTGCCTCCCTCAGCCACCCAAGTTCTGGGATTACAACTGGACACCACCATGTCCAGTATGGTTAGCAAGCACCTACTGATTTAAGTATCCCCCCAGTACATGACTAACATAGATTTTACATATAATTAATACATATAATTGATTTATAGATAGGAAAATATAGAGCATGCATATTTCTGCCAAAACTTCAAAAGCATATGTGTGCTCATTTCAAAAATATTTTAGATTATAGAAAATACAAACAGATTAATTTTTTGAAATTATTTGATAACTACTTTATATCATAACCTGACATTTAATTCTGCTCAATGTATTTGAATTTTGTTGGTATGTAATTGTAAAGGGCAAGCTTCTGCTGCTCTTTATAGAAATAATGAAAAAGGACCATTAGCTGAGAGCACTTAGCATTTAATCCTGAGTAATTCTTATTTCCATTATATTCATGCAATGTGTCTAATGATCTGTTTATAATGTAATACTAATTTTCTCTATTGAAAATGTAGTGAAATGATTCTTTAAGGGATGAAGCAAGGCAGTATCATAAAAGTTCAAATCTTGAATTAGAATTAATTCTTTGTCTAGTGAATAATATTACTACAAGAAACCTTATTCAGTTCTACTGACCTCTAAATTTGAACAAGACTGGTGGTTGAAATAATCAAAAGTGATGTTGTAGAGATGCTTCAGCTGATGAGAAGACTCTCTGTTCTTGCAGAGGACCTAAGTTTTATCTTCAACAACGATGAAGGGGGCTTGTAAATATCTGTAACTCCAGCTTCAGGGCATCTTGCCCGCTAGCTTTTCAGAGCACCTGCACTCAGGTGGACATAAATATCTACACAAAGACATACACACCAACATGTATTCAAGTTCACAGAAACAAATCTTTACATAATCAAAGGCTAAAATTGTATAGAGCTAATATTTTCCTTTTTAAAAATTTATTTGGGAATATAACGAATGATTAAGATAAAATAAGTTAATAGTGACAAAAAACTATGATAAAAATTTGAACAATAATTCAATTTCTTTATAGGATGCCAAGATAAAATGTAGGCCAAAAGTTGAACATTGCAACAAAAGTTTATTTTTTTCCTTTGTAATAAATAAAATTCATTTTAAAGCATTCTTCAGAAACAACATTTTATACTCAGAAATAATGAAATGCATTTGAGTAAAATAAGATTAATTTGAACAATTGTTAGGCTTTTTATATTCATTAAAAGCAAATGCTGAATTTTAGAAAGATCTAGAGCAAGGGAGAGAGACAGATGGAAAGGAAAAGAGAACTTTTCTTTCTTTTTCTTTTCTTTCTTTCTTTCCTTCTTTTTTGAAGTAGGGTTTCTCTGTAGAAGGGCATATTCTGGAACCCACAGAGATCCACCAGCATCTGCCTCCTGTGTCCTGGGATTAAAGGCATGGACCACTACTGCTCATCTTCGAAAAGAGATCTTTTAAAGGCAAAATTAAAGCAAATAACAAGTACAAAATACGAATTACAAGATGAAACAGAGAATAATTTAAAAATACAAAGGACAATAAAATGAGAGGTTTCTTGATTACTGCAACTAAAAACTCACAGGTTTATTCTTGTTTTATAGTGCTTTCTTATTTTCTTTAACAAATGAATTGATGCTATGGGCACAAACTTTCATAAATACATAGACAATGAGTTAGAAATATGGAAATAATTCAAATCATGTGCAGAAGGTGGTACCTACTGCAGTCCCAGCACTTGACTGTCTAAGGAAGAGGATGCAAATTCCAGGCCTGCCTGGGCTGCAGAGACTTGAGAGACTTGTATGCAAGCCATGATAAAAGAGGAAGGAAGGAACTTATGCAAGAAAGGAGGGAGGGACAGAGAAAAGGGTGGGGAGAGAAGAAGGAAAAAGGGGGTGGGACAGATAGAGGTAGAGGGGAAAGGGGAATTAAAGAGGTAGGGAGGGAAGAAGAAATGAATAAAGGAAAGAAGAAAGAAAGAAGAAACTCAGAATGGAGGGAAAGACGTCCAAATCTTCATTGTTTTGTTCATGGTCATTAAAACCCATTTAGATCTGTAGACTTCTTGTCATTTTACAGCACAGAGTATACACGTCTCTGTGGATACTGGCTTATATATAAGAGTATGTTTTGTATATCCCTGAATTACTGATACATTTACATTTTCCTTTTCAGAAAATAACATGTAAGAAATCTGCATTGAGAACTTCAATTAGGTGCATACCATTCCAGTCCTGAATCTTAATCAATTCCTGAAGGGAGGTGTGGCAGATGGGAATGCAAATAAAGGAATCCCACGCTAGTTTCTGATATGGTATAATAAGGTGTTCTTTATTAAAATGGAAACTCTTGAATCACAAGGAAGAAACAGGAACAGAACCCAACATCCAGGTGGGGTGAGCAGGAAGAGGGCAAGAAGGCATTCCTGCTGATTTTTTGACACCTAAAGCCATGCTCCACCTGGTCCATCTTCTCAAAGGCCATTGGTTGAAGGAGGTTTCCCATCACCTCCCCCTTTTGTCTAAATAAGAGAGTTCCAAACCCAATACAAATCTGAGGTTACCAATCAAATTTCCTTATTGATTTATCACTGTATTAAAATTGTTTATAAACTAAGATATTTGGCCATTTCAAACACCCTCTGCACTATGTAAGGACTTAGCTGGGCTCATTCTTGTGGATTCCTGGAAATTTTTCTAGTGCCAGGTTTCTTGCTAACCCCGTAATGGCTTTCTCAATCAAGATATCTCTTTGCTTGCACTCTGTCTTGTCTTTCACTCATCTTGACTATCCTATTACCTCAAGTTCTTCTCCCCACTCCCTTTCTCACCTCTTCCTCCCCTTCTGCTTTTCCTTCTTCCCCCACCCCCATGCTCCGAATTTTCTCAGGAGATCTTGTCTATTCTGCCTTCCAGGGATCTATATGGATTTCTGATGTAGGTGGGTCTTCTATCTATCTGTTGTTTCATTGGTTAATTAATAAAGAAAACTGCTTGGCCTGATAGGTCAGAACATAGATAGGTGGAGTAGACCGAACAGAATGCTGGGAAGAAGGGAAGTGGGGCACATGCCATAGTTCTCCTCTCTCAGATGGATGCAGGTTAAGATCTTTCCCAGTAAGCCACCACCTGGTGGTGCTACATGCATTAATAGAAATGGGTTAATCAAGATTTGAGAGTCAGCCAATAAGAGGCTGGAACTAATGGGCCAAGCAGTGTTTAAAAGAATACAGTTTCCATATAATTATTTTGGGTAAAGCTAGCGGGTGACAGGGAGCCAAGCACAGGAAGCAGCTCGCTGCTCCTTCTACAGATTTATCTCAGGGTTTTCTTTTTTACTTAGCTTCTCTGGGGTGGTGGACTATAGGTTCATTATCCTTTGCTAGTATCCTTTAGCTAGTATTCACTTGTGAGTGAGTACATACCACACTCATCTTTCTGGGTTTGGGTCCACTCAGTTAGGACTTGTTTTTTTTTTTTAGTTCTATCCATTTGCATGCAAATTTCAAGATTTTATTGATTTTTATCACTGAGTAGTGCTCAATTGTGTAAATGTAAAACATTTTCTTTATCCATTCTTTTGTTGAGGAATATCTAGGTTGTTCCCAGATAGTCAGATTAATAACTATCTTAAATGTCACCATAGACATCTGGCAACTGATGAAAGCAGAGGCAGAAAACCACAGTGGAGCACTAGGCTGAGGACTCAAAGTCCAGTTGAAGAGTGGGAGGAGTGAGAATATGATTAAAGAGGTCAAGACCATGATGAGAATACCTACGCACTGAAAGAGCTTACCTGAGCTAATGGGAGCTCACCATTCTAGTCAGACAGGGAAGAAATCAGCATAGGACCAAACTAGGTCATCAGAATGTGGGTGACAATTGTATGGCTGGGGCAGACTGCAGGATCACTGGCAGTGTGTCAAGAATTTATCCCTCCGGCATGTACTGGTTTTTTTTAGAATGCTTTTGCTTTAGAGAGACACCTGGCTCAGTGTTGATATAGTCAGGAGGGCCTTGGTCCTTCTTCAAAGCAATGTGAATTGGGGTGGGTTGAGAGGGGGAAGATGGAAGCAATGGGAGGAGGGCAGGGAGTAGGAACTGGGATTGCTATGTAAAATAAAAGAGATATTTTTTCTTTAAATAAAATAAAGGAAAAGAAATTTTTAAAAAACTCAGATATTTGTTTTAGTGAAAATCTTAGAGGTTTCCCAAAAATTTGGTAGAGTGTACATTATACTCTGCTTCTGTTTTAAGTTTCAATATTTTAAAATTTACTCTATGGATAACTCATTTTAAAACTTAGTTGTCATCTCTATGATACCAGATAAGATGTATTGAATTGTCATAATGAGTTGTACTTTGGAAAAACATAAGGAACTCACAAAATATTTTCATTCATTTCGTACTGATAATTTAATTTGTTATTTTTCTTTTATTATTATTTTATTACTTTAAACAAATACCAATCCAAATTCCCACTTCCTCCTCTTCTCTCACTTCCCTCCCACACCCTCCACACACCCTCTTCCCAACCCCTAAAGACAATTTTTGCTGACTTGTCAATCAACAGGCATAAAATTTTCTACACAATAACTAAACTCTAGAATTTCCATAACATGATATTTGTTATTAGAAAGTGTTGTTGGACAATGATTTTTGTTCTGATTATCAGATTTGTTCTTTTTAAAAAGGCCAAATATCAAACAATGCAGGAATACCTCAAAAATTCACAGAAATATTTTGAATATGTCCCTTAATAATACTGAGATTGTTAATGCATTAACCTCAAATTTCCACAACAGATAATAAGCCCCATTTCATTTAGTTAATACATATATGCAAATTTTTTTATTTCATTTTATAGTTCAATTAAAATATATTCCCAAATGAAGAATTTTAAATATTTTCATGTGTTATAATATGGCTATACAATGCTACAGAACCAAAATTAGTAATTAAAATCAAATCAACTCCATTAAACTAAAAGTAAAATATCCAGTCTCAAATCAGATCTTTCATCCTACAATTTTATACTAACATAAGATATTCTTTTTTAAAAAAAAAATAAAAAGTAGGGAGCAAGGAAAACTATGTAGAAACTGCTGTTCTCAAGGTGATAAGCTGCAACCTGCAGATTCTGGACAATGAGGAGGAGCCAAGAAATGTGGGAGGGAGGACATATCAGTAAATAGGGAAGGTAATCTGACCAGCATAAATTCAGCTCTCTGCTTTCAGCCAAGCTTAGAAGCTTTTGCCATAGAAGGAGTCAGTGGAAAACTGATGGGAAAATATCCTACAATATGTATGCAACGGGCAATCCAGAAACTGAATTTAGGAAATTTTGAGCAGTGGGTGAGGGTGGGGAGATATAAAAAATAAATAAATAATGATAGGGGTATCTATACAGACCAGACTACATTCAGAATCTTTCAAGTTTATGTAAGAGTGTCTCAGATAAAATTAGGTTAATAAATTTTACAAGGCAGGGTCTCTCTTTATTCACAGCTGCATATGCAAGACTAGCTGACTCATGAGCATGCTAGATTGTCCCAACTCTGCCTGTGTCTACTCATATGAGCACTGGTGTTATAGGTGTGGGCCCTGGCTTTCATGTCAGGTTATCAAGTTTATGCAGCAAGATATCTAAGCTTCTACAGAAAAATACAAATGGATACTAAAATTATCTTGATGGTCATACATTCTCAGTTTGTATTTAATATATAAATGGTATCGGAAAAAAAGAGTTAAGGAGCATAGATGTCGATAAGGAAGAATTAACCCATATAAAATTTATATTGTAAAGGATCACCACCTTTATATTTCTTTAAAAACACAAACCCTATTGAAATAAGATCCCAATTTTATAGCCTACCTTAACTTAGACCCAAGAACAGGTCCTTTCCAGATAGATTCATATTGCCGTACCTGTGCAAAGGGGTGAACACCAGACATGAGCATTCATGCAACACTGCAAACACACAGACACATATGCAGACAAAACACACACAAACAAGGAAATACTGAGATCTGCAACATTAATGAACCTGGAGTAGATGATTTCAAATAAAACCAGCCAGATATTAAAAGTTAAATGGGACATTTGTTCATCACCAATGTCATTATAGCTGAGTGGACAATGTTGGATTTGAGAGGCTGGGAAAGGCCAGTGGAGATACTGAGAGAGATATTGGTAAGGGGGCAACTGTCAGAGATAGCAGTAATTCAAGAAATCATCTACAACATGGGAACTATATAGGCAATAACCATGGATTGCATTTTTTGAAAATTACTAGAGATTCTAACTGTTCTCATCATAGAAAATCAGATAAATTTATGTTTTTGCTAATCAGGTTGACATTACTATTATAAGTATAAACACATCTTAAGAATGCTGGTTATATATTATATATATGTACATATATATATATATAATATAAAAGTTGTCTGTTTGCTAAATAGACAAATGGGAGGAGAAAGCACACATTGTCTGTGTGATAGTTTTTCAAAATTAAATTCTTATTAAATATTTGCTATAATACATTCCATTCCCATCTTCCTCAACACACACACACACACACACACACACACACACACACACACACACACACACACACACACATTATAATAAACTTTCCTTTTAAATAGAAGTAAAGTTTACTCTTTGGAATCCATTTGTAGCAAATGAGCTTAATCAACAAGCAAACATCACAATAGCTTAAAACAAGAGCCAATTTTGATTCTTTCCCCCTCATTTTGTAATTAATTATGTTTTGATTGCTTCTCTTCTTTTACATTTCTGTCCAGTGTTCTTCTGCTCTTAATTGCTTAAAAACTTGATTGCATGTTTTGAAAATCATTAATTTCCTAATTAGAGGCTCCAGCTTTTCTGTGTATATTTTTGTAAGTTTTCTTTTCAGCAGTGTTTCTAAGCTGTCTGTAATTGAAATTCATCTTGCTAATGTCAACTACATATTTAAAAGGTTGTTTTTATTTCACTTCCAAATGTATTTGCTGTAATTTTTATGAGATTTTTAAAATTTTATTATTTATTCTTAGCTTAATTATGGTTATATAAAATAACATTCATCTCTTTTTATGAAATTTAATTAAGTTTAATTGTTGTTTTGGTTTATGAAACAATTGTGTAAAATTTCAAATCTTTAAAAACAAAATGTGTTTTGGCAGTTTAAAACTGAATATTAATACCAAGTACATAATAAATATTCAAATATGTTCTACTGTAGTGAAATAACATTTAGTATCACATGGTTAATATCAGTTAGTTATTTATTCATTTTTTATTTTTCTCTGCTTCTTCCTTTCTCTCCCCTCCTCTTCTACCCTCCCCGCATGGTCCCTATGATCTCAATTTATTCAGGAGTTCTTGCCTTTTTTCTTTCCATGTAGTTAGATCCACACATGTGTCTCTTTGGGTCCTCATTATTGTCTAGGTTCTCTCGGATTGTGAATTTTAGTCTGATTTTCTTTGCTTTATGTTTAAAAGCCACTTATGAGTGATTACATATAATATTTGCATTTCTGGGTCTAAGTTACCTCACTCAATATGATGCTTTCTATAGCCATTCATTTGCCTGCAAGTTTCAAGATGTCTCTATTTTTTTCTGCTGTATAGTGCTACACTGTGTAAATTTACCACATTTTCCTTATCCATTCTTTGGTCAAGAGACATTTAGGTTGTTTCCACGTTCTGGCTATGACAAACAATACTTCTATGAACAGAGCTGAGCACTTGTCCTTGTGCTATGATTGAATATCCTTTGGATATATACCCCAAAGTGGTATTTGCTATGTCTTGAGAAAGGTTCTTTCCTAATTATCTGTGAAATTGCCATACTGATATCCAAAGGGGTTGTACCAGTTCGCACCCCACTAGCAATGCAGGAGTGTTCCCTTTACCCCACAACCTCTCCAGCATAAGTTGTCATCAGTGTTTTTTAACTTAGCTACTCTTACAAATATAAAAGGGAATCTCTAGAGTTGTTTTGATTTGCATTTCTCTGATGGTTAAAGATGTCGAGCATTTTCTTAAGTGTCTTTCAACTATTTTAGATTTCTTTATTCCTCTTTTGAGAGTTCCCTGTTTATGTCTGTATCCCATTTTTTTACTGGATTATTTGTTTTTGTTTGTTTGTTTGTTTTGTTTTGTTTGATGACCAATTTCTTGAGTTCTTTGTGTATTTTGGAGATCAGACCTTTGTCTGATGTGGGGTTGGTGAAGATCTTTTCCCATTCTGTAGGCTATTCTTTTGTCTTGTTGACCATGTCCTTTGATTTACAGAAGCTTTTCAGTTTCAGGAGGTCCCATTTACTAATTGTTTCTCTCAGTGTCTGTGCTGCTGGGGTAATATTTAGGAAGTGGTCTCCTGTGCCAGTGCATTCAAGTGTACATCCTACTTTCTCTTCTATAAGGTTCAGTGTGGCTGGCTTTCTGTTGAGGTCTTTGATCCATTTGAACTTGAGTTTTGTGCATGGTGATAGATATGGGGCTATTTTCATTCTTCTACATGTTGATATCCAGTTATGCCAGCACCACTTGTTAAATATGCTTTCTTTTTTCCATTTTATATTTTTTTGCTTCTTTGTCAAAAATCAGGTGTTCGAAGATGTGTGGATTGATATCCAGGTCTTCTATTTGGTTACATTGGTCCTCCTGTCTCTTCTTATGCCAATACCAGGCTGTTTTCAGTACTGTAGCTCTGTAGTAGAGTTTGAAGTCAGGGATTGTGATGCCTCCAGAAGTTCTTTTATTGCACAGGATTGTTTAGGCTATCCTGGGTTTTTTGCTTTTCCATATGAAGTTGAGTACTGTTCTTTCAAGGTCTGTGAAGAATTTTGCTGGGATTTTGATGGGCATTGCATTGAATATGTTCAGCCTTTTTTCTTATGTGTTTGTTTGTTTTTGAGACAGGGTCTCATGTAGCTCAGGCTGGCCTAAAATTCACTGTGTAGCTAAGAATAACCTTGAATTTATAGGCCTGATTTTATATGCTGCTGGGAATCAAACCCAGGGCTTCATGCATGGTAGACAAGCATGCTACAAACTGAGCTCCGTCTCAGCCCCTTCTTTTCCTATATCTTAAGAATGTCTTCTCTCCAGGCGGTTGTGGCATATGCCTTTAATCCCAGTACTCAGGAGGCAGAGGCAGGTGGATCTCTGTGAATTTGAGGCCAGCCTGATCTACACAACTAGTTCCAGGACAGCCAGGGCTGTTACACAGAGAAAACCTGTCTCAATTTAAAAAAAAAAAAAAGTCTTCTCGAAGTCAGAAGGTGGTGCACACCCTTAATCCCAGCACTAGGGAGGCAAAAGCAGGCAGATCCCTGTGAGTTCTAGGCCAGCCTGGTCTACAGAGTGAGTTTCAGGACACATTGGGGCTGTCACACAAAGAAACCCTATCTTGATATTGAAGGAGCTGGAAAGACAATGTGGCACTTAGAGGTCAATGCTGCTTCTGCAGGGACCCGAGCTCAGCGCCACCCACATTGGCTGACTCACAGCTGCCTGTCACTCCAGCTCCAGGTTCAGGGTGCCTCAAAGGCAGCTAAAACATGTTCACAGACCCGTGCAGACATACGAAAAACAAACACATTAAATAAGTCTTTTGAAAGATGTGTATGAGTGTTTTGCCTACAGGCATGTAAGTGTATCACACATGTACAGTGCCTGAGGGGGTCAGAAGAGGGTGTTGGGCCCCTGGAACTGTAGTCACAGATGGTTGTGAGCTGCCACGTGGGTGTTGGGAACAGAACCTGGGTTCTCTGAAAGAGCAGCAATTTTTTTTAACTTCCTGTTCCATCTCTCGAGCCTCCAAAATAAATCTTTTAAAAAATTTTAAAACAAAGTCAAGAGGAATGGAGGAAGACACCAGATGTCATTTCAGGTTTCCACATGAATGTGCACATGTGCTGCACCACACACATGCAAAATACATAGGCAGGCACACACACATGCATACACACACATGCAAAATACATAGGCAGGCACACACACATGCATACACACACATGCAAAATACATAGGCAGGCACACACACGTGCATACACACACATGCAAAATACATAGGCAGGCGCACACACATACATACACACATGCAAAATACATAGGCAGGCACACACACATGCATACACACATGCAAAATACATAGGCAGGTGCACACACATGCATACACACACATGCAAAATACATAGGCAGGCACACACACATGCATACACACACATGCAAAATACATAGGCAGACACACACATGCATACACACACATGCAAAATACATAGGCAGGCACACACACATGCAAAATACATAGGCAGGCGCACACACATACATACACACACATGAAACATACATAGGCAGGCACACACACATGCATACACACACATGCAAAATGCATAGGCAGGTGCACACACATGCACACACACAAGCAAAATGCATAGGCAGGCACATACACATGCAAAACACACATGCAAAACACACAGGCAGGCACGCACACATGCATACACACATGCCTATGTTTGCTTTATTTTGTTGTTGTATTCTTCCAAGACTTACTAAAGCTCTCAGTCTCTTCTAACCAGTTTCTGAAGAAGACATTCTAGAAGCACAGGGCAAGACTAGTGTTAGTGAGCCAGTGGGAAGCAGTAAGGAGCCTGGGCTGCAGAAGTAGGGCAGTCTGACTCTGAGACGGCAGTAAGAATCACGTGGTGTCCATTAGAGGCATGGTGGGAAGTCATACAGGGCTTCGAGCCCAGGTGGGACATGGCCAGACATGGCCAGCTCCACGGAGGGTCATACAGGGCAGGGCAGTGCTGGGGAGTGAAACAGAAATGTACCACCTTGCAGGGCAGAGGCAAACAGGGCGGTGCCAACCTGTGCTCTTTAATCCAGGGGCTGAAACCTTGACTCTGGAGAATCTGACTGAACCCAGAGAACTACCCTGGAGAAAAGCTGGAAGACAAAGTCATTGCACCCTAAGCTTCCTGTCCACTTTTGGGGGAGCTGGAGCAAGGCTTGCCGCCAGTCTCTGCGGCCACAGTGATAAGTGAGCATGAGCCGGGGGAGCAGGGAACACAGCCTCCCTAGGGAGTTGTCCCTTTGTCTGTTGACCATCAAATATGTCATTAGTCAGCGTCATTAGTCAGCTGAGTCCCCGGCCTGGGAGGACAAAGGTGTGGGAGGGAAAGGGGCAGCTAGCAGCTTGTACTAAACCACCCTCTCAACTCATCAGGACACGCTGCCCCCCTCTCCTTGAGGTAGACCACATCCCTCTGGGACTGGCATTGGCTTGAACCCAGTGGAAGAAGGAGTTCAATGGGCCACTGTGTCTCCACTGGAACAACTTAGACTCTGGCTATCCTGGGTATTTTGCTCTTCATATGAAGTTGAGTACAGTTCTTTAAAGGTCTGTGAAGAATTTCGTTGGAATTTTAATGGGTAGTGCATTGAATCTGTATATTGTTTTTGGTAACATTGCAAATTTTACTAAGTTAATTCTGCCTACCGAAGAGATATTTCTATTTTCTGGTGTCCTCTTCAATTTCTTTCTTCAAAGATTTCTTATTATTTGTTTTACAAAATGTAATATACATAACTAACTGGAAATGTTCTATGCATTTTACTATGTTACTGTGACAGAAATACACATGTATCTTTCCTATTCTTTTATGTAATGAAAGAATTATGTTACTATAAAACTATTAATTCTTTTTTATTACATCTGATTTTTTCTAAGTGATTACCGAGGATCAGACTCAGGGTTATGTGTCTGTTCATCAAATGTAGTTGTACTGTCTAGTCAGGACTACCAGCCTGTAAATAATGACATGGAGACTTATTATTAATTATGAAAGCTCGCTTTTAGCTTAGGCTTGCTCCTAACTAGTTCTTATAACTTAAATAAACCCATATTTTTAAATCTATATTCTTTCATGTGGCTTGTTACCTCATCTCCTGTTTTCCCATCCTGCTTCCTCCACATCTGGCTGGCGACTCTGCCTTCTTCTCAAAGTTCTCTCTCTGCCTGGATGTCCCACCTATGCTCTCCTGCCAAGTTATTGCCATTCAGCATTTTATTACCCAATCATATAGCAATATATCTTTACACAGTGTTTACTGTGGTACAGTGTACTGTGCCACATACTAATGTTATGCTTGAGCAAGTGTCATGATACTTAGTACAGGATGGCTTCACAGTCAAGATCCTCCTATGTTCTTAATGTGAGAATTAACATTAATGGCAAGAACCAGCATAATTAGTTTCTTAAACTTATTTTTTACCATTATTGTTATTTTGAACATCATTATTGCAACTATTCATTATTCAATAAATATATGTTAACCATGAATCAAGTCTCAGCTTGACTCTTGGAAAATTGAAACATATATATGTATATATAGGCGTGTATTTAGTATGTAACATATTCACATGTCTGTATACCTGTATATGTATATGAATATTTTGTGTGAATATATGTATATTTATAATATGTTTATATATAATTCTGAATGCATTTGCTTAAGTTTGCATTCATATATCAAAATTTAAAACAAATTATTTATTTATGATGTGTTCATAGTATTCACTATAAAATGATTTGGAAAACCCAAAGGCCAAGTAAGTGATCTTTAAATGTCCTGAATAAATAGAAGAGGATTTTAAGAAACCAGAAGATGGACATTCCAGACAATGATACAAACGTAAAGACACAGGAGTGGAAATGAATTTATACTGCAGAAAAAAAAGTAGCACACACACAGTTTGACTCTGTTATTAAAGTGGCAGGGGGGGTGATATCTGATTAATGAGCTTTAAAAATCCTCATTATAATCATAGCCATCTCCTGGGACCTATTCAAAAGAAATTTTGTTTGTTAATTTGTGGGAGATAAAATATACTTGTAGTAGGTGGTAGCAGTGGGGATGTAAAGACTGGCTAGATATGAAATCTATTTTGAAATTAAACCTGAAAACTCTTGTGGGTAGCTAGCTGTACATATTCAATAGTGTAATTAAGTAGTATCATCTTGCCTCAAAGCAAAGATGAAAGTGTGTTTTCAAGTTGGAATAGCAGAAAAGAACACATATGTGAACGTACACAGATTTCTGTTCTGCAGTTCCATTTGAGTACATAGAATGGAGGAGAGACTCAGCCAATCACCTTACTTGTAGGGCGGGGTCCCCTGAGGATATTTTTTACTTATAAAGATTGCGGGCGTGTTCCTGGCCGCCCTTTTTTCTGCTTTCCTGTTCTCCGCTGGAACCTGTGGTTCTGTAAGTCGATTTCCCAATTAAAGCAGTATATATTTATTACAATTTCTGTCTACATTCATTTACGCTGTTACACATAGAAAGCATGCTATATGGAAAGTTTAAAAGAGTGAGTGTTTGAGGTGACCTTTGCGCTTGGGAATGATGGGTGATGACAAGACTTAAGGCCAAATTACTTGGGGAAATCACCAAAAAGGCCCAGTGACACCAGTAAATCTCCATGAGAACACTACTGAAGGTACTAGGCCTTCAATGTGAAAGGGAGTATGATTAGTACTGAGGAAGGCTTTCAGTTCATTGAAAACCAAGAATCCTAACAAAATATTTCATAAAACTGAAAAGTTTCAGACCTTAAGATAAGTTGCTTCAGTGGAATTGTGGGAGAATGAGTTTGTGTATAGAGTGTTAAGGACACATTAGAAAGTAAATTTAAGACGTATTGACAGACTTCTCAGGCATATTATGGAGGAAGAGAAATTGGAAGGTGGAAGGGCCAAATCAGGTGAACAGGGAATAGCAGTTTCAAAGGATTTTGGTCCTCATCTCACAAAGCACAGTTAGCATCTCAAAAGTTAGAAGAGATATCACGGAGCCCTCCTAGGTGTCATATGAATGGAGAAAACTGACAGGACCTGACTTGGAACTAACAACTGTCAGAGACTTGGGGAGAGGAGGTAGACTTGAATATTCAGGAAGTAGTACAGTAGAAAAAGGTGCCAGGCAGACACAATAAGGAGCCAGTAAGGCATTGCCAGAAGATGGCGCAGCTGGTCAGAGCAACAACAAGCTGTGAGAAGGGAAAAGTGACCTTGTTGCTGTGGGTACAGTCTTTGAGTTGATGATGTTCAGGTGAAGCTTAGCCTGAAACTTGTTCGCCAACCTGGAGTCTATAAGAGGAAAAATGACACTAACATGGCAGAGATTTCCAAAAATAAAAGTTTACTCTCACTGAAGGAACACTCCAGTCATGATAATGTCACTCATATGTATTCAAATGTAGCAAGTTACTAGGATGCAAAGAAAAACTTGCTGCTTCAGAATGTATGAAATAGAAGCTATATAGGAAAATGTGTGTGTGTCTGTGTGTGTGTGTGTGTGTGTGTGTGTGCGCACGCACACGCGTGAATGTGTACATGTATTTATATGTGAGTGACTGGAAGAAAAGGAAGAGAAAGAGAGAGGACAGAAGATGAGAAAAATAAGAAGGGGGAGGTGAGGAAAAAAGAGTTGAGAGAATTATTCACCGACATGCTGTAGATCACTGACATCTATAATAGTGCCGTCTAATATAGGGGACTGCTCCTTTTCTCGTACAGTGTAGCAGACTCTAAACCTATGTATTATTGCAGGTGTGTGGAGTTTGAATTCTTTTTATAGTTTTTATATTTCTCGTTTACTGACTACAGTAATCAAATATTTGTGTGTGTTTTACCTTTGAGATAAATTAAGTTCCATTATTAAGCAGATTGATTCTAGGCTCTGGTCCCATGTTGGTTATTTTCCATTTTTAATCACTCATTAAGTCATTAAGGTGATTGTTTGGCTGAAGGGTGATGATTTTAATTAACAATTTAAGTGGATTTCATCAATTATATGCAGGAACTCAATTCCTAATTCTCTCTAACCACAAACCAAATTCTCACTGTTTTTTATTCTGCCCCGAACAAAGATAAAGGAGGATTTAGTGATTCCCAAGAATTAGACAGGGATACTTCACTCATTCATTAAGCATTCATTCAATCACATTCATTATAAAGCTGGATAAGGATACAAGCAGACACGCAGAAATGTAATTCTACTTGTTTCCAGTGCTGAAGTAGAAAAAATCCAATTGAAATATATATTAAGTCAACTTAATTAATGTGAAAGATGACAATCACATTGAAAGCTCTTAATACTGAACATATTAATACCACATCTTTAAAGATAAAAAGGATATTTATAGGGTCAAATGAAGCTATAACAAAGTTAGATTAATTCCTAGAAGATTCCAGGACAAGCTTTCTCACAGAAATCATATGGTGGTTTGTTCAGCCTTATAGACAGTTTACTAAAACATATATTGCAGTCCTTTCTATTATTTCATAGTTGGCTGTTTTTATAAAAGACTACTGTTTCAAATATCTAAAAGGAATTGAAGAGATAATATATGCAAAGCTCTTTATATTCTGTTTATTTTTGTAGATGTCCACAATTATAGTTAGTTCTCTGATGTATAGAAAGGACACACTCCGTATTCATAAATTATCACCTGTCACATGGAGAGATATTGGACTCCCTCATAACCTGTTCCTCCTGCTCTTAATGAAAACTTTAAGGCCCCCAGTGTTCAAAGCCATGGTTGTCTGACCTCAGTTCTCTGCCTTATTAGTGGATAAGCAATTTGTGCTTCGAAAGAGACTTTGTTAGAGCCTCAGTTGGTCTACTACCTTCATTCCTTTCTTTCTTTTTTCTTTTTTCTTTCTTTCTTTTCTTTTCCTTCCTTCCTTCCTTCCTTCCTTCCTTCCTTCCTTTCTTTCTTTCTTTCTTTCTTTCTTTCCTTCTTTTTTGGTTTTCTGAGACAAGGATTCTGCTTTGGAGCCTGTCCTGGAACTAGTTCTTTTAGACCAGGCTGGCCTTTAATGCACAAAGATCCACCTGGCTTTGCCTCCTGAGTGCTGGGATTAAAAAGGCACGTGCCATCACCACCCAGGCTTAGGACATTTATTTTTAAAGAATAAAGTAAATTCAAGGGTGAAAACATAAAAGTATAACCTGATGTAGAAGTTGCTAGTCAGAGACAAAGAAGAGAATCCAGACAGTATTTTCAACTAGTCAGAAACAAATGTCCAACTAAGTGCATTTTAAATGACTTTGAACAATAGAATGCCCATTATAGTGTCTATTAATCCTATCTTAATCTCCTGCTACATGATAGTCATGTTTCTGACTCTTTCATATGAGTGAACGTGTAAAATTTCCTTTTCAATCTTTCATTCTTTGTATAGATTTTTTTTGTTAGTTTATTTCTTTGTTTGCTTTTTGGTGTTCCAAGAGCAAAGAAATACCATGCCCAGCAATGGTGATTTTAGATAAGTACAACCATTTCATAGATAAAGATCTTTATGATTTGTCTGAATTTTCAATCTTCCTGGGTTTTTTAATAGCGATAACAACAGCAAAATGTCCCAGTATTGGAATACATGGCACAGTAGCATTATGCTATTTTTATGCATCTAGTTTCATTGCTTTGCAATGATTCATTCTAGGTCTTGGGCTCTGAAGTTAATACAGTGGTTTGATAAGTTGAACCTGTAGATTTTATAACAGTTCCTTCTTCTTACTCTGGCTTCAAAAGCTGATCATACACTTACATTGACCATAATTTTTTCAGCCAATGTAGCTGTGAGGTGCTGCAGTATTCTAAATGACCCAAAGCGCTAGCTTTTAGTTTCTAACTAACAGGCATGGCAAACATTAAAGGCACGTTTAGATGGTAACAAGTCTCTTATAGAAAGTTCTGAAAAATCAATTGATAAAGAGTTGTAATGTCCATCTACCTACATTGGGATGTGGTCAATGTTTGAACAATTTGTGTTCTAAATGTAAGGCTGTCTCCTGCACTTGCTTTCAACTTTGGTAATGTCTTTTACTCGTTCTTCCTCTTACATCTGTATCTGTACTAAGTATAGGGTGCGATCAGATTACATTTCTGCTGTCTGACACTCACGTTCTTGAGGATTGTTTTTGCAGTTTTAAACAGAGTACAGATCATATATATTTGAGGTCAAATACATACATACATATATATACTGAGATATATAATATCTCAGTTCATTTTGTGTTTTGTAAACTGGTAAATAAGAGTGAACTCGGTCCTAATCTAAGACACATAGCTGATTACCAATCCAAGAACGGAATTCAATGCCTTTAAAGTGTAGAGTCTTCCTCTACATTGATACTAAGAGTTTGTTGAAGTTTCAGTTACTATAATGTAGAGCTGAGAAATAGCTCCATGTTTAAGAATATTAGTTGCTCTTTCAGACACCTTTGGTTATATTCTTTTTACTCAAAACCTCATGCAATTCCATTTCTAAGAGATCTGATGGCTTTCTCTGGTCTCCTCTCATACCTGCATGTACATGCACACATTAGAGCACATATGCATACATATGAATAAAAATAAATATTTAAAATGCTGGGATAAAACCGGACTCTCTGAACATAGCGGACAATAAGGACTACTGAGAACTCAAGAACAATGGCAATGGGTTTCTGATCCTACTGCACACACTGGCTTTGTGGGAGCCTAGGCAGTTTGGATGCTCAACTTACTAGACCTGGATGGAGGTGGGGGTTCCTTGGACTTCCCACAGGACAGGGAACCCTGATTGCTTTTCGGGCTGGGGGGAGACTTAATTGGGGGAGGGGGAGGGAAATGGGAGGCGGTGGCGGGGAAGAGACAGAAATCTTTAATAAATAAATAAATTAATAAAAAAAATTAAAAAAAATAAAAATAAAAAAATAAAATGCTTAAACTATTATAAAGTGACATTGTGAGTAACATTCTTTAATATGATGCCTTGCTTGTCCAAGTCTATCATTAATGAAATTATCATTTATTGTCTGTCTTTTTAGATCGAGTATCTCTCTGTATCCCAGGATGGCCTGCAGCTCATGAGTAATGGACTGCAATAATCTCTGAAGTGCTATAAACATAAGCTTGAGCTACCACAGCTAATTTAAATTAAATTTGTGAGGTATAATGGCACTTGGATGACAATCACAAGGTGAACTTGAGAGGCATAGGGATGGAGGGCAAAGGTAGTGTACTTGCATAGTTGCATAATAGGGACAAGGCCCACACTTTGTCTCCATCACTGTGAAACCAAAGCCAAGAACAGTGTGATTGAAAATATGGAGAACAAAATATGTAGTACTTAAATTTTCCTTTCTATGTGTTTAGTTGCTGTTGGAACACATTGAGTTTCTATAGAATTTCTTGAGAGTTTATAGTTAAATTATGGGTGAAGCTAGCAAATTATGTTTTATCTTCAATGAAATCCAGATTTCGAAAATAGGGATCTGTATTTTCTGAGATAATGTTTTAAGCGTTACTGGCTATTTTTTAACTCTATGGATAACTGAGGACAATATTAAACTCCTGATCCTGCTGACTCCAACTCCCAAGCA
This sequence comes from Microtus pennsylvanicus, assembly GCF_037038515.1. Classification (NCBI taxonomy): domain Eukaryota; kingdom Metazoa; phylum Chordata; class Mammalia; order Rodentia; family Cricetidae; genus Microtus; species Microtus pennsylvanicus. The sequence continues at coordinate 67,263,121 of NC_134586.1, read as the reverse complement.
GTAAGATTATAGGCATGCGCCTCTACACTTAATTTAAGTGTACTGAGATGTAACTTAGGACTTTGTGTATGCTGGACAAATACGCTAGCATTCATTCAGTTCCACCTGCAAGTTGAAAAGACAATTTCTAAGTGTATTTGTTAGTGCCATTTGTACAGACAGGCTTGCATGAAACCCTGAGAGGAGGCCAACCTGGAAATAAAATATGCCTGCTCTATTAAAAATATGTTAAAATCTGCAAACACCTGTTTTGATGTAAAAATTTCTCATTAGTTTCTAAGTCAATTTCCTAATTGGATTTAGAATTTCTGAGTTTCAGGAGACAATGTTAATCTTTAGGCTGTAACAATACAAATGGTCACTTAAGAAACCGGAGACTGCCGTACAAGTTTCCCGGGATCCTAAAAGGGTGCATCTAGAAAGTAAAGTCATTCTTAGTTCATTATATAGACTTTGGGAGGCAACACTGGATATATTTCCTGTCTACTAGATCTTCAGGCAAAAATCAACAGTTACGTTTTGCAGGTGACTCCTGGTGGAATGCCTGCAAGCAAGCAAGCAAACAGAACAATCCTTTTACATTAATGCCTTATGGAAAGACACAAAATTACATTTTCTTGTATTATACATCCAAGAAAGTACCTGATGAACTTCCAGGCCAATTTGTATCTTCCTGTAGATGCACTGAGATGGAAGACACTCTTGTTAACATGTGTAGGCTTTATTTGTGTTCTGAGGATTTGAACACAGGAACCCACACATGTATGGCAAGTGCTTTTGACAACTAAACCATCTTTCTGTGGCTAATCCTAAATTTTATTTGCTCTACCATTAATTTATTTTATTTTTTTTTATTTTGTGTTACTTATTTAGCATTGTTTGGGAGAGATCAACAATTTTTTCATAAACACATTTTATTTCTTTTTTTTTTTATTTTTTATTTATTTATTTATTTATTAAGGATTTCTGCCTCCTCCCCGCAACCGCCTCCCATTTCCCTCCCCCTCCCCCAATCAAGTCACCCTCCCTCATCTGCTCTAAGAGCAATAAGGGTTCCCTGACCTGGGTTTTTGATCCTACTGCACGTACTGGCTTTGGGGGAGCCTAGGCAGTTTGGATGCTCACCTTAGGAGACCTGGATAGAGGTGGGCGGTCCTTGAGATCAACATTTTATTTGGAGTTCCAATAGGGAGCTGGTAAAAAGCCATAGTTATGCGCCCTGAGGACCTTCTCAGACTAGAGTTTGTCAATAAGACTGGGGATTTTGGGCAAATATGCTCCTCTTGAGATGATAGGAGACATGGAGATCCCAAAGTCTTCGATGTCCTATCAGATATCAAAGATTAGAGAGGAAAATGAAGAAGCATGAGCCAGTGTCATTACTCTTGTGGCAAATTTACTACTTGCTTACTAAAATGCTTCTCTCTATATATAGTAAAATAAAATACAAAAAAAGATAAAATATTTTAGATTCATTATAGTCCTTTAAAGAGATGAATTCACATTTATCTATGATTTATTTTTAAATCTCATTTTTAATTTAATGTATTTATTTATTAAACTTCCCAACCATATTTCCCCTCCCTCCCCTGCTCCTATTCCCTTCCTCCACCTCCCCTCCACACCACCGTAAATCCACTCCTAGTCTTTTTATTTTCCATTCCGAAAAGGGCCAGCCTCGCACAGGTATCAAGAAAGCATGGCATATCAACTGCCCTTGTGTGAAAGGTAGACAAGGCAATCCAGTCAGAGGAATATGTTCCCAAGAGCCAGTCAAAATACTAGGAACAATATTTTATCCCATTGTTAAGAGTTCCACAAGTAGACCAAGCAACACAACTGTCGCATGTATGTCGAGAACCTAGGCTGGTCATAAGCAGGCTCCTTGGTTGTTGGTTTAGAATCTGTCAATTAATATAAACCAGTTTGGTTGTTACTGTCTCTTTTAGTACTGTATTTTAGTGATCTTTAGTTGTTAGCATAGAAAATCAGAGAGGTTTTTAATGCTCTTTTGCTAAAAAACATAACATTAAACTGAGATCACTAGATACCTTAAAAACTGATACTCAATATTATAAGAGGTTATACTAAAGGGAATGTAGATTGTCTCAATCAGTGGAACAAGCTACAGAAAATACTTAAGGCCATGACCCTTCTAAATAAAACACCTCTATTATTCCCACTACTTAGGTAGCCAGAAATACCAAATTGAGAAATCAACTGAATGAATGCATCAACTTGTGATATTGAAATGAAAAGTAAAACCATTGTTTAGAAAAGATGACGAATATGGAGTATTTTCATTCTATAATCACAGCTGTTAGAATAACCAATCTACTTGTAAAGCATAAAACAAACTACAGAGTTCATCATTACATAATCACCTTGCATCAAGACTATGACTCTTACAGATTTAGATAACATTACCTGAAGGCACATGCTTCAAGCACAAAGGTAGTTATGGAATATATTCAACTGACATCAAAACTACAGTAAGGAAGAACAGTGAGATTTCCTGGAGACTGATGGGTCATTTTAATAGAGGATATTTTCAAATTGAAACTATTTCATCTGGATATTTTTGTTATATTTACATACAAATTTTGGTAATAAGTAAGTCCACATATAGAAGTATTTTATAAATAATGTACATTATGTAATATTTATTCATGGTCAGAAGCATCTAATATGTATTGAAAGAAGATGTACTGAGACAAAATATTTGGAAATAAACTGATAAAAATTTCATGTGAAACACCATGTTTTGGAGAGAAATCTACTCTGTGCACAAATGAATTCACAAATGAATGCGATGTGTTATTAACTCCACCTTATATGATTCTAATTGTTCTCTATGGGAATAAACAGCCTGTCTACATTCATGCACTTTACTGCTAAACTACCATCCTGCAACCTCACCACAGAACCTACATAGATTGTAGCACAGATCTTGCAACTTTCTTAGGGATAACAAAATCAACTTTCAGAAGTCTTCTGAAAGTTTAAAATTTATATCTTATCCATTCTCTTTGCAAATTTTAGTCTCAGCTCTATTTGGTGTGCAGGTACCATCATAATTTCTGCAATCACCAAGGCAGATGAGAACCCCAACTTATACCAGTCCTCCTGAAAAGTGTTAAATTCCTGATGTATTACCGCGGGTAATCCTAAAAGGAATAGAAAGAAAGGGCTTAAAAATACAGTAAGAGGTAGAAATAGGTAAACAGAAAAAAATTATATAATTTCAACTGAATATAAAACTGAGGACAAAACAAACCCCCAAATTCTATGTGTCTACTTGATAGGTTCCATAGGGGTGAGAGAGATAAAATGGACTAAAGCTATCGCTAAGCATTCACATCACTCCCATAACAGCCTTCATCATTAAAAAGAGTTTAGTAAGAAGATACTGTACATAATAAAAGAAAAAGTAGGGAACAGCATTGGCACAGGAGACAATTCCTTAAACAGAACACCAATAGTATAGAAATTAAGATTTGCAACTAATAAATGCTATGTCATGAAACTGAAAAGCTCCTCTAAAAAAACAACAACAACAATAGGATAAAACAACAAAATAGGAAAAGATTTTCATCAACCTCATATCTGATAGAGAACTAAAATCTAAAATATACAAAGATCTCAGAAACTAGATGTTAAAACCCTAAACAACCCAATTTAAAACTGGGGTACAGATTTAAGTAGAGAATAATCAAAAGAAAGAATGCCAATGGCTGAGAAACACTTAGAGAATTATTTAGCATCCTTAGCCATCAGGGAAATACAAATCAAAACTACTTTGAGTTTCTATCTTACACCTGTCAGAATATCTAAGATCAATAACACTGTGACAGCTCATGCTGGTGAAGATGTGTATAAAGGGGAACACTCCTCCATTGCTAGTGGGAATGCAAACTAGTACAACCACATGGAAACCAATACTTCAGTTCCTCTGAAAATTGGAAATAGATCTACTCTAAGATCCAAATACTACTTTTGGGTGTATACACAAAACACCCCACTCTACTACTAGAACACTTCAAATGTGTTCATAGCAGTTTTATTCCCAATAGTCAGAAACTGAAAACAACCTATATGTCCCTCAACAAAAGAATGGATAAAGAAAATTTGGTGTATTTAGACAATGGATTATTACTCAGCTGTTAGCAAAATAATATCTCAAAATTTGCAGGCAAATGGATGGAACTAGAAAAAAACATCATCCTGAATGAGCTACTGAAGACCCAAAAAGACAAACATAATATGCACTCACTTATAAGTAAATATTAGCAGTTAAGTAAAGGATAATCACACTAAATTCCAGACTCAGAGAAGTTAGAGGTATAAGAGATATGCAAGGAACTATAAGGATGGGAAAACAGAATGGATTTTGTCGATGGACTAGGAGTGTGTGGGGATGGGAAGAGGAGAGATTAGGTGATAAAGGGGAATGGGGGAAATAATACAGGGACACACAATAGAATAGTTGTGCATTTGGCAGGTGATGAGGAAGCCAAATAAAATAAAAACTCCACAGAACTTATGAAGGTGACTATAAGTGAAATCATGGAGAATATGGAGCCTCAGATGTCCAGTTTCTGTAACCAGGATCCTAGTTGTGCAATTGGGACACAAACCCATCCATAAAACTTGTGATTCACAACTATTTCTCTATTCAGTATGTGCTGTTGTTGGCAAAATTTTATGTTCCACCTGCCAGGTCCTAAATAATTACACAGGGACTTATTAATTATGAAAGTTTGGCCAATAGCTTAGACTTGTTCATAACTAGCTCTTATAATTCAAATTTATCATTTTTTTAATTTAGTCTCTCTTTATGACTTTATTATCATTTCTTCATATTGCCCATGCTGCTTTCCTGCTTCCTCTGTGCTTGAGTGGATTCCTCTGCTGATCTTCTTCCCAGAATTCTCTTTGCCCTGAAAATACTGCCTAGCTATTGGATACTTATTAAACCAATCTCAGTGACATATCTTTACATAGGATAAAGGAATATTCCACAGCATTTCCTTCTATTTGTTTTAATATAAAGGAAAGGTTTTAGCTCTAACATAGTAAAACTATAAATAATAAAAATAATTATCTGGTAATAATTACATTTACAATGTCCAGATCATTTGTATTTTTATATTTGAAGAAAATACTTCATTATTTATTCTATCTTTATAAATTCAAAGCTCTTTACATAATATTCCTTCTATAATAAAAAGGAAACCTATGACTATCTAGTCTACAATTTAATCAAAGAGCCCCGAAGGATATAATATTTTCTTAGTAAACAGGAAGTAAAGAGCAAGCAACCTCCAAAATTAAAGAATTGATAGAAAGGGCTAGATGCCTGGACAGTCAACCAATGTTCCTCTGAAATGTTGGGCATCCATCTTCAGCCTAAAGGCCTGGAGTATCTGACACTTCTCTGTGAAGCAGCAATTTTTGAAAGACTGAGTTCCCCTGCCCTGATAAAGTTTGGCAGTTGCTTTTCCTTGTGTCCTGTGTCAAGAGAAGGGCAGTTTGTTGTCAAAATGGATAGCTTTTGACAAAAAGAAAGCAAACTCTATATGGAAGTTCTTCAATGTCCATCATCCTTTTTTAAAGTAAATTGTTGCTGCCAGGAGCAGACATGCCTCACAGTCATGAAAGCCTTATGTTATTAAAAATTTTAAAAACTATATTCTGTAGGTCTTTGAAATTTTTGATGATTGCTTATCTATCTAAAATATAGCTGTGTGTGACCTTGAAAACATACTTTACTATAAGTATGATTATTACAGATGACTCACTATTAAGATGGATTTATTATCATAAATAGCTTTTAAAACTAAAACTTTAAATAACATTTTAAATGAAATGCATAGGCACAAAACCTTAACCATAATAAATATAAATACAGCATTATAAAAATAACCTTAAATTTATATCAATATACAGCAATCCATACATACTAATGTGGAATATTTGAGACTAGTTATTGTTTAAAATTACACTCAGCAATCCATCCTTTTATTTCATCATTTTTATATGATATGCCCTTTTTTCGTTAAGAAAGAGAACCTGAAATGTAACTTTTGTTTAGATTTCTTCCTGTCTATCACCAATAATAACTCTTAACCTATACCCTAAAATGATGTCAAACATTTTTAACCATCAAATGACCAAAAGACATCCACCTCACCTTTTGGGAATGTGGGTATCACAATCTTTATACTATGTTTTCATGTGAGTAGGAATTGTCAACTTTAGGAGACCTTGGTAATATTGTGATAATTGTCAAGTCCTGGTAGAATTAGCTATTTGTTGTCCTGTCTCTGTTTTGCAATTGTATAGTACAAAACTTATCTGAAGTTGTAGTTGGAATAATGCTGGCAGCCTTGAAGATATTCTGGATGCAGAACTCTGAGAAAATTGCAAATGAGGCACTATGACAGGCTGGATCAACTGGGTAACCTGTTTATAATTGGTGCTTTTTCCCTTGCTTAGAAAACAAACTTTCACAGATAACATACATATCTTCATTAACACAAGTATGGAATGTGCAGTGTGCACAAGTAACTTAAAGATTATATTTTTTTGTTTTATCTTTGAGCAGGTAAAACGCATCTGTCAACTTTGTAACTCTGTTTGAACTGTATAATCAAATGGTAATATAAATCTCTATCAATGTCATATGATAGGATAACATGTAATAATATGTCATAAAAATTCTGTAGCCAGCAAGATTTATCATGTCTTATTTCAGAGCTGTTCTAATGTCAAGGGAAAAGCTTATATGACACTTGTATCATAGTCTTTTTGTTATATCTTCCTCATATCTGTAGCCAAGATATTCAGGATGTCTCCTGAATAAAGATGATCTTTATTAATCTTTAAGAATTCTACAGTCTTTCCTTTCCCATGAAAGAAAAATCATAACTTCTTTACTGATGTAATACATTGTCTGATTTCCATTTTGAAGTTGACATTTTTAAAATATATACGTTGCTTTAATCTAACTTTTTCCATAATCCAATGTCTATCAACAGCTATTTTTGTATATATACATTTTAAAAATTAGTTAACATGACATCATATAGGATCCAGACACCATATAGGTCCATTTGAACCTGCATTATTGTATATCTGTAACCTTTCTGTCTATGTGAACAAAACCTTAAACTGACCACATGGCTTACCTCATAGTATACTAGAAGCTCATACATGCAGGCAGCTGCTTGCAGTGGCATTTCGTTTGTATTTTATTTAAATAGAGCTTACCTGAGAATCAGAAAAGTAAAACAGCCACACTGGCCAGTCTTATACACCAGGCAACAATGACATACACTTTTAATTGCAGTAGCCATACCAGCTTGAAATAGAAATCAGGTTGTAGTGGATTCCTGGAGGTAGGATCGCCAGTTTTGAACTGAGTTCAATGTAAGATTCAGTGGCTGACTGCTTTGCTTTTCTCGTCTTCAGGTTGAACCCCAATATCTGTCTCTGAGATTTTATTAATTGTGCTCCAGCTGCTAGGAGAAGTAGCTCTTTACCATAACTGGCATGAGAGACATGAGACTACAAAGCTACATTTGGCTCCACTTTTTTTGTGTGTTTAGAATCTTTTCTAAAGCTTTCTCAGGTCTTACATGGCCAGATGTTGGGTGCCATTTGTAGTTGGACCTTTTCATCAGGGCTGCCAGCAACTCCCCAATAATAAGATGGAAACTTATTATTAAATATAAAAGCTCAGCCAACATCTCAGGCTCATTTGTAATTAGCTCTTATAATTAAATTAACCCATTTTTATTAATTTACCCTCTGCCTTGGGCCTTTATTACCTTAGACCCTGTACCATCAGTGCTACTTTTTTGGTTTCTCCATGCCTGGATGACTTCTCTGTCCTTCTTTTTTCTAGCATCCTTTATGCCCACAAAATACTTTCTGGTTATTAGATGCTTACCTTTTTTATTATGCCAAGCACAGTAACATATTTTTATACAGTGTAAAGAAATATTCCACAACACACTATGGTTATGATGGCTCAGAGATTGTGAGAATGGCCAGTCAATGACTGCTCTAACTTGAGGCCCAAACTATGAAAGCAGTGAATGCCTTACATAGACATGATGGCTAGGATCCAGAAGGAAAATTGATCAGAGAACTAATGATAGAGCAAAAAAAAAGAGATCAATGAAATTATTTTTAATGATATTCTCCTATGTTCATTGATAGGTGCCAAGCCCAATCACCACCAGAGAGGCCTTGTCCAGCAACTGATAGGAGCTGATACAGAGACCTATAGTCAAATGTTATGTGTAGCTTGGGGAACCTCACAAAGAAGGAGGAAAGATTGCAGAAGCCAAAAGGGTTGAGCACACCATGAGAACATGGTCTAGAGAATCAACTAAGCAGGGCTCATATGGGATCCTGGAGACAAAAGCTACAACCATGGAATTTGCATAAGTCTTAGCTAGGTCCTCTGCATGTATGCTGTAGTTGTTTAGCTTGGGGTTTTTGCTGGAGTCCTAAAGGTAGAAGTGGGAGGTGTCTCTGACTCTATTGTCATGAAACCCTTTTCCTCCTTCTTGGTTGCCTTGACTTGCCTTGATATAAGGGTTTGTAACTTGTCTTAGGGCATCTTGTTATGCTGTGTTCTGATGGAGGAAATTTGATTACACTACTAATCCTGTGTTTGCATTTGCATTAATTAAATAACATTAATTTTGGGTAAGGAGGATGAGTTAGAAACTAGTTGACAGAAAGCAATCATAGAGCATTAGGGAGTATCTGTCAGAGATAGAGGGACACACCAAAGAAGTAGGGAGAGATTTTGTGATGGAGGAAGGTCATTGGTTAAATAAAAAGAAACTGCTTGGTCCTCATTGGTTAGAAGATAGGTGGGAGGAGTAAACAGAACAGAACACTGGGAGGAAGAGGAAGTGAGCTCAGACTCCATAGCTCTCCTCTCCGGAGCAGACGCCTCAGGGAGACGCCATACCCCAGCTCCGACCCAGGATGGACTTAGGCTATAATCTTCCCAGTAAGAATGGTGCTCACAGATTATTAGAGATGGGTTGATCGGGATATCAGAATTAGCCAGTAAGGGCTAGAGCTAAAGGGCCAAGCAGTGTTTAAATGAATACAGTGTCCGTGTAATTATTTCGGGTTAAGCTAGCTGAGCAGGCTGCTGGGGTGTTGGGGACGCAGCCCTGCCGCTCTTATTACTACAATTTTGAATGGTGTGTCCATTGTTGTTTGACATAGCAAGACATATTTTTGGGGGAGACACTAGCAAGGAGAGAGTGCTAGCTATTTCCTGATCAGCCTCTCTGAGCTAGCACATTTTCACCCTGGTCTTTGAATTTCAAGACTAATTTATAAATAGAATTGTAGATATTTAAATAAATTTACTTTTAGTGGCAGGGAGAGGGCTAATATCTGCAGGAAGAGACTTTCCACCAGTCTGTGGCCTGAGTAGCTGGCCCACTGCCAGATAAGCATGCGGGTAAGTGCAGAGTCATATTTGTTGTTTGAAATAACATTAGACTAAAGTGCAGCCACTGTGCTAAAGTTGACATTTGTCGTTCTAACACATGGCATGAACATATGTATTATGAGATGGCTCTGTCGTAGTTGCTGCTTGGGCCTTTCTGCAAGAGCAATCTCAGTAGTTAGCTGCTGCTTATCAGGACTGTGGAAACAGGCACTCACCTGAAAATTGCAGGAGGTGCTTGAGTTTGCCACCAATACTGCAGACAAGCTAAGAAGTTGGCAAATATGGTGGGATACTTGGGCAAACCTTTTTTTTGCAATAACACAATATTAAAATGATAAATCTTTCTCATGTTAAGAATGGGGAATATAACAATACAAAGGGCTAGGAACCAGAATAGTGTTCGTTTGAAAATAGAAAATTTAAATGAGGAAGTAAATGACCTTGCATTGATTGTAATTATTATCAGTTGGTAATTAATATTTTATCCTGTAAAAATGATTTGATGACTGTGCCAAAATGATTTGGCTGATAAGATACAAACCTTGGAAAGACTACTGATCAGATGCAAGCTATAGAATGATTACTAATGAAAACAAGAAAAAAATGACTGATAAGATATGTCTTAGAAGGACTTAGTATTAATGAGACACAAGCTTTAGAAAGACAAACTGTATCAAATAAGAAAAATAGTCAGATTTAGATAGAGGATTTAAAGCAGAATATATAACACCATTGCATTATGTAACTGAAAAGGAACAGCCTAAAGTTGTTAGAATACCAACTTTGATTTATTCAGTTACCAAACAATATTGATCATTGGAAAAATTCTTTTACGAGGAGTGTTAAACTTCCTGAACCTATGCCAATATTTTTTAGAATATTTTGCAATTTATAAACAGTTTCCTCAATCTATAATTTACCATTATATGGATGGTATCCTATTGGCTGATTCAGACACAGATACTTTTGAAAAATGTTTGATCAAATAAAAAAAAAATTACCTTGTTGCTGATAACAAATTGCTCTTGAAAAATCACAGTAAGATGATTCTATTAATTATTTAAGATATAAGATAAGTTGACAAAAAATCAACCATAGAAAGTAAAAATTAGGAGTGAACAATTACAAAGTCTTAATGATTTTCAAAAATGCATGGGAGATATTTAATCTCCATAACTGGTTACGGTCCACAACTGAATAACAACTCAAGAACTAAGTAATTTATTTCAAACCTTACAAGGTAATAAGGACTTCAATAGTCCAATATAGCTATCAATTGAGGTTGAGAGAGTATTGGCTTTGGATGTGAAGAAATTATAAGATACACATGTAGATTTTTTAGATCCAGATCTTGATTTTATTCTAGTTATTTTATCTTCTACTCATTCTCCTACAGGAATTCTTAAGAACAGAAAAGATAATATCTTAGAATGTATATTTTTACCACACAATCAGAGCAAACAATTAAAAACCCATGTAAAAATATTTTCTGATTCTTCTAGAGTAGGGTGTACAATTCTTCTTACTTCGGGATCCCTGGATTCTGGTGATGTCATGTTGCCTTTCAGGTTGTTGGAGGAATTCTTGCCTTGGCGCCTTCCCATCTCTTCCTTCAAATGGAGGCAGGAGAGCCCTGGTGTCTTGGTCCAGTCTTTGCTGTGACTGACTCTCTGGGTCTAACTCTTCAGTGTGGAAGCAGGAACCGTCCCGTCCAGATGGAACTCCTCAGCACTGAAACATAGACGCCTGGTAGTCCAATGACCCGCGGACAAAAGGGAGAACTTGGGGGGCAGGGCGGGGAAGAGTAGAACACAGGACACCCTGCCGCAAAAGCTGAAGGTGCGCGTGCTCCTCTTGGCTATGGCAAGTAGACAAAATTGCCGGGGAGAAAAGTGGGATCTTGGGGGTGGGGTGGGATGGGGGTAAGGGGAGATGGGGAGAGAAAAGGGAGAAGGGGAGGATGGCGGGAACTTGGGGAAACAGGATAAAGGAAGGCTGGATTGGGGAGCACGGAAGCACAATTCTTAGTTAAGGGTGCCACCTTAGGGTTGGCAAGAGACTTGAACCTAGAGATATACTGCATATGAATTTAAAATGTTTAATTTTTCTGTAGTGAATCATAAGCATTCTTAACAGTGATCTTTGAAATCTCCAAAAGGATGATGAAGTCCCAAAATGACAATTTTGCCTGGATTGTGGTAACACCATTAAGCTGATAAAGACCACCAATAAATCATATTTGAATTACAAACTGTTCAAGACAATTTCAAGATAGTTAACTGAGATGATCCAGCCTCATAGACTACTCCAGGCAGGACTTCAGATAAGACCATTACACACAGACTGGATAACCATTGTTAAAGCTAGTTTTCTCAGAACTTGATCATTATCTCAATTTTTCTGAGGGTCCCCTAAATATGCTGTCACTCCCGGAGAAGAGGGAGTAAATTTAAGAATGTGATGTCATTTAGGGTGGTTGGTTACAAATTGTTAGTAGCCATGGTAATGCAGGAAACAAAAGAAGGGAGGTTATATTCAAGGATCTCGTTCTCTTTCTTTCTTTGTTTCTTTTGGCTTTTTAAGACAGAGTTTCTCTGTGTAACAGCCATAGCTGTCTTGAATCTAGTAGTTTAAACCAGCCTGCTTCTACCTACCAAGTGCTGGGATTAAAATCATGTGCCACCATCACCCAGCCCTTCAAGTATCTCTTTCTTAAAGAAAAAAAAAAGGAAAATAGGGGGAATATGGAAAGGATAGGATAAAAGTATAGATTATTTAATCTAATTTAAGCTAAAAAGCAACTATTAATCTCAAAGAGTTTATGTTAATATGGATTTTTGCATGTTGATGCAAATTTAATTTTATTTTTGTTATACTATATATACATGTTTCTACTTTTTTAAAAACATTTTTGTATAGTGATGCAAATTTATGGTTATTTTGTTATGCTATATAAAAGTTTCTATTGTTTTTTCAGATATTATAGCTATGCAGTTCATTTAAAGCATAACATATAATTAAGAAATGCATGTTTGTAGTTAGTCATCTATAACAATCAAACTTATAATGATATCAGGTATGTTTTAGAAATATAGGTGGTCTTCAAACATATCAGATCCTTATGGAATATGGCATTAAAACTGTTTTTAATAACTTAAGGATTTTCATGACAGTGAGCTATGTCTACTCCTGGCAGCACCAATTTATTTCAAAGAAGGAGGATGGGTATCAATCTAAAAACCTCTGTATAGACTTTGATTTTATTGTGGCAAACTTTTCCAGTGGGCAATAAACTGATCTTGTCTTAACTCAGCAGATTAAGTTGGATGAGCAGGACACAAAAGGAAGTGACATGTAGGGTCAAAGAGCCCGCCAAAGAAAGCCACCCTTACCCTGAAACCACAACCAGTGAAAGAAACACACTCTGACCCTGAAACCAGACTCAGTGGAAGAAACACTAGCCCTGGAACTAGAGACAGTGAAAGAAACATACCCTGCCCTGAAACTCTTGCATTCTGACTAATTTTTACCCTGAAAATTCTTATCTCTGAAAGCACTCTAAGAAGCTCTATATAGAGACAGAGACCCACACTGGAACACTGGATAGAGCTCCCAAGGTCCCAAGGAGGAGCAGAAGGAGGGAGAACATGAGCAAAGAAGTCGGGACCACGAGGGGTGCACCCACCCACTGAGACAGTGGAGCTGATCTACTGGGAGCTCACCAAGGCCAGCTGGACTGTTACCAAAAAAAGCATGGGATAAAACTGGACTCTCTGAACATGACGAACAATGAGGGCTGATGAGACGCCAAGGACAATGGCACGCGGTTTTGATCCAACGCAATGTACTGGCTTGGTGGGAGCCTAGCCAGTTTGGATGTTCACCTTCCTAGATATGGACGGAGGGGGGAGGACCTAGGACTTACCACAGGGCAGGGAACCCTGACTGCTCTTTGGACTGGAGAGGGAGGGGGAGAAAAGTGGGGGGAAGGGGAGAGGGGTGGGAGGAGGGGGAGAAGAATGGGAGGAGGGGGAGGGAAATGGGAGGCTGGGAGGAGGTGGAAATTTGTTTTTTTTTCTTTCTTTTCTTTATTCTCCTTTTATCAATAAAAAAATACATAAAAAAATAAAAAATAAAAAAAAAGAAGCTCTATATAAACCCTTTGCCTGTTCAGTTGCTAGTTGCCCTTCTCCACCCTGGCAGAGGCAGCCATTCTTATAGATTCCTCCTTCCAAATAAATCTCTTGAAAGAGGTTTGGGTAAATACCCTATTTTGCCAGAGTGCAGCAGAATCTTTGCTGGGAGACTGCAGCAAAAGTGGAATGTAGCAGAGAATCAACAAACATCTGTCTCGGGAAACTATTTGCAGGAAGGAGCAGAGTTCAGCTGTAAAGGCTGTCTCTTGGAGAAGAGAAGGATTGTCGCATCCTTCAAGGAGACCATCCTCCACTAGAGCCCAACTTCAGGTACATATTGAAATCCCCACAAGTCAGGATACATTTCTTCTTACAGCTGTAGGTATAACTTAACTTCATGACTATTCATGATACCTTTCCCTGCAGAGCTGTAGATATCGGGGAAACCATCCCTTCACTACTGTAGGTACTGCCTGAAATCTGACAGCAGGATAACTTTCCCATCACAGCTGTAGCAATTCAATGGATTGCGTATCACGAATGTAATCCTTGATAATTTTTCTTATTCTATATAATTTTACCTTGTTAGAGTTAAAACCTTTTCCAGTTTTATTTATAAATTAAAGAGGGAAATGCTGATAGATATTTGATCACACTATTAACTCCTTGTTTGCATTTATATTAATTAAATAAGATTAGCTTTAGTTCAGAAGGCCAACATAGCAACCAGTTGACAGAAAGCAATTACAGATCATCAAAGGTTATGTGGAGGCTACAGGTAGATGCTCTGGAAGTAGTGGGGAGGGATTATGAATGGCATGGTCTTTTTGTTAGGTAAAACAGGACACTCTTTAGAAGATACTCAGCCTCTTTGAGTTAGTACATTTTCACCACAGTCTTTGAATCTTTAGTCCTATTTACAAACAGAATTATAGAGATTTAGTTAAAGCCACCTTTAGTGTTAGCGATAGGATCGGTGCATGTGGGAAGAGAATTTTTGACAGGATGTGTGCTGAATGGCCGGGCAACTGACAGAGAAGTGGGCCAATAATTGTGGAGTCACATTTGCTGGCTAAAATAGCATTACATGAAGGCATAGCCTTAATATTATTTCTAAAGAAAAATTTGGAAAACAATCATAATATATTATTTCCTTCTTAAACAGGCCAAATATTTTATTTTGTTTTATGTTTCTTCATAGCTAGAAAGATGGTTTCCTTAAGTTGGAAATCAATTTTAGCAAAGATGTGTGTGTGTGTGATTTTTTTTTTATTTTGTTTTTGTTTTTTTTTTTGTTTTTTTTTGAGACAGGGTTTCTCTGTGGTTTTGGAGCCTGTCCTGGAACTAGCTCTTGTAGACCAGGCTGGTCTAGAACTCACAGAGATCCGCCTGCCTCTGCTTCCCAGGTGCTGGGATTAAAGGTGTGCGCCACCACTGCCTGGCTCAAAGATGTGTGTTTTAAAGGAGATATTTTTTTTATGGTGGCCAGGTAACATAGAAAATGATAAATTTTCCCATTATAAATAGAGCCCTTGGCTTCCAAAGTCAGGACATAGAAAGGGGACTTGAGCAGGAAGTCCCAGAAAATATCTTTGTGAGTAATTTGGGAAAGAAAGTCATGTTGTGTGCTATCACAGTGCAACTCCTGCCAAGGCTGAAGGGAGGCTTTTGGTGATCCAATTTTATTATCTTTTTTACTACCTTGTCAATGTTTCTCTTTTTAAATACCTTTACCAGTACAGTAAAGACTACAGCGTTGTTTACAATAACATATTGCAATTTTTTAACAATTTTTATTGTATGTATTCATTGTACATGACATTATGATACCTATTGGGAATTTTCATACATGTATGTGATGCATTTTGAACACTTTTCTCAGAGGTGTGTCTTCCCATCTCTTATTAGTTTCTTTTGTCCCCCAGCACTTCCACCTCTAATCTCATATCATGGCTCAAAGTATATGTGTATATGTATAATACATGTATACATAGATAAACAGATGAATAGACAGACAGACAGACAGACAGATAGATTATCATAGGTTTTATAACAAAATCTCTGCCAGAAGAGGAACTTCCAGGAAGAAACAGATGGACTTGAATCCATCTCTGCAATACACAATATGCTTCTCACCAAGACTTTAAGATTAGCAAACTTATACAAGGTACAAATCAAAAATCAGAAAAGACTACTGTAATATGAGAAGAAATATTTTAACTGTTTGGGATTTGATACACATATATATAATGTATACAACACATACACACACTCACATATATATATATACCATAAGAGAGAAAACACATTTGTCTTCCTCAGTAAGACTAGCTTAATTCATTTTTATATGGTTGTCATCTGTATTTCAGCTATTGTCATAATTTCATTTTTGCGAACATATTCACTCAATATATTTTGATCATGTTTGGAAAAATAACTTCAATCTTTATGGCTGAAAAGTTTTCATTGTGTATGTATCTTTATCCATTCTTTCATTGTTTGATAACTAGGTTATTCTCTTGGTTGTTGTGAATTTCAGTACAATAAATGATGTGTAACTATCTCTGTAATATGTTGATCTGAAGTTCTTAAAGTAAATTTCCAGGAGAAGATTGAGTTTTTGAAATGTTATTATTTGATTCTCTTGCAGTCTTATGACTGTGCTTCATTCCTTTCTCTTTCCATTCTCTTTTCCTTCCTTTCTCCATTCCATCAATCATTTTTCTCAGCTGATTGTCAATTTCTTTATTTATTTGTGGTTTATTCTTGGTGCTTGCACAATTTATATAATATTGCAATCATAAATATTTTTAGTCTAAAGTGTTTGATATATTACATACTTAAGTGAAGCTGATAAAATGTCTACATTTTCCTGATGAAACAGGCCCTTCCCAATTGCTGATTTAGATGTTCAGTCTCTGCTCTGACTTCCCTTACTAAAATGTACTCTCTGCATATTTATTATCTTACCTATTTATTTTTGTTTTATAGTTCACATTCATCTTTCATTTCTGAGTTTAAAATTTTCCAACCTCTGTTTTGAGTTTCATATATTTCAGGGTAAGTTCAAACTTGTTATCTAGAAAAAGATAAATATGAATCTATCTCCTTTTTCCAATTTTTTTTGTGTGCTGTGATTACAGATAAGGCCATCATAAATGATGTGTGTGGTGCTGAAGACTGAAGCAGGGCTTCCTCTATGCAAAGCAAATGCTCTTCTAACTACGCTACATCTCTAAACCTGAGTTAAATTGTTTTTTTTTTCAAATCTCAAGCAGTTAAAAATTCATTCCTCTCATACCACAGTAGTCTTTTCTGATTTCTGGCTTGTAACCCTATATAGGTTGGCTGGCCTTCAATTCTTGTTGAGAAACATATTGTGTGCTGCATAATTGGATTCAAGTCCCTTTATTTCTCCCTAGAAGTTTCTTTTCTGGCAGAGATTTTGTTCTAGTACCTACAATGATCTATCTATCTATCTATCTATCTATCTATCTATCTATCTATCTATCTATCTATCTATCATCTTTTCATCACTCATCTATCATCTGTTTATTTTGATACATGATCTTATTATGCCACTATGTAGCCCACATATCCCTGGATCTTTTACTTCTTTGTCTCAATCTCAGCTTTCCAAATACTCATATTAAATTAAAATACTTCCATGTTCCACCCCTTTTTGGGGAATAGTTAAAATTTTTACTAGCCAGATTATTATTTTTCCTCTTTGGTCATCCAAATCTATTCCATTAGGCAAAGCTTTGATATGAAAGTAATGAGAAGACATTTCCATATACAATAATAAGTTACCTACATAACTATTTGAAAACAAAACCTTATATGTGACATATTTAATATGAGAACTATAAGTAGAAACTCAAATATAAGGTAACACACACAGAAAAATGTGCATATGCTATGTCTCATAACATAAAGGTATGTTTAAATAAATAAGGAAAACATTAAGTATGATATAGTAATCTAAATTTTCTGTACATATTGACTGCATATTGATGAAATCTCATTTAATTACTTTCTTTAGTTTGCCAACTTTTTTCTCTTAAATCTGTTTTGTGTATATGTGTTTGTCAGTAGCTAACATCTGAGAGAAAGACAGATCTTTATATCTTGCAATTTCAATTCAGAAGTTTGTAGAAAAATGATGATACACGCAGATTCTATGAATATTAATTTTGACACATATTCTTGACATTTTATTTCATGTATATGTGTAAGAGAATATCTAAAAGTAATTCAATTATACAACTTTTGAACGTCGTATTTCTATTTATTATTTGAGAATTTTACCTGCATATAATGTACTTTGCTCATAGTCACCCCTATTCCTCCTCCCAATTCCCCAACCATTATAGGAGTTTTGACAGTTCTTCAGAAGAGGCAGTTTATTACATTTACAAGAAGACTGTAAATGGCAAGGGCCTTAGAGATATGTCATGCACCTATCAGAGGTCCCTTTTAAGAAGGACATTGATTGCTCAGGAGAGATCAAACAAAATGATGACTGTGAGCTGCAATATATCCCACTATCTCAGAGCAGGTGAGACAAGGGAATAATAGAGGACCTGTCATCAAATATGTGAAAGGGATAATAAATTTATTCTACTGTGCTCCAAATGGAAGGAATAAAATTAAAGGATGAAATTACATTGAGGTTACTTTGCAATAAAGGAAGACATTTGCAACTGTTAGAGCCCTTTGTTCCTGGAGTCCCTGAAGCAGGGGACCAGGGAGACCAGGGAAAGATTTTACAGGGGTGGAACAGAGTTTCTTTCAGGTTTTCAAATGAACCTTTCTTTCTGAGCTTCTATAATGATTCTGCTAAATACCATGTTTAATTTCACCACTGTTTTAAGGTTAAAGAGCATTTGCTCTACCCCATTCAAATAAACCTTTATAATTAAAAGAGTGTTTGAATTGTGAATCTGCAAAGTTGAATTCCATTGCATTTAATTTAGCAGAATTAAAATGCTTAGCGACATCCTGGCTAGAACATTAGCCATATTTAGCCTGGTAATTAATGTCTAATTGGACACTAGTCCTCAATTTAGTAGTAATGGAATAATTACTAAAAATACCTACCAGTATCTTAAAAGACATGTGAAATATATCCTGGGGCAATTTCCTTAAATGCCAATTATAATTTGACATTTGGAGTTAGACAAGTGTGATTGCTGATGCACGTTGTACCTGGATTATATGTAATGTGGTTGTTCATTCTGATTTGGACGACAGAAATATTTTCCATAATTCATATGGAGGATTTTAAAAACAAGCATTACTTCTGGGAAAACACATTTTTAATTAAATTCACCTTCCTACCATAAAACCTGACAAAAGAAGTGACTTAGCTAAGTATTTGGATCACATGTGTCTCCTCTAACCAGCTACTGCTGAAGGACATAAGAGAGTGAGTGGAATTTTATAGATTATTCTTATAAATAACTTGAATTGAAATGAACTATACAGTATCAATTATAAAACAATTTCTTTACACATTATTATTTGGAAACCAACTCAAATGCTTTAATTGACATTTTAGAAAATGTTCTTTTAAAATATTATGTGGAACCTAGTCAGAATGAATTTTATAAAGAAACTTGTAATGTCTTTCAGTCTTGAGCCAAAGGATAGTATATTAATCATGATTCTCCAGAGAAAAATTTATTTTTATGTATAGAATGTTACAGATAGGGATTTATTCTAAGGAATTAGCTCATACAATTACAGAAGTTGGCAAGGTTCATGATCTACAGTGTGAAAAGTAAGATAATCACAGGCAGGAGTTATTATCCTCAAGATGAAAAAAAAGGAATTCTCATCTTACTTCTCTCTTGGTGATAATGTATCACTGTGATTTCTATCTTTATTTTCAACATGTTAGCGCAAAAACACTGCCGTATAATACCAGGGAAGGAGAAAAAGTGTTCATGGATTTCTTATGAGCCTCTTACTTTTTGGGATAGGGAAAGACATCACATACTTACAAAGTACAATGGAGCTTTGATTTTTCTTCCACTAATGAGTGAAGGCTAGCTTTGTCAACTTGGAACAATCTAGACTAACAAGAGAGTCTCAATGAGAGACTGTCTGCATTGGGTTAACCTGTAAGCATTTCTGTGGAAGATAGCTTAAGTTAATTAATGTAGGGAAAGTCAGCCTCCTATGTGTGATACCATTCACTGGAAAGGGTTCCTGAATTATGTAACAGTGGGAAAACTAAGCTGAACATAAGCAAATAAGAGGCATACATGCATTTACTCTCTCTGCTCTTGATGATGGATATAATATGACCAGATTTTTTTCAAGCTCCCTCCACCTTGATTTCCTTTCACTGAGAACTATGACCTTTGTGAGCTAAAGTAAACCATTTCTTTCCTAAATAGCTTTATGCCAGGATAGTATTTTTATTACTGCAACGCAAGTGAAAATATAACTTAATGTAATTGCAGTTAAATAATTAACTGGATGGTTTGTGTTGAGAAGTTGCTTTGGAATTTGTAAACTTGGGTTAGATTTATGGCTCATTTATATTTAGAAGCTGATTACTGTAAAGGAATGGACATCAAAGAATAATCTGGAGACTAGACTTTATATGTTGATTTCCATATACCGTTTATGCATTCCTTTAACAGAAGAACCAATAACTTGAGATATTAGGGAATATGGTCATAATGCAGTAACTAGCATGTCTATAGAGCATGTAGATAAGTTTTCACGAGTCAGATGTATCTAAGAAAATTGAGTTTGTAACTGGAATAGTTTCACATACTTTAGAAGTAATGACTTTATCTTATTAAACATATGTCATGGCCAATAATGTTGTCTTGTGTCTGTAATCAATCTAAAAGGTTGATGTAATCATAAAGAGCTCAAAGCTAGTCCAGGTTATACAATGCATTATAGGATAGCCTGCGCTAAAAGTAAGTTGCTGACTTGAACAACAGCAACAACAACAACAAGAAAACAGAAAATACAAAAAAAAATGTATCAAGTTCTGTCCTGAAGAATAACTGAGTATTTATAGACTACTTCTATGGTACTAGGTAGGATTGTGTGATGTATCTGATTTTGGACTCAGGGCACCCTTTTATTTTGTTCTTATTTCTTGTCCTACCTTCATTTATATTATGATAAACAATTTGAAAAAGATCAACACACAATAGGAAAGTATTTATATGGATTACCATTCTCAATCATAATCCATGAGTTTTGGAAGTGAAATAGGAACTCAAGCAGCTCATCATATCACATCTGCAGCCATGAGGAAGAAAATAGACACATCTTTGCTTGCTTGCTCTCAGCTACCTTATTCCACTCTTATACTGCCCTAGAATCCTCCCTATGAAATGGAATCAGCAACAGAGGTTTCCATCCTTCCACATCAATTAATAATTAAAATAATCCCCACAAAAATCACCAATAGGCCAACCTGGCCTAAATAACTTCTTATTAATACTTTCTTGCCAACTGATTCTGTAGATTCTGTCCAAATGTGTTTTAAAACTAACATGCACATTGCCCCAGGGCTTTAGAAAGATTTTAATAGTATGGGAACAAAACATGCACTGGTAAAGCCTTGAAAATTATAAACTTGCTACCGTAGAAGAAATGGAATGAGTCTTCTGAAGTGTTGCTTTTCAGAGAACCATTTGCATACTGTGAAGTATGCTCTGGCCTCACTAATTAACTGTCATTTCTGGTCCTAGCTGGTGAGTTCTTCAATATTCCCTTTATTGGCCAAGCAAGTGAATCAGGCAATGCCAATAGGATAGATTCACCTTCATCAGGTTACCCTGTCTTGTGTTATAGATTCAAATTTCTCAGAGTTTACCTTGGGGTGAGAGACTGTCAAAGCAATTTGCTTATGTAACAAGAATGCACACCTCTGTGCCATTAAAAAAAAACATTGATAACAAATTCTACTGAAAATGGGGTTAAAGAAGAAATTTTCAAGAAAAATGAGAAAAAAAAGTTGTTTGCTGGGAAGTCTGGGATTCTGTTTTGGGATTCCCCTCTGTATGATGTATGATTCACCTTTGGTGAATAAAGAAACTGCCTTGGCCTGTTGATAGTGAGAACTTAGCTAGGCAGGGAAAACTAAACTGAATGCTGGAGAAAAGGAGGCAGAGTTAGAGAAGCCACATAGCCCCACCAGAGAACAGATGCCAGAATTTTAGCCAGTAAGCCACAGACAAGTGCCGATACACAAATTAATAGAAATGGGTTACATTAATATGTCAGAGCTAATAAGAAGCTAGAGCTAATGGGCCAACCATTAATTTAATTAATACAGTTTCTGTGTGATTATTTTGGGGCTAAGCAGCTGGGAACCAACAAGCAGACTTCCTCATAGCAGGATTCATATTTCTTTTCCCATCCAATTACTACCTCTCTTCTCTTTCCTTCCTTTATTTTCCTCTCTCATATGTTGCTTCTGCTACTGGAATATAAAATTGTATGCTGCAGGAAACAGGGTTTAGACAGGAGCCCAGCAGGTAAATATTACCTTAAACTAAATTTCATCACCGTGGCTGTTTATTCAGAAGAGATGGTTATCCTCCAGAAGCACAGTTTTGGAAAGTAGGCAGTATGTTTTGCTCTTAATGATTTTTATTTTCTTTTCACATTAAAGATAAGACAACTCCTTCAAAGTGTTGTGAAAGGAACATTGTGCAACAGGGTAAAATAACATTGGAATATTTTCGCATTAGGAACCTCATGGTTCATAATGAATTGGAGTGGTTTCTTCTAAACTTAAAACTGCAACTGTATGCTTCAAAGTTTTTCATCTCTAAGTGATGGTCAAATTTGTCAGGGTATATTATTCCTTGGAAACATGAATAATGCCGTGAATCTACTCTAGTAAACAAAACAGTACTTAGGAAGTCTATTTCAACAACTATTATCTTTGTTATATAAATAAAGCATTCATTTGGGGAAAATGAAGAATAATAAACTTCAGAAGCACTGTTCTCAGTGAGTTTATCAAGCTTCAATATGTCTCTCCCTGCATTAAAACTGGTCTTACAGGAAGTGCTGCACTGGAAATATTTTCCTAAGTCAGTTGTTACTTCAAGGTTATAGCTGCTGAGCAGTTTGAGGAACTGTGTTTGCTTTGTGTTATTATTATGAAACACTACTGGCAATCTGTGTATCCCAACATCCAATAAAGGATCCATAGATGTTTAAATAATGTGAGTTGTTAACAGGGTGAATTCTATAATCTTGTACTAATTCAGCCTTCCAAATTTGAGGGTTTCCACATCTCTTTTAATTTAGCAGAGGTAAAAGTTCTCCCATAATATTTTAAAAAATCACTTTATAGTTTAAAAACTATCCTTCCAAATAAAGAATTCTGAAGTCTTTATCGCCAGTATTTTAATCCATAGCTTTATTTTGACATAATAGCTTTATATCAATAATAAGGTTGCCAGTAGACCATTTTGAGAATTCCATGATCCTTATTTATGATACCATGTGGAAAATGACAAATTTGCACATAGGGATACCTAGAAGAGGGAAGTGATGAGAGTCCACAGGGGAATAGACTGCCTCCAGGTGATGGCCTGGCTAAGAATGCAAGAATACATAGAGAAGCATAAGACACTCAAAGTATTCATGGTATAAAAAAGATTGACAGTTTTATTTATAGTCTCCAGAGCCATTTTCCAACAAGATTTTTTTTTCTTAAAGAAAACTGGTCAGTGTACTTTAGAAGATCCAAGGCCAAGATACAAGTTCTTTGTCCAAATTGATTCATTTGATGATGCTTTTGAAGTTTAAGATCATAGCGTGATCACTTTGTGGAATAGCTTGCTCAAATATTGTTATGGAGAATCTGGAGGAGCATGAGTATCTAGTCAGATTATTGCCACCTGTGATTGTCATGACTTGTAATAACTGTAAACACAAATGGGTGTTCTCTATGTGGAGGTTTCTTAGGAGAGAACTGAAGTCTAGCACAGGAGGAGATAAATTATGTGACTGGAGCAAAGAAGTGTGTATTCCAGAACTTTAGGAAGGTCAGAGCAAATAAGAGAGGGAGGGACTGACGGGAAACAATTCCTGTTAGAATGTTTGGATAATCTTTGAGTACTCTTCATAGTAACTGATGCCTGTCTAGTTTCCTAAACTAGCAGAGGAAATGTCCTTCTTCATACTTCTTATTCAAATGCCAGCTACTTTTTAAAACATCTGCATTCAAAATTTATCTCATCCTAAAAGGCAAGTCTTTCATCTAATGATGAATGTGAGACAGCAGGGCATTTTGATGGTATTCAGAGCTCACGCCATGTTTCTTTGGCGATGTCATTGCCATCAGAGCATAATGTGAGCAGTTTGAAAAGATTCGATGGCAAATTTCCAGTGTTTAACTGAAGCCTACTTTGTCTCTTTCCTCACATTGACTTTCATAAAGTGGGGTAGAGTTAGATATTTTTCAAATTTTGATTTTGTACTTAGAGTGACTATAAATACAAGCATTTCAAACTTTTCATATATGAATTGACACAGTCAGAAAATATACTATTACCATGAATGTGATTTACAAATTTTAATCTAATTTAGTAGAATCACATTTTTATACGTGATTTTTTTGTCTGCTACATTTTTTACAGTAGGAAGAATGGTTCAAAAATGACAAGATGAATTCTCAGCATTCATCCAAAAGGCAAACTTTTAAAAGTTTATTAAAAATATAGAGAAGGCTCTAGAGAGGAAGTGCTATAGCTCAAAGACTAGATATTCATTCAGAGGAGTGGAGTTCAATTCTCAGCAACTGCAAAATGCAGTTCACAACCACTTGTATTACTCAGAGAATTAGATGCCCCATATGTCCCCCACAGGCAATATTCCTCACACATAGGCATATATACTTAACTAATTAAACAAAGTAAGTGTTTAAAAATGACAATGAGAAAAATTCTAGAGTTGACATTCAGAAACAATTCCAAGATTATGACACTTTTAAATTATATTCTATTTATTTTGCATATTTTAGTAATCAAATTGATGAATAGAAGAAGTCAATATAAAATGCTTAAAATACAAAAAAAGTATGGTTGCTAAAATACAAAAGTGTTTCTAAAATTGTGTGGGTTTTTATTTTTGTTTCTTTCATATATTTTTCTACAAAATCTTTATAAGCATAGCTATTCGAAGAGCACAGAAGAAGCTGGTAGATCTGCTAGAGATAGAGTTCACAAGCAATTGTGAACTTTTCAAAGTAAGGGCTGGGAACCAAACCTAGGATTTTCTGGATAAGTAGTAAGCACTTTTATCTGTTAAGCCATCTCCCCAACCCAAACACTGGAAGTTTTAAACCTTACATTCTCTACACTAACTCAAACAATTATGGAACATCTATTTCTCACATACCCTACTAAATTCTGAAATTACTTGCAAAAATGTTATGTGCAGTCACTTGGTATCTATCTCCTTATGGACACTGCAAGCTTCAGGATGACAGGGACTCTCTTTCCTGGTCTTTGTCTCACCCAGAAAATGCCTCTTTAGGAAGATTAAAGCACATTATTCCTATAATGTTTGTTAACTCTGTACTGTAGCCCAAAAATAAATTTAGAATAAGATTAAGTATTTCAAAGGCTTAAATGAAAGTAGAGAAAGATGTAATTTTTTTGAGTTAAGATTTGAATTGATGTGGATGGAAAGACGGCCTGGCATTTAAGGGCTCTGAATGCTATTCCAAAGGACCTGAGTTCAATTCCAAGCACTGGCATAATGGCTTACGATCACCTGTAACTCCAGTCCCAGAGCCGACATTTTTTTCTGGTCTCTGTAGGGCTCCAAGCATGCATGGGATGTACAAACACATAAGCAAACCAAACAACATACAAATAAAACAATTTTTAAAATAAAATTTAAGAAAATGCATTGGTTGCTTTTCTCACAGTAACAGAATTTCAGACAGAAGCAAGAGAGAAACAAGATATATTGGGAAGGTAAGGCAGAGTAGGAATGTGTACTTTTGGAGTACTCCCAACACGGAAGTGGGAAACAGTTATATATTCCAAGAACATCTGGGAAGGGTAGACTTCAGGCAGGAAGTAGTATTGGAGATAATTCTCACTGTTTGGCCGATAGTTAATCATTCTTTATGCAATGCCCAACATCTAATGATTCTACAACCTTTTAATAATGAGTCAATACTTAGAGACGATGGGCTTAAATATGAGTTTCACATTCAGAATATAACAATGGAGACAAGAGAATAAACCTTCTCTGATATCTACTAGAAAACATTAAGGAGACTTTGAGAAATAGTATAAATTATATTTTCAAATCATCTTAAAGCTTTGATCAGAACAATGAAGTGGAAAAACTACTCCCATACAAGGAAGAAATAAAAACAAATCCATATCCTCTTATGCATCATGCAAAATGCAGGTCATAAATTTTTCTTCTCTCTTTCTTGCCTAGGATCCATCTAAAAACATTACCTGAAATTAAAATAAAAAAAGAACATCAACAACAACAAGAAAAACTATCGGTCTTTTAGAAAAGACAACTTGCTTTGAAACTGACAAAATCTTCACTGTGTATGGTAAATACAGGAAATGGTTTTAAAAAGAATAGACCAAAAACTGATTTAAAGTATGCAGGTAGGGTATCACAGACACTCTGGAGGTTTGAGTCAGTTAGAGAGCAGTCAGGGAAAGCAGAGAGCCAGCTTACTCTGTATACTTTTGAAGCTATGACTCAGTCATGGTGCAGTGCACCCAAAGTCTAAGGTCAAGTGCTAGCACATATCAAAGAGAAAGCCAAATAACAGCATTATTTCTCCATTGCATGGGGCCTCAGTCTGTCCCCTACGTGGACCTTTAACATTCAGAAGCTGGCAAGAAATGCATCATGTCCCAGAGAAGAGACAGCTTAGACAAGTTCAGTTACAGCAAAGTTGGCTCAGGAAAAAAACACTTTATCAAAATGTAGGTGGGTGGTTTTGTTGCTCCCTGAAAAAAAAAAAAGCAATAGCATAGGTGGGAAAACATTCAAATCACAAGACTTTGGTGACACTTAAAAGCAAAGACAAATAAAATGTCCATTAGATAGCATTAAAGCAGAAAAATGTATACTTAAGGAAGATTTAGGACAAAATAATGTATATATTAGAACAGATGCAGGTAATAAAGGAAGAGAAATTGATTTCATCTGGCACTTGAGTACATTTCTTAGGAATCTGTAGGATATGATACAAAATATGAATGTAGAATGGAAATATGAAAGTGTTTTTTTCTCATTTGAAAAAAAAATATTTATTGATCCCTATGGAATTGTAGGCATTATTATATAGATCCTTTATCTATAAAAAGGTAGCACTACTATGTCATAGAATTACGTGGATTAAATAATAAACAAGATACATATGTCCTGTGCCTTTCTTAAATGTGTAATTTTGTGAATATCAACACATCAATGAACAGTAATGATTCAGTGTCTGCACTGACAATAGACATTATGTTGATATACAGATAAAAGTGATTGAAGGTGGAAACGGCCAGAAAAACACTACACATGAAGAGCACTAAAAACAAGAGAGGGATCTGCATCTTTGAGTGACTGGAATAAAGTGGAGTATAATTAATTCACTTGTGGACTGCAGCACTGAAGAGAAAAGCAGTTAGAACTGAGACTGGAGACCCACTAAGTGAATATAGTGCTTGAGTAGGACTACGGGGAATTAAGAATGCTAGAATATTCCACCAGGAATTTGTCTTAGAGGACTGTATCAACTTGCAGGATGTGGAATGAATGGAGAGGAGGCTTTACTTATGCCCAAGAGACCGATGTGTATTTTTTTCCAAATCTTGCACAGACAATATTACACTCCACTCTTGTAGAGAATGGAGAGACAGTAGGTTTGGGAATCACTAAGCAGATTGAGATGTCAGAATTTTTGTCCTTGAGAGTGACCTAAATAAACCATGATTCAAGAACTCTCATTTCTCGCCGGGCAGTGGTGGCACACGCCTTTAATCCCAGCACTTGGGAGGCAGAGGCAGGTGGATCTCTGTGGGTTCGAGACCAGCCTGGTCTACAAGAGCTAGTGCCAGGACAGGCTCCAAAGCCACAGAGAAACCCTGTCTCGAAAAACCAAAAAAAAAAAACCTTTCATTTCTTTTAAGGTTTTCATTTTTATTTTCAATGACATGTATATGCATGTGGTGGGGTGACGGGGGATTTCTATCTGTATGCTGTGATTTCTGTTAATGAATAAGGGACTGCTTTGGGCCTATAGGAGAGCTATAGGGGAACAGAGCTAGGTGGAAAAAGCTTAGATGAATGCTGAAAGAAAAATGGGCAGAGTCAGAGAGAAGCCATGGAACTGCTGGAGACAGGCACTGGGAACTTTACCTGGTAAGCCACAGCCACATGGTGATACACAGAATAATAGAAATGGGTTAATTTAAGATGTAAGAGTTAGCTAATAAAAAGTCAAAGCTAATGGACCAAGCAGTGATTTAAATAATACAGTTTCTGTGTGATTATTTTGGGTCTCAGCTAACTGGGAGGCTGAAAACCAACAAACATCCTCTCTTTTCCAACAAACTGGCACCAACATGTCAAACTAAAATCCACTTAAAATCTGAGAGAGCTTGAAAAGGAATTCTAAACACAAAAATGTAGAGTTAAACACAGCTTCTTGTTGTTTGCTGGTTGCACGGAGCAGCTCCTTTAAGACAGGTTTTACTGATCCAGCAGTAGCAGCCATGGTTTCAAAATGGCAGCTTCCTGGGCATAGGGCATGCTGCTATTACAAACTCTGGCTTTTTCATAAAACCAAGCATTTGAATGTGGTTTGTGAGGAGCTTGCTTCATGGCAACTTGGACCGGCTGTGTGCCAATAAGTAGGGTGCTGTGTGTGGCTCTCAAAGGCTGCTATCACCTCTGCCATGCTAGACTTGGTAGAACAAACTAGAAATTCTGTACTACCTCTATTAATGATGCAACGTAAGGTTTAAGAAACACTTAACATTTTTTCTTTATATTTATTATTTTATTGAATTCCACATTTTTCTCTGCTCCCCTCTTTACCTTTCTCCTCCTCTATAACCCTCTCCCCAAATCCCCATGCTCCAAATTTACTCAGGAGATCTTGTCTTTTTTCTACTTCCCATGTAGATTAGATCTATGTATGTCTTTCTTAGGGTCCTCATTGTTGTCTAGGTTCTCTGAGATTGTAATATGTGAGCTGATTTTTAAGACATGTGCTCAACTATGTTCATAGCAGCATTTTTTGTCATAGCCAGAACCTGAAAACAATCTAAATGCCCATCAACCAAAGAATGGATAAGGAAAATATGGTACATTTACACGATGGAATACTACACAGCAGAGAAAAATAATGGCATCTTGAATTTTGCAGGCAAATGGATGAAGATAGAAAACATCATTTTGAGTGAGGTAACCCAGAGCAGAAAGACAATTATCACGCATAAGTGCTTTTTAAACATAAAACACTTACTATTTTAAGAAGCACTCCTGGATAGTAAATAATTACAAATACACAGGACTGATTTGGACATAAAAGACTCAAAATGAGTCACAGTGTTAGATGAATGTTTATAGGCTTAAAAGAAAGGATAAAATGAGTATAGAGGGTTTAAAAATGAAGTGAATGGTTTATAAAAAAATATAAAGTATTTAAAGAGACAGAGTACAGACAATAGATTAAACTGAGTAAATAAAAGCCATGTAAAGAGGAAAAATTCACAGAGAGTCTGGATTATGTATATTATTGTGTTTTCCTTGAATTTTTGATGGTGAAGGAGCTAAGTATAGATAGACATTTCATTGCATGGTGATATAAAGATTAGTAGAAATGGGTTAAATTAATATGTAAGAGTTTGCAAATTATAAGCTAGAGCTAATGGACCAAGCAGTGATTTAAGTAATAGAGTTTCTGTGTGATTATTTTGGGTCTCAGCTACCAAGCTGCTAGGGACCCACAAGTGGCCTGTTCTAACAGTAGTAGGAGGATTTGAGTAAAGAAGGCCTTTGGAGGACAGAAAAAAAAAAGCATCAGATCACTTGAATCTGGAATTACAGGTGTTTGTGAGTTACCAGACAAATGTTGAGAATCACACTCAGGTTCTCTGCAAGAGTAGCAAGTACTTTTAAGGCTGAGCCATCTCTCCAGCACCAAGAATGACTGTCTTGTTTAGGCTTTGTGGCCTACATAGAGAAACTAAAACGATAAGGATACTTGGAGAGGAGATACTGTGATTAACTTTAGACATACTGATTTCAAGGTTTTAATGTTAGTAATCAATTGAAATCAAAAGAGGGGCAGCTGGATATTTTAAGTAATCTGCAGAAGATAATGATGAACAGAAAAGAATATAACATTTAATTTAAAGTTTCAAGGATCACAAAGGAAGAAATGACAATCAGGTTTCCATAAACTAGGTATAACCCCCCCCCCAAGGAGACTGAGCGATTCTATATAAGGTGACAAAACACCAAACTGCCCTGCAAAAATGTCAAAGGTAGTGTCTCTCGCCTTTAACAAAGGCTGGGTGATAAAGGTTACTGAAAGTTTAGTTTACTACTGATTCAAATAGTGTGCAAGTATTTTGTTGGGACTGTCCACATCAATATTATATACCATGGTATGATATTACTTGTATTTTTTCACCATTGTAGACTAAACATTTTAAGCAAACACTGTGATACTAAGTTATATCCTTCACCCACTTTGTAGATTGTATTTTGTGATAAGGTCTTACTAGGTTTACCAAGCTGATCTTGCATTCTTCCAGTGACCTAAAGAATCTTTGAAGAACACTCTCCTGCCTCAGTTTCCTGAGAAGCTATGATTAAAGACCTGACTTACATAGTATATTTCTAATGTCACTAAGATTAAATCTATGAAATAGTGTCCCCTTTGTATTAGGCATCTAGCTGTTGTACACAACTTTGCCAGTTGTTTTTATTGTTTATCTCTAGAACCTCAGCTCCAAAATTTGGTCTGAGTTGCCAAGGATCAAATCAAGTCAAACAAGCAGTGTTTTAAAATGTGAGCTTAAAAAAAACAAAAAAGGAAAAAAAAATAACACAAAACAAATGAACAAACCAGCAACACAGTCTAGGGAGATGACTCAGTCTGTGATGTGTAACTATCCTCAGGATCCAAATCAAATTCTGGGTTTGGCAACATATGCTTTTAAGCCGTCACTTGGGAGACAGAAACAAGAGAATACCTAAAGTTTTCTCACTATCCAGTCTAGCAAAATCTGTGTTCCATATTTAATGAGAGAGTGTGTCTCAAAAAATATAAGGTGGAGAAATACCTCAGGAGACACTCAATGTTGAATTTTGGTCTCAACAGGATACATATGGGCCAGTACATATGCACACTGATGGACATGCACAAAAACACACATACAGATACACATGCAGATGTAAAAGTTCAATTTTATAACAGATGGGAAATTGAGAATACAAAATGTGCACTTTGTTCTTTGGTAAACAAAAAAACATAAACTTGTTTATACAAAGTTTGTGATTGTGGCTGTAATTGGATGAATTGTGCTTGTTTGGTAGACAGGAGGGAAGAACATTACCAATTAAACTGAGATATAAATGTAAGCATCATTATGATTTAAGTTTTTAGAGATTTGGCTTTAGAGATCAGTAAAACAAATTATGTCAAAATGCTGATATTGAATTATTTGTATATCTATAGAGACTTGAATTATTCAAAAAATTATTTATTGAATATGAAAATAAAATTATGCTATATAAGCTTAGAGAGACTTAATATCAATTATAACCTGCTTGGCCGATGGCTTATGCTTATTACTAGATAGCTTTTACATCTTACATTAACCCATTCCTATTAATCTATTTATTGCCACATAGCTACTGTGATACCTTGCATCATTATTCTCTGGAGGCTGCTGGTGTCCTCTTGACTCCACCTTCTTTTTCCCTGTAACTTTGGTTGGATTTCATGAAAATCTATTCTGCCTGGCTATTGGTCAAATCAGCTTCTTATAACCAATACTAATAAAACATATCCACAGAAAACAAAAGGGCATCCCACTCATCTTCTATCTAAATAAAAAGAAAATTTTAAGGTTTAACATAGAAAAATTACATATAACAAAATGGTAATCAAGTAAGAATTACAGTTATAATAGTTTATTTGTATTTGAAAAAAGTAAATACTCTATCATTTATAATATCTTAGTGTATCTAAAATTTCATATCTAAACTATTTTTATCATAATCAAGGAAAGCTATCTATTCTTCAACTTCATCAAAGACCCCAGGAGAATATAATATTACTTAAGTAAACAAGAAGTCCATTGTAAGCAACTTCCAAAACTCGAGAAATGACAGAGACATCTGACTGCCGGGACAGTCATCCAAAAATCTTCTGAAAAATTGGAGCATCCATCTTCAGCCTACAGACCTGTAGTATCTGGCACACTTTTCAATGAAGCAGGAAATCTGAAAGACTGTCCCTCCTATATTGGCAGTTTGTCAGCCACTTTCTTCTGTGTCTTGTCAGCTTTTCCTGTGAATCAGGCACCCAGAAGGACCCTCCCATCTCTAACAGTCATTTGCCTGTGTGTCCTGCATGTCCAGTTAATACAGAATATAATCAAATAGTCCAGAGAAGAGTATTTTCTTGCCCAAATGACTAGTTTTGTCATATTGAAAGCAAATCTAAAGGAGTTTCTTCAATCATCCTCTTCAAGTAATTGGTGTTGCCAAGAGCAGACATGTCTTACTGTTGAAGAAAGTCTAAGTTCTTAAATCATTTTAAATGCCATATTCAGTGTATTTTTGAAGTGTTTAAAGATTACCTATCCATCTGAAATATAACTCTGCATATCTAGAAAACCTAACTAATATGACTATAAGCTTGACTTTTATATATAATTATTAATCTGGATTTCAAAATATATATTATACTTTTAAATGAGCTGCATAAACATAATACATTAAACAAGAGTAGAAATATTCATACAGTATAGCAAAAGAGATCTTAAATTTCTATCAGTAAACCAAAATCCAAACCAATATAAAGTATTGTGAAATTAACATTTGTTTTTTGTATTAAATTAGATTCATTAATATATCTTTTTCATAATTTCTATATCAGCTAACTATATAAAAAACACATTTCACTTTTATTTTTTACCTATTTCAAAGGAACAGAACAGACTAATTATAAGGAATTACTCATATACCTATGCAAATTTATCAGTGTTTTCAGTAAGATGCCTATCCTATCTATTCAAAAACACATCTATCTATGCATCCATCCATCCATCCATCCATCCATCCATCCATTCAAGCACCTATTAGATATTTTATAATAATTGAAATTTCTATGTGCCAGTCATCTTAATGGTGGAAATGTTTGAAGCTATAGCAGATAAAAGACTGTTCCTATTTTCAGTGGAGCTTTCACACACAGGTGATACACATTAGCCTATGATTTTGATGAAAATATAGTGTGCTAGCCCTTGTATTAGATGTTTTACATGAATTGCTTTAGAATTTTCATATTAGGTGTTTAAGATCATATTATATTTTTATTTACATTTTCTCATAGGGGAAGTTAGTAAGCAAGAAATATGGATAAAATGTTCCCATGTTTACATAGATGGCAGATATTAAAAGTGTGCTTAAATAAGAAAGGTCAGAATGCATAATATTAGGGTTGAGGAGATGGCTCAGTGTGTAAAGTATTTGAAGTGTTAGTATGAGAAAGGACCTGAGTTCAAAACCCATATTAAATCATATACAATAGCCTGTATACTTCAGAGTATGAGTGCCCTATACAATAAAGCAAGTTGTCAGGGAAAGACTGGTGAATCCCAGGATGCCGATTTGTGTAGTAACAACAAGAGATATTCACTCAAATGAGGTAGAAGTGTGATCATATCTGTAGTGATCCTCAAACTTTCACCTGCATGTCTTGGCACATGTGGGCCTCAACTCATGGGAATGTGTCCTTATACCCATACACATACACATGCACACATCCACACACCCACACCCCCCCACACACTCACATACAAACACAAACACATCAAAAATAATTTTTTGCACTGTAATAACTCTAGGGATTTTAATCAATGACAAACCAAATAGGACATTGTATACATATCGAGGATGCTGACTTGAAGTCACCTAAGTTTACATAAAATTTAAGAATAATGATGCTTAATCTTTAGAGTTCTAATCTCTTGCATATTACAGTATGAAGGTAGAATTTCCAAACAATGTTCTTGTAGGTCTGACATACAATGAGATGTATAATATTATTTCAATAATTTTATTCCAAAGCTATTTAAATAGCATGAGGAAAACTAGGTCTTTGTTAGTTTCTTCTTAGGATGTGTCATATTGGAAGGCAAGTTTCAAATGGTTAGTCATTTGAATGAGTGTGATAAAAACCAAGGATAAAATCAGAAGTCACTTAAAATAAACTTCCAACTTGTTATTCAGCTTGTGTGAATGGTTTCTGAATCATGGGAAAATATTCCACATAGCAAGCCACATGTTGCTACTCTTTACAAAATCCAAATATTAATTGAAAGGCTCTTCAAATCAACCTGGGTCTGATATTTAGAGTTTCCTCCTGGGCATATTTCTATGCTTTTTGATGTCTGGAGTAGGGTTCTTGTTAAGATGATGTAGTATTGGTCTTCTGTGAAGTTCAATGATCTATTCCACAGCTCAAAGCACATTTACCCTGCAGGACCAAATTAAAGATGAAAGGGGACGAAGGGAGAAATGCTCATTGAAATATAAATATTTCATCTTTATTAATTCTTAAAGCAGGTAAGATGAATTTTAAAAGGCCTACTGAATAGTGTTAAGTAAAATCTTTGTATTTCTGGTACAGATATTTTTTCTGGAGTTGGTGAGTACTGAAGATTAAAAAAAAAAGTCTGTGCTAGTCAAGTTGTCATATGTGTTATGAATCATAATTGAATCAGTTTGGAATATCTTTTTAATTAGCTTAATGCAAACAGGATTATCTCAGATTGAAAAGCTTTTGTCAGAAGTACTTTTAAAAAATAACTTTTGTCAGAGGTATAATGAATGAACAGAATATAGCAAAACACTAGCATATCTCCCTGTGTTTTGTGTCTCTTAAAATTTCCAATAATGGCTTCAGCTCACTTTTGTCACTAAAATTCTATTGAAGGGGCTAGTGGGTAACATGGTGGTGAATAACACCTACTGTTCTTGCAGAGTACTAAGGTTTGGTTCCCAGCCTCCACAATGGGCAGCTCAGTAAGCACATAGGAAACTCTAATAATGGCGGATCTTACATTTTCGGATCTCCATGGACATCTGTACAAATGTATGAGCACACACACACAAACACTCACATACATGTACACGCACACACCAAGCATATAAATAAGCAGAAAGTACGGTGTAATAAAATAAAATTCTGTTGAAGATTTTACAACACCCACAAATTGATATGGCATTCTCTTCTATATGCTGTGATTATCAATAATGAATAAGGAAACTATAGCTGAGCTATATGGGAACAGAGCTAGGTGGAGAAAACTAAGCTGAATGCTGGGAGAAAGAAGGGCAGAGTCAGGGAGACACCATGTAGCCAGAATTTTAACCAGTAAGCGCCAGCCACATGGCAATACACAGATTAATAGAAATGTGTTAAATTAATATATAAGAGTTAGCCAATAAGAAGCTAGAGCTAATGGGCCAAGCAGTGATTTAATTAATATAGTTTCTGTGTAATTATTTGCGGGCTGAGTGACCAGGAACCAACAAGCAATCTCCCCGCAACAACAAACCAAACACAAAAAACTGTGAACTATAAATGATAATTTTAATTTGAGAGATTAGAATCATAGTTTAATAAAGGGACATGATTTGCAAAGGAAGAAAGCAACACAATTTGAGTTTCATTTCTGAAGTTAATCCCAAAGTTTTGCTTGAAACAATCACAGCTGTGTGGTATTCTAAGTCACATTGATTTCTATGTGTGAACTTGCAGACACCACTGCTGAACTCTACAAGACTGTACAGTGATTGTTTTGATAGTCTCTCAGCTCTTTTTCATTTATTCATAGATACTACCTTGAAAAATAACTTGACAGAGTGAAAGGCCCAGAGCTGCCTGGGATAAAAGATGTCCTTCTGTTATATAACAATTTCTTTTAACATTGAAACATTCTATCCTACAAGGACGTTTCTCATACATAAAGGTTAAGAACCAAAATAGCTCCAGGAAGTCCCTGAAATTTACCAGATTCTATAGGCCTCTCCCTTCCAGAGTAAGCGTTAGCACTGGAAAGAATTAACAGACAAGCCAAGATACAAAGAAAATTTTGAGTCCAGACCAGCTGTCTGGAAGGAGCAGAAACCAGCAAAGCTGCCTGGAAAGGGTTTACATCACACAGTCGCTTGTAAGAGGCACTGGTTGAGCTCCCTGAAGACTGTGAAGTATGCTCTAGGATTCCAACTTACGTGATCTGTCACCCACTCATGGGTAGGTTTGGTGTTGCAGCTTTACGTCTTTAAATTTAAATTCCTGTTTCTGTAACCCTCACCTATAATCCTTCAAGCAAGCCCCAGTAAAACTCATTGGTTCACCAAGTTGGACTTTGGTGGTATCTGTACATTGGTTGGTGGGAGGCTACCTAGCTGGAGTGTGTTGTGTCTCCCAGGAAAAGTTCTGTCACAGAATGCCTTTCATGCTTCATGTATACTATTTTACTTTATCAAGAATTAGAAATGCGTTTAGAGTGCTTTTTTTCCAAGTTTTAAAATAGACTTTACTTTTAATGAATGTGAATGTGAACGCAGTGTCCACAGAGGTCAGAAGAAGACATCAAATACTCGCGAGCTGGAATTACATGTTGTTTTAGCCAACCCAACATGAGTGATGGAAACCAAACTTGGAATTCTGTGGAATGATCTTTCCTCACATTGTGAAAATGTGTTGCTCTCATTGTTCATAAAAGGCTGATTATCCAATAGCTGGGCAGGATTTTCTGAACAAAAAGATTTCTGAGAAGAAGGGCAGAGTCTGAGGTGTCTCCATTCACTTGTGAGAAAAGCAGCATGGGAAGTTCATAGATAAGGTAAAGGGGTCTCAGGACAGCACATAGACGAATAGAAATGGTTGAGTTTAAGTTCTAAGAGCTGGTTGGACACAAGCCTAAGCTACCAGCTGAGCATTTATGATTAATAATTATAAATAAATATATGTATATGTAAATATAATTAATACTTATAATTAAATCTCTTTGTCACTATTTAGGAACTAGCTGAAGGGACAGAAAAGTCCATCTCTATCAGCTCTTGTCTTCTGCAAGAGCATGGTATACTCTTAAAAATCTGACCCACATCTCCGGCAAATTCTTTTGCAAGTATTTTCTCCTCATCTCATTATTGAGAAGACCGAGCACATGAATTCTCTTTCATCTACTTATAAATTATATCAATATTGTCCATTATACTTCTTTCATTAGTGAGTATATTCATAATTCACATTCAAGATGTTTACAAATCTCTCCTCAGAAAATAAAAATCCCACAATTTTAGTAAAAAAAAATTGATTGGAAAATGTTTTTAAATTAAAAATATGTGTTGGATTCATTGTCTCTAGGGCAGAACCCTGAGTTCATTCAGACCCTCTACATGTTTTTATTATGTTATAACTAAAAATGACAGCCCATAACTTGACTTAAAATGACACAACAGAAGTAACCTATTGTTGCTGCTTAATGTACCAGACTATTAACTATTATCTATGTCCATCATTTTTAAAAGCTTTATTTAATGTAATTCTGCTTGAAAAAAATCTTTTGTAATGGTATTTAGGAGCTATGTTTACAAAAATAAGTGAAAGATGTCCAGATATTTTGTGCTTATTGGAATGTAGGGATGCCATCCAGTAAACTTAGATCAGGATTATCAATGAGTAGTTTTGAGTACTAAGTCTTTTATACATACCTGACCTTAAAAAGATTAATTTCTAAAAATTATGTATACATATGTATATGTGTGTGCCTGTGTGTGGGTATGTACTTGTGAGTATTGTGGTCACAGAGTCAAGAAAATATGGTCAAATTTCTTGGGTATGTAGTTCAAGGTGATTATGAGGTTTCCAATGTAGGTGCTGGCAACTGAACTCAGGTCTCCAGGAAAGACTTATGCTTAGTTGAATGTTACAGCATCTCTTTATCCCCAGACATAACATTTATATCTGACAGTGCTGTGTGTAAGGCATTTAAACTAGAAAGACTAGCAAGCATTTTCAAACTTTCAAAAGAACTGTTTTCTTTAAGAAGAATAGTTTTCTCCTTTGGAAAAAATGCCACTTTTCACTTCAAAGGATAGATAAAATGAACATATTTAATTGCAATCATCTAGAAATTAGAATGATGGGGAAAATGTGAGTATATTGAATAGATAAAAGACTCAAACCTAATGATTTGACTGCCAAAATGAAGGAAGCTTTTGGATCATAGCCAAAGAATAAATAAATATCTATGAGTCTGCCTTGATGTAAACAAATGAGTGAATAATGCATAAGAATGTAAATTAGAGAGAAAGGACAGCTCTTTCTTACAGAAGCATTTCAAGTCATAATATAAAACAAATGAGGGGAATCTGAAATCATCATTGGGATATATGGTAGAGTGATAATTCTTGCAAGGAAGATCCACAGATGCCCTCTGAAACTACTAAGTAACATGGAGGGAGAATCTGATTGGAAACCTTCTTGGACTGAAGTAAATAAATAAAGTTACAGATATGCAGTTCCATGTTAATTCTTTTAACAAGGCAGAAGACACATTTTACAGACTGCATCCCAAACACATGGTCGAGGTAAGCATCATTTTCAACAAGACATAATGAAGTAAGGTACCTGAGGATGAGAAGTGCAGTAGCAGCTCCACTGACAAATTGCATGATGTTGTCATCATGAGAAGATGTTGAAGCACCTCAATCTAAGTGATGTTCTTCTGAGGATGCAAAACAATGGAAGTCGTGACTTGGAGACTAAGGAATGTGAAAATTGAATGCAACGTGAGATCTTGTATTGGCCACTTAAGCAAGAATAGAATGATAAAAGTGGTGAGACTCACAGAAGGGGTACAGTATAAATTATACAGTCTTGTAGAACATGAAGTTGGGGGAATTTAAAAGTTTTCTTTTCCTCTACCGTGTGATTACATAGAAAACAGCCTGGGTGGGATAACATGCTACAACATAATCTCTATGCCATGCAAACATGTATACAATCATTCACTTGGTATAGCTGCTGCTTCTTAGATCATGATGAATTAAACATGGTATTTAATGAATTAAACATGAGATTACACGTGGCATGAAAACAATAATAAATAAACCGGATGGTGATGGCCCATGCCTTTAATCCCAGCACTGGGGTGGCAGAAGAAGGCAAATTTCTGTGAGTTCGAGGCCAGCCTGGTCTACAAGAGCTAGTTCCAGGTCAGGCTTCAAAGCTAAAAAGAAACCCTATCTTGAAAAACCTAAAAAAGAGAAAATAATAACAAATAAATGGTTGAACTGATGAATGGTAAATATAAAATATAGCAGGTAAATATAAAATATATGTTGATCATATAACATAGGAACTTCTTTATAAAAGTATTTTATTTTTAGTAGGACAAATTCTACTCTAAATACTGATAAAAGATCAAAGAGGAATCAAGTATATAATTTAGTAAAATAGTTGTTAATTATCTCTATCATGCATCCTATTTGGTTTTAACTGTTAACTCAATTTAACTTAGACTCTCCCAAGAAGAAACCCTTAAATGAAGGATTATTTATCTTAGACTGGCTTGTAATCATGTGTGTTGATGTGGCTTGAGTGAGGTGGCACATTGTCATGATAGTTAATTTACGCAGTATGGCCTAGCCCACTGTGGATAATGTTCCTTGGACAGGTATTTCTGGGCTATGTAAGAAGAATCCAATCTGAGTATAAGCTAGACCATGAACCAGCAATGGGTATTCTTCAATTGTTTTACTTCAAGCTAATACTTGAGTTCCTGCCCTGTCCTCCTTCAGTGATGGATGGTCATCTCTAAGCTGAAATTAACCTTCCATCCCCCAAAATGCTTTTGATCACAGTGTTGTTTGTTTTTATATTTTTTAGATAACAAAAAGGGAAAGGAAAGTAAAAGATCATGTGTACTAACATGAAGAAAATTAGACTTATACCAACTAGCTGGCAAGAGCATAGGCTTGTTCACAACACTATCCTTATAAGTGTGAGTGTCAGCTTGGCTCATTACTTCACAGTGGTTACATCACTGCTCTATGGAGGATCTTTTCAGACTCAAGGGAATATTGTGGGATGGCCAGTATATATGTGGTCATCAGTACCCCAAATGCTGTTATGAGATGTGTAACTCAGCTATTGTGATTTCATTTTTAATAGTCATGTCATGACTATAGAAATTACCAATATAGTGGAAAGCTTAGCACACAGTACCAACAGACTCTCTCATCACTTAGTTCTAAAATGAAAACATGAAAACAGTGTATCTGTCTGGTAGAACAGATGAATCACTGCTGATGAATCACTGCCTCATAAGCACAGAAAACAACAGCAAATTTTGAACTGTGGTCTTTGTTAAAAAAAAAAAATCACAGCTCGTCTTAAGTTGACTATGCTTTAAGATGTTCTTCAGTAGACACCAGGAGGCCTCATACTATGCAAAGGATTCATGATTTTGGAGCAGCCCTATTTCACTGTCCTGTAGAAATGTTGTTTTATTGAAGTTAGTAGTTATCTACAAACATTGCTGAACTCTTTTGGCCTCTTTTTATTTTTTCATTGAATTTGTCTCTAAATGAAATTTATATCTACAATAATCTTTGCATCATCGGTTTATAACTCTGATAATATTCAGTGGGCTCTGTCTGTAGTTATAGGCACTCTTATATAAAATAATATATAATATGTATAACTATATGTTATTTTATCTATAATAATATCTATGCATGTTTATATTATGAGGAATTATTTACAGAAATCTTTCTTTAAAATCTATTGGGTTGTACTTTAAAAGGCTGTGATTAAGAGTGTCCTAGAATAAATACAGAAATCATTATCATAGTCGTTTATTATATATATATATGTGTATATATATATATGTATGTATATACACACATATATGTTATATTATTTTATATTTCTGATAAAATTCTTTCTATGTAGTTGGGCTGTCACTGAATACACTATCATCCTTTCTCAGACTTCTGAGAGCTGGGATTACACATATATATGACCATGCCTAGCTGCATAGTTTTTCATTAACAAAAATCACATACAGTTAGTAATGTCTCTTTTTAAGTGCTTTTAATATGTAATTAATGACCATATCTATAAATGTATCCAAGCATTGCACAGTCCTCCCAGGATTCATTGTTTGTACTAGTGGTTCTTTAGCCTGCTAGGCTTTAACTATATTTTCTGATTTAGCAGTATTTACTGCAGATAATAATGCATCTATCTTCTTTTGCAGTATTTTGTTTCCTATGCACTATTTCATCAGCTACTACAGTGATGAAATCAAAGGATTTACTTAAGTATGTGAGTTATTGGCTGTGTGTGTGTGTGTGTGTGTGTGTGTGTGTGTGTGTTTGTGTATGTGTAAGAATTTATAATGAAATATTCTTTTTATTTGAAGGTAAATATCATATACTTTAGAAACTGGTAAAAGACTTAGATTTCAGAACTTGGTCATCATGTCCTCAACACATGGCTGACAGCTCCCGACTGCTCCTGATTGCTTCACACAACCATCTTCAGATATCTCCAGCAGAAGTTTCAGTTCTAACAATTGCCTTAAAAGGTTCAGGAACTTGGTCATCCACTTTTCAGATTTAATTATGTTGTCATTGTCTTCTAAGGACCAGAAGGACGTAGAACTGATTCTTTCTCCCTTCTCCCCTTGCTCTTCCTCCTCCTTGTTTTCTCTCCTTTAAAAACTTTTTAGTTATGTGTATATGTATCTGTGTTGAATATGTGCATGTGAGTACAGGTGCCCCTAGATGCTGAAAGAGGGTGTTGAAGTCCTTGGAGCTGGAGTTTCCAGGGTTTGTTTCCCAACATGATTGCTGGGGACAAGTTTTGCTTCCCAGAGCAGCAAGTCTCTTTAACTACTGAACGGTCTTTTTAACTGTAAACTTATTCTCTTCTTCTCTTGTGATTATATTGTTAATCTCTTCTATGAGTAATTTATGCAAACAAGAGAATTTGAGCAAGTCTTCCTTACTCTGTGAAGTTTGGACTTCTTGGAAAAGAAATTATAGAATTTTTTAAATCAATATGAACAAGTCCTTTGTGGGTGTATCTGCTTTGTGTTGTCCATGCTTTATCTTGCCGAGACTTCCGTAAGAGTTGTTTGTCTTTATGTCTTATCTGTGACATCCTGACAAAGTGTGACAATAGAGTCAGAATTCACATAACTTGTTAATAAATCTAATTTTGTCTTTTATGTCTTAAACATAAACTAATGTGAATCCAAGTGTTGTTTTTAGAAATCCCAAATAACTGTCATGCATTTTTCCAGTAAATGCCACGTTAGGAGGAAAACAACTTAAAATGTGTGTAATGGGAAAGATGGCCTTGTATTAGCAAGAGGAAAAGTAAATGATTAGAAGAAGCGACATTGGATTGTGGGGTAGATTAATATTGGACTTTAAGAATAAATTTATAAATTACATTTTGTTAATTTATAGAAGGGCATTGCTATGGTATGTTTATGGATGTCAGAATACCACTTATGGGAATGGTTCTTTCTTTCCGTCATGTCAATCTTGGATATTGAATATATGTCATTGGGTGTGGTGGCAAGTGCCTTTATTGGTTGAGCCATCTTCCTGGCCCTCAACAATATTAGTGAGAAGGATTAGAAAGTGAAGTCAACTGATAAAGTGTCTGCTTTGCTGTGCTCACTCACCTAAATGTTTATATAAATAACACACACTCAAGGCAATTCTGTGAAATATGTTACAGTTACTGTGGTAGTAATGATGAAGTACAATTAATAGAATTTATTTAAGTTCACATTTAAGGCATATGGTTCATTGAACTGTCAATGTCACTAAGTAAAATATCTATTTCTTTGATTATCCTTTTTGTATTAATTACAAAACCAGAGGGCAGGATATTGAGAAAGTGTCCCAAACCTGGTGGCTCATGGGCTTTAAATAAGATGCTGCTCTCACAGCATGCACCTGCCATCACTCACTTATTTTAAAGCACATGGAAGTGCTTTATTTTAAACCACTAAAAATAACACAGAAATAATATTGAGGCAACTGGTCATTTTTGTTGATTATATTTTTGCTTATATAAAGACAGGCAAGATAGGCTTGCGAAAATAGAACTCATAATTGATTAGCTAAGATCATCGAAATTTAACTTTGACGATAATATTTTCTTAATGCCTGTTATAAGTGATGAAGTAAAATTCCCACATAGACTAACTATGACTTGAGAGAGAAACGACTCTGCCATCTTTGTTTGTGCCAGATAAGGCTCAACTGGAAGAAACTTGGCTAGTTAAGGTCATAAAAGAAAAGGTGAAAATCTATAGCTGTAGCTATGGGAAATGCATCAAAATGACTTAATCTATGCCTTAAACAAAGTCCATTTGGCTTTAAGTTTTTGTTGCTCTTCTGCTTTCCCCATATTTTTTTATTATTAAAAAAAAGAGTTCACAATCATTTAGTAATGGCAGAGGTTTTTCAAGGATATTTGTTTTTACAATCAGTGGGCAGATGACTTATCAGGATTTATTTCATGGCATTACATTTCCATGGTTTGTTTAGTCAATCTACAAAATTTGACTTTTTAATACTTGAATATTCAAATTCACACATGTGCATTTTACCTCCTTACTATGTAATATTGGGATACTCTTTGCAATTCAAAAGTTTTTAGGAAATATTTTGCATACTTTGTTTTATATTTTATATTTATCATTTTATATTTTTATATATGATATATACATATAGTTTTAT
This sequence comes from Microtus pennsylvanicus, assembly GCF_037038515.1. Classification (NCBI taxonomy): domain Eukaryota; kingdom Metazoa; phylum Chordata; class Mammalia; order Rodentia; family Cricetidae; genus Microtus; species Microtus pennsylvanicus. The sequence continues at coordinate 67,219,423 of NC_134586.1, read as the reverse complement.
ATTATTTATGACTCTGCTCCTGAAAATGCTCAGAATGACACCAGATGCTGAGATGATGTTCTTAGCAGAGTAACAGTAGTACTGATGGGGTCTATTAATTCATTTTTAATTTTAATTATGTGTATATAATGTATCTGTGTGGCATTCTGCTTATGAGCTCAATGTGTCCAGAGGCGATAAGAAGGTTTAAGATCCTCTGAAGCTAGAGTTACAGACAGTTGTGTGTGCCATGTGGACACAGGGAACAGAATCCAGGTTCTCTACAAGATCAGTACATGTCCTGAAATTTTAAGCCATCACTCCAGCCCTAGCTTTACCTTTCACTTTAGGTGTTTTGCACAAACAAAGGGACATACATGTTAAACACACGATTCAAAGACTTTAGATGTATGCTTACAAATCTTTCATTATTGATTTCAACTTATATTACTTTTGATGTTTTGAGTTTACTTAAATTGCAAAATTTTGCAAAAGTATGAAGTGCCCAAAATATTGGCATTGCAAACTGAATTACACTTTTCTATATGATAAATTAATGAAAACAAAATGACTAGCAGTGTATAATATGAACAGATATTGAATAAGTATGTCATTAAGTATTCTTTGTGCAATGAACCCTTTCAGTTCCATCATGTATTGATCCCAGAGTTAATGTATGTCATTAAAGCATTTGCTTATATGCTGGCCAGCTTAGGTAAAATGTAAATTATCCTGTGATGTTTTATAGCATTGTTCCTTCAATTGAATTTTTCATCTGAAATAATTTTGTACTTTATGTCACTGATTTTTTTTTTAATTTTCATTATGTTTCTGCATCAATGGAGTGAAAAACTACATGAAGCCAGAGTGGTTTATTCCTTTATATTTGCCTTTTCCTGTGTGTGTGTGTGTGTGTGTGTGTGTGTGTGTGTGCATGCAAAGCATGTGCACATGTGAACGAATGGGTTCACATGCTTGTGTGCATGGTGGCCAGCAGTTTTGTGCTCTGTAACTTTCTGCCTTTGTCCCTTGAGACAGTATTTCTCACTGAACCTGAAGCTAGACTAGCAGCCAGAAAGCCCCAGAAATCTTTTTGCCTCTGACATACACAATGACAGTGTGACAAGTAACCATGGGCATACCGAAACCTTTATAGATCCTGGGATTTGAACTCAGGTTTGAATGCTTGTGAAGCAAATATTCTTACCTGCAGAGCCATCTTCCCAATGCCTAAAATATGCTGTAAGCTTAGGATTTACAAGAAGGTGTAGCATAGAATTTGATCGCTAGATATTTGTTAAGCAAATACTGAGAAAAACCAAATTCAAAAAAATGAGAAACAAAATTGCTGAGCTATAATTTTAATTACAATTAATAGCATTAAAATATTATAGAAGATAAAGAAAGTGAGCATTATAATTGTTTAGCATTTGACATTTTTTCCATTTCTCTTAGTTCTAGATTTTCCTGCACTACTTATCTAGTATATTAACATCAAGGAAAGGAAGCGTGGAAACATGACAGGGCAGGCATCAGCATGGTGTACCCAGGTTGCTGTGTGACCTCAGAATGGCTGGTGACACAAAGTCAATCTGATAATTAATTAATCCATAATGGCTTGTCAGGTTCCAGCAGTATGGTAATACCTTAATCCCTCCGTGCTTCAAATGCCAATATTTTTCAACTGACCTTTGGAAAGTTTTTTTTTTTCATGTACAAATTGATATCTAATGACAAGAACTTCTGACATTAGACAAGGACAAATGGAAAAGCTGTGGATTTTTCTTATGGACTTTACAAAAGTACAAATAAATCAGGACAGTAATATCAGATAAATAATACAGGTATAATAGATGTATAGGGGAAGAAAAAGTTCTCTTTTCTGCATGCATATGCATGTATGGTGTTTACATATGTATTATGTACGTAGGTATATACATGTATGTTTATGTTTTGTGGAATATGTATGTGCATGACTGTTAAAGCCTGAGGCTAAAATTGAGTTTCTTTCTAATTGATTTCTATTTTATTAATTGAGGCAGAGTCTCTTACTGTACCTGGGGCTTGCTTGAAGCAGACTCTTACTTACCCTGGAGCTTTCCAGTTCTGGCAAGTCTAACTACAGATTGACACTGGGAAGTCTTCCTCCTGAAATGAGATTATAGACAGTCACACCTTTCTGGCTTTTATGTGAGTTCTGGTGACCTGGATTCAGCTCCAAATGTTGAATAGCAAGTGCTTCTTAAGTACTGAATTATAATGCTAGCCATAGAATTGCTCCTGCTACACAGAACAATTGAGTCACAGGAGGAATGGCCATTCCTCAGCAAGGAATATCACCATTATGGGTGATAAACTCCTGTGGGACTTAATGCAAAGGGAACATACCATTCCATACCTCTAGATACCCATGTCCTTGTGAGGACAAACATCTGATGTTACTTCATTCTACATTTAGCTGCCCAGAAATTACAGAAACCTATGCTGTAATATGAACTCTTTCTGCTTTAAAATTTACTACCAATTTAAATGTTGATTCATGTCTGGATCTATATGTTGTAAAGAGACCAAAGGAAGCCATTGCAGAGACCAGTGTTTAGAGTCCCAGATCATTGTTTATTCATATGTCTGTTTCCAAATCAAACAGTGATTTCGTGAGAGCATTGAATTTTCAAAGACAGAACAGACATGGACTTCTCTGCTGTTGTACCATGCTGAAAACCAAATCAGTAAGTCAGAAAAAAGATGAGCCTAATTTAGTCTTTCACATGTTTTTTTTTCTTTTGAAAGAGATTCTATAATGATAATATAAATTCCCACGGTCCAGTGTCTTTTTCAATAGAGAATAACATCTTTGCTCTTTAGAATTATTCTTTTAAAAAATGAAGTAACCATCTATGCTAATTTATATTTTTCTGATGCCTATTTTTTTTCATATTTTTGAAGTGATCATATACACAGTCAAGTCCTATCAACCCTTCTTTGCCTTCTTTGTAAGAAACTGATGTGCATCTTTGTTCATTTAAATCTTACTTGAAAACATATATTGCTGTGGCTTAGTCTGTCTACTTCATTCTCTCTTTAGCAACACAGCCAATTTCCCAGCATCTTAATCATTTTCACTGCCTAGCCATGGATTGTGTCCAAACTATCTGTATCCTTGAATCTGTTCGGGTTGTGAAGAAACATAATCTATGGAGGTAATTAAAGTGAAAATTAAGTATTGCTAAGTTGTCTTCTGACAGTGATTGTAAAAGTCTGTATTTCATAAAAATGATATAAAATGCAGTAATTTTTCACAACCCTGTACTTGCCCTTCACCTTTGGAGTTACAATATATTAGAAATAATTTCAAAATTTGGACTAGCTGGTGGTTACCATATAGTGTCTAAGATGGAACTGGCAAGGAAAGAGAAAGGGCTGATGGATGGTGGGTGAACTTTTTGTCTATAACAGTTCCAGAAATGTATGAAGAGAGAGCTAATATATTCCAAATGTATATTTATGCTTTTGTTCTTACAATGCTGGGTTTTTTTTTTTTTTTTTGGATTTTTCGAGACAGGGTTTCTCCGTAGCTTTTGGTTCCTGTCCTGGAACTAGCTCTTGTAGACCAGGCTGGCCTCGAACTCACAGAGATCCACCTGCCTCTGCCTCCCGAGTGCTGGGATTAAAGGCGTGCGCCACCACTGCCTGGCTACAATACTGTTTTAAAGAACAATTGATTTATTCTTTGAAGTATTTATACAAGTTTTCAATACACATTGCTCATATTCATCTCTTTATACTTCCGTTTAGCTTCTCCTGGATCCCTCTTTGTACATTATATGCTCTTTCCAATTTAATATCTTACTTCGTTTTTTAATCGCTCGTTGAGTCAAATATCAGTACTACACAAATGCTTGTGGGTATAAACCTATCAAATGAAGCATCACCTATACTGTTATGTGAAACTGTCCAACTTCTAAGTTTTGGCAATCAATTTAAATGTAATGTCTCTATCTACAATTGTAAAGGGGAAAAAAAGGAAACTGTTACCTAGAATATTTTAGTCAAAGGTCATGAAGTGATACAAACAATCACAAATGGCCCAGGCCCATAAAAAGTGACTCTTTCTGCCTTTGCAGCTTTCAGCCACCAATAGCTCCACAGCTAGACTTCCCCGCTCATTCATTTTCAGCCCCTCTCCCAACCATGCTAGTGTTGACCCGTTTGTTCTCGTTTTGAATAGGCGACCATAGATGCTGTGTTTCCATGAGTACAGCAATTGGGTTGTAGCCAGTAGAAATTATTTCAAAGCAGTCCTGGCCTCCACCTGACCATAGTGTTCTTTGTTTCGCCCCAGAGACACATGTCGTGCTCCCTTCAATGATGAACAATTCTTGCATCTCAATGAAATCTATTTTTCTTGAAATGGATAATAAAAAAAATAAATGTGCCTTAACTTCCACTCAAATTGTTTTCATTGCAAGAAACATTTCGTGAATAAGAAAAATGAACAAAGCTGGAATTAAAACTGGGTTTTTACTCATGAAATACCATATTCTTTATCATGATTGTTAAATGAAAATGAAGATAGCTTGGGTCCTTGTATATCTTTTCTTAATTCCAAATGAAAACACTAGTAATGAAGTCTGTAAAAAAGGTCCCAGGCATAATTTTTACAAATTTAACCCCTTAGGAATCCTGGAACATTGCAGAATTTTGCCCCAAATTGCAAAGCATTACGGTGTTCCACTTCCCCATCATAGATCAGTATGTGGGGCGATAGGCCAGTAGTCACCAGAAACTGACTGGCATATTGAAAATAGCCAACATTAGTTAATAGATGTAGCTATTTATTAAACAATTCTAGTATTAGATAAGTAATTTGGATTGTTAATGAAAGCAAACTAAATTAGAGAATCATTGATCTTATATGTATCTGTTATTTATTTATTTTGTGGCTGGCTCCCTGCTAAAATCAATGGGTAAATCCGGAGGCTTAAGGTAGCTGTGTAGCTAAAACATGTGGTTTAACTTACTAAACTCAGAGCTGCATAGGCACTGTGATATATCATGTTTATACATGTGTATATATATACAAATATATCATATATTGTGATGTGTAATGTTTCACATATATAAATGTTTTGCAGAAAACAAGTATTACTCCTGTTCAATGAAAATGTTTCAGAATGTGTATAGCAAGATTTCTCTATTTGCAGTATAATTATTGAATTAAACTTCCACTTACCATAAAGCAATAATTTTATTAATAAATTATCATCTATATGCAAAATATCTTATAAGAGTAACAGTATGTTACCTTATACATGTAATATTGATTCAAATTATTTTCTTTTAAATTAAATTTTTAGTTTATTTTTATATCTGTGCCTGTAAATTTGTGCTTGTATCTAGTGTATGCTAATGTTGGTGCAAGTGCCAATGGAGGCAGGAAGAATTCACCAGTATGTCTGGCAGGAGTCATACATTTGAAAAATATTTAGACTACATTCTTTTCTGCAAATAGCATGATACTGTTTCTTTAATCGAGGTATACATTTAAACCACTTGACTATTTTTGCAAACAAGTAATATGTAATATGTTTCCAATAAATTTAAAGCAAATGGGCACATAAACACATATTACTTCTTCAATGAATTTCTAAAATTTAAGTAAATTATTTTCATAGAAATGGAATCTAGAACTTTATATAATTATAATGCTGACCTGGGGAAATGACTCAGTGGGTTAAACATTCACAAGACAAGCCTGAGGATCTCAGTTTATACAGGATATAGCAAAGTGCCAGTATGTCAGCCGTCTTATGGGTGGGAAATAGAGATAGGGGAGTATTATGAGTTTCCTGGCTACTTATCCTGCTCCATGTCAGCAACAAATAGCCATAGGCCATCTCTCAAACAAGGCAGAAAGCAAGGATCTACACTCAAGATTGTTCTTTCGATTCCATGTGCACTATGGTACACATGTTCCTCCATTCACACATAAAAAAATACTAAATAAAATAAAATATTCAAGCATGGAAAGACTAGCTTCTCTTTTCCAGTTTATTTAGAGAGACCTTTCCCTTACTTCTAAAACATGGTGGGCTTACAGTAACTTGAATAAACTAATGGACATCATGCAGAATTGAGGAAGCCATAATAGAAGCAGTTATGCCTGTTCCTTGACAATTCTGGATTATCTACATAACCATTGCAACCTAACATCAGACCAGCAAGCAAGGGAGCTCGTGTTGGGAGGCAGAGAAAAATAATCCACCACAAATGCCTCTCAACTTTATTGTGGTCATTGATCACATTTATGAAGGTCCCATAAAGTTCTGAGCTTTTATATATAAAATGGTGGTTATCACCATGCAAAATGGTCTATTGTCACCTCTTGATGACAACTTTATTGCTGCTGCAGACCAATATTGTTCAAGGAAATGTAGTAGCCGTATATTATTTGTAAGCAAAGCTTCACAGCAGGCAAGAGTATTGCTATACAAAATTTATTTTCTTATGAGCCCCAATAATTATATCAAACAGTTACCGAAATGTGTGGGAAATACAAAGCTTGTTAAGAGACCACCAAAGAGACCATTCCTTTTGTTACTGATAACTACAATAAGTATTACTACTCCAGTGTGGAGAAAAGCTCTCAGAATTCATTATTAGAGTGCTTACCAGTGACTGTCACAGTTGGCTGGCAGCCATAAAGCTCCAGGGATCACAAAGGTCTGAAGATCATGCAAGAGGGCCTCTTTCTGGTATAAAGCTTTGGTGTTCCACAGTGACTACTTAGGTTAGTAAATTTTTTATTGCAAAAGTCGAAAGTAAACATCTGTATTATCATCTTGTGATTACAATTTTTCATTTTTTAATATTTATAGTCTTCTACGAAAAAGGACAAGAGAAAATGTACTTACTTTTAAAGGAATTTATCTACACCTATGATGCTTTTGTCTTTAAATGAATACTATAATCAAAATGTTACAATGGAGTGTCCTGTGTGTAGATCCTTAGTTCTGGGATGACAGGAGTATAAACACACACACAGCAGAAAATGCTGTACATGTTTTTATTTGAATATTTTGAATGAGTTTAATGAAGACATAAAGAAAAAATCCAGTGACCTTACAGTTAACAAGGAACATTTGTGCCCATTGCTGAGCTTCTTTATGCTCTGTTCATGCATGAACTTTTCTCTGCTCAAGGACACTCTGCTTTATTAGGAACAGAACTCATGCTTCCTGGTTTCCCTGACAACAATTTCCCAGATCCATACAATGACTGTGTCCCTACTTGTTTCATTGTGACCTTATTTGACAGTCTGTCATCTTGGTTCTCACTCTAACTAGACTTTGACTTCTTAAAACTTGTTTGGTATTTCAACATTCTGCTGTTTTTCTCATAAAGCCAAAAGTGAGGACTCAGTTCAAAAGACAGGGGTACTCTGTTATAACTCATAGTGTAAAATTCATTATTGAAGTTGTGTAGATTGTTGGTTTCAGTTTTAAATGAAATGGTAAACTGTAATTACTGCTTTATGCTAAAAATTTGCAAGCAAAGGAAAATATGTTGATTAGTAGGTCAAAATCCCTGTTTATGTGTGAAAATTCTACAACTTCTAGAGTTTGTTTTTCTTATATTATCTAGAGAATTCTTGACAGTTTTATATTTTGACAGTTTCATATATAATGTGTTGAACTTCTGTTCACCACCCTCCAAGCTGTAGAATAGCCCTTCTTTTCCTTTTGATATCCTTCCTCCCAAGTAGTCTCTCAGAAAAGGAATAGGAAGTTTCCTTTTGAGGCAATCATTAACAGATGATACATCTACAGGAAGAGGTGGAATCTATGGATACCCCCTTTCTTCATGATAAAATGTTGAAGGGCTCGATCTTATGCAGATATCAGTAGCTCCTGTATGTTCATGACTGCAACAGTCCTGTAATAATGATCAGATATTTTTAGTGTTTTGACCAGATATTAATCTCTGTATTAACTATCCCTTTCTATATAGCTTATAGACCACGCCTTGATCTGGCTGAGAACCTCACTGTTTTATTGGTATAAATATGAATAAATTATTTAGGAGGAAGTTTGACATGTTCACATATAGAGACAGTGATAGGGCCTTTACTCCCTGGGTCCATGACCTTCTCCTGGCCAGATTTACAATAATAGATGTATATTATCTCCCATGAGACAGGCCTTCAATTCAATTATCAAGCATTTTGTTATTTCCAATATATGTCATTATTGTACCATCATGCATACCTTGCCTGGCAGGTTTGTATTTAGTAAGTGGGGCCTATTGATGGGTGAGACTGTCAGTGTTTTTCTTTTTTTACCCTTGAAGTCTGTACAACACCTTCAGGCACTATGAGTGCTAGGCAGCAAGGAAGGAGCTTCTAAGTTCTAACCCGATTTTTCAGAGTCTTATAACAAAAATGTGTAATATAACAAATAGAGTTATACCACTTAGTCCTATCAAGCAAGCAAAACCAATGAAATAGTCAGTATCTATCTTTGGGGGGGGTGGGTTCTGGAAACTCTCCAGCCAGTAACTCAGAGGGAAGTATTGTGCACCCACCACTAGGTTTTTTATTTATAAGGCTTTGACTTCATTGAGCAGCATCTACCTATGAAGTTTACATCTGTTCCCAATTACTACAATTCTTCTTCCCCTTTTCTCCTCATAATCATTTTTCACCTTCTTCTCCATCTTTGATTATGCTGTTTTTAATTTTTAATTATTTTCTTTGTTTATACAGTATTTGTCCCCTGTGGCCTCCTTGGCCAACAATTCAAATGAAAGCAACACAGTCCCACGCTTGGAAGACTTGCCTGGAAATCTCCAAACAACCCATGCTGTTGCTAAGACACAGAGATGCTCTCTGAAAACAGACTTTGGGGCCCCATTGCTGAGGACAACACCCATACAACTTCTTAAACAAAGAGAAGTTGAGCAGATGCCTACATAGAGTCTTCACCCTTATGTTCTAGTCTCTTTGGTATAGGATGGTACTCTGCAGCTTGCTGGAAGACAATCAGACACTAACCCAGCAACAAAGCCTTTGACCTACATAAAATCTGTCTTGCCTGCAAAATAAGGCAGTAATGGCACAGAACTTGTGGGAGTAGCCAAACAATGACTGATTTGACTTAACACCAACTCTACTTAACTCATACATGACACTGCTTTGTAATCAAAAACCAGAAACTAAACAGCCCAGGGAAGGGGGGGTAAACCAAGATGAAGAGAGCCACAACTGGACATTATGTTGAGAAAGAGGATAGGTGGGAAGTCTCCATCAAATCCTTCCCCACAGAATGCAAAGCATCTCTGGTAGAGGGAGAAAGAGAGATTGTAAAAACTATAAGGGATAGAGGATCCTCTGAAAGAACTCAGCGAGGCATATATGCACTCAGAGAGCCTGAAGCAGCAAGTATAGAAACTACTTGTAACTGTACCAGTTTATATATATAATATATAACAAATAATGTATACTACACATACACATATTATTTATTATAGCTATATGCTAAATATTTTATATGACCCCTAACTGTGAGAATCAATGAGTCTGTGACTTTTGTGTCTTCTCTTCTTACTGTGTTTCTACTATTTGACTGCCTTGTCCAACTTTAATATGAAAGTTGTTGCTTATTATTATGATATTTTATTTTGTCGTATTTGGTTGTTATCTTTTCTAATGAGAGACAGAAAGTGAGTGGATTCAGAGAAGAGGGGACTAAGGGAAGAAACTAAGAGGAAAAAAGGGAGAGAAAACTATGATCAGGATATATTACATGAGAAAAGAAGTTATTTTCAAACCATCCCTAAAATATATTAATATTAAAAATAAATTACCAAGTTTCTGTACACATTTTTCAAACATGGAATATCTGACCTTATTTTAGTTTGGTTGAGTATCATCTTGTTTCTCTGATATTTTCATCTGATTGTACCCATAACAAATGTTTGTCACAATGGGTACTTTGTTTTTTTTTTCTTCTTTGTTTCCTCCATACCCATGTCTACCTGTTTCATTGTCCTAAAGTGCAAGATTTTGTGGTCGAACGTATTTTTACTTTCCATTTTGTGCTACGGTTTGGCAAAAAGTAGCCATCATCAAGTCCTCAGGCTGAAGAGCCAATAGAATGCATGGCCATCATTCTTTCGACTTGCTTCCAACCACATTGCCAAGGACCTCACATCCTTCTCCCACAGGACTTCCTCAAGAATCTGCTCCCTTCTCCTAACTCTTGAGGCAAATGTCTAAGTAAAGACACGCTAACCCATGGTTATCACTTGGTCCCTTGGTTACCTCTTTAATACAGTTTCACAATTAATTCTATTTTTTAAGTTTATTCTATAATTAACCCATGGTTGGAAACATACTCATAAGTTTTTCATGTTTTTTTAATAGTGAGATGAGATGACTGAGTGGATTTCTCACCATAGATTGCTAACTGCCAATTGCTTTCTCTGTAAGTTAGAAGAGAATAAGATCACCAGTTTCATTTCTGAGAAATTGGTGAGATAAGACACATAACAACACAGTGCCTGAAATATAAGAAATTATTAATAATGTAGCTATTAATAGATGGAGATTATCTCTTTGGAACCAATCCTTTGACAAAATTCTATAGATAGATAGATACATAGATAGATACATAGATAGATATAATCAATTTTTTCTTACTATTCCCTTCCTCCTCCAGCTTCCCTCTCCTTCCTTTTCCCTCCCTCCATTCTTTTCTCCTTTTCCCCTTGCTGGTTTATAAAGACTCAGTCTTGTTCTGTAGGCCTGGCTTGTTCAGACTTGAAAAAAATCTTCCTGCCTTGAACTCCCAAGTCTTTGAATTATAGGCATATGCTTCCATATCTAACATATTTTGTCCTTGTATTTAATGAAAAATTAAATGCTTTTGGAAAAATAAGCAAAATAGTCACTCTACTGTTCCTAATAATTGTTTCATATCATACTTCTGTTAATTCAATTGCCTTATACATAATAGTCAAGTGCTATGAATCTAGAGAGGCTGGCCATTTTATAGTAGTTAATTAGATCATTGTAACAAGAACAATTAAATTTCCTCACTTTCTCATATAGCATAAAGATGATCTTTTCATAATATCAGTTGAATTACTTAAACCTTGCACTCTGACATACTTATCCTCTATAACCATATATGGAAGAACAAACAGTTTTTTCTTATTTTACTGAGAGAGAAATTTGTAATGAAAGTGTAAAAACAAAATGAAACAAGATGATCAAAATAAAGTTGAGTAGGTAGGGGGGCTAGAGTAAATCTGGGTATGAGGGAAGACAGTGAAGGTGATCAAAATCCACTTAGGAATTCTTGAAGAACTACTAAGGAAGAAAAAGGGGAAAATAAATTTCTGTGTTTGCAATGGACGTAACATAGATTTTGATTCATTTTAATTTCTGCTTTGTGATATAAAAGAGAATGCTTTTATAACCAGTTCCACCACACTATTCATTTAAACTACCTCAAGGAAATATATGTTACTAAATTCAAAGGATTTTAAACGAGGAATTTCAAATATCTTATTACAATTAAAGTCTATCTTCTTATTTGTGTTTCAGTATGTGAAAGAAATTCTTGTTTTATACCTGTAACATCTTATGATATCATAATATATTTCTCAGTGTCTAGTAATCATGTGTAAAAGTCCACCCTCTTTCATTGACAGCTGCATGCTTTATACCCTAATGTTTTCAGTTCCTACTTTTTGATTGAGAAAACTCAGCCTGTACCATCACAGAAGAAAATGGTAGAAAACACTAAAAGCTCTATTCAGTGATAAGGTCCTGATTTCTAGGAAACTCAAGGATGGATTAAGACTCCACAAGATTTGGTCCTTTAATAGCCAAGACATGTCTTAGGTACAGAAGACAGCATATGGTTAGTGATAAAGATAGGCCCTTGGTGGTGCCACATAGGATGACAAAATTTGAGGACAAATAGGGCATATGTTCATACTTTGTTTCCCAGAAACAAGACATTGAGTTGGAGATGGTATATCAATTCCTGTGCAAACAGAATGGCTGCATATTGGAATGAGAGCTGCTAACTTAGCATCAAGAACGTCATACTGTCAAAGCTGCAAAGGCGGAGTGGTACTGACATGTTGCACCCAAAGAAAAAGAATGGCCAACACATGTGTAAGTCATTCCTAGAGTACACAACAAACCTTGATTTAGCTGCTTAACTGCTACCCACCAAGCATGGGCCCTGGAAACCAAAATTCAAGTTCTCTACAAAAAGCAAGGAATGCCCTTAACAACTAAGCAATATTTCCACCCCTCGCCTTTGGATTTCTACTAAAAATTTCAAACAGCAAAAATGAATAGTGTACTTATATTATACTAAATTTCTATTTTTGACCTTAGATTCACACTTCTTTTCAGAGATGACTTAAGTTATAACTTCTGTGTAATTTTCACATGTACTTCAGAGTTTGAATATAATACCATCAGCTTTTTATTTTTCCAATATACATTTGGCCTCTCTTACTAACTGAAAATCTATGATCATTCTAATGTTTAGTTATAGACAAAATTATTTGATCTTTTTCTTATTAAAGTTTTTTTAATTTTCTTTGGATTTCTACAACTTTCTACAGATTTCTACCTTATTTCATAGATGTAATTTATCTTCATTTATATACCTCAAAAACTGTGTTAACAATTTGAGAAGGCAAATCAATAATGGAAAATTTTCATTAATGTGTTTCATTGTTCCCCATTCCAGTGCTGTGGTGCATCCCCTTCCCCTGAGATGGCCTTAGTTTATATATTGACTTTCCAATAATTTCTTTTGTAATAACAATTTTCTTCTCTATGTGAACTGATTTCTTCTCCACTATAGGCATTCTTTTTCTCAGCATGCTTATTTTTTAAGTTCCAGTTTTCCTTTAAAGGGGCTTCAAGTAACATTACACAGAATGATCTAGTTATAGTTATGTATTTAGGAATATATATTTGTATACACATATCTACACAGATATGGGGGGTTGAAGAAGGACAGGGGACAGGGAAATAATGTAATTACATTATATTTTCCAAAACTAAAAAAACATCATAATTTTCAGAAGGGTAGGGGCTGGAGAGATGGCTTATTAGTAAGAGCATTGGCTGCTCTTTCAGAGGATTCAAGTCCTGTTCCTAGCATCCACACTGGGTTCCTCACAACTGTTTGTAATTCAACTCAGGAGGATCCAATGACACCATCTTTTGGCCTTCATTGTCAGGCACACATAGACACACAGACACTGACAAACATGAGAGAGAGAGAGAGAGAGAGAGAGAGAGAGAGAGAGAGAGAGAGAGAGAGAGAGAGAGAGAAGAGCTATATAGAGGGAGAAGAGAGAAAGAGAAATCTACCTTTTAGAATCTTTACAACCTCTGCATTCATATTGTATGCATTCATATTTATGGTAACTGTTGGATGATGGTCCTAGGGCTTCAATCCTTTTGTCAGCTCTGCCATTGGACTCTCCATCGCAAATTATTTCTTCTTCTTTTTTATAATTTCATACAATGAACTGTTTAGTGAGTGCTATGAACCAGGTATGCCCTCTGAACTGACTTCATGGCATCTGTCTTCGAGGGGTGTGCATTCGTTTCTAAAAAGCTTCCTAATATCACTCTCCTAGGACAAATTGTTGAATCTTACATTTTATGGAGTATTTGGTATTTGCATGGTCACCATGGGCTTATTATTATGTCTAGTATCTGTACAAATCTTAAAAATTCAGTGTTTTGGGGAACATCTGTCTCTTTACCAGCAAAGGACAAAAAAGGAAAAAGATGGGCTATTTGTTGTCACCTTAAATCTGAATGTTGAGGTTTATTTTGTTGTTGTTTTTGTTCTTTCCATTTCTTCTTATTTCTTAAGAACAACTTAGCATTGCCAAGGCATATGAATTCTGTCAGTTGTTTGAGTTCTTAGTTCCTAAGAAATATATTTGCCTTTAATGGTCTCTTGAGGTTAATTCTTTGTTCCCCTATGCAGTTTTCATTCACAAATTATTTACATTTACCTGTAACATATTAACTTTCCTTACGATCTCAGATGCATACGTCAACATTACTTATGGTTAACTGACCTAACATTTTTTCTTATGACCTTAGACATCACATTAATTTTCATTTTGAAAATGTGCAGTGCAAAGTGTTAATGTCCATGCCTGTGGAAGATCTTTAAATTCGCTCTTTCGAATGGCAGCCAATAACTTTAATAGTGCTATCAAATAAATTGGTTAGTGTTTTTTAATATGGGGAAATAAACTAGTTAAATGATCTTGACTTGTCCCAGAGCGCCAGTTCTACTCACTGTTGCCAACTCGTGGAAGAATCTTGATCCTTTCTTTATAATGACTGAGATGAATTATGGTAAAATACCACATCTTTCTTTGCAGGAGAGATTCTAGTTACAGCTTGGCTAACAACAGATGGCATTATTTTAACACAGAGAATTGCTGAGTGAGTCACTGGCTCTCTCTGAAGAGAGCAACAGCCTGAGCATGTTGGCTCATATGAGAGCCTAGTGATTGGAATTATAAAATGAGACAGGAAAGAGTATGGGCTACAGCCAGGTGCTTGAAAGATCTTTAATGCCAGGCACCCTGTAAAGGTTATAGAAGCTCCACGGAGAGAAAAATGATGAGAAAATACGATATTTTAAAAATCTATTATGATTACAATATTTGTATCTCGGTGGTGAAAATTCTAGAATAAAATGATAAATAATGCATTCCAGTTCAGAAAATAATTCTCATATGTTTAATCCCTTCTTTTGGGAATACTGACTGTACCTTTACAACGTGCTCAGAATCTGCCTCTCTTTTAATGATTACCATCTTTATTGGTATTTTCTAAGAAACATTACTGCCTTGGAGAATTTTTAGGAAAGCTTTCCAATGGCCTTGTTGCAAACACTGGTGTCCAGACTCATTACTAATTTATCTGTTACTGGATTTTTATTTTGGTTTAGTTTTAGTTCCGTATCCATAAAATATAGAATATTATGAAGAACTGCCATGTATCTATCATAAGCTGTAACAATTCTTCACAGTTAGTGTGTTACATATATTCTAACCTTTTGTTCTTTCCTCAGTATTCTAATAATTCTTAAAAATTTGAACAGGTATTGGGAATGCAACTCATGTTAACCAAGATTGCACTGTCTCTGGATTTCACTGCTAGTATTTCATAATCATAGCGCATACCTCCAATCAGCATTTGAGAAGTGGAGGCAGGAGAATCTGAAGTTTGGAGATCATCCTCAGCATTATAGAAAAATTCTGTCACCAAAACCAAAACAAGCAAAATATAAAACAAAAGCTGAAACAGACAAGTTACATCAAGTAGACATCACACTTTCTATGCAAACCTTCCTTTTCCACTCACACTTGCTTTATTTTTAATTTTATTAATGTTTGATTAATTAAATTATTAATGTTTAAATACTTATTTACTGATATTTAAATATTGTCTCTGTGCACTTGCATACCAAATGTCTTCTATAGAATAGGTTTGTCATAGTTGGGTGGTGGTGGCACACACCTTTAATCCCAGCACACACGCACACACACACACATGCACAAACACACACACACACACACACACACACATGCACACACACTTATTAACTAATTTATTCAGTGATAAATTTGTTTGCCCTTGGCTGGAAAATGGCAGTTATTGGATAATTTCAAACATACTCTAAGAGATTAAGCAATTATTCAGACAAAACTTCAAAGTCTTTTGGAACAACAGGAAATAGGGTGATAACTCTTGCTCATTAATATTCTCATGTATGTAAAAGGGAATCTCTGAGACTACCCACATGGTCTGTGTAAATCCAACATTCCATTATTGTCACAGTAGAGGAGGGGTAAAGAACCTGGTAATTGTTCAATCTACAAGGTAGAGTGCTTCAGCAGTCTGTAGTTGGAGGCTGCTTGTTCATTCCTGGATGCCCAGATTACAAAATAATCACTCAGAAACTATATTATTTAAATCACTGCTTGGCCAATCATTTATGCATAGTGCTAGCTAGCTCTTATATCTTTGGTTAACCCATATCTATTATTTTATATTTTACTACAAGGCTTGTGGCCTACCAGAAAGGTACAGAAATCAGCTCGGGTCTTTCCCCTCTGGCTGCTACAATGTGTCAGTGACTCTGCCTGCAATTTCTCTATATATCTCCTCCAGCCTGTCTATATTCTGTTAAGCCATTGACTAAAAATAGTTTCTTTATTAACCAATAAAAGCAACACATATACAGAAGACTTCCCACACCAGCAGTCCTCATCTTTTATCCAGGTCCTGCAACATTCCTGGAGAAGCAGTGGCCTTTGATATCAAGAAGTCATTGAAGATGGGTTCTGATGTCAGCAGAGGATATTAGCAGCAATCACTGAAGGAGCTTCACCACAAACAACAGGACCTCACCAAAAAGGATTGACAAAAAGAAGGCAAAAACTAAAACTTTCCTCTTGGACCTCTTTATTCCTATGGGGTGGCCACTACAAGTTGCTGGCCACATCTATGGGTAACATTTAAATTGACTCAAAATGGCATCTGGTGATCTAGGAATGTGATCGTCTCTATTCCACCTATGGAGCTTTAGGTGAAGTCATCAATCTGCTGAATTGGTTTTAAAGGGTCTCTCAGCGTCCACTCTTACCCTCACCCCTCCTTTCCTACACAACTTCCGATGTGAGTCAGATTAGATTAGTCCCCAACTTAAAACCTTCTAACAGTTTTTTATCATGGCAAAAAAAAAAAAAATTATCTACAAGGTCCCAATGTACCTTTCAGACTTATCTTTCCTTATCTACTTAGCATCATTTACCATAAGAAAACTTCATGGCTTTCTTTCTGTCATTTAAATTTATGTCACTGATTCCCATCTCAGGACATCTGTCCAGGTTGTTCTTCCTGATTCAATATTTCTTTCTATTCCCACATTTCCACATTCTTCCTGCTCATCAGTCAGACAAATGCTACCTCCTCATCTCCAGTCTGTACCTGACCAAGCTCTCTAGGTAACCAGAGGTAGAGCGACATACAATCATAAGAACTTTAATTTTACCAATGTTCCAGGTATCCTGAAATATTTAACTTTAATTTATTATTCTTAATATAAGTAGAACTAAGAATTGACTTGCAACTCTTTTTGGTGCAAAACTCTTTACTGGGGTATCTTTGATCACATTTTCAATAATAATGTTATGGTGTTTTCCATCTTCTTTTAATCTCCAAATATTAATTTCTTTTCTTTGTCTTTATTTTTTGGGGGGCATTAATAGTGTTTTGCTTGCCTTTTTAAAGTTTTGCCAGGTTTGATAATTGTTATAGAAAATAAGTTAAAACTAGGAAAAGAATAAATAAAAAGCACAATAATACCAAAATTGACTAGAGTGTATTAAAAATTAAATTTTATGCTCTATGATAACATTGTTATCAGCCTCTATTCAATTCAACATATATTGTAAACTTTTAAAATGTTATGTTTATGATACATTCTTAAATATAAGTTGTTGAATAAATGACTTGGAAATTTTTAGTTTTTAATCTTTACTGTCAATTTTTTTCCAAGAAGCTATGTCGAATTCTAAAACAGACTTTGAGATGTTGAGATCCCAGAATGTGTTATTAATTATTTTACATGATTGTAAATCTTATGGATATACAATAGTGCTAGTACAATGCAATTAACTAACTATATTGAACATTTACATATTTATTTATAATAATAATAATTATATTGAACACTTTTAAAAATATTTTTGTCACTATTAAATTTTGCTTAAGAGATATATGATTTCATTCTTGTCCACTTAGATTATACCCTCTTCTTAATAAATTGCATTGACAAAACATTTAATTTAAACTATTTTATCAATTTAATTAATATACCATTTTTAAATTAATATTTTGCTTTTAAATACATGATTTGCCTTAGTTAAATCTTTCTTCCTTTTCCTTACTATAATTCTTGTATTTTGAAATGATTTAGATAATTGGCAGAGGAAAAGAAACAGACAAAGAGACATAATAGTCCAGATTGCTGCAGTACAAGATATAAAGTTATAATACCACATCATGGAAGTTATCATTGTCTCATTTGTAAGTTTAAATTAGTACATTATAATATTTGTACAAGAAAGGAAATTTAATGAGCTTCATGTCATTTGCTTACTAGTTTTCAAAACCTCATAGGTATTGAATAAGATCAAAGTCAAGGTTAATTCCTTATCACTTGCTGTCTTGAAATTCTCTATACAGTTTAGGGAATGAGGGCAAAAAACTTTAATTTGGAGGAATTGTGCATTAGATAGTGGTAATCAACTTCTATTGGCATGGAATTTCAGAGACTGTGACAATCAATAAATGTATATTTGTTGTTGCTGTTATTACTGGAACTAAATGTCTTTAGTTACAAGTGACTTGTCCTGAAAATCATATATACACTATTAAATATAAAAATTCATAACTTACTAATTCCTCACTGGGTCCCATCTTTGTACAGCAAACATGTTAACACAAAACAAAATTATTATTTTTGATGTTTTATAATATAAAAGTCAATTATGATAGCCAAAACATTTATAGAAGGTACAAACTACAGCAATTACACTTAGAAATAATGCCACCAACTTCTGTTAGTTATTTTTTTAACTTTCATAGAGATAACCAATGAACCTTCAATATTTTTCTCTCAGCTATTAAATACTGTCATTATCACTTCTTTCATGAAGGTGTTTTTTTTTTCTTTTGTTTAATATAGATGAACTATCAAGGGAAAATAAAAGATATAATAGCTTAGATATAAGCTGAACTTTAATTGAATGCTTTTTGGACTCTTTATTTGTTGTGCAGCAATTTCCTACTCTTTGGTATGTTGAGACTTAGGAAGTTCTAAAGTGGTTCTCATTACCTTTTTGGATGTCTCAGTAAGTCCTTGAAACTGATCAGATGGACAGAGCCATTTCCTCATCAAGGCTGAAGAATCAGTAAATGATGTGGATGAGGCAGATCAGCCAAGATGCCTAGAAAAACCCTCTAACCTGTCAAGCTTCATGAAAATCATACAGTGAGCTCCAGAGTTGTGGCTTTCGTAAGGTTTCACCAATGTTAGGTGGCCTTTTGGAGCTGTCATTGAATCATTTCTGCACCTGTGGTAACCCTTATTCACACTCCTGAAATAACCTTGGCCAAGATCACTGCCTTACCAAATTGGACTTTGTTTGCTAAATTTCTTTGGTCAGTCATGTTTTATCTGTTGGCAGCAGAGTTTTCTATATATATACTCCCAGAAATAATATCACATAGAATCAATATATCTTTATTAAGGAAAAGTATATACTGTCCTTTTTATTAAAATGTTTTGTATTAGAGAGACACCACTGGGGAGGAGGGTCATCTGTCTATCTGTTGCTTTCATTGGTTAATTAATAAAGAAACTGCTTGGCTTGATAGGTCAGAACATAGGTCAGTGGAGTAGACAGAACAGAATGCTGGGAGAAAGAAAGCATAATTGGTCAGACACTATGGAGCCAGCCTCTAGGTCAGACATGCTGAATCTTTCCCAGTAAGCCACCACTTTGTGGTGCTACACAGATTATTAGAAATGGGTTAAGCAAGATGTAAGAATTAACCAATAAGAGGCTGAAACTAATGGGCCAGGCAGTGTTTAAAAGAATACAATTTGTGTGTTGTTATTTCTGGGGCTAAACAGGCCTGCTTACCTCCTCATTACAATGTTGGACACAAGTATCTCTAAACTAGAGTGGTCATACTTACATAAAAATAATCTTTTGGAAAGCACAAGTTATGGTAGGCAAGATGGTTCAAAACATTAAAAACACAGGCTGAACTGTGAAATCACAACAACCTGATTTCGATTCCTGGATCTCATGGTAGAAAGAGAGAAACTATTTCTATCAGTTGTCTTCTGATGACAGATACCTGTGCCTGTCTACACAGACAGAAACACATAGCACAAACACTCACAATGATAAAGTGAAAAAATACACTTAAACCAAATAAAAATAGCTAAACATCATTGTAACCCTATATAGTTGATTCTTCCAGACACTCCACATCTCATGCAGGACATATAACCATTTATCTTAACCAACAGGGCCCTTTTTTACTTCCTTATCTGTCCAATTTTGCTATTTAGTTCTTTACAGTTGCATTTTATTTGCCCATTCAAACAGAGTTATGTTCAACTCCATGATTGAATCTGCCAATTCCAAACCCCCTTTGTCACTCCTTCTTGCTTTAAGAATTCATATTTCAGGAGCGGCTGATAACTCAGCAATTCAGAACTCGTGCTGGTTTTGCAGAGTATCTGAGCTTCTTGCCCTTCACTCATATAAGAAAATTCTCAACTGCCTGTAACTCTAGCTCCAGGACATCCAGTGCCTCTGATCTCCCCAGACACTGGGACTTGCATTCACATTCCTATAAATATCCACATATGTGTACAAGTAACAAAAAATAAAATATTTCTAGCAGCTTTCAGACTTATTTTGGTAAACTGACGACAAAGATTTTCAAGACATCTCCAAGCTATTGTAAAGATAATCACCTTTGCTTTGTTCCTTCCTCCTGTGCTGCAATTATGACAAAATTAAGAACAGGTTGTTTCTTATCTTCCTCATAATCTTATTTCCAATATAAACAAAGAATGTCATTTAAATAGTTTGTGACTATATTTTTCATAATATCTAACTGTTTTATCTTTTATTATTGGCTACTTTTGTCCCTTGGCCTATAAACTCAAGGCCAAGAACTCTGTCTCCAAGATCTTTGAATGTATAACAGGCTAACAGCATGTTTGGTGTTTGAAAGCATCTAATTAGTATTTGCTAAATGAGTCAAAACATGAATGAATGAATTAATAAACAACTGAGAAAGTAAATTCTCTTAGCGACCTTGTAGAAATCAAATGGCTTTGAAGTAAAGCAAGTTACATGAGTAACACACACACAATTTGGCTTTCACTATTACTTCACCACAAAATTTGATTTAATGTCAAGTGAGAAAAGAAGCTACCGAGTTTGTTTCATTGACTAAGCAGTTTGTGGGCCAAAAAGAATCAGATATGACCATTTTGAAGAGTATTTATCTTGCAGAGGGCATGAGGGCAGTGGACAGAGGCTATGAAATCAGTCTTTTCAAGAATGCAGAAAGGGTTTAGTAAGTGGCAATTTCGTGGCTGGCTGTGTTTTCCTATTTGTCATTGTCTTCAGTGAAGTGGCCAAGCCGCAACTCTATCTGAGGAAGAAATTAAATATAATTTAGTTAACTAAAAACGCTCATTATCTACATTGCTTACAGATATGTATATCTATATCTCAGGCTACAATATCAGGTCAATTACATTCAAACCATAAATTAACACATTATTATTGGTTGTTTCCATAAGACAAAACATGCATTATGTTACATATTCAGCAGTAATGATATGACTGCATTCACCATATTTTTGGTAGTCACTATTATTAACAAAAATACAGAAAAATAAGACTAATATAAGTAAACTTTAAAAAATAATAGTCATACTATAAAAATCAAATAAGAGAACAGAGAAACACTGGTGAAAAGTAGAAGCCTTTTCAAACTGGTCTTCCTTGTATGTTTCTTTTTAATTTTAACTTTTTTAAAATTTGACTTTAATGTTTTTACAAAAT
The DNA here is from genome assembly GCF_037038515.1 of Microtus pennsylvanicus. Taxonomy (NCBI): domain Eukaryota; kingdom Metazoa; phylum Chordata; class Mammalia; order Rodentia; family Cricetidae; genus Microtus; species Microtus pennsylvanicus. Next base: position 67,197,703 of record NC_134586.1, on the reverse strand, counting down.
ACATTATCAAATTCACCCCACCCTCCAATCCATTTCATTTAATTCCTCCATTATCCCCACACATTTTTCCCTCCCAACTTCATGTGTTAAATTTTTTCAAACCACTTATAGCTGCCTGTATGTGGATGAGTTTAGGACCATCTACAAGAAAATGAATAGTCTCTTAGAAGCCTCATTGCTGAGAAACCTGAATCTCCTTCTCCCATCAACCATCCATTGCTAATAGCCTCTCAAGGTTGGAGTTTCCTCATCATGGTAGGATTTCCTCATTCATGCTTAAACTTTGTCTGGCTTAATCTTGTGTAGTCTTGTATATACAGGCCCAAGGGATTTGAGGTCATTTTTGCAACCCTCTCATCTCCTGAAGAAACTATTTTACTGTAGTCATCCACTACTTCTCGCTCTTACAATCTTTCTGATCCCTCTTCTCAATCCCTAAGCTTTAGAAAGCGAGGATGTGGTATAAAAACCCCATTTAGGGCTGAACACTCCTCTGCCTCTTATATTTTGCACGTTCATTATTGTTGGGCTTTTTATGAATAGTCCCATATGTAAAAAAGAAGATTCTCTGGTGAAAGTTGAAAAATTCATTAACCTAAGTACATAAACATATGTACATAAACATATGTACTTAGGGGGAAGTTTAATACCATCCTCACTTAGCAAACTGTAGTAGTTTCTTTCCTAGGACCTATGATCTACCTAGCCCAAGTTGTTGGCCCAGTTAATGGTGCTAGACATGAGTTTCGTCTTGTGGAGCTATAATAGTCACTTTTAAAAGCCATTATTTCTTGTCATTTTGTTTTGAGACAAGGTTCTCTATGTAGCTATGACTTTCTTGGTACTTGCTGTGTAGACCTGGCTAGTCTTTAACCCACAGAGATTTACGTAACTCTGACTTCCAAGTTCTTGGACTAAATGCCTGTAATATCACACCTGTCTTCAACAATTGTTCATAACTAGGATATGTAAGAACTACACTCTACTAAATACTAATTACTTTGGCTTATGTCTTCTTTTTCTCTTAATTAAGAGCTTTTGAGCTTTTGTGATGGAGATGAAGTTCCAGGAAACAATGTATTCCTCTTTCTTGTGGTTCTTAATAAGGATTTTGTAAAAAAAGGGATAGTGTGTTTCTTGGCATGCTTCCATACTCTTTTCTCAGGAAGAAGGAAGAATGCCTAGTGCATCTTCAGTAAGGCACATCACAAAGTGGGAAGTTTATTTACAGAAATACTAGTGCATTTTCCCCTTTAGTTTTTTCTACTTCCTATCAAGATGGGCCCTTAGGCATTCTGACCTAGTAAGGATGTGTTTGTTTAATAGCTGTAGGCATTATCATTACTAAGGAAAGAGATGCTCCAGTAAGGAAATAAAAGTGGCTAAATTCTCTGAGCAAGAAGACCTGGTTAGAAGACATGTACCTATAGGTGCAAAAGTAGCTGCATAGTGCACACCACTGGGGAGATTGGAGTTTCTGCTCAATTTAATCATACAATTGTGATAACAGTCTTAAATGAGGAGACTGTCCTTCACTGTGTCAAATCAGCAAATAGAATTTTAGACATCATTAGAGTTTGGGACATAGTGTTATCTCCTAGAGGATAAGGTGCCTTAAAAACAAGTGAGTTTATATACTCTATGGGTTTTTCCCCCAAGGTTAATGTGATAACTGAAATCTCATGATTGGATTTGATTTTATTTAAATGAAGAAATATGCCTTTTCTTAGTACCTTCTATTCTTGTGGAGGAAAACCGATCCCAAAGAATAAATTTCCCAACTCCAACCATACATTAGACATAGACATCTTAGATCTGTGAAAACATATATGTGAGAGACTTTGAGGTGATGTGAAGTTTAGAAAGTTCAAGGCTGAGAAATTTCAGTTTCCATGTTCATGCTAAAAATGTCAGGATGCCAAGGATACTTCCTTCTCGGGGTATTCTCCTGCTTCCGTGCCTTTTTTGTTTACTTTCCCACAACTTCCTTTTCCTCTGATTTCTTGATTCTTTTCAACTTCCTGGATTTGTGAATTTATGATCTTTTCTTCCAAGTCAGTGATAACTCTACATATAAATGATTTTCATAATGGTTTTTAAAACACATTATAAGGAGGCTCCAGAAAAGGTACACAGACAAACTATGCAGAACTATCCTCAGGGAAACATGCTACTATCATATCTAATGTTAGTCTTGGGTATTGGTAAGCAGAACTACTTAGTCTGAGAATTAATGGTAAACATATGAATAGGTATAAATATGCTTAGGTAAGTGAAAATGTATCATTAATAAAAGAACAATATTGTTCCTCTGCTAACACATATTTCAAAACAAATTGACTAATAAATTATTCTGAAAATTCTATTAGTAGTAGTCTTATAATTTGTTCATTAATATATTTAAGTGATTCCTGACAGACGTGGTATAATAAAACTTAAAATTTGCCACACATGGTCCTTTATGTCTTTAATACCAATTGTTGGGAGGCTACATAAGGAATTTCTAGAATTTTGAGGCCAACTGTAATGCATAGTGAGTTGAAGTTCTGCCTGAGATACAGAATCAGGTGGTTCAAAATGAAAGAGAGAGAAAGAGAGAGAGAGAGAGAGAGAGAGAGAGAGAGAGAGAGAGAGAGAGAAAAGAAAGGAAGGAAGAAAAAAGAAAGAAAGAAAGACAGAAAAACAAAGGAAATACTGAGTTTTCAAGTAAAGTTTTAGAGTAAAGGCATTGTGGCATTGTAGGTATATGGATTTTTGAGTAGTTCAAAGTATTATATAATAATATTTCCTTATTTGTGCATCTTTGGAATATCAGAATCTCACAATTAAATTGGAAAGATAGACTAGATTGTTAGGATATCAACATTTTCTAAATATCTATTCATGACTTAAGAAAATAACAGAATTATATAGTGATGATAACAGGGAAAGATAAATATTATTTATCCCACATATATCTGTTCATAGTTCAATGTGCTTTGTTCAGGGATGAAGATTCTACAGTTAAAGCTGTAGATTCACAGCAGGAGTTGGAAGTGAACATGAACTATAAATGTAACTACAATCATAAATTTAATAATTATAAATATATGGCGATTAGAGCTGAGCATAATTATAGCTATAAATATACTTATAATTGTAGCATTCACCATTCAAAATAATTTATAGTTTTCAATAAAGATTATACAGGAGATTTTGGTCCCTGTTTTCCTATAACAAGGATCAGAAATTACTACTAATAAGTTAATAGAAGAAACTCTGGTTAGAAAACAAACTAATTGGAAATGGAGTCCCTCTCTCAGTAGTAAGAGACACTGAGATCTTCAGAGACTTGGAATATTTACTTCTGCTCCTTATGAGCTTATACCTTCTTCTTCTTAGAGACACTACTACTGACAAATAGGTCACAGCTATGGGAAATTGAAGCTCTTAATATTAGTTAGTAATGGGTGCAACTTACAGACCCCTCATAGAATTACCATCATGTTGACATACATGCGATTTCTGAAATTCTTCTTACAAAACCAAAGCAGCAGAATTTTATTATGTCAGGCTATAGGAAAGAGTGGAAACAATAGTCAACCTTTACATGGGCTCCTAGAGTGGACAGGAGCAAAGGATGGATATCACAGAATGGGCAGAGAGAGGAGTGGATGTGGCATAGGGAGAAGATGTGAACAAAGATGATGGGTTGTTGAGTCCCAGTCTTCAGGATTAGAAGACAATAATGAGAATCTTACAAATTTTTAGGTTTAATTTTAAGTATGTTAATAAATTTGATATGTGCATGAAGAATTCAAGTAAAACTATATTTCAAAAATAAAAAAGGAAAGACTGTTGGAAATAAGGCTCAGTAGTTAAGAGTATGTTCCGCTCTTTCAGAAGATTATGATTCAGTTCTCAGTATCTCTGTCAGGCAATTTACAAGAATCTGTAACTCCAGCTCCAGAACATTGAACATCTGTTTCCTGTGGGCACCTACACACAGGAACACATACATACTCATAAACACACAAAAATAAGTAAAAATAAGATTAAAAAATGAAAATATGGTGTTGTTGGAGCTGCGGGCTACGTTCAGCCACGCAGCTCCCGCCACTGGCTAGCTTATGCCCCGAAATAACAACACACAAACTGTATTAATTTAAACACTGCTTGGCCCACTAGCTCTAGCCCTTACAGGCTAATTCTCATATCCCGATCAACCCATCTCTAATAATCTGTGTAGCATCAGTCTTACTGGGAAAGATTCAGCATGTCTGACCTGGCTTGCTTCATCGCGTCTGCCCCAGAGAGGAGCGCTATCAAGTCTGAGCTCACTTCCTCTTCCTCCCAGCACTTTGTTCTGTTTACTCCACCCACGTAAAAGGCTGGGCCAAGGCAGTTTCTTTATTAGCCAATGACCTTCCTTCATCATTATGGCAATAAATTTCTGAAGACAAGATACTGCTATAGGCTCAGTTCTCCAAGACCTCCATTTCAGAAATGACATTGAGTGCCTTTAAATAGGATCCTTAATAAATAATCTAGGTTTTACATTTTAATATAGTTTTATTACCTAATTCATAACTTCATAATACTTTTCTTGTTAAAACATTCCTATCACATATTTGATCATAGGAAGACTGAGTTTTAATTTACTGTTTAAAAGGAACAAGGTGCATTGGCCATTGAAGTCTATCTAAAAAGAGACATAAGGACTGAGAAATTGCCTGCTTTGTAGATACTAGAGAAAATTGATTTCTTACTTGCTCAGGCGAAGTACATAGTTTTTGCTGAAAACACCCATCACTTCAGCAGCAAATTGGTAGCAAATGCTTTACTTGGGCTGTGCACAATGTAGCATCCATTAGCACTAGACAGCAAAGATTTTGGGATTTCCTAAATCCTTGTTGATTTAGCTCTTCACTTTGATCACCTATTTCTTCTCTTCTTCACTTGTGAATCTGGGACTCATGACTCGTCAATTCTTTGTCGTAGGAAGAAAGATGTGTTTTAAGTGAGAAATATCCCATACAGGATTATGATTTAAAACCATGTTTCCTCGTTGTTGGTGCTGTTTTGATGTTTGGAAAGACTGGAGACCCTGAGGACATGAGCCTTTCTGGAAGAAATATTTCACTGGAGACAAACTTTGAGGGTTTATTAGCACAGCCTCATTTCCTGTTCTCTGTCTCTCTGCTTCCTGTGTGTGGATAAAAATATGATAAATTAGCTTCCTGACATGTATTACATTTGCCAATATTTTTTGGTCATAATGGAGTCTGTCCCTCTGTAATTGTAAACTAAAAAGAACCATTCTTTCCTCCAAGATGCTCTAAGTCATGGCATGTTATCACAGCAGAAGAAATCCACTGCAACTGGGAATGGATATTCTGTTTTAACTCACCTGTGTCCTCATACCTACCTCCTTAATTCATGTTCTTAGCTGATATTTTTGTCCATCCTAGTCTCAAAATTTGAATATAACAAAGTTGTTGTTTTTTCTTTGAACTGCCTAAGAATTTACTGTGATCTACAACAATCATTTGGCATGTATGATCCTTAAAATAATGATATCTTAATACCACACCATCATAATCTGAGGATAACAATTTAAATAGAAGCAGAGATCCTTTTTTATTTCTTTCAATGCCTCATTCAGGAAGGCACTCTTTGAGAATACCCTTGGAAATATCCACCACCTACTGTACAGTCACACCTTGGGAATTTCTGTGATGAGGTATATGAACTTTTATTTCATTTTCTATCTCTCATGGACAAATATTTCTACAAAAAACACTGCAACCATGTCTATGGATAGTATGTTTTATTACTTTATTATAATAGGTTTGTGTACATATTTTTAACCATTCTCAGTTTTCCAGCTCATCTAGATAAGCTACATACATTAACACTACTATAGTCCATAGGCAAACAGTGGGTCACAGCATTTCTAGTGTACACAGAAGTGTTAGATAAATATTGGGGTGATTTAGCTAAACAGAAAAAAAATAAAGTATACCTAACATAATTGAAAGTGATAATTATTACTTAATATTGTTATTATTAGATGTCATTCTTCAGTCAGAGGTTGTGTCATACATATATCTGTAATCCCTTACTTTTGGGGAGTTGGAGAAGGTGGAAACCATCCTGGATGACATAGATAAATCATTTTTTTGTCACAAACCAATTATTTAATAGAAGCTATAAAAGTACAACTGATAAGATAATTCAGAAGAATATTTAGGACATCTTAAAAAATTTAAAATAGGAGGACACTTTACAAACAGCTGTGTAGGAAATAAAATTCCTCAACTATATGTAGAAATGGAACATTATAGGGGAGTTTATAAAATACAAAGACAAGTATAAAAGGACTGTGTATTTTAAAATCAAAAACTCAATAATAACCAATTATTTAGTTTTAAAATTTACAGTTCCTGGTTGTGAAGACCACAATATTATACACATCTTCCAAGCTCACAGTAACTATGGGAAAAAAATCTGTGTCAGATATGATCATGGAACTAGTTATGCATGCCTAGTTTATCACTACTACTTTTAGGTCTGAACTGCTGGAGTCAGCCAACAAATTCTATGGTGTAAAGTTCAGAAATAAAGTCGTTGACAATGATGTGATCACAGCAGAGATGGCCAAAGATTTTGTAGAAGACATAGATAGATATTATATAGAGATTCTCTCTCTCTCTCTCTCTCTCTCTCTCTCTCTCTCTCTCTCTCTCTCTCTCTCTCCCTCCCTCTCTCTTTCTCTCTCTTTTTCTATCAGCCATTTTATTCAAGGAAACACAATACTTAAAACATGTACCTGAAATAATGTGAATTATTATTACATCCCACTTTATTGGCTGAGTGCTTACTATATATCAGAGATAAAGGTAAGTGATTCAATGACATTATTATCTTTAATTCTCATATTGACCTTATGACATAAATCATTTTACATATAAGAACCTGAGGTGCCAAGGAATTAATTATGTTTTCAGAGTCAGTGACCAACACACCTCCTCTGACACAATGAACAGAATAAAATAAAAACTAATTAGGCTATATACTTTTTTTTCTCCAGCTTTGAGCTTAAGTATTACATGTAAACACCTAGGTTTCTGGTACTGAAGTATATAGACTCCAGTTTATAACTTTGTGACTTTCTAGCTACTGGAATGAGGGAAGTAATTCACCTCACAGACCAGTATATATATATATGGCAGTATACTCTGAAGCACAAGAACTCCTCACTCAGTCACAGACAATCATAAAAAAGATAACAGTATTTAATAAGATAGTCTGCCTTAGACTTCCCCTTGAGGTCACAGATGGGGGTATACAATATATGAGGGTTAGTCTTCACTTCTCAACATGTGTCCTAATTCTTCCTCGAAATTGTACTGGCTTCCTTTCCTCCTTTCATTTGCTGAAGTAGGGTGTCACTCTTAATTCGGTGAGCCACTCATCAGGGGAAATAGTCAATACATTATGAATAAGACTTTATTTTCTTTATTGACTTCTAATTAGGGACAGAAACACTGCAGCTGACTGGACTCCTATTGTCAACAACAAAAATCTTGTTATGAAATTAGCATATTGAGGATATTTATGCTCCCAACTCTGCTGGGGAAAACATGGAGGAAGTACTCACCACTGACAGACTTGCAAATTTGCCTCTGTGGATAACAAACTGATTGCCCTATCACAGATTGCCTGAATCACAGAAGTGTGTAACTTGGTAATACTGTTCAGTATCCTGGCAATATTTCGTGAAAACAATTTCTTTCAAAGCAGCAATGTGTTCAGGTAATTCTAAATGACTTTCGTGTTTCTGTAGGACATTGAAAATTCAAAGTTAAGGTTCCAGTCAGCCAAGCATTTACATTTTATGCTGTATAGGTTTTCATAGTGTCTGTTGCCAGGCTTTCAGCTGATAAACATATAAGTGCCAGGAGCCAGACCAGGGACACCTGGACTGTTGTTCTATGAAACATTGGTCTGAGGTGAGAACACATTCAGAAGCAAAGCTGTTAGTGAAAAATTTCAAAACAAGCTTCTTCCTACTTTCTTCTCGCATGAGGGAGAAATTAGAAAGATATCATGCATACACAGTGGCTATTAACATCTTCATGATCTAGTTTCAAGGACATGGGGATAGGTAGACATGAGATGTATGAAATTGAATACAAATGTGTTTATATTCTCAATAATATAAAGTCCTTCAATACCAGTCTTCATGGTCTACCTTTTCCTTCACAATGTTTATATTTTAAATTATTAGAGTATCTGATGTAAAACACATCATATTAGCTACACTAAGACTTCCTGCTACTTCTTTCAAAAATGCAAACTATTCAGGTTCTGCTTATTACAATAATGCTGCTATGAGCACAGTTGAGCAAAAGTCCTTGTGGTATGAGTTTGTTTCGTTTGAGTATATGTCTAAGGGTGGTATTGCTGGGTCTTGAGGTAGATTGATTCCAAACTTTCTGAGAAACTGCCATACTGATTTCCAAAGTGGCTGTACAAGTTTCACACCCCAGGAATGGAGGAATGTTCCCTACTCCACATCCTCTCCAACATGAGCTATCATTGGTGTTTTAGATCTTAGCCATTGTGACTGGTATAAGATGGTATCACAGAGTCATTTTGATTTAATCACAGTGCTATCTCTCTAGTTCCTGTCTTTTTATTTTTACTACCTAGTACTTAACTCCTCCCTTTGTCCTTTTTCTCCAGTCCTAGAAAAAATCACATGAGACAGAATAGCTAACTCTTTGTGCAGGCAGATAAGCACTTTTTAATGACCTCATCTAATACCACAAAAAGATATTGATATTAACCACAAATTGGATTTCTCATCTTTAGTTTTCTGTCTCTAAAATAGGGGTGTGTCCTTATTAGTCTATCAATATATACAAAATTCAAATATTTACCGTAGATCGTGTGTTTGTAGCCTTGTACTTAGTTTGCTATTGCAGAAAATCATTATATATATATATATATATATATATATATATATATGTATATATGAGTGTGTGTAAATGTAAATAGATATGTGCATGTAGATGTAAATATACACACACACAGCAGACACTTAAAAGAAATCACACACTAGTTCAGAATTGAGTACAATAGAGGGTTATTTATTTAGGGGGAGACTCACAGATAACAGTCCTCTGCCTGAATGAGGAAACAGCAACCAAATCCTACAGCTGGAGGAGAGGTCATATGCATGTTTTACATTGGCATTTATAGTATAAGAGGCCATGCCCAAGTGGGTGGGTAACTTAAAGGTTACTGGCGGGAATTCTTATAGCACTTCACCATTTTGCTTAAATAAAAAAATTCTAAGGCTAACACAATATTATATAAAATAAGAGTTAATACCAGGTATAAAAATTAGGATTAAAACCAGCACAAACAATGTCAATCAAGAAACATGTGATAAATGCTTCAGTAATTATCCTATACTAAAGATTTTAAGTCTTGTAGTAAAATTACTTGGCCAAGTCATGAGAGAAAAGTAACTACAACTATCTAGTCTTCAACCCTATTGAAGACCCTAAAAGGAAATAGTATTACTTGAGTAAGCAGGAAGAGCAATGAAGTAACTTCCAAAATGTGAAACAAATGACAGAGACTACTAGCTATCTGGGCAATGACCCAAAGTTTCATTTTAAATGTTGTAGAAACCAACTTTGGTTAAGGCCTAAAGTAACTGATAGACCATATTCAGATGCAGAAAATATTTCAAAGCTGTATAACCCTGTCTTGGCAAGAACTGACAGTCTTTTTTCTTGTATCCTGCTTGTCCCATCCAGACATCTTGCATTTTGTCAGTGGTTAAGGATGGGCACTTCTTTGCCCAAAGTCTAGTTTTGTGAAGAAGAACACATGCTCCAAGTGGAGTGTCTTTGGTGCTCAACATTCTCTCAGAAATAGATCAGTGCTGCCAGGAGCAGTTGTGTCTCACATCAATAGAACCCTAAATTATTTAAATGTCATATTCTACAGGTCTTGAAGCTGTTGAAGATTACCTATCTATGCAGAATACAATATCTATTATCTAAAGAACCTAATTATGATGGAGTAAGGTAATGGGTTAAATAAAAAAAAAAACTGCCTTGGCCCTGATAGGACAGAAAATTAGGTAGGCAGAGTAAACAGAACAGAATGTCGGGAGGAAGAGAAAGTGAGCTCAAATGTCATAGCTCTGCTCTCTAAGGCAGATGCGATGAAGCTCCGGCCCAAGATAGATGTAGGCTAGAATCTCCCTCGTAAGTCACCACCTCGTTGTGCTACTCACATTAATGATGGAGGAAGGTCATTGGTTAAGTAATAAAGAAACTGCTTGGCCTCATAGGTTAAAACATAGGTGGGAGGAGTAAACAGAACAGAATGCTGGGAGGAAGAGGAAGTGAGCTCAGACTCGACAGCTCTCCTCTCGGGGGCAGACGCCTCAGAGAGAGGCCATGCTCCGCTCTCCCAGGCATACACACGCAATGAAGCAAGCCGCCAGGTCAGACATGCTGAATCTTTCCCAGTAAGACCGGTGCTCACAGATTATTAGAGATGGGTTGATTGGGATTTCAGAATTAGCCAGTAAGGGCTAGAGCTAAAGGGCCAAGCAGTGTTTAAAAGAATACAGTTTGTGTGTTGTTATTTCGGGGCATAAGCTAGCCATGTAGGTGGCTGGGGTGCTGGGGACACAGCCCCGCTGCTCTTACTACTACACATTAATAGAAATGGGCCAAGCAGTATTTATATGAATACAGTTTGTGTGTTGTTATTTCGGCTAAAGCTAGCTGGTGGCTGGGAGCCGGGTGGCAGGAATGCAGCCTACAGCTCCTACAACAGAATGGCGTCCAACATGGGGCAGCAATTTCTCGGGTCTGCTCTGCTTGCTAGAGGCAAGCAAGCACTGTCATCTAAGAAAGGCTTCCTGACTCATCTTTAGCTACAAAACCATGAAGCTCTCTTAGGAGGTCCTGCCACTAAACACTTAAACAGTGTTGATGAAAAGCTGAGTGCATGCTTTTCAGTTTTCAGCCATAGCAGGAAAAAAAGTTGTGCTGTTTTAAAATACTGGCTTTCTGGGCCATCCTGCTAGGGCAAACTCTGACTCTTTCAGGCAGATTGTCCTGTCCAACTGAGTGTGGTCTATGAGCAGAATGCTGCAGCTTGCTTGCTGGCAGGGACCCTGAAACTCCATAGAATTGTGGCAATAAAAATGGCTACAGCCGGTACCTCTGCCATGAGGCTGAAAAGCTAAGGAATGGGCTGGATCTAGCCAGCAAAGCCACAGCTTTAATCCTATCCATATTTCTCAATAATTTAAAGGCTCATGTGGTCAGAAAGAGAGAGATACAGTAAAGAGAGATTCAAAAACAAAGGAAACCTTTAAATAATTTACAGTGTGTTAAAATATATGCAGGCAAAAATTTAAAGTTCTTAAAGTAAAGAAAGAGAGTAGTTGGGTGTGGTGGTATACACCTTTCATCTCAACACTTGGCAGGCAGAGATAAATTTACCTCTGTGACTTCAAGGGGTAGAGGTATATTGACCTCTGTGACTTAAAGGTGTGGTAGCACACGCGTTTAATCCCAATGCCTGGGAGGCAGAGACAGACAGATCTCTGTGAGTTCAAGGTGTGATAGCACACACCTTTAATCCCAGCACTTGGGAAGCAGAGGCAAGTGCATCTCTGTGAGTTCAAGGACAGCCTGGTCTACTAAGTTATTCCAGGACAAAGATATACAGAGAACCTGTTTCAAAGAAGTAAAAGTAAAAATAAATAAAATAGAGGTTAAAATAAAGCTGCACAAAGATGGAAAATACACAGGGAATTTTGATACTGTATGCTATTATGCTCTCTTTGAATTGTTTTAATGTTGAGAAAGGAGCAACAGCTGCTAAAAGATATTTTTTTATAAATGATGCTGAACTAATCCAAGATAGATATTTTGAAAATACCTTGACTTCAGAATTTGGATCTAAGGATATGATACTTTGGAAAAGAGATTCTTCTTTTGTTTTCAGAGAGGATGAGACCCTGTGGATTGCTTCCATCCCAATATGGTATGATAGACCATGCCCTCCTGAAAGGTTGTTGTGAACACCCTCAAAAAATTACTTCACTCAGTTGCCAACTGAGATGAACCTGGCACACAAGTTACACCATAAAAGACCTGATTAACAGCACCCCCATACAGCAGGAAGCAGTTTGGAGACAAAAATCTGCGCCCATGTTCCCAAATATTGTTTATAAATGTTCTTTTACATTTAAAGGGGGATATGATGTAGATATGAATAATTTGCATTGGTATGGATTTTAAGGTCATTTTTGTTTTATGTATATGTATTTCTGACCCTGGCTAAGGTATTGTGATTGTGTAGTTCATGTAAAAATGTAATGTATGTAGATTGTTAATGGATAATCATTGATAATAATCAAGCTTGTAGTCCTGTTAGTTAGATTCTGTAGATGTGCATAGATATATTTTAGATAGGCATTCCTCATATCTTTTAAAGACTGCAGAATATGGCATTTAATGTTTTAATAACTTAGGGCTTTTCATGACAATGAGACACGTCTGCTCCTGGCAGCACCAGCTACTTCAAGAGGATGATGGGCATCGAAGAGGCTCCTTATGGAGTTTGATAGCCATTTGGGCAAGAAACTGCTCTTGCCTGGACTATTGCATAAACTGGGCACAAAGAACCTACAGAAAGAGGACTACTGAACTTCTCTAAAGGTGAGATGATTATCTGGGGTTCCTGATTCATGAACGAGTCTGTGAAACATTCTGCAGGAAACAGCAGATAGTGACTGAACTTTCTTTGAAATTTCCTGCTTCATGAAAAAAGTCTGCTGGATACTATGGGCCTGTAGGTTGAAGATGGATGCCCCAACTGTACAGAGGAACTTTGGGTGAGTGTCCAGACAGAAAGATGTTTCTGTCATTACTGGAGTTGGGAAGTTGCTTATTTCTTGTTTGCTTAGGTAACATTGTATCCTTCTGGAGTCTTTGATGGAGTTGAAGAATAGATAGATAGTTAAGTTTTCCATTGTTATGATAAAAGATAAAGTAGATATAATTATTCTAACTGTAATTCTTGCTTGATAACTGTTTTGTTATATGTAATTTTGCTATGTTAAAGTTAAAGCCTTTCTTTTTTGTTTAACCAGAAAAGGGGGAAATGATGTGAGGGGGTCTTCGGTTATGAGTTGAATTCATTGGTTAATAAAGAAACTGCCTTGGCCCTTGATAGGACAGAAAATTAGTAGGCAGAGTAAACAGAACAGAATGCTGGGAGGAAGTGAGGCAATCGCTATGCCTCTCCTCTCTGAGCTAGATGCGATGAAGCTGAGGCCCAAGATGGACGCAGGTCAGACATGCTGAATCTTACCCGGTAAGATACCACAGATTATTAGAAATGGGTTAGTCAAGATGTTAGAGTTATCCAGAAGAGGCTAGATATAATGGGCCAGGCAGTGTTTATACGAATACAGTTTGTGTGTTGTTATTTTGGGGAATAAGCTAGCCAGGCAGCTGGGAGCTGGGTGCCAGGAATGCAGTCCACTGCTCCTTCTACAAGAGTCCACATAAACATAGGTAGCAACCAGTGGGTTTGTAAACTGAAGGCATATGACATGACCAATATATACTACTCAGTTAGAGTTTAAGGGGAATAAAACCATTTCTCTAATTAATTTGAACATCGATTGATTTGACATTACATCCCCTCAGGGGTGTAGTAGAACTTCTGTTGTCTTACCTTTGTGATTTAAGCAATAATAATAAAATTAATTTTTACTACTTAAAGTATGTTTGCTGTCTTCAACTCCCATTAATTTCACAACACAAAAGAGCAACTTCAAGACTCTGTATTTTCTCTAATTATAAAGAAGAAAGACATAGAAGGTACATTGGAAAGAACAACACAGGGGAAATACAACAGGCACCATGTGGCTTGAAACCTTTGGTCTTAAATATTATAAAAATTTACTCTGTAACTCATAACATATGTCATTAATTTGTAATTTATTATTGTAAAAGAATAAAGCTGAAATCTGACAATAAGATCCTGTATATCTCTATCACTGGCACTAGTGTTGACAAATTAAAAAAGAATAACAATTATACTAAATCATGGAAAATGCCCCAGGAGAGCTTAATATGCCAAAAATGTGATCTTTATATTTATTTTTTTAGTTAACTTGTTGATATCTTATTTTTCCTTGATGAGATATAATGGCAAGGAAGAGTGCTCAGTTCTTATAGACCCAGTGTTCAGCAGTTGCTCTCTGTTATGCACACTCACTGTGGTGCTTTTAGAGCATGTTTGCCCTGGAGTGTGCAGATGGCTTGGCAGGCAAAATACTTGCCATGCAAGCATGTTGACCTATGTATGGGTTTTAAGGCATATACAAGAAATTGGGCATGAATCATGATGTTCTAGTACTGGTTTAGAGGGATAAAATAGACATTTGTGAAACTCATTTGCCTGTCTATATATTCTATGAGAGACCCTGACTTAGAAAATAAAATGGATAGTGATGGACAAAAGTAAAAAAAAAAAAAAAAAAACCATTAGCTTTGGACCTCTATACAAACACACACACCCCAAAAAATCTACAAAACTATGTACGTGTTCCATACTCAGAACGCACAGAATATGATCCATACATCCATGAATTCCTTGACATTTTTCTCTCAAAGGCAGTTATCTATATCATCGCTGACTTGACACTGCTCAAGATTATGTGGTTGTTTTGATTGACAATAAATGACACATTCTCATTAATCTTCTAGGTAGAGATGACATAAAGGTATCACATGTGGTTCCTCCTTAAAAAATCATTCATGAAAGCATCAGCAGTCAGGTAAAGCTTTGACTGCCCTGTTGTATTGATACTCTGAGAGGAAGTTTATCCTGCCATTATCAGTGTATACATTAGAAGGACATATGTCCTGGCTAAGATTCCATGAGTATAGATTTGCTACAGCATCAATAGCTCTTTTGTATTCCAACCACTTTGCTGTAACTGGGTGAAACCAGGACAATATAACTGTCTAACTGAGATTTTAAAATATTTTAATTTATTTTAATTTTCTAAGATGGGGTTTTACTATATGGCCTTGGCTGACTTGGAATGTGCTATGTACATCAGGCTAGCCCTTAACCTCACAGAGATGTTTCTGCCTCAGACTCTCTTGGATTAAATGTGTTCACTGCCAAACCTATCCTTTGATTCCCACATAAAATCAATATAGAAAATAAAATGGGAGACTGGGGAGATATTCAGAGGTTCAAATCCTTAAAAATATACACTCATTTGTCAGAGATCTCATGCACTCCTCCTTCTAAACTTTTGTCTTGACCTTCCAAGGAAGGTGCTGCAACAAGCCAAAATATTATACAAGTAAATGCTCAGCCATCTTTTTATGAGTGACTTACAGCCAGGGGCACTAGTAAAGGTTCAACCAAAAGGCAAGGCTTTGTTAGGGTTGGGGAGTTGTTGGTTTTAAGGGTATATATGACTGGGGATATTTGTATTGGGTAGAACAGGGGAGAACAAGGAGAATGACAGGGAATAATAAATAAGGAGAGAAGAATAAAGAGACACAGATAGACAGAACCTGTTGTGAGTAATTTCTTAACTCCCAGACTTTAGTCCCATTCACTTATTGTAATGTCTTTCGTTGAACTCTGACGGGGATTTCTTAAGAGCTCGACTCTTGGGACCCTGTTAAGGAGCCTTGTAATTGGTTATACAATACCATATAGACAGAGGAGTAAGCCCACAGTTAATGGATTCATCAGGTTATATTTCTATATTAGTGTGTTATGCGTACCTGTGTGTGTGTTACTGTTAAGGAAGAGGAGGTCCAGAATTTAAGACATAGAAAGTTGAAGTGGGGTGGAGCATGGAAAGTGTGGCAGGGATGACAGATAATGGAGAGGAATGGAAATGTTTTAATTATATTTTAATTTAAAAATGAGTAAAATCAATAAAGTAACATTTTATTTTTATCATATATGGTTGACTCTAAGGCCTTGTATTGCTATGAAAGCACTCAACCACTGAGCTGTATCCCAGGTCTTGTGTATATTTTCAAAAATTTCTGAGAGCTGGCATCAAGACATGATTCACCATACCTGACTGACTACTGTTTTATAAGATAATTATTTGGGAGCACTTTGCTATGCAGTAATAGATGACAAGAACACTATATAAAAACAGGTAAAATAGACTCAACTCTTATAATTGAGATTATATGAGGATTTCAGATATGGCCTAGGATACCATCTCATATAAAAAATATAGATTTTCTTAAACTATAAAGAAATTCATTGCATGGATATTGCATTTCCTTGTGCAACACCCATAAAATTCCTTACAACAATTTGGTTCCTGAGTCAAATCTTGAATTGTTTACATCAATAAAATTCTTTCCATACTCATGTAGTCCAAGACTAGCAGACAATCTGGGTATGGTTCTGTATTCTACATGCTCTGGGTAATCTCAGAACCATAGAGCATATACATTTGTCTAACAGGAGTTTATCTCCCCATTGAGAGAAATATCTGGTCTTCATCTGTTAACTCCCAGACATGGTAACTCCGCATGAGACAAGGCTCTGGGATTCAGATATCACTCAGAGTGTTCATCAGATGCTTCCAGAGGCACAAATGTAGGGCCCCTGCCCCTTCTCTTTGATATTAGTTTCACAATTATAATTTCTTTTAATCATACTAAAATATTTAAAATATTTTATATCTTAACTTTTATATCTTAACATGCAAATATGTAACACACTATTATATATACTTTGGGACATATTTTGTTGAAATTACATTTAAAAAATAAGAAAAAATATGTAGTGGCTTAATTTTTGTTTAGATAAGATAACTCTTTAAAAATATTTATTATTGTTACTGTACTTAAAGATATATGTTAGAATGCAAGTATATTTAATATGGATTCTTATGATATTTATTTACCTGTTTATATACAAATTTAACTTCTGTTATGTTAGACATTAGCTAATTTATGAATTGCATCCAAATAAAAAATAACAAATATAAGATTCCATTCCTCATTTGTTGAGTTTTTGGACCAAACTATTTGTATTTCAATGCTGCACCCTGCAACAGCTTCACTGATGATCAGCTATTAACAATGAGTTAACCATCTGTCTCAAGATTTTTAATAAATTGACTCATTAAGAAATAATAGTTTATCATTTCCTGAAAGAGTTATAAAATTTTAATAGCCAGTTATTATATGTTGATCATAGGGCAATTTCTCACACTCTATATGTTAAGTTTGGAGAAAATATACATGTGTAAACATAATTTACTCTTCTTAATTTGACTGATCTGTGTTTCTGTGTGGTTTCATAAAAAAAAGAAGCAATTATAAAGAGAATGATTCTCATTTAAATAATCCCTTTGGAAAATAAACATTAATATACACTATCTAGTCTACACTTAAGTAAACATGCTTTTCTTTGAATTCCATATCATGCACAAAACACACACACACACAAAAGTTTAGAATTTGTGATAAGACTATATGAGAGAATTTTTTGTGCCCCTTTCCCAATGCTTCACATAATCATCTCACAGATAGTCAGTGTTGATAGTCACCATGGCTATAAAATGATTGGTTTCCAATAGAATAAGAGAGAATAGAAACTAAGTGAAGCAAGCTTTCTTCCCTATCACTTTAATTTGGGGTTCCATCTTGTGTAAAATTTTTCTCACAATTATAAGTTGTTTGGATGAATATAGTCATAGAGAGATGACACATTTTCTTGATTTACTATTTTTTCGAAGATGTCTGGGATGAATTCCCATTTCTTTCTTAGAGCAATTCTTACAGCCATCAAGTCTATACATAATAGATAGGACTGGCTGTGGCTGTCTTGTTGTGCCAAAAAGTTAAAGCCATGTGGGTACTCTAGATTTTATTCTACTTACTGGAAGAAAACATTCAACAACACTACCAGTCAAATGGCCAAACTGCTAATCAAGGCAGAGGCACTATTTTCTCAGTGGAAATATTGTCAACATTTTAATGCATCAAAAATAGGGTTATTCATTCTCTCAGTGGAGGAATCATAATTCCCAGGGTCTGTTACTGCTAATCATATTTAATTTTTATTTTCAACCACATTTATGTTGGTCCCCTTATCTTTTCAGCCATTTATTTCTGGGTTATATTAATTTCCTACTAATAGATGGACTCTGAATTTCCCATGGTAAGTGTTTCAGTAGCATCTGTTATTTTCCCTGCTGGGATTTGATCTATACCACCTTTCTCAGTCACAGAAAGAACAGGTGTGTCTGTGCCATTCACTTCAAAAACTTTCTGCATAGCTGCCTCTCATCTTAACCCATTATAATGATTAGCTTTAATTGAGAAATACTATGTTCACTTGGGGAGAGAGTCTTAATGAGAAATTGTCTTCTATTGGCATGCTTTGGTAACTCTCTTAATTTAATTAATGTAGGAAGACCCTTCACACTATGGGCAGTAGCAATCCTTAGGCTCATTGTAATGTAAAAATGGGGAAATAGAGTTAATCATAATCAAGCAAGTAGGAAGAATAAATACATTCATTTTTTCTGTGTTCTTCACCATGGATGCAGTGCAGTAGTTAATTGAAGTTCTTGCCTTTTGAATTGCCTGCTGTGATAAACTGTTACTCAGAATTATTGCCTGTTGTTAGGATATTTATCACAGCAACAGAGATCAAACTAGATTACCGATTAATTCCCAAACTGCCTCAGAATAACCTCATTTTGGTTTCACATGTGGCCTCTATTATAGAACATTTTTGTATTTCTAACCCTACTGTTTAAGATTACGTATTTTTCATATCTAGAACCCCAAAGTCCAGTATGTTCATCAGTGAGCTTGGTTCTTGTTTTTGCTGAAAGACCTTTGAACTTACCATCCTCATGGATAAATGCTTTTCTAAGTCTGTGATCTCTGTGACTATTAGATATTTTCCACACCTGGGATATTGACTAACTTATTTTTAAATTGATTGAGGGTAGAAACCTTTGCTGCAGTTGTTCACCTACAACTGCATTCTTCTCCATCTTCCCTGTGGGTACTTTGCACTTTCACTTCATTCTTCATTTCACTTTAACAGCTGAGTGCTGTGTCCTGAAGACACATTTGTTTGCTTTGTTTTGAATCTGCCTAAGTAAATAATTCACATGCAAATGATGAATGACCAAATTGTGTATAAATACTATAAGTCAGCCCAAAAAGTAAACTTGTTGTGTCTGATGTCATTCCAGGAAAACAAACACTAACTCCCACGGCAATTGTCTCAAAGTGATCAGAAGTCTATTAATAATAGACAGACTTCTGAATATTGTTGCTATTTAAAACCTTCATTTATATGTGCTTTTTAGTAGCCACTCCTATTCTAGTAACACTCCTGTTATTAGAATCTTCCTATGACTTTCCCTGAATGTCTTTATCGTTATGCTATCCTCCAGGAAGTAAGTATATAAGACAGCAGCATTTATTACAGAGTTAGTAGGACTGTTATCATTGGTTGAGACAGGATAGCACCATACATTATTATATCATGCTTTGAAATTATTAGTGAGTCATATATGCTACTTATTCAATTTCCTATAAAATTATTGAAATTTGCTAGTAGTAATTTTTAAAAGCTGGAGATTTATAGATTCTTTGTTTTAATATTTCTACATGTGAAATATATGCTCAAATTTGCTATTCCTGGGCATTTTCAATGTCATTTAGATTTATAAAGCTATTGTATAATACTAAGAAATCGGTTTTCCCTCTTGAGAGCTGTAATTTAAAGAAGTTGTCTGAAATTTTGGATTAAAATATTCAACGTGAGCCAAGATTATTTAAAACAATTTGTTACCAGCAGGGAGTGTAAGAATTTCTTTTTTGTGTTGTTAATACACTAATTAAAAAATGATTTTTCTTTTCCTTGGTCTTGGTAGAGAAAATTAAAAATATTCCTTCTAAAGAAAGATGTATTCACATTATAGTAAATTTTGTTTCTTTATATAATATGAAGACAATATATTTCAAATAAAAACAACATGAAGAAAAAGCAAGTAGTATGGGAGATTCAATTCTTTTTTTAATATTTCATACATGCCAGGAGTTATTTGTAATACCATATAGGTAGTCAGTCTTAAAAAGTAGAAAATCTTACTTTTTCCTTCAGTATTTTCAAATATCCTAAACATGTTCTAAAATACATAGGTAATTTTTAGTCCATAGATCTTCATGGATATTGTGTTTCTATGATTTAATATAAATATGATAAAATACATTATTTTTACTCATATTTAAATTTTTAAATCACTTGAGGTCAGAACAAGTCTGGGCCATACCTTCTCGTAGCAGCTTTCATAAAAGTCAACGAAGAAAGAACAATTTGTTTTTCCTTAACTTATTCTCATGTTTGCTAATAAATTTACTGATTCTGCTACTGAGATATTACTTCATTGACATTAACACTTATTTGATTCCAAGGTAGGCTGAAGATTAACTAAACCACATAACCTTATGGACTAAACAACTATCAGAGTCCTGACCTCTCCATCAGATGATAGTCATTATTGAACTAGCTGAACCACAGCCTGTAGATCACTCTAACACATCTCCTTTATATACATTCATTCTGTCAGTTCTGTTCCTCTAGAGAACCTTAATACACTTGATATAGAGTAAATAGTAATTTTAGAATTACAATAATATAGTAATCACAATCAAAATCTCAAGTCCTGTAGACATAATTCCATTGATAAAGTACATTCTGTCAGTTCTGTTCCTCTAGAGAACCTTAATACACTTGATATAGTGTAAATAGTAATTTTAGAATTACAATAATATAGTAAACAAAATGAAAATCTCAAGTCCTGTAGACGTAATTCCATTGATAAAGTACATGTCAAGCAAGTATGAAGCCTTAACCTTGAATCCCTAGACTACCCAAGAAAATCTATGCATGAAGTTGTGCACTTGTATTTCCAGTACTAAGAAGGTAGTTACAGGTGTGGCTTGCTAACTTCTAATCTAACTGAATTAATGAGTTCCAAGTTTAGTGAGAGACGTTATCTCAAAAAATAATGTAAGAAGTAGTTGAAAATGTTAATCATTGTTCAACTTTAGCCTCTATAGGCAAGCACTCACATGTGTATATTCACTTTTGTACAGCACACAAATGAATATGTGAACTCACACAAAAAAATAAAAAATAAATATTTAAATATCTCATAGACTTAGGCTCAAAAAATATAGATGAGAAAGTGATGTAGGTGGGTCTCTATCTGTTGTTTCATTCGCCAATAAAGAAACTGCCTTGGCCCTTGATAGGACAGAAAATTAGGTAGGCAGAGTACATAGAACAGAATGCTAGGAGGAAAAGAAAGTGAGGTAAGATGCCTCAGACAGACGCCATTTCCTCTCTTCTCTGCGGCAGATGTGGTGAAGCTCCAACCCAGGATGGACGTAGGCTAGAATCTTCCTGGTAAGCGTACCTCGTGGTGCTACACACATGAATAGAAATGGGCCAAGCAGTGTTTAAATGAATACAGTTTGTGTGTCATTATTTTGGGGCATAAGCTAGCCAGGCAGCTGGGAGCTGGGTGGCAGGAACACAGCCTGCAGCTCCTTCTACAAGAAAGGATTTGCCTAATATCCATTGCCTCATTTGAACAATAGAAAGAATTTTGCTTGGAAAAGTGAATGGATCTTGAAGATCTATAGAGACATAACAGAGTAAATAATGCCAATTAACCAGAATTTTAGAAAATGGTCTAGAGAGATGGCTCAGAAGTTAAGAGTACTTTCTGCTCTTTAATATACCTGAGTTTACTTTACAGCTCCTATATTAGATGGCTCACAACTACCTATACCTCTAGCTCCAGAGTATTGTACACTCCCTTCTGGCTTCCAGAACTACTGCATTCAAGTAACACACACACACACACACACACACACACACACACACACACAAATTAAGAAAAAAATCTTTAAAAAGGTATTTTAGAAGGATCGTTTTAAAACAAAGAAAGGCTAAAAATACTTCTAAAGAAATGAATCAAACTTCCAAATGTGACCAAAAA
Source organism: Microtus pennsylvanicus (assembly GCF_037038515.1). Taxonomy (NCBI): domain Eukaryota; kingdom Metazoa; phylum Chordata; class Mammalia; order Rodentia; family Cricetidae; genus Microtus; species Microtus pennsylvanicus. Next base: position 67,175,562 of record NC_134586.1, on the reverse strand, counting down.
ATTATAAACATACAGATTTAATCCAAACAGATGTACTGAGACAAATTCCTACCCAGAGACAACTGCTAAAAAGGATGAAAAAATACCCTAAAAGCAGTCAGCAAGACATGATTCCATACCTATCTCTACATTTGAACAACTCAAGTGACAGCTGCCTTCTCATTAGGCACTATGTGGTCCAGACAGAGGTGACATACCATTTGTCAACTGCTAAAAGAAAAGAATTGTCAACACAGCATATCCTTTCAGCAAATGTTCTGCAGAAGCCAAGGTGAAATAAAGTCCTGCTCATATACAGAAAAACAAAAGAATTCTTCACCAGCAAAATGTCTTCAGAAAACTGAGTGAAATTCCTAAGATATGAAGAAGGTGATGAGTGAATAAAGCCAGATGACGAGGACTGAGTCAGGAGCAATAGATAGGCATAATACACACTTTACCTTTTCAGTTTTCAAATAATTACTGGTGTTAAGAACAATAACAGTCACAGTTACTTCCTGTTTTATGATAACATACCCTGAAAAAAAGTAACTTAGGTAGAAGGGTTTACTTTGATTTACAGTTCCAGAAAGATACAGTCCATCATAATGAGATAGACAAGGCTATAGGCAAGGAAGGGACCGGGGGAAAAACAGGAATCTGGCTTGTCATATTGTATCCAAAAACTGGAAGCAGAATATTGAAGGGAAATGGAAGTAGCATATTATAACCCCAAAGCCTTTCATCCTCTAGGTCTTAAAGGTACATTTGTCCCAAATGGCATCACCAGTTGGGGAAAAAAAATTCAAACTTGAGCCTATTGAGGCCATTTCACATTCAAACTACAACAATAATAAAAAATACTTGATTCAGCTGTGAAGTTGTGGCATACACCTTTAATTCTAGCACTCGGGGAGAGAAAGACAGGTGGATCTCTGAGAGCTCAAGGCCAGTCTGGTCTACAGAGCAAATTCCAGGACAGGCTCCAAAGCTACAGATAAACCCTGTCTTGGGAAACAAAAACAAAACAACAACAATAAAAAAACACAAAAAACAAACAAAATACCTTATTCAATTTCTCTGTGGACAGAGGTAATTTTTAGGGATGGTATGAAAAAGAATCTAAATGTCCCGTGGGTGATGAAAATTCCACCTTAAGTGGTCAATAGTATAATATGTTGGGTCTTAAAATTCATTAATTTGTCATTGTTTTCTGTAGACATTCCCTTTGCATTCAAAGTTTCTTTAACTTTGTGCTGTTCTTTTTTTACCTTGATACTAACATAAATGTATCTGAAAAAAATCTTAAAATTAAGAAAATGCTTGTAATTAGAGAGACTTACACAAGACTTTAGGGCATGTCCTTGATTAATAGTTGATGTAAGAGGGCCTCACTATGATAGGACAGTTCCACCCCAGACATATCATCTCCAGAAGTATGAATAGCAGACTGACTAAACCCTGAAGTAGAATCTAGCAAGTAGCACTTCTCCATTGCCTATGCTTTAGTTCTTGCCTTCAGGTTCTTGAATTCCTGCCCTGACCATCATCCTTAGTGATGGACTACAACTGTCAACTGAAATAAACTCTTTCTTCCCCAAGTGACTTTTTGTCATATTGTTTTATCACAGCAATAGAAACCCTAACTAAGAAAAACTTCATATTTGCCAACATGTCCCAAAGGTTATTTATTGGCCCTAAAATATATTTATTTACTTGTTTAAATTCATTCATTCATTCATTTATGCAATACTGGGGATAGAACCCACTGAGCTGTATCTGTAGTGCCTCTGAACTTGATGATTTTTGCAGCTCTTCTATAAAACTACCATCAACGTGATTGCTACTCAATCCCCCCCCCCCACTTAATCTTTTTGCTTTTTATTCAGGAATGTAAATGTAGACTTTTGTAATGGTTGATTTAGAATTCTAAGAAATTAAGCATTCTGCTAAGGTTTAAAAATAAGCCCATTTACATTGTTGATCTGAATCTTCTGTTACCATCTGATGACTCTGATAGTCAGAGATTTGAAAACAAAATAATTAAAAAACACCTGTGTCCTTCAAGATATATCTGACTCACTTTCTTTCCCTTCTAGATTGATTCAATTCTAAGTCTCCTATGGAGTGTAATAATAAATAATTTTACTATTAGGAAAAGGGGTTCATTTTAATGATTTCAATCCTTAAATTAAAATCCCTCAAGAATTAAACTGTCTTTTTTTATTTGAAATCATACAATGGATTAAATCCAATTCCTGTGAAATTAATTGAAAACAGTTATTTCAAAGGCTTAACTGAAAACTGTGTATTCACTACTTTTTCAAAAACAGAAAAATATATGTGGCTTAATAATATGCACCAGGGTCTAGAAAGTTGGCTCAGTAGTAAAGAATATAGGCTGCTCTTGCAAATGATCTTAATTTGGTAGTCAGAATATGAATGCTGCTCATAACCTTCTGTTCCCCCAGTTCTCAGGCATCTGACTTACATGGGCACTTCATACACATTGTGCATATTGTAATTATCTGTCCTGTCCCTTTAAGAGACAAGCCATGCCCATTCCCTCCCTTTTACACCCCAATAGGCAGCTTCTGCTTTGCTCCATTCTTTCCCTACTTCTCCCCTTCCCCTTCTGTGTCCTCTCTCTCTCTCTCTCTCTCTCTCTCTCTCTCTCTCCCTCTCTTTCTCTCTCTCTGCCTCTCTTCTCTTTTCCCCTTTCTGCTTCCCTTCCATAACCCACTAAGTAAACATCCAACCTCACTCTTCAGGGCTTGCCTATTCATCTGTCTCTTACCCACCACTTGGCTCCCTGTCCAGGACCAGCCGCCTTCAGAAATTTGTAGCAAACAGTGGGTCACAAGAGCAGCTAGTCTCACACAGGAATGGTGTAGTTCCCTGAGTGGCTGCAGCAAGCCACAAGCAGAGACAGACATATAGGCATGCCACAAGACCATGTCGCAGATCTCTGAAGGTGGCTAGTCCCAGACAGGGAGCCACACAACAGACAAGTGACAGATGGATAGACACACCATGTAGAGTGAGGTTGGATATTTATTTAATGGGTTATGGAAGAGAATGGGAGAAGGGAGAAGAGCAGAGTAGAGAGACAAACAGAGAGAGGGAGAGTGGGGGAGGAGAATTTGGGAGAGACAGAAGCTGCTTTTTCGAGAGAGAGACAGAAAAATGAACTCAGTCTGGAAGCTGAAGATCAGCTTGTCTCTGCAGATGGGGGAGGGAGTGGGTATGACTTATCTCTTAAAGGGACAGGACAGATCATTACACATATACCTTCATGCATAAAATAAAATGAATAAGTATTAATATGCACTGATATGGAGGCCCCCAAAATGTGAGTCTATTTCCACCTTTTCTCCAGGTCAGAGAGGTGGTACTTATTTCTGTTCCTTCAAGGGTATTGTCTGTATCTATCTCAAACAGAGGTCCCACCTAGAATTAGGTCATAGAGTACTGTTCTTTCAAGGTTATTTTCAACAGGTACCTTGTATTTCGGGTATGGAGAAGTAGATCTGTTTCTACCACAAACAAAAGTCAATAATCCAACTAAGTTTCTACTCCCTTAGGGAGATAACTATAGATACCACTCAGGGGGGTGGCTTGCCTATAGAATGTTTTGGTCTAGTGTATGAACTTGTCTTGTTCTAGCAACAGAATGTTTAACTAAGAATGTTGTCTTCAGATTCCAATTGATATGTTCATTTTATTGTATCACATTAATGCAATCTTTTTAAAAATCTTACTCCTACTTTTTGGGGTCAGGGGTATTTTAAGCAAATGGAAATTATATGCTGGCAATTTCGGCATTCACAAGAACTCCCTCCAGGTACCATTCTAAGTTTCTGTTCTATTATTTTCACTTGTGTCTTCATACTCTTTGATAACTTTCCTCATCCTCATGCCCTTTCACTAGTAAGTGATATCTTCATTGGAGCTGGTCTCTTAAAAACTGACATTTGTCCTAAAGGGTTTGGTTTGTAGATGTTTACTTTTCTGAAACAAGAAATACTGGTAAATACAATACGGTCCATGTTCTTTCATGAGGGAACTGAGGCTCTTGTTAGGTGAGTACATCTGGCTTTTCTTATTAAAACAATTTTGGAGGACATATTGGTAAATCAGAGAGTGATACCTTGATATACAACAGATTATGTTACTTGAAAATTTTGTGTTGAAATTAAAATGTCCCAATGGCAGTACTGACCAATAATAAAACAGAGCTATCTATGGAAAATTCAATCTAATATCACCTACAGATAAAAGAACCCAAGTTCAAAGCCTTAAGACAGAAAATTGATTGGATTGGATTAAGAATTAGATAAGAAAATATGTGATTGTAGGAGTTGTGATGTGGAAAGGACATTTGTCAATCTGTTGTTTCATTGGTTAACCAATAAAGAAAACTGCTTGGTCTGATAGGTCAGAAAATTAGGTAGGTGGAGTAGACAGAATAGAATGATGGGAAGAAGGGAAGAGGCAATCGCCATGCTTCTCCTCTCTGGGTCAGATGCAATGAATCTCCGGCCTAAGATGGATGCAGGTCAGACATGCTGAATCTTTTCCAGTAAGACACCATCTCATGGTACTACACAGATTACTAAATATGGGTTAATCAAGATGTGAGAATTATCCAAGAAGAGGCTAGTTATAATGGGCCAAGCAGTGTTTAAAAGAATACAGTTTCCATGTAATTATTTTGGGTGAAGCTATCCATGTAGGAGCTGGGCAGTGGGAAATGGCCCGCAGCTCCTACTACAGAGTTGTGTTAATAAATCAGACAATGGATTGATTCATGACAAAAATTGTGTGGCTGTAATTACATCTTTGGTGGCATGCCCAAACAAGCCTTAAATTTGGCTTAATTTGAGAGGTGTAAAGTCAGACAGTGATGCCACTTACCAGACACCAGCTGTCTGATTGACTTTTGCAAAACAGAATTCTCTGTACATTATATTACACAATTATAGAGAACTTTCCTATTCAGTCCTTAATAAAAGGACAGAAATGGCTAATTCAAAATATCCCCAAAATTACTAAAAAGACTTCAATGTACTGAAATCCTCAAATGGCAAAGCCTGTATACTTGCTGTTTTTATTGCTTTTCTTTCAAAATGAAGGTCATTAAAAGAAAAAGAATGCATTTACTTCTTACTGAAAATGACCAAAACCAGGCCCAAATCAAAGAAGCTATTACAAGAGCCCAGTTAAATACAGGCCATAAAGAAAAACTCTCATCTTTCACTTAAAGTGACATCTTATTCAATTAGGTTGCTCAAATGATGATTGTACATACCCATAACTGGTTTAAAAATTTACTAATTTTGAAGAAGTACATATCAATTATAATGAATATATCTGAGCTTGCAGCTTGTTTTCTCAGGTAGTTTATTCCCACCTGAAATACAGAGTAGAATTATGTAATATTTATTATGATGCTTTTCTAAAATTTTGTGTTTTATTTTAATTGTGATATGTTTGTATTACTTTTTAACAAAAAATCCAAGAATTTTAAAAATACAGATTACTCTGCTAGTTACTTATGAGATTAAAATCTTTTAACAAGTTAATAATATTTCTACTAATTTTATCCCAGGAGTATTTCCAAATTTCATAAAGCATTCACAGACCTCTCACCGATGAACAACTGGAAATAGTGCTAAACCAAGTGACCCTTCCCTGAACATGACAACAACCTTCTTCCAAGATTACCACTCAGAATTTTGCTGCTAAATAATACTTTTCATTTTTCTGTTTTATCAAATGAAATTAATTTCTAATGTTTCTGAGACTTTCCTGATTCTTGTTTCCTGTTGAGGTATTATTCTTTCCCATGTTTTATAGTCTTATGTATATATCATATGTATATAAATGTGCTTTTGTCTTTATTAAATTTTATTATTTTAAGTTTATGTGTGTCTTTTGATGCAGTTTTTGTGTGTACATGTGAAGGCCAGAAGTTGGTCTGGGGTTGCAAATCCAGATCAACTTCTCTGTAGCTGGAGTTACAGGTGGTTGTGTGGTGTAAGAGGGTCGCTAGTTAGTTCCTGGCTACTCAGCCCCAAGATAATCACTCAGAAACCATATTATTTGCAATAGTGTTTGGCCAATAGCTTAACCATATTTCTGGCTAATATATCTTAAGTTAACCCATCTCTATTAATCTGTGTATCACCACAAGGCTGTGGCTTACCGGGTAAAGCTCCAGCATCTGTCTCCAGTCAGGCTACATGGCTTCTCTCTGACTCTGCCTCCGTTCTCCCAATATTAAGTTTAGTCTTTCCCAACTAGCTCTACTCTACCCTAAAACAGGCTTAAGACAGTGCTTGTTTTATTAAACTTTCATTAAACAATGGTATTCACAGTATACAGAGGGGAATCCCAAATCAGTTGTGAATGATCTACTTGAGTTCTGGGAACCAAATTCAGTTTCTCTGGAAGAACGGCAAATGCTCTTAATTGATAAGCCTCTTCTCCAAATCCTCTATTTTCTATGATATCATTAGTGAACATTTGGATTGCTTAGAGGGGGAATTGTTTGAATTTATGTTGGGACCATATTTTTCATTGTCACCAACAATGCGTATTTTGATTATTACCTTCCTGGTTATCATTTGTTGTGAATGTCATCCACAACCATTCATGATTCCTTTATTGAGATATCTCTGTTGGATATCCAGTGCCATAGAATGGCAGCTTTAATATGTGTTAATTGTCTTGGACATGGGGTAATATTTATACCATGTTTGTTGGTCATCTGTCAGTTTTCCTGTGTGAAATGACCTTTCTAACCTTTAGCATAGTCTTTCATTGGATTGTCTTGCTATATTCTTTTTGGACCGATTGATAAATGACTATAAAGAGCCCCTGACTCCTTTGTTAGGGACATGAGTGAAATTTCATAAAAAGAGTTACACTTTATATGGAGCTTTTTGCAAGTCAGATTAGTTTATTATGGTGTTAAAAATGTGTCAAATGAATGTTGCAAGTACATAGCCATATTATCATGGGTTGTAACATTTTGTGCCTCTTTAACTATCTTTATTGCCCTTCCATGTATATGGCTTAACATCACAGTATTTAAGTATTCATTTCCTCCCTTCAAACTTATCTGCAATAGCATGATAGCTTGTTTTCCTATGTTTACACCTATCGTACAACTGTATAATTGCTATTGTCTGTGATATAGCCATTTTTCCATACAGAAATGCCATTGACATAACACCACTTACAAGACACATTTTTATATCACTTACTACACCTCAGTGCCACCTTTGTTATCTCTTTTTAAGTGAACTTACAACTGACTTATTTTATTGACTTTTTTCAATTTATGCAGATCTATCTGAGAGACCTGAGAATGAGGTCCTTAAAGAATGGTACAGACTACAGACTAATGCTTGAGACAACTTTGTTTTAGTTTCAATGTACTTTTATACCCAAATGTAACAAAGAAAACAATAATCCAAGGAAGATTGTTTGAGTCAAAATCAACATGATCAACAGAAATATATGTAAATGAAAATCAGTAAGCACCTAACAATAATTAACAGGGAAACCCTTTTCAAGAACTTTCTTAGAACAGAACAATTTAAATACAATTGTCTAGATGATACTATAGATTACATTTAGGAAAGCACTAAAGAAAGGCAGAAGGCCATATCCAGATTCAGGGTACACTGGAGACAGCATTCAATATATCCTTTCACCATATTTGAGTCTATATTTCAACATCCAGTAAAAATATACATGTCTTATAAATTGAATACAAATATGTTGCAGGAGGTCCTTCCGCTCCTCCAGCCAATAGCCGCTAAGATACCACCCCAGTGGGGCATGGTCTCTCTCTTTAAAAAAGTGGCCACTTCCCTCCTTGCTCTCTTTTGCTTTCAGCTCCATTTCCGGTGACTAGACTCCTTCCTGATTGCACAAAGGGCTGTTGTCTGGTACGGTGATCTGTAGATTTTTCCCCTTTAAATAAATACCATCCTATTAATCATAATTCCAAACTGGTGTGGGATTGTTTGTGATTTATGCCTTCATCATCTGGCCCCCAACGTGGGGCTCAAACCCACGACCCTGAGATTAAGAGTCTCATGCTCTACTGACTTAGCTAGGTGATTGCCCAGCTAATTCCAAACTAGTATGGGATTGTTTGTGATTTACACCTTCATCACAAATATTGAAATAGAGGATGCAGAAAATCATGTTTAATAACAACAGTATAGGGAAGAAAATGCATTTGAGATAAAAGGCCTGTGCCAGACCTACAGCCAATCTTTAGGTTGAGCTCAGGTAATCCTGGGGAAGAGGAGAGGAAAAAATTGTAGAAACCACAGGGGTCAAAGACACTACAAGAAAACCTATAAGCACACATAATCAACCTACCTGGGCTTATAGTTACTCACAGAGACTGAACTGATAAGCAAGGACTCTGCACAGGTCTGACCGAGGCCCTCTGCACATTCATACGGTTGAGTAGCTTGTCTTGTGAGACACTGAACAATGGAAACAGGAACTGTCCCTGATTCTTTTGCCTGCTTTTAGGAGCTTTCCCTCCTGATAGGTTGCCTAGCTCAGTCTTAATACTATGAGAGATGTCTAGTCTTATCGTAACTTTATCTGCTATGTTTTATTGATATCAATAGGAAGCCTGCCTTTTTCTAATAGGAAATGGAGGAAGGGTGGATCTGGGGGAAAGGGGATAACATGTTGGGATGAGAAGGGGAAAGATCAGGAATCAGCATGCAATATATGAAAGAATATGAAAATAAAAAAAAAAACAGAACAAAAACAAAAACTGAAAACAAAAGGACCTCTGCTTTTTTTCTTCCCTGAAACCTCTCTCACAGTTCCCCAAGGCATTGTTCACCATGAGTCATTCTTTTGACTGTGTTCTGACATTATTTCCCTGTTTAAATTAGGACTGTGTGTGTGTCATTGTGTGTGTTTATGCATGTGAGTGCCTGCTAAGGTCAGAAACATTAAGTAGCACACAAGAACTGGAGTTGTAGGCTCTCATGTACTCTGACCCTGTGTACTGGGAACTGAAGTCATCTTACCTGCAAGAGCAGTACAAGCTCTTGTTCACTGCACCATCTTACTGCTATTCCCTTTCACCTTTCTAAAGCATTCACCCAGTTAGGTTCAGTCATCTGATAAGACATAGCGAATTTTAAAATCAGTGCTATCCAACTTTTTCTAGAATTTAGATAATTTTATTAAAAATTATTTCTAGTTCTCTGGGAAATTATTCCATCTGTTCTCTTGGATAGATTAACTCCTTTGTTGTGAAGCAGCCAAGTATATTATATACAACTGTGTGCTATTATTGGAGTCTACAATTGACTCATTAATAAATTATGCATCTGCCATTGCTCTAATGATGCTTTCAAGTAATGTATATTGTATGGCATTTCCTGGCAGGAAAGTCAGTTTGTACTGGGGATTTAGAGGTAATATAAACTTTGAAAGTGAGGTGAAATATAGAATCCAAAAATAATTTAATGCACTGCTAAGTATATGAAGGTGGATATTTACTTACCTTTACGTTTTTTTTTTCTGATTTACAAAATCCTGATTCTTTGAAATTCACACAGAGCTTGTAAAAACTTTTCTACCAGTTACAGGAATAAATTGCTTTTGTGAATGAATAAAGCATGTTAATTTCTGATATGGTTCTGAAAGTCATTAGGAACTGAAAAAACTAGTGAGAAAAATATTATTTGGACATTAAAATCTGAAAACAGCACTGACCTTGAGTCCATATGGCAATAAAGCCATGAACATGTCAGAAGTAAATGTGTGTAGCTTTTTAAGTAAGGGCAATGAGACCTGGGGAAGACACTCTGGTCATCAGTCTTGGAGGCAAGGGCCTTTACCAAAAGAACCATCATGCAGTCAATAAAATTGTTTGAATTATACACTAAATACTATGTATAGAATCATGTGGCACTGATTCTAAGAGATGTAATATTGAATTTAGTTAGTGTAAAAGAATCATCCTCCAAACACACTGTCCAAAGCTGATTGGGATATAAACTCCACTGTGAGAAGTCAGTCATCAGTAGACTTCTTTTTATAATTTTCCCTGTGTATTTTCTCTTTCTTGTGGTAAAATATCTAATAAAAATCAACTTAAGAAAAAAAAGTTGGCTTTTTCTTACCATTATGGAGGAGACTCCCTGGTGGCTGGTTGTTGAGATAAGGGCGGCGGGCCACTTTCTGCCACCCGGCTAGCTTTACCCGAAATAATTACATGGAAACTGTATTCTTTTAAACATTGCCTGGCCCATTACTTTTAGCCTCTTATTGGCTAGCTCTTACATATTGATCTAACCCATTTTTAATATTTTGTGTAGCCCACGAGGTGGCTTATCAGGGAAGATCTTAACCTGCGTCTGTCTGGAGTGGGAGAACCATGGTGACTCACTGACTCAGCTTCTTTCTCCCAGCATTTTGTTTTGTTTACTCTGCCTATCTAAATTCTACCCTATCAGAGGGCCAAGCAGTTTCTTTATTAGTTAACTAATGAAAACAACAGATTAAAAAAAAAATCACTCCCACATCAGGTGGTTATGTGGCATCCTCAGCTGAGAAGAAGAAACGGTGAATGCTGGAGACTAACTCACTGTAACCCTTCCCCTGTTACTCAGTGTGGTTTCCCAGGCATGATGCCATCTACATCAGTTGTTAAGCCTGTCTGAAAAGACAGTCAGAGACATGCCCAGACGGATATCCCCCTGGGAATTCCACGTCCAGTCTAGTTGGAAATGAAGATTAAGCTATCACAGTTAGTGCTTTTATTCTTCTGTTATATTTAGAGGTATCTCTCTGATATTGTAAGATAGATGAATGACAACAGACATTACTATGAGGAGAATAGAATCAGCCTAGGAGTTTGGAATGAAGAATAACACTTTAATTTTGTCAAGGCTATATCAACAGTAGTTTGATACTTATCAGAGTTTGCTAGAATTAATATAAGAATTGCACAATCCATTTATTCACCTTTTCTTAATATTCTGACAGTTATCCTCAACTTCCTTCTAATATGTTTTACTTTCCCAAGTTATTCTTGATAATGCTTTAAATACCATGCAAATCTAGATTTCAATAGCAATAGTTAATTGGGTTGGAATGACATTCAAATTTCAAGATTTTTGTGGTTGTCAGTGTGAAAGCTGGTTGTCTTTTTATGAGAACCAATTTTTATTCATAGTAAGAAATTTGGGAAATATGAATCTTTCATGGTCTATTCCTCCATGTATATACCTAATTAAATTTTTGAATTTTTTTAACTAGCATATCATTTATTCTATTTCAATAAAACAAATTGGAGTAAAGTGTATGTTTTCAGTATTCTTTATCTTATTTCCCATACCCACCTGCTACTCGTTTGTTGACTGTCCCATGTCTCTTATCCTTTTTCATTTCATTTTGTCCATTTTCTTTCTTTTTTGTGCTGCCACCATTATTACCCTGTACTGGTCTCTTTAATAGATTTATAGACTTAACCAACAGGTGTACTTGTTTATATATGTATATGTATGTAAACATTAAATGCTAACCTCCACATATAAGGAAAAAACATTTTTATTTCTTTATGAATTTATACCAGTTAATATTTTACTTTCTGGTTCTATGGCTGATATCTATTTTGTTCACCTGAATATTATTTTAAAAAGTAGAAGAAATTAATACTAATTATTTAGTCATTCATGAGAAGTGAGTTTATATTCAATTAAAGTAAATTTTAAATACAATTTAATTGATGCTTTTATATAGTTTAATTTAACACTTTGAATATTTTACTAAATATACAAATTTAAGAGAAAATAAAATGATTTGTGTACCATTTTTATGTCTTCAAAATAATTTCAGCAGATTACCAAAAAAGTTTAAACTTTTATTTTGCTGTCTTATTGTTGCTTTCTTGTGAAGGAAATATGAGAGATACAGGTGAGAAGAAAGTTAGTGTCTTTTAAATGTCAGTAATTTAAGGAAAAATATGTCTCCAAGCTTTATAATGATACCTAAGAAGTCATTGTAAACTTGCACACAGAATTTTATATATCCATTTTCAGTATAATATTCATGATATTTATCATATTATGGCTATGTAATCATTTTTCACCTCTGTCCAAATTGAATATTCATCCTTATGCAATCTTGTAGAATAGGGAACATTTTTTCTCTACATTATGCAATGCCTGTTATGAATGCAAACAGAAGAAAAGTTGATACACATATGGACTCATCAATAAACAATTTACAGTTGGCACATGCATATGTATTTTGTTTTTACCAGAAATGAAGAAATACATCACAAATTAGCTCACAAATATTTATACCATTTATTGACACACAGACTTACCAACAGTCTCTAGCTTTGATTTCCTAATGACTAATGAAGGGCTGAGGAGAAAAGCATAGAATAGTTAACATAGATGTTACTTTTCCTTCTTACTCTATTTTGTTTTTGGTGTAAGCCTTTGGATATTATAGATGAGGTGGGATTATAATATTCTGTTTTCTCATCTGCTGAATCCTTGCACATTGTGGTATTACTGAAGTTCTCTATGTGTGGGTCATTATAAATGCTGTGTGGAAACAGACGTGTAAATTAAGAAAGATCAGGCAATTGTATAGTACATACATCTTCTAACAAAAGCATCCAACCAATCCACCAGACTTCCCTTACAAATCCTAAATTCAGATTAAGATTGTAAAGGATTTTCTGATGATCAGAATAAAGATATGTCTCAGTGGTTATGAGGTTATGAGTATGCAGTTTTCTTCCACAGATAAATTTTGATTTTTGACACTGAGGGGATCACAGTCACTCTAATTGGAGATCCTGGGGTCTGATGGCCTCCTCTGTCCTCTGTGAGCACACATACACACACACACACACACACTCACACATTCACAATACACATGCATACATTTGTGATAAACACAAATATGAACACACCTATAAATCAATAATACTAAAAATAAATCTTTAAAATCATACAGGTTTGCTTAACAACTCTGAAATGTATCGCCAGTCACTTTGAGGACATGCCCCATCTTCTTTACTTGGTTTTCAAAGTCATTCTGCCTTATGATAAAATCCCCAGAGTCATTTTTTGCTTACAATTTCTCATTCAAATTCTACACTATGAATATCTATACTTATTTATATTTCTAGAAAGTTCTATTTGCATGGATCTAGAAAACTTCATCCTGAGTGAGGTAACCCAGACACAGAAAAACAAACATGGTATGTACTCACTCATTAGTAGACAGTAGATGTAAAACAAAGGATGACCAGACTATAATACTCAGCTCCATAAAAGCTAGGTAACAAAGAGGACCCTAAGAAGGACAAAAAAATTGCCCCTGGGAAGGGTAAAGAGATGAGATCTCCTGAACAAACTGGGTATAGGGGGCAGCAGTAGATAGAAAGAGATAGGGGATGATATCATTAACGGTCAAGTTGGGGGAGGGAGAGAGTTCAAGAACAATAAAAGAGATATCTTGACAGAGAGAACTATGATGGAGTTAGGGAAAACCTTCATGTGGAAATTCCCAGGAATCCACAAGTATGACACCAGTTAATACATTTAGCAGTCATGGAGAGGGTTCCAGAACTGGCCTTCTCCTATAATCATATTAGTGACTACTCTGACTTCATAGAACCTTTAATCCAGCAACTGATGGAAGGAGAAGTAGAGATCCACAGGCAACTACCAGGTTGATTTAGGTTGAAACATGATTAATAAAAATTCGGGGACAGAAATTGGGGTTCAACCTGAAGGTCAGAAAAGCAAAGAAGCCAGTCACTGGATCTTACCGCAAACTTAGAGTGAAATTGTGATCCTGCCTCCAGGAAACCTCAGAATGAGACTGAATGAGACAGAATGAGAGCTGTATCCTACATTCTATAATCCTCTCTAGTTCTGGAATTAAGGGAGTCTACCACTACTGCCTGGTTTCTATGGCAAGCTAGTGTGGCTCCTGGGATTAAAGGTGTGTGTCATTGCTGCCTGATCTGTAAGGCTGGCCAGTTTGGCAGTTTTACTTATCTAATCTTCAGATAAACCCTGTTTATTAAAATACAAATGAAAGACCACTACAAGCTGATGTGGAGATCCACAGGCAAGTGCCAGTTGAGTCCAGTGAAAGAGAGACAACAGAGATTTTATGAGCTAGTAAGGTCAAGATCATTATGGGGAAATCCACAAGAACAGCTGACTAGAGTTCATGGAAGCTCAATGGAGCCTCCACGGGACCAAACTAGGGTCTCTGCATGTGGGGACAGTTGGATATCCTGGTCTCTACAAGGGGTCCTGTAGAATCTATACCCGGTGAATGAGGTGGCTTTTTGAAGCCCATTCCCTGTGGTGGGAGGCCTTGCTCAGCCTCGATTCAGCTAGGAGAGTCTTGGTCTTGCCTCAACTTAATGTGTTGATGATCCATGGGAGGCCTTATGCTCTCTGAGGAGTAGATGGGGAATGATTTTGGGGGAAATTTGAGGGAGTAGGATGAGGGGGCAAGCTGTGGTTAGTATGTAAAAAGAACAAAGATTTTAAAAGAAAGCAGAAAGTTCCATCAGTCATCTCCTTCTCTATTGCCAGCTTCCTTTGCCCTACTATTCTCATTCTCCCAGTATGAACTAAATATTAGATTTTTAAACAGTATTTTTATTATCCCTTCATTACTGGGACCTCTCTTTTTTCTCTATATAAGACTGTTGATATCAGATTTATAGTTTTTATTTCAGACAGATGCTCAGTATATAATGTAGGCAAGCCTGGTAATTCCTATTTTCCATAAGCTAGACATGAATCATGATCTCTCATCCTTGATCTCCTCATTGCTCGGATGACACATACATGCCCAAAAGCTGGGATGACAGACAAGCATTATCATTCCTCAGCCAGACTTGTTTTAGTACTCATTCCTGTAATGCCCAGGTGAGGTTCTTTGTCACAATACCATGCTTCACAATAGACTTTACCCTTATTCTGGGAGCCTGTGAAGTAATGATCTCTGAAGGTGAACCTTTGCCTATTGTAGACACTATTGATTTGAATCACCCAACACAGTGTCTGATACCTTAAAATTGCTCAATATTTTCTTATGAGACAGACTTTCATCAAGTGCCGACGAAAGTCTCAAATTCAAGATCATTTGGCCCCAGCCTTAGATAATAAGACTAAAGAAATATGCCACCGTACATAGTTCAATACACTTCATTTTATTTAATTTATTTATTTTATTTTATTTATTTATTTTTATTTTTTTTATTGTTTTTAGTTTTTACGAGACAGGGTTTCTCTGTAGCATTGGTTCCTGTCCTGGCACTAGCTCTTGTAGACCAGGCTGGCCTCGAACTCACAGAGATCCACCTGCCTCTGCCTCCCGAGTGCTGGTATTAAAGGCGTGCACCACCACCGCCTGGCCTAATACACTTCATTTTAAAATAAATTTGAGGAGGGGTTGTTGTAGCTGGAAGTATCTTTTCTTCTCTCCAGTCTGCTGGACCAGTTTCTTTCCCTCCCAGTGGTCCTCAAGTCGCTTTTGAAATAATCACTCAGAGGCTAATATTAACATAATTGTTTGACTGACGGCTCAGACTATTACTGGCTAGCTCTCTCTTATAAATTAACCAATTTCTACTGATCAGTATGTTGTTACGTGGCCACAGCATTAACTCTGTTCTGACATCATTCTCCTTAGGCTGCTGCTGGCATCTCTCTTCTTGGGCACTAATTTGCTTGAGTTCTGGCCAAATGAGCTTCTTTATTAACCAATGGTAATAAAACATATTCACAGCATACTGAGGGACACCCCACATCAGGCTATTCTAGATGTAATTACAAAGATAAATCTGAAAAGTACAACTTTACTCATTCATGTACCAGTTATCTGTGCTTATACATTGTGTTATTTATGTAGCAATAGGTCTTTTTTTTTGAGTTTTTAGAATCCTTTAATTAAGTGATCATATTGGATGCTTTCTTTACTGCTTCTACCTTTTTTATTTATTAAAAATTTCCACCTCTTCTCCTCCTCCCATTTCCCTCTCACTCTCCCCACTCTCTCTCCCTCTCCAGTCCTAAGAGCAGTCACTTATGAGTGAGTACATGTCATAATTGTCTTTCTGGATCTGGGTTACCACACTCAAAATGATTTTTTTTCTAGCTCCATCCATTTTCCTGCAAAACTTAAGATGTTATCTTTTTCTGCTGTGTAGTATTCCATTGTGTAAATGTACCTATATATTAATAAACCAAATGTTAAATATTTTTTTGTTTTTAAGTCAAAGAAGGAAAATACTAAACTAACCAATTTTTCTCCACCACTCTTTTCTTAGCTAAATATAAAAATGCACGTATAATATTTTACATATATAGTTGTATCTAACATGTGTCAGTTCTCAAAACAAATGTTTTTAAAAAGTATACTACTTTTTGATAGCAAGGATGGTTTAAAGAACTAGTTCAATAGTCATGAAACAGTCTGTGACTGAACTGTTACTTCTGCAAATAAAGTTTTATTGGACTTAGTCATACTCATTTGCATATGACATAAGGCTGTGTTCGCTGCTGACATGCAGCACTGGGGAGTTTGGGCAAAGCCCCCACATCCCTTGGCACTCCAGTCTCCTTCACCTAGCCTTATGTTTTATTTTTTTAAGATGAGTATTACTCATAAAGATTTATTTTCTTTTTCTTAATTGTGAATTCATTCTCTCATTCTTTTTTATTATTGATTTTTATTGAGCTCTACATTTTTCTCTGCTCCCCTCCCTGCCTCTCCCCTCAGCTTCAATCCTCTCCCAAGGTCCCCATGCTCTCAATTTACTCAGGAGATATTGTCTTTTTCTACTTACCATGTAGATTCTATCAATATATATATCTCTTCTTGGAGTCTTCATTGTTGTATAGGTTCTCTGGGATTATGATTTGTAGGCTGGTTTTCTTTGCTTTATGTTTAAAAACAGCTTATGAGTGAGTACATATAATAATTGTCTTCCTGGGTCTGGGTTACCTCACTCAAAATGATGTTTTCTAGCTCCATCCATTTTCCTGCAAAATTCAAGATGTCATTTTTTTTCTGCTGTGTAGTATTCCATTTTATAAATGTACCACATTTTCCTTATCTATTCTTTGGATGAGAGGCATTTAGGTTGTCTTCAGGTTCTGGCTATGACCCACAATGCTGCTATAAACATAGTTGAGCATATGTTCTTGTAGCAAGGTTGAACATCCTTTGGATATATACCCAAAAATGGTATTGTTGGGTCTTCAGGAAGGTTGTTTTCTGATTTTCTGAGAAATCACCACACTGATATCCAAAGGAGCTGTACTAGTTCGCATTCTCACCAGCAACACAGGAGTGTTCCTTTTATCTCACAACCTCTCCAGCAAAAGTAATTATCAGTGTTTTTGATCTTGGCCATTCTTACAGTTGTAAATTGTAATCTCAGAACTGTTTTGATTTGCATTTCTCTGATGATTAAAGATGTTGAGCATTTCCTTAAGTGTCTTTCAGCCATTTTAGATTCTTCTTTTGAGAGTTCTCTGTTTATGTTTGTACTCCATTTTTTATTGTATTCTCTGTCTGATGTGTGGTTGGTGAAGATTTTTTCCCATTCTGTAGGCTATTGTTTTGTCTTGTTGACCATGTCCTTTGTTTTACAGAAGCTTTGCAGTTTCAGGAGGTCCCGTTTATTAAGTGTTTCTCTCAGTGTCTGTGCTACTAGGGTTATATTTAAGAAGTACTCTCCTGTGACAATGCATTCAAGTGTACTTCACACTTTTTCTTCTATGAGGTTAAGTGTGGCTGGCTTTATGTTGAGGTCTTTGGACCATTTAGACTTTAGTTTTGTGCATGGTGATAGATATGGATCTATTTTCATTATTCTACATGCTGATATCCAGTTATGCCAGCACCTTTTGTTAAATATGCTTTCTTTTTTCCATTTGATATTTTTTGCTGCTTTGTCAAAATCAGGTGTTTGAAAGTGTGTGGATTAATATCTGGGTCTTCCATTCAGTTCCATTGGTCCTCCTGTCTGTTTTATGACAATACCAGACTGTTTTCAGTGCTGTAGCTCTGTAGTAGAGTTTGAAGTCAGGGAATATGATGCCTCCAGAAATTCTTTTATTGTTTTGGCTATCCTGGGGAGTTTTGCCTTTTCATATGTATTGTTCTTTTGAGATCTGTGAAGAATTTTTCTGGGCATTACATTGAATCCGTAGGATGCTTTTGGTCAGAATGCCATGTTTACTATGTTAATTTTATCTATCTATGAGCATGGGAGATCTTTCTATTTTCTGGTGTCTTCTTTAATTTCTTTCTTCAAAGATTTAAAGTTCTTGTCATACGAGTCTTCCACTTGCTTGGTTAGAGTTACTCTGAGGTATTATATGCTATTTGTGACTATTGTGAATGGTGATGTTTCTCTGATTTCCTTCTCAGCCCATTTATCATCTGTGTACAGAAGGGCTACTGATATTTTTGAGTTAAAATTTATTTTCTAATCACTGCATCTTTGAACAGAAAATACATTATAAGGCATCTATATGTGCATTTCTATGTCCAAATTCTAAAAGTAACTGGATTTATTTGACAAGTGAATAACTTGATCTTTGAGTCACTCTAGATTCACCACTCGGTCTTAACTTCAGTAAAGACAAGCATGGTTACCACCTCAGGAAAGTATCTCCAATGCAGAATATGCATTTATAAGACTCAGGAGCTGAACTGAAGAAAGCAGTCATGGAAAAGATCATGCCTGTTTCTCAAGAGGCCAGCATTCAGTGAGAAAGCAAATACAGGTGTGGGCTTCCACTCCCATAAGAGACAATCTCTGGGGAACTTGTCATGGGCAGTTGGCTGAAGATCATTCTTAAGCATTCTGTTAAGAATATTTGCAAACCTGCGTCTGAACATCAGCTCTTAGATCAATAATTTCTACAATGTCTATTTACAATGAGGAGAGAGAACAGCCTTTCACAAATGGAAGCTTTGCATCTGTGTTGCTTGGCTCTGTTTGTTGAGTTGATCGAGCTCCTTTTTCTGATGTGAGCTAATGGTGTAATTATTGAAGCTTATTCTTTTGATAGGTGAATTCTAGGATGTTGCAAATTGTTGACAATCACATGGTAAACAAGAACAACTTAGCCCCCCCTCCCCTATACGCAGCATGCTGCTGACAATACTGATTAATGGAAACCAAGAACAGATCGTTATAATGATGGGGAAAAGAGCTCAGAGCATCCCATTGCCCATCAGCATGCAATTTCCCCTTTGTGCCTTCTTTGTCTTTTCTATTTTAAACTTGAACCATATGGAAAAAAG
The DNA here is from genome assembly GCF_037038515.1 of Microtus pennsylvanicus. NCBI lineage: Eukaryota > Metazoa > Chordata > Mammalia > Rodentia > Cricetidae > Microtus > Microtus pennsylvanicus. The sequence goes on along the minus strand of NC_134586.1, from coordinate 67,156,209 downwards.
AAATAAATGATTAGTTTAAATTTGGTTTAAATTATGGTTTTACAAACATATTGATGACTACTGCATTCAACTTAACTGGGAATTAAAGGGCTTGAACTACTGAAGTGTGTGATAAAAATAGGAAGGCTGCTTTGGAGAGAGAAAAGGTTATAATTTTTATCTCTGCTACTTTCTGACATTTTTACTGGCTCATGCCAACTGAATAGCTTTACAGAGGAAAACAAAACATATAAAAGCAAATGGGGATAAAGAGAAAAAAGCTTAAGTGGACCTGTCAGAGATAGAATGACAAGGTATTATAAATATTTGAAATGTTCGGTAAATATGAGACAGTCAATCAAAAGACATTTAAATGTTGAAAGGACCAAGAGTACAATAAAGTTGATCTGGGACATTTCAGTGATACTTGTTTTTTAGCAAGCTTTTTTGCAGGTATTTTTTTTATCAGACATGAAATTTTTAACACCTAATTTCACGTTTAAGTATTAACTTTTATGCATAACATCAAAATGCATGCTGATAATATACAGAGAGGAATTAATAGGGAGTATTTAGATTTCTGCCCTTGCTGTTACAGTTTAGACTGGGCACATTCTGTTAAGTTAGTACCACAAGTGGACATTCACCAAAATGTTTAAAAGCAATGATTGCAAACAACTAACACCACTATGAAGTGATTTAACAGAGGGTCGGATATATCTGATTGTATCTACTATTATTTTAAAAGAAAGCTTAGCAGGATATGTCCTTTCTAAAATAGAAAGGCAAACTGAGAAGCAAACAGATAATAAAAAGGGGATATTGTTGTATGAGGAGGGGGTCCTTTGTCCCGGCTGCCCGGCTAGCTTACACCCAAAATAATCACACAGAAATTGCATTTATTTAAACATTGCCTGGCCCATTAGCTCTAACTTCTTATTGGCTAACTCTTACATATTAGTTTAACCCATCTCCATTAATATGTATTGCCACGTGACTGTGGCTTACTGGCCAGCCTACGTCTCAGGCAGGAGAACCATGGTGTCTGCCACTCTGCCCTTCTTCCCAGCATTCAGTTCTGTCTTCTCCACCTACCTAAGTTCTGCTCTATCAAAAGGCCCAGACAGTTTCTTTATTCAATGAAAGCAACATATAAACAGAAGGACCTCCTACACCAAGATATTGTTTAAAGACTACATTTCTAGTTTAATTGCATGTGTTCGCATGCATGTTCAAGTATGGAAATGTGTAATTGAATGTGTCCATATTGTGTGAATGCATGTATTAGTGTATGTGTGTGCCTGTGTGTGTAATTGTGTACATGAGTGTGCATTTGTGTGTGTGCCATGGAGACTTCACTTCCAGGATGAGCTGAGCCCATGAATTGTGAACCAAAATACACTTTTCTTCCTTAAGTTAGATAGACAAGAGCCAAGCGTGGGTGAGAGTTGATAAATGCCAGCAAAGGATAATAAATGATAGGTATGCAAATGCAACAATGATGCCCATCATTATTCATACTAACTATATATGCATTAGAGAAGGATAGGTAGGATGGCTTCAAGGTTCCAATGCCTCCAGTCTATAACACCCCCTCAAATGTCATTTCAAGTAAAATAAAAATAAGGCCTACTAAAAACTACATCTTCATTCTAGTATAATTTAATAGACTTTTAATGCACTTTAGTTCCAGTGTTAAAAAACTCAGTAAACTCAATATTCTCTCGGGGTAGGGGGGGGCAATTTCAGCAACTGAATTTGTGAGATTTACAGGTATGTGTGACTTAGAGCAAGCTTGAAATAAATTGAGAAATTCAGACAATGTGCACCTCATGAAACACTTGTAGCCCTTATTATAGTCAGACTAGGTACTGGAAGTTAATGCTTCATAGAGATTATGAGATGATTTTAATAGAAACTATTAAAGTCTAAACATGCATTCAATTTTTATAATTCCTTGAGAATTAATTTCCATGTCTGGGCCTAAGCTATGACCATTAGCCAGGTATTGATCTAAGGAGCAGCCAAAAGTACCTGAGTTGACTGAAACCTGTGACTCATGTCATCAGTAGAGGCCATGCATTAGTATCAGAGGACCGAGATGTTGTGGGGAGGCATGCCAAACTGGGTAATGTGAATGGCCCCAGAGGGCCATGGTAACAACCTTGCCTGGGTTGCTGTTAAGAACTATGACTGGGGCCATGGGCCTGATGCAGTCAGGATCTGTGTTGAAGTTCCTGGCCCGTGTTGCTACCAGGGTCCACGTGGATGCCCACAGTCTGAGTGATACTGCATGAGCATATTGGTGTCCAAGGGCTGTTATTACTGCCAGTGCCAGAGAGATTTGGATGCACAGTGCTGTCATCTGGGGTCATGGTATCATCCGGACCATGGCTGTAGCTGAGAGCCATGTCTGGGTCTGTGGCCCTGCTGCATTCAGTATCTGTTGATGTCTGTGAGAGCATCAAAGACCTTGCCAATGCTGGTTCTAGGATGTTATTTGGGACCATGCTGATATCTGAGGGCTATGCTGCTGTGGAGGCCCTGCCGGACAGGAAGATCTATATTGCCACCTGGGACTATGGTGAAATTTGGTCCCTGACTGTTGCCTAGGACCATGACTGGGTTTGAGATCCTACCATAGCCAGTGGCCGTATTGATATCTGGGGACTCAGTTGCCACCAAAGGCTACATAGATGCCTGGGGTCTAGTCCACAATCAATAGTCACGAGGGCATACAAGTACCATACTTCCATCACAAACATTCTTATCTGACCTTGGGCCATGATGTAGTCCAGGCCAGGGATGATTCAGAGGTCCAAGACTGGGTCTTTGGTCCTACAGTAGCCAGAGTCTGAGGTGATGTCCAGGCCTCCTGTTGTCACCAAGGGCAATGAGGGATTTGGGGGTCTAGACCATGTCAGTGTCCAACAACCATGCTATGCCCAGGGCCATGCTGATCTGGGTGGCCAATACTGCTGCCTAGAGCCATGAAGACATCTTGTCACAGGCTACTACTACCTAGGGCCATGTCTGAGTCTGTGGCCCTATGGAGGCCAGGGTCTGGGGTGATATTTTTGACTCCAGATGCCACCATGGGTTCTGCAGACGCCTGAGGTCTTGCAACCTGTGACCTTGTTGATGCCCAGGGATCCAGGCTGCTGCTGAGACCATACTGATCTGAGAGGGCCAGGTTTGGGTCCGTGGCCCTCCTGCAACTGGAATCTGTGGTAATGTCCACGGCTGGTTTTAGCATGGGGAATCAATGTAACAATGCTGGACTGAGTCAGCCCTGCCCTTCACAGGCCCTGGGATGGATGATTTTGCCCCTTGCTGGGTATTGCAGCAGGTAAGATGGCCCCACCCTTCAATGCAAAGTTATCCCCAGCACTTGGGAAAAATGGTCCCAGGCCTCACCATAGGTGGACACCCCACCTGAGAAGCACACTAGGTCTGACCCTGTTGTTGGGGACAACATGAGCCAACCCTGAGGGCATGGAAAGAACTTCTGACCAAATCCCCACTTGTCTGCCATGTGCTCGCATAGGTGAGGGAAAGATGACCTCTCCTTTCTGCCCCTTGCTACCACGCGGGGGGCAGGTGAGAGAGCTGGCCCTGAGTTTACAAGAATAAAGGACCTAGCCCTGCCATGCCACAGCTACAGCACATAGGAGAGTAGGCCCTGCTCCCTGCCTGGGCAGCATACTAGAGCTGAGCCTGTTGCCAGAGTTCTGTGGGTGGGAGAGCAGGGGAATTCACCCCCACATTCCTCATCTGCCCCCTACAGCAATCTGGAGAGTGCACTTTGCCTGTGCAAACAGTAGAGCTGGTCCTGATGATAGGAATGAGGGATCAGGGATCTGAGGGCCCAAGGCGACAGGAGAACTGAACCAGCTCCTTGCTGCATGCTGCATGCTGCATTGGGTGAGCTGCATGCTGCATCCATTGAGCTAGCAGAGGCAGTATTGGTGAGCTCACAGGGTAGTGATGATGAAGGATAGCTAGCTAGCTGACCAATCCAGGTACCATACAGGCCCAGGATCAGGGTTATAAGTTGGTCCATCCCAGTATGAACTTTTGGAGCATGAGAAGGGCAAAAAGCTACAAATCCAAAAGAGCAGGAACTCCATGACAGGACAACAACAGACTATCCAAGTGGAGCCTTGGTGAGAGCCCATTATCCATGGTATAGCAGAAATCAGAGGCCTCCAGCCAGACCAATGACTCAGTGAACTCTTGCAAGTAAAGATGGACAAACTAAAGAGTAAATTGTATGTCTCAACAGCACAGTTTCTATGACAAGATTCTTTTTTTTTTTGTGATTTTAGAGACAGGGTTTCTCTGTAGCTTTTTGGTTCCTGTCCTGGAACCAGCTCTTGTAGACCAGGCTGGCCTCGAACTAACAGAGATCTGCCTGCCTCTGCCTCCCGAGTGCTAGGATTAAAGGCATGCGCCACCACCTCCCGGCTTATGACAAGATTCTTTTGCTTGTTTTTTGTTTTCATTTTTCTTCTGTTTCTTTTTTTTTGTTTGTTTGTTTTTGTTTTTCTTTTAAATTGGTTTTGTTTTGTAGTGGAGATTGCAAGGGCAGAGGACAGATTCCCAGGGACAGGGAGATAAGTGAGATTAGAACTCACTATGTAAAATCCATAAATAATGAATAAAAGTGTAAAAAAGTTATCAAACATTATTAAACCTAAATACACGCAAAAATCTGCCCCGAAGAAAGGTCACATAGGAGGAAACCTTAGAAAACATCTTGTTACATTTAGGATCCCAGCTTCACTCTTGTCAGAATTTCTGGCTCTTCTACAAAAGTTTGTTGTCTTATTTCCACAAAAGTAAAAAATAATCACTTTCCATTGGATTTACCTTTAGTTTTTGAAATCTTTTTAGATGATTTCACTATGAAAAGCTTGTGGCCTAATTATATATTTTTCTTTGATATTGTATAATATCAGGCACACTACGATCCAGAGCAGAGTTGGCAAACTATATTGTGTAGGTCAAATGTGCTCAGAACTGGCTTTGCATGAATAAATATAAGTGAGCTTGTAAATAAAATCTCACTGGAGCACATACAATAAAGAAAGAATTAATCGCTAAAGCATTAGCTGTTTGTAACTTTTCATTTTGATGTGAAGCCTGTGACATTTTCCCAGGCAAAATTAAGGTGTTTTCCAATATCAAGTGATCTGTCGAAGAAACATGTACCTATAAGCAAAACTTAATGCTCCCAAAAAATTGTATATATAATATACCTGCAAATTTTACACGAAATGGAAGTCTTAGGTACATCTAGATTTCTACCTGGTGGGTAGGACCCTGTCCAAAAAATGTAATGAATGATACTTACATTCACCTTAGTTTGTAACAACTTTCTATTTAACATAGAAAAAAAGAATACATGGAGAATAACCATGAATTTTGCATTATATGCATTTATAATGAGATATAAATAATATTCAAATTTACTGATTTTAATTGAAGAAGTAAATAAAAAATGTCACCCAATACTGGGCCCATTTTAATTGTTTCCTAATTCAATTATCAAAATATGGTTAACAAAATGGATAGTCTTATGTTATTGTTTCAGAAAAGGAAACTGTTTCGTTATACACAACCAAAAACGCTAGAGAGATCTTAGTACTTTGCAAGTGCCAAACATATTCCAAGAACTGATTAGCAATTATTATAAAGGACATTTACAAACATGCTATTTTGTTATGGATTTGTTGCTTGTGTAATTTTGAGAAGAAAAACAGATGTAAGAGTAGTATTTGGGTTATGTTTTTGATCTTATATGGAAGAGGGAACTCTAGGTATATCTATTCTTATATTTAAATCTTAAAAGTTTTACTGAAAACTGAAGAGCAATAAAAAAGATGGTAGTTGTGCCTGAATAATGTCAAACTAAGCTTTACTTTTCAGATTGTATAGACAGGTATGGATGTAAAATATCCTAGAGCAGCACTAAATTATCTTGTATTTAAATAGTCTTTTCCTTTGAGGGAAAATGAAACTAAATAGTCAATCAACATTATGATTTCACCAATGTATTTAATTTCTTATTCTTGTCATCTTTCTATTTAAATGTCAAAGAAATAAAAACCATTCAGAAACACTTTGAAATATATTTACTAAAACAGTGAAAACTAGGATCTATAGGAGAGATAATTTTCATGTTATAACAGAATGTGCAAAGGGATTATAGAAATGACTTGAGGTTTTTGAGGAGGAATAAGACAAAATTATATTGGTATAATTCAAATAATGTGTCATTTATTTGAGTCTTGAGTCTTGTTTACTGAAAAAAAGATATTATGAAGGTGTATGCAAATAGGATTCCTGAAATATTCTTATGATTATAGAATCAAGAATGTATGTTGAGATGGTGTCTCTAGGGCCAGTCAAGCTAGAATAAATCACAATACTGTGAATTATATTATTTAAAAATACACAAAAGTATTTGTAGATATTCTGTATGCCTACTTTTAACTCAATAAACCCTTGATCTGTGGAGTGGATTGAAAGAAAATGTCCCCATAAAGATTGGCGTTATCTGGAGATGTGGTCTTATGGTTTAGATTTGGCCTTGTTGGAGAAAGTGAGTCCTGTCGATGTGAACTTTTAGGTCTTATAAGCTCAAGTCTGGCCAGTGGGACACAGACTCCTTCTACTGCCTGTGAGTCAAGATTTAGAACTCGCAGCTCCTTCTTCAGCACCATGTGTGCCTGCATGCCACCATGTCCTACCATGATGGTAATGTACTTAACTTCTGAAACTGTATTCTAGCCCCAGTTAGATGTTTAGATGTTTTTCGTTATAAAAGTTGCCATGGTCATGGTGCCTCTTCACAGCAATAGAAACCAAGTTAAGTTTGTACCAGGGACTTGGGTATTGCTATGATAGGTCTCACCGTGCTTTTGTTTGGAGAACTATGAATTTAGAGAGTTTAGATTAGAAATGTACTTGAATGCTTTAAGTAGGCTTAATGAACCATACTACTAGAAATATGGAAGATAGTGCTACGGAGGGTGATTTAAACTGTAGGGGCCTAGATCAAGAGGATTCAGAAGAGAAGAATGTCAATATGTGGCCAGAGTAAATTCTTGTGACAGTTTGATAAGGAATGGGGCTACTTTTTACCCTGTTCCAAAAGTCTGCCTGAGAATAAAGTGTAGGGTTTTGAATTAATTCCATTGGCAGATGAAATACCAAAACATCCAAGTATTTGACTTGGTTTAATGGTTGTGAGTGGTCACTCTTATGCATATCTATAATGACAAGGAGCAAGCTGAGCAAGAAAAAATATGAAATGTATAATTTGAGGAGGAAAGGGGCACCAGGAAGTGGAATGGAGCTAGGTCTTCTATTCAAGAAGATAAAAAGAATAAGAAATGAAATAAAGGGAGTGGAGACCTCAGGGCAAGACCCCACCCAGCTGTCTTTTCAACAGGAGAAAAAGAAAAAAGGAAGAGTTTAGGTACAAGTGTGGTGGTACACAGCTTTAGTTCCAGCATTCCAGAGTGATAGGCATGCAGATCTCATAGTTTGGGGCCAGATTAGTCTACAGATTATGATTCAGGACAAGCAAGCATAGGAAGTGAATTAAACTATTTAAAACAGAAGACAATGAAGATGTAATTGAAATAGGAGGCCATGCTTCAGCCCTAGCAAAACTTGGCTTCTTTGGCTAAGTGGTCTGACTTTAGAGTCAAAGATCTAAGAATAAGGTTATGGAATCTTCCTCTGTGAGTAAGGAAAACTGCTGAGGCTAAGCAGGGTGTCCCCATATGGAGGATTAGAGAATCCGTTGTATGAAGCTGTGAAGGTAAAGCCTGAATTGCCATGGAAACCCCAAAATGTCAGAAGTACCAGTGAGTAAGATACCTGCACAGGAGATTTGAGAACAGGGAGTGAAACCAGTCCAAGAGAGTCAAATATATTACAATCTGAAGAGCATTTTGACGTCACAGATGGAGATGCAAAATTTGGAGTTTGCTCAGCTGGTTTTCAGTCTTGCTTTGGTCCAGTATTTTCTTGCTATGCTCTCTTCCCTAAGTTTTGGAATGGTAATGTATATCCTGTGACATTATATATTAGAAGTATGTGATCTGATTTTTGCTTTTGCTTTTACAAGGGATTGCAAATAAGAGATTTCCTGAATCTCAGAAGAGACTTTCAACTTTAGACTTTTAAATGAGTCTGAGACTGTTAAAGAACATGGAGACTTAAAGTTGTACTGAATGTATTTTTGTATTGTGTTATGATTAAAAGCTCATGGGGGCTAGGGAGCAGAAAATGATCCCCACAGGGAGTGTCATTATTAATGAGGTATGGCCTTGTGGAATAGGTGTGGCCTTGTTTAAGAAAGTGAGTCCCTGTGGAGGCAGGTTTTGAAGTCTTACATGCTCATGTCTGAGCAGTTGAATGCAGACTCCTTTTACTACCTGTGTATCAACATGTAGAACTTTCAGCTCCTTCTCCAGCACTGTCTGCCTGCATGGCACTATGTCCTGCCATGATGATAAAGGACAAAAGCTCTGAAACTGTAAACTAGCCTCAACCCCATCCCATGTGCTGATCCATAGTCCCACCCACCTTTCTGGGTATGTGTGTAGTATATGTGTACTTTAGATTATGTACAGGGTGCGATGCAGCTGGAAATATCCTGGGTCAGATACAACTGGGACTTGTGCACTGGGAACGTTTGCTTTTGTGTTCATATTTACATATATATGCATATATGTGTGTGTGTTAAGGCCAGAGATCAACATCAAATGTGTACTATGAATATTTGTCTTACTTTGAGATAGAATCTTTCACTGAACCAGAGCTGAATGATTAACTATACTGATGGCGAGTGGGCTTTGGAATCTGTGTCTGTCTCCACCTCCTCTCCCGTTCTTTAGCATGTGTGCAGTCATGCCCATCTCTTGCAACTGGTGTATTCAAAATTTGAACTCAGGTCACTTGCACAGAAGGCACTGCACTGACTGAATCGACATCTCAATAATGGCTTTCATAATGCATAGGTGCCGCCACTGTGGATCACTTGGTTGCTTTAGGGCTATCTCACAACTGTTAGAACACAGATACAGAGAAGCTCCTGGCTCACTTGTCCTGCTACTATCTACCCTGGAGAAAAGGGCAGTCTCTGAGGCTTTGGTGAAGCCTGAAAATGAGTCAATACCTGTCAAGAGTTGCAAATAGTAAGTTCTTTCTATTTTTTCTCCACCACCAAAACATGCATCGCCAAGTGTATCTGACCCTGTGCACAAGTCCCAGTTGTGTCTGACCAGGATATTTCCAGCTGCATCTCACCTGCACATAATCTAAAGTCTCTGTCTCCTCTCACAGTTCACGGAACAAAAATACTGTGACATTCCCCATGCCCTTTGCATCCTATCAGGACCTTTTCTCTCTCCTGCCAGTAATATTCTCCATCCATGTCAGCCATGGCTATCTCTTTTTATTATAAAGGTCAGAATAATGGATTTCTAAAAGTCCCTTTTCTCTGGACTGCTTTTTACTAAAGGGGTCATGAAAGTCAGCTTGAAGACTCGGGACTGATCAATGGCTCTTTGCTTGTAGAAAATCTGTGAGAACTGCAGAATATATAGATTTTCTGAGAAGATTAAATGTTATAAAGTGAGCCAAGGCCTCCACACAGTGCTCACCGCAGGACGATCATTCACTTTGTGGGGCTGTATGATACTTGTGGTAATTCCTCCATCATCAGGGGAGAGATACCACACATTTCTTAAAAGTCAATTTCTCTGTGCAAAGAATGCTTTTGAGTGTTAGGCTGGCTAGAGGCTGCCTCGGAAAAGCCTGCTTCAATCTTCCTGTCAAATCACCTCTTTGTCTCTTCTGCCTAATCCTCTCAGGGTCCCATTGAATCCACTTGCTTTGCCCTCTGCCTCTTCTACCTTCACACCTTCTCATGGTAACAACTTTGCATCCTCCTCTTCTGCTGTGAGAAATATTTCTCCTACCCCCATGTCCTCTCTGCTTACAATCAACCTTCCAATGTAAACAATTTAATAAATTAATTAGCCCTGTCTTCTTTACAGTGGTTGTTATGTTCTTTATGAGAGATAATAGTTCTCCTAGTAAAAGCATCTAGTTCTGTTCTCGGTGTGCTATTGTGTTTGTAGACGTACGTTTTGTCACCTCTTAAGCACAAATGATTTTTGTTTTCAATAAAATAGCTTGCAGCCTTTTAAACTGCTTTATATTTTGTTTCAATTTGTTGTATCCCACCTATTCTGGATGGTGGAATCTCTCTCTCTCTCTCTCTCTCTCTCTCTCTCTCTCTCTCTCTCTCTCTCTCTCTCTCTCCCCGTGTGTGTTTGTATTACTTCTGCATTTCAGATTTTTTTTTGGCCTGGCAAAAAAGGAGGATAGCATGGAGAAATTTGGAGGTTCAGTCTGCTTTTAATGGGCAGTGTTTACCAGTCTACTTTGGAATTATTTTTTGAGTTGGCAGCATATTGTCAAAGGCGTCATCACAAATGTTTAAGTTGGCCATGGTCCCAATTTATTCACATGTTCTATGAAGAGTATTTTTCCAAAACAGTCATCAGGTCCACAGCTAGGAGTATCAGTAAAGGGACTTCACCACTTGACTCTCAGCCAAAACCAAGACTGCTTCCCATCTACCAGGTTTTCCTTGAGCTTGGAGCAAATCAAAGCACCTTGAGGGAGATCAGAGATGGTTTACCTGTCAAGCACAAGGAGGTCCTACCATTTTTATTAGTGTACAGAAAACAGAAGAGAGAACTATGTCCAACTTAAAGCTATTGGTCTAAAGGGAGAAAGGATTGAAGCATGAATCATGTCCTTGGTATGCATGAACAGTTTTTGTGTCTATTGATCCTTCTGAGAATGCTACAATAAGGAATGATTATGGCAAAGTCAATTTAGACCCAAATCTCACTATGTTCTTTCCATTTGGAACTGTGCTTCAGCAGGTTGGGGAGCCCTTCTTGGAGGCTGTATTGCTCAGCAATAATTATGAATAATCTGTGAGTAATGATATGAATTCTGTGGTGTAATTTTCCTCTTGAAATTTATTTTGGTAAAGACATTTAGGTATTCTATGGTATTGTCATTGGGAATACACAAAAAAATATGACTCTTGAATGTATATAAATGATTACATTACATTTTTACACTTTAATTTGACATGAAGAAGCAGCTATAAGTCCCAAACATTTGCCATGCTTCAATATGTTGTCTGAGATGAAGTACAGTAACTTGAAAGGCTGTGTATATAAAATTTGGTGGTTGGGTTATAATTTAATAATTAAGGTACATGATTATATTGTCTTGTGTTTAGAAATTTTCAATGAAAGCAAATCTGTGTTGTTTTATTTTTATTAGGTTGTTGTCACAGGTTACCCCAAATATTTTACATTTCAGACAATGTCAGTCTGCTTCTTTTTTAAATCTAATGTTTGCTAAAAACAGTGATCATTTCCTAAAGAGATCTAGACGAATCAAATGAATTATTCATAGCAAATTAGTCTGCTCACCACTGTTTTGGTATGTCTACAACTACACACTTATCATCACAAGAGAGTGGCCTGTTATAGAGGAAGTTTTTCCTCATTCAACAAGTAAACATTAGCCATGATGAATGGTTTTACTAGATAGCACAGACATTAATTTGCTTCTAACACAGAAGCAGCAATTCTCCTGAGTGTCTCTGTCAGTATTTACCTAGGGTGTGTGAAGACACAGGAGGAGAAAAAAGCCCACACAGTGCCCTGGAGCAGCAGGAAATTATTTGTAAATTAGCTAAAATTCTTTGCTCAAGATTCATAGGAAGTCAAACTATATTATTGATTTAAACAAAAACAGACCTCATAATTTTATGGCAAAATTTAAAGTACTAAATTATGTTTTATGCACAATATCTGCATAAATACACATACACACACATTGTTTTCTTTCCCTTTGAATGTGTTGGGCCTTCACTTTCTGTGAATGAGCTATATTCTCTGTCTTCCCTATTAATTTAATTAAGTGTCCTTAGTAGAGAATAAATGGATTTAAGGAAATTAGTTAATATATGAATTTAAAAATGTGATGGTAGATTTTTTTCTATGACTAACTAAAAAACAAGGCTGAACATTCACTAGTTTTAGGGTTTGTGCTGTTAGTTAGTAAAAATTAAAAGTTCTTATCTGCTTGTCTCTTGTCCTCACCTAACATTAGTTCAAATATCATATTTCTTCAAAGACTGTATGTATTTATGTATTCACATTGTAGATTTTATAGAATTATTTTCAAACCTGTCTACTGACTGGAGTATATTACACTTCCATTTGGGGAGAATTGTGCATTTTTAACTGTACTTATCAGGTGGTCAGGATTACAACTTACATTCCAGGGCCTAGATATTTGACTTACTGCTTAAGTTCTTATATTGCCCTTAAAGAGAACCAGAATTTCATTCCTGGAACCTAAGTTCAATTTCTAGCATCTAGGTGGTGTGGTATCTAACTTTCTGTAACTCCAACTCCAGGAAATCAAAGACCTTCTTGGAACCCCCATAGTCACTGTATTCCTCTGCACAAATCCACACCTATACATATAATTTCATATAATAATAATATAATATTGTTAAGTTTATGCATGGCTTATGTTGAAAGGTAACATCAAAGACCATTTCTATTGCCTTTTTTGATGAACTGCTGTGGAAAACTTGCAGTAGCATTCCTAACAGTGAGTAACAGAGCACATTTCCCATGTACTCTTTCTACAGAAAACCAGATTATCCCCATTGAGACTCAGTTATCCCCATTGTTCTTCCCTGTCACTCATCAGCCTAAGCATAATGACTGCTTGGGTTGGAGATCAGAATTATAGCAAATTCCTGTTTATAATTTTCTGCAATATGGCAAAATCAGAAAATCATTTGACTGGAAAATATAAACATCGATACTTGTGACATTAGAGGTTCTATGACTTGAAATTATACATGTCACGTCAGATTGTAGGCAATCTGAAAGTCTTTTTATTATAAAGGAAATGACATTAGCTAGTAAATTACTTATGGTTTTTATTACTGTGATAGACAACAGGACCAAAAGCAAGTTGGAAGGAATATGTTATCCAGAGACGACAGGGCAAAAACTCAGGGCAGGAACTGAAGCAGAGGCCATGGAGGAATGGTATATACTGGTTTGTTTCTCAAAACTTTTTCACCTGTGCCCATCTGTTGTAGGGTATTTCCCACTTTCTCTTCTATCAGGTTCAGTGTTTTCGGGCTGATATTGAGGTCTTTAATCCATTTGGACTTGAGTTTTGTGCAAGGTGATAGATATGGGTCTATTTTCATTCTTCTACAGGTTGACATCCAGTTGTGCCAGCACCATTTGTTGAAGATGCTTTCTTTCTTCCATTGTATACTTTTAGCTCCTTTATCGAAAATGAGGTGTTCATAGGTTTGTGGGATTAAATCCGGGTATTCTATACGATTCCATTGGTCGACTTCTCTGTTTTTATGCCAGTACCACCCTGTTTTCATTACTGTAGCTCTGTAATAGAGTTTGAAGTCAGGGATGGTAATGCCTCCAGACAATCCTTTATTGTATAGGATTGTTTTGGCTATCCTGGGTTTTTTGTTTTTCCATATATATCATCCTAGAACTTTCATCTGGCGATGGGTGGAGATAGAGACAGAGACCCACACTGGAACACTGGATAGAGCTCCCAAGGTCCCAAGGAGGAGCAGAAGGAGGGAGAACATGAGCAAAGAAGTCGGGACCACGAGGGGTGCACCCACCCACTGAGACAGTGGAGCTGATCTACTGGGAGCTCACCAAGGCCAGCTGGACTGTTACCAAAAAAAGCATGGGATAAAACTGGACTCTCTGAACATGACGAACAATGAGGGCTGATGAGACGCCAAGGACAATGGCACGCGGTTTTGATCCAACGCAATGTACTGGCTTGGTGGGAGCCTAGCCAGTTTGGATGTTCACCTTCCTAGATATGGACGGAGGGGGGAGGACCTAGGACTTACCACAGGGCAGGGAACCCTGACTGCTCTTTGGACTGGAGAGGGAGGGGGAGAAAAGTGGGGGGAAAGGGAGAGGGGTGGGAGGAAGGGGAGAAGAATGGGAGGAGGGGGGGGAAATGGGAGGCTGGGAGGAGGTGGAAATTTGTTTTTTTTTTTCTTTCTTTTCTTTATTCTCCTTTTATCAATAAAAAAAAAAGAAAAGAAAAAAAAAACTTTTTCAGCCTGCTTTTATCAACAACTCAGGACTGCCTTCCCAGGGGCAGCACCAACCACAGTGGGGTATGGCCTCTCATAGCAATTATTAATCAAGAAAATGCCCCTACAGATTTACTGACAGGCTAATGTGATGGAAACATTTTCTCAATTGAGATTCATCCTCTGGGATAACTCTCTCTCATGTCATGTTGACAAAAAACTAACCAGGACAGTAAGTATCAATGTATCCACTTTCAAGAAGTAAGGAGTCAGAGGAAGCCAGTGGATTTCCATTGCACTTTCTTTCAATGCCCTTCTTTGCTATGCATAAGAATATGACGTGATTGACTATCTTCATAGAGAGGTAAGGAATGGAGGGTGAATGTAAGAAGGTGTATGTAGTATGTTCTGGTTTTTGTTTTGTTTTTGCTATTGGATCCTGGTACAGTGCTTCAGTCCTTTTGGGGTTACTGAATGACAAAATTTTCTCTGTTATACTAATGTGAACATGGGAACCTGTATCAATAATCATGTCAGAATAGAGTAGAAACAGTCACTAGACATCCTAAGCATGAGATTTAATGGTTGATACCTTTCAGGTGCCAAACACATTGGGAACAGAGAGGGAAGGAAGCTGAATTGATTGTGTGGTCAACAATTCAACTTATGTTGGCATCATAGCTCTATTAAAATGTGGCATATACTCTCTACAGTACAGCCTGTTGGTGATCTCACTGACCTGTTGGTAAATGCTTGTGCTTGGGGAGTGTGTTATCTCCATTGCCACAGGAAGATTGCTCAGACGCTCTATATTTTTGATCCTCTACGATATCACCCTTCATAATAAAATATAACCTTAAATTTCATATCTCTTGTAAGATCTGTGAGCTAGAATTTTCCAATATTCAAGGAGCTATTTCTGCCAAACAAAAAGAACACAGTAACTGTGTGGTTATCCTCAGGCCTATGTTTAATATTTATAGCTACCGTTATAGTCCTTGATGTGAAAACAGAACATAAGGGAAGTAATCTTACCATTCTGATAACTGTTTTTAATGATGAGTAGATAGCGTTAAGGATCTCAAACCAAGTGTTTTTCTGTCTTGTCCTCTGCCAGATCAAGTTCTTACTGCAGATAACAGGGAACTTTGTGGTCAACTCTGCTGTGGGGATGGGTTCAAAGATGATCATTTTAGGTAAAAGCAAAGCCTGGAAATTAATCAAGACTTACATTGTCAACAGTAGGACACAGCTAATTGACGTAAAGCAGGATGGCAATTCATTGGTTGTTCTATCAAGAATGGGAAGAGAAGCACAGTCACAGTGAACAGAGGTGACCCGTGAAAATATTTCTGTAATAACTTGGATGAGACGTGACTAGACTAGAAAGGTCACAGATAGTAAAGTTTCTAAAGTCAAAGTAAAATGTCAAGATACTATAAAGTTTTTATATAAAATTGCTCATATAATTTAAAGCTATCAAAAACTTTACAAATTACTGAAAGAAAACAGACTCCTCTCTCTCTCTCTCTCTCTCTCTCTCTCTCTCTCTCTCTCTCTCTCTCTCTCTCTCTTTCTCTCTCTCATACACAAACAGAGAAACACACACAAACACACGTGCAACCATGATTACTATTTCTGGAAAAAAAATACAATTCCATCACTTGGTGCAAATTAAGAAGAAATTTATGTGTGTATCACACTATTCTAAGCTGTTTTATATAAGACTATATTGAACTTAAAGTACAAGTATAGCTTTAGCTACAGAGAATATAGGACCAGATGTTCAATTCCTGCATCCTCTGAGAGTTGCTTAATTCATTGTGAACAAACTCTACAGTGGTTATCCTTAGACACTGCTGTATTTATTATACTCAAGAGTTTATGATTTCTAACTTTTCCACAGTTATACCATTAATTTCCTCTCTTTTTCTCCCTCCTTCTCTCTTTTTATTTATTTTAGCCCCCTTTGTCTTCCCACAATAAACAATTAAGAGGTAAAAGGTAACATCACAGTTTCCTACAGATGAATAGAATCAATCATCTTTTACCTTGCCTATCACATTTCTATGCTTTTTGAGAGGAATTCTCAGTCAAGGACTTCAGCTACTATTCAGTTATTTATTTTACTGTAAGTACAGCTGAGTTTTATAACATATTTTGCATACATTAACACTTCATACACCTGTAACTTCAAACACATGTTTTCTCTTTATCCATTCATATTTTACTCTTAGTGATGTTTCTTTTGCTAAATATATTTTTTTCATTCTCTAGTTCTATATTCTTATCTTTGTTTTTCTCATTCTTAGTATTTTATCTAAGAAATCACTATTTTCATCCATGTTATGAATCTCTTATTTTTCTCATCAAAGTTTTACATTTAAATGATATAAATTGTAATTTCTCATTCAATATGGTATAATGCAAACATCTGATTTCAGTATTTTGTTTGTAGGTATTAGGTTTCCAGTATCATTTACTGAAAAGAATTATTGTTTCATTGTGTGTGAGTCCATTTTTAAGTCCACTGTTTGCTTTGCTTATTTTGTAAGGGTAATTTTGTGTCTAACTTTGATCTCGGAATGTGAAGACGTCAACTAATTTTATTCTTCCTTGTAAAAAAAAGTCTGCATTTTATTTTCTCTATAAATTTTATGGTTCTATTTGTATTTCAGAATTGATTCTACTTCTTTGAAAAAAAATGTCATTGAGTTGACCTGTACAATAACATGTGAACACGAAAGACTTTGTATTGAAAGGAATGAATGAGTCTCTGTAACAAACATTGTCTCAACCAGTGGTTGCAATTCTTCTGAGGGTGAAAAAACCTTCTCACAGTGGTTGTCTAAGATGACCAGAAAACTCAGATACTTACATTACAATTTATCATAGAAGCAAAATTACAGTTATGAAGTAGAAAAGAAATAATTTTATGGTTGGGTGTCACCACCACATAAAGAACTGTACTTAAGGTCTCAGCATTAGGAAAGTTGAGATCCACTTTGGCCCTAAATCAATGACATGAAGCATCTGAAATAAATAAACTCTGGCACAGAAAGAGAGTAGAATGATGGGGCCATAAGAGAGTAAGGAAGGCAATTTGTCTAACTCTCTAAATTTTCAGTTGTGTGAGATGAATTAAGTTCTGCAGCTATGCTGAACAATGAATTTCCTCTTGCACTCTATAGCTTAGTAAAGAGTACCCCTTTCATTCAACTATTTGGAAAAAGTGATCTGAAGTTAATTAAAATAACCTTCTTAGATGGTCATTAATGCATAATAAGGAAAATGTGGTGAATTTTCACATTGGAATATTGCTCATCTGTTCAAAAACATGAAATTGTAAAACTCACAAGTAGGTGGATGAAACTAGAAAAAAACTTATCCTAAACAAGAACCAAAAAGACAAGTATGGTATATATGTACTGATGGTAGCTGTTAAGTCTTCAATACACAGACTACATTTTCTTTAATCACATAGTTTAGGTATAGAAGCAGGGACTATGGAAAAAGGAAGTATCTCCTGAGATCGATGGGAGGGGAGACTAGAATGGGAAGATCAAGTTGGGAATGGGTGAAAGAGAGTGTAAGGGAGACAATATGGGACAGACAGCTAAAGATAAGGGGAATTTTAGGAATAACATGGAAGCCTAATACAGCAAACCTTTTGATATGTATACATATATCAAAGAAATCTAAGTAGGAGACACCAAGTAAGAGGAGAGGCAAGGACACAACTAGACATCTTTTCTCCCAAAATGATACATCCAGTGTCAGATAGATAAACCGAATTATATCTAATTGAGATGTTTGCCAAAGGGAACCCATAGAGACCTCCAAAAAAACCTCGGTTATTGCCAAGGCTGTTGGTTGTTCTCTACAAATTGATGACAAAGTCCTCTTGCTATAGACAACATCTACATGACTCATTGAACATGGAGAAGTTGAGCTGGTGGCTGGTTCTTTATAAATATTTTTTCTGCTTGTTTTGTTCTAATCTGGTTTATTTTAATTGTATCCTATGTTATTTTATTATATTTTAGTTCCGTGTTTGCACTCTAATAAGAGACAAAGAATTTGGTGGGTGGAGTAGTGGAGTGGATCTGGGAGAATTATGGGAGGAGAAACCATAATTAGAGTATACGATATTAAAATATTTTTAGATTTACAAAAAGAAAAAGTAAAGAAAATGACCTTTTGTTCCTCCTTCTTCCTCCACACCCACATCCAGGATCTGCAATGTGTTTTTTCATCTCCTCTCTATATATATTGGAGAAAATTGTGTTCTTTGCATTCAGTTCTCCCCTTATTAGAAGATGTCTATAATTTTGACTTTATCAACAGAAAGGATTTCTTATTACAGAGATCCTGATTATTTCTTATCTCCAATTGATGTTTGTAAAACACTGAATCCAAATCTGGTGTATTAGTACAATGCATCACACTTACCATAACAACTATATATATATATATATATGTATATATATATATATATACATCAACACACTTATATATATGTATACACCATATGTATTCACATGTATATAAGACATACATGTGGATAATTTACATATTATTCTCTCTATAAATTTGTCAACAATTTTTTTAAAAAAGTGAATCTTACTTCTACGGAGTAGAAGTACTAGGAACCATTTCTCTGAGCAATGAAATGTGTGTGTCCTCAAACCATTGTTGAGTAAAAAGGGAAATAAATTTTAAATTTCAGTTACAAGATATTTAGGGAAAGATGGTAGTGTAAACACTTCATATGAAAACTAATGATCTGTGAGAAAACTAATGCAGATGAAAATGAAGACTTTTAATTCGTAGAAAGGAAGACATGATCAAACTCAAAGTGATTTATTTCCCAGACTTTAGAATCAAGTTCAGAAACTAGAGATAAAAGATCTGTGACAGATTTTCCTACAAGTCCTTTAAGTTTAGACTTCCCTGTCATTCCCAAATTATTTGTGATAATTAATTGGAGTTTGAGGCATTTTACTCAATGACTTTCTCTTTTACTGCTTCCTTTCCTCTACTTCTTTGCTCTTCTTTTCCCCCACTTGTTCCTCTTTTCTGCTTAAATATTATGAAAGTGAGTCTTGCATTATTTGAAAACACTTAGAGTTGGATCTTTCAAACAGACTTTTTAAAAAGCCTAGCCTTGGCCAATATAAGAGCTAGAATTAGCTAATAGATACATGCATACACATGTGTATAGCCGAATGTTTTTCTCTGCCCCACTGGGTCCCCACAGCTGTTCATGATGGACTTTGAGAGCTTGTTTGGAGGGTCTAGCAGGGGAGTGCAGCTACCTTTGCCTGAAAACTGGTCCTCCTCTATTTGTGAAAGGTTGTTTTCTTCGACAGAGCATGCAGCTTTGGGAGAGATGCACATGGAACTGCTGACTAATGCACATTCCATCTTTTCTTTTCTTCCTAGAATATTACCTTTCATACAACTCTGTGAAAATATTAAAATACAGTTTGAGCAAATGGATCTGACAAAATAAAGAATACACATCTTTCTTCTTTGACAAGTAAAACATAAACTCTAAGATGTTTTAAATGGTTTTAGCATAAGTATTTTTAAACTAATATTTTGGCTTTTTCTTTTTATTATTATTTTTATTTTTTTAAAAAAAACCTATATTTTGTCATTATACATACCAAACCAAATTCACATTGCTTCCCTTCTCCCATTCTCTCCACATACCCTCCAACTCCACCCCCATCAAATCCTCAGAGAGGGTAAGGTACAGTGCTTTGTGTAAGGTCCAAGGCCCTTCCTACTATATATATAGGCTGAGCAAGGCATCATCCAAAGAGAATAGGTTCCCCAAAGCCAGTACATGCAATAGGGATAAATCCAGGTGCAACTGCCAGTGGCTCCTGAGTCTGCCCCAGGAATGCAACTTTCAACCACATTCAGGGGGAATAGTTTGGTCCTGTGCTTGTTCCTTCCCAGTCCAGCTGGAGTTGATGAGTTCCAATTCACTCAGGTAGACTGATTCAGTGGTGTATCCATCATGATCTTGACCTCTTTGTGCATATTCTCATTCCTTCTCCTCTTCAACTGGACTTTGGGAGCTCAATCCAGTGTTCTGATGTGGGTCTCTGCTTCTGTTTCCCTCAGTTGCTGGGTTAAGGTTCTATGGTAATGTTTAAGATATTCATCAATCTGACTACAGGGCAATTCAAGATCAGGCACCCTCTCCTTTACTGCTTAGGGTCTTAAGTGGGGTCATCCTCGTTGAAACCTCTAGAGCCAGATTTCTTGCTAACCCTAATGGCTAACCCTAATGGCTCCCTCAATCAAGATATCTCTTTCCTTGCTCTCAACTCTGTTCTTCCTCCTTCTCAACTATCTCATTCCCTCAAGTTCTCCTCACCCCTCCCTAGATGCTTAAAAAGCATTCAAAATAATTCAATACCCCTTCATGATAAAGGTCTTGGAAAGATCAGAGATTCAAAGAACATACCTAAATATAATAAAAGCAATATAGAGCAAGCTGAAAGCCAACATCAAATTAAATGGAGAAAAACTCAACGTGATTCCACTGAAATCAGGAACACGACAAGGCTGTCTATTCTTGTCATATCTCTTCAATACAGCTCTTGAAGTTTTGGCTGTAGCAAGAAAAGAACAAAAAGAGATCAAGGGGATTCATATTGCAAAGGAAGAAGTCAAACTTTCATTATTTGTAAATGATATGATAATATATATATATGTATACACACATATACATATATATATATATATATATATATATATATATATATATATATATGAAACCAAAACCTCTACCAGAGAACTACAGCTGATAAATACCTTCAGTGATGTGGCAGACTACCAGAAAAATTCAAAACAATCGGTACCCTTCTATATACAAGTGATAAAGAAGCTGGGTGAAAATCGGAGAAATATCACCTTTCACAATAACCACAAATAACATAAAATATCTTGGGGTAACACTAACCAAAGAAGTGAAAGGCTTATTTTACAAAAACTTTAAGTCTTTGAAGAAAGAAATTGAAGAAGATACCAAAAAATGGAACGATCTCCCATGCTCTTGGATAGATTGGTTCAACACAGTAAAAATGGCAATCCTATCAAAAGCAATATAGATTCAATGCAATCTCCATCAAAATCCAAAAAAAAAATCTTTACAGATCTTGAAAGGACAATAATTAACTTAATATGGAAAAAAAAACAAGGGTAACCAACACAATCCTTTACATTAAAAAAACTTCCTAGGGCATCACTATCCCTGACATCAAGCTCTATTACAGAGCTACAGTAATGAAAACAGCGTGGTGCTGGCATAAATTTAGAGAGGTTGACAAATGGAATCAAATCAAAGACCCAGATATTAATCCACATACTTATGAACACCTGATTTTTGACAAAGAAGCTAAAATTATACAAAGAAAAAAAGAAAATATCTTCATCAAATGGTGCTGGCATAACAGGATGTCCACATGCAGAAGAATGAAAATAGGTCCATATCTATCACCATGAATCAGACTCAAGTCCAAATGGATTAAAGAACTCAATATAAATCCATCTACACTGAACCTGATAGAAAAGAAATTGGGAGTTAGTCTTCAATGCATGGGCACAGGTGACCACTTCCTACGTATAACCCCAGTAGCATAGACACTGAGAATAACAATGAATACATGGTACCTTCTGAAACTGAGACACTTCTGTTAAGCAAAGACACAGTCAATAAGACAAAAAGGCAACCTACTGAATGCGAAGGGATATTTACCAACCTTACATCAGATAAAGTACTAATCTCCAAAATATATAAAGAACTCAAGAAATTAGACATTAAAATTCTACATAACCCAATTAAAAATGGGATACAAAATTAAACAGGTAATTATCAATGGAAAAATATCAAATGACCAAGATACTTAATGTAATGTTCAACATCCTTAGTCATCAGGGAAATGCAAATCAAATTAACTCTGAGATACCACCTTACACCTGTCAGAACTGCTAAAATCAAAAATACCAATGATAGCTTATGCTGGAAAGGATGTGGAATAAGGGAAATACTCATCCATTGCTGGTGGATATGCAAACTTGTACAACCACTTTGGAAATCAGTATGGCAGTTTATCAGAAAATTGGGAATCAAGTTACCTCAGGATCCAGCAACACCATTCTTGGGCTCAATCATACTACAAAGGCATTTGTTCAGCTATGTTAATAGCAGCATGATTTGTAATTCCTGGAAACCACCTAGATGCCCCTCATCTGAAGAATGGATAAAGAAAATGTGGCACATGCACACATTAGAGTACTATTCATCAGAAAAAAAAAAAAGACATCTTGAGTTTGACATACAAATGGATGGAATTGGAAAACACTATTCTGAGTGAGGTAACCCAGACTCAAAAGATGAATATGGCATGTACTCACTCATAAGTAAATACTAGCCATAAACAAAGGATATTGAGCCTATAGTTCACGATCCCAGAGTACCTAAGTAATAAGGTGAACCCTAAGAAAATTATATATAAATCCACCTGGAAAGTGGGAACAGACAAGATTGCCTTTAAATTAATTTTTATTTGTTGTTTGGCATTTTATATATCATTTTGTGAGTTATTTAATCAAATGAAGAAATATTTAAAGTTAATTTTATTTATCATATTTTCCACTTTTCTAATGTTCCCCTTTGATCATTATTTTCCTATGCAAACTTTATTTGAATTAAGTAAAAATATTACATTTATACCAAGTGCACTAATTTTTGTTTGAATATATTAAATGTCCCCAATTTATTTTTTCTGTTATACTGAAAATAAATTATTTTATCATATAATATATCCTAATTACAGTACCCTCCGACTTCTTTCAGTTCCCACCCACCGCCACCCCCCACTGTCTGGAACCACTCCCTTTTCTTTCTCCCATAAGAAAACAGAGCTTTTAAGCCATAACAACAAAAAATAAAATAAAATATAATAAGGTAGCAAAAACTATCACATCTAAGTTAGAAAAGGCAATCCAACAAAATGAAAAGAACCCTAGAAAAAAGCACAAGAATCAGAGACGCACTCATTCACACACAATTCTTGTGAAAATTCTAAATTGAAATCTATAATATATACTCAGAAGAGCTGGTATAGACCCATATAAACTTTGGGCCTGTTGCTTCAGTCCAATTCCTTTTAATGTATTTAAAAACATTGCCTTTATTTGGGTATCTTTTATAATTCAGGTGTTTCTTTCATATGAAACATCAAATACAAAATAATTTAAAACTGTTGAAGAAACTGTATAATGTTTGTGTTTTCTGAAATTTTAGGGATTAAGTGCAGGTTTGTAAGTGCTGGCTACCAATAAGCCACATCCTCAGCCCTGCAGAAGTGTTTTTAATCAGGTGCATAATAAAGCATACCATATTTTAACCTAAAATTTAAATAGAGAAAAATTATTTACCCTCCTTAAACATACTACTTTTACATACTCCAAACTGCTCATAATCCACTGCCAGTGCCAATGTTACATTTTTTCTGTAGCTGATATGTGATGTGATATTTTATGTCTTAGTGGAAAAGGTAGAAGATTCTCTTGTAGTTTGCTTTGTTGCTCAGGATTCTAAGTTCATTTGCTTTTCCACTCAAGGATTCTGAGGCTCTGTCTGGGACTTGAATTATGGATTTTGCCACAACATCTAGAAAACATTTAACCAAATGGAATCTGGTGATTAGTACCTTGTTTCCTGTTGGGGATCATTCTAGCTGTGCACACAGCAGTACAACTGAACTGTCTGGTGCATTTTGTGTGAATGGTGTTATTATGAACAATCCCAGCCATTTGGCAGCTTTTGTTTTCCAAAGTTCATGCATTTCCCTTACTTCCAATTTAAATATTGATATTCTCAATCTTTATTTTATTCATTTTTATTGTTCTTTAAATGATGTCTTAGGTAGAAATTCATTTTGGGTGAGTCATGTACATTCCTTGAACTTTCAAATATTGTGGCACAGAGCCCACAGTTTATCAATTAAGAGACATTGGAAAGCATGTATATGAAATAATTTGTCATGGAGGTTAGCACATCACAATAACAACCTCTATCCTTTACTGCACTTGTACATTGAAAAAATGCTGAGAGGTGGGTGTGTTTGTGTATGCATTGTCTGAACTTTTAACAGATAACAAAGTGTCATCTGTATATACAAATACACCTTCTTATCAACAAATTGAAGATTCTTCTGGTCATAGTGGAAATTTTGAGTTTTCCTAGATGGAAGACTGTGTGTATATTACAGAAAATAATCATTTTCTTGTTGATCAACTTTTAATATTTAATATTGATGAGCTCACAAATATTGTTTTATTTACTCACATACTAATTAAGCATAATAATTTATAAAAATACACTGTGAGGCACATAGAACAGTGCAGAATAAGTGGAGATGTTGGTCATCATGCACTTTCTTCAAATTCTTCTTTGTATCTAACCACATGCATTGTACAAAATCATTGGTATGTTTTTTATTTAACAATCTAATGAATAATACTTCTTAGATACAGCTACGAATACGAATCTTCTCAAACTAACATGCCCAAAGTTTTTATGTATCTTGACTTTTCTGGGGTTCTTGATTAGAATGATCATATTGTTCTTGCTCAAACCTCGTAACAATGTCTTCTGGGTTACATATGATTTCAGGCTACATCCCAATGACACAGGAATTCCTGCATGATCCTGTCACTGCAAGGGCAAAGCCTCTTCTCATAGATAACGCAGGGAGAGTGTCCCCACGGTTTTTCTTAGGCAGGCACTTTAACTAGCATAAAAGTCATCATGGAAGTTGATATATCATTATCATTATGCATCACCCAAATATTTTGTGTCCACCACTATAAAGGAAAGATTGAAGTAAGAGAATACAAAATAGCAGGGAGAAGTTTCCACAGATGAACATGTAAAACATCAGTGGAGAGATTGGCATCTTTTTCCAAGTGGTCATGCTTGGAAGCTCATGCACTATGAATCTGGGAGAAATGACTACCGGGTTAAGACCAATTAAAGGTCACCAGCACTCCTGTCTGCACACTTGTAACTTGGAGCCAGGCCACAGGAAAGCCTCCAAGTTCCTTGATTTCTCAAATTTGATCATTTCACTCTTCACTTTAGCAGAAATAGAGAATTCAGCTCTTAGTTATTTCAGATTCAAGTCAGAAAATATATTTAAAGATCACTTAAAATCATTTGCAACATGCATTTAATGTAACAGTTGTAAATTTTGTTTGTCATTTTCCTAATTGGTATCTGGTTTCTCTGATTTTGATTATCTATTACCATTACTACATATCTTCCCTTATCTGATATCTTCTAAAATAATTAGTCAAGTCATGTTCACCAAAGTACCACCCCACCTGATTTATAGCATACATAGTATATTAGCAAAATAAACTTGTTTTATGACTCTGGGATTAAGGAACAAACTGCTAAAGTTCTGTTTAAATCAAAAACAGCAAATTGGGGCTGAAGGTATGGTTTGGTAAACACTTGGTGCTCTTTTAAAAGATCTAAGTTCAGGGCTCAGCACATATGCAGGGAGGTTCCAGTCACCTAAAACTTCAGCTCCAGGAGATCTAACACTCTCTTTTGACCTCCATGAGCACTGCATACAAGTGTAAAAACATATATACAGGCATAGACATATATACATGATTAGTAAATTAATTATTTTAAATAAAACCAACAAATTGTTTTGAATATGTATTTGGGGGAAAGCAATAAAAATAAAGGTTTCTGAGAAAAAAAGGGCTTATATGTTGCAAATACCCCTATGAACTCTACATTTGGGGGCTTTCGTGAAAGGAACATTTATTTTAGTTTTATGTTTCAAGTGTCATAGCCCATCCTGGCAGGGAGGTATGTATGCAGGAATGTGAGGTAGCTCTCATTGCTTCTGAAGTCAGAAAATAAACAAAAAATGGGCCTACACTATAAGTATGTACACTTTACATTAAAATGTGACTATTTCAAAAGATTTTAATTTTATTTCATGTCTATGGGTATTTTGACTCAGTGTATGTCTGTGCAGCATTGCTTGAAATATCATGGGGGCCACAGTAGGACTCCCAGTTCTCCGGAACTAGAGTTACAGAGTTGTGAACTGACCCCCTCTCTGTAAGAGCAACAAGTGCTCTTAACTACTGAGCCAATTCTGCAGCCCCCAGGTGTAATTATTTTTTATACAGTTTCATTTTGAGTAACTTTTTTGCTAGATGAAATCTCTGCTACTCTATCTATTTTATGTCCCCTCTACCAATTTTGAGTGACATTTTAAAATATCAATAAGATGCAGGCTCCAGGCAAACTTTATTTAATCTATAGTTCAATTCAGAAAAAAATTAAATACAATAAGCTGCTATTTTTGAACTATTATTTTCTTAAACAACCAATAAAAATATTTATAAAATAATATGTAAAATGATTATCTACAGCATTTATAAAGAGTAGGTGTTAATTTAGTACATAGATCTAATATATTACATGTGTGCATTTAATATGCCGATATCATCTCTTTAAATAAGAATGGTCATAACCATAATTCTGAGAGTTTCTTTCATAAAATCCAAACACATTCAAAATAAACCTTTCTTAATGAATTCAGAAGGATTTTACACACACACTAAATACACACAGACACATCCACACTACAAGTTTATAATCATAACAGACAGAAGAAAGTTTTTCTTCATTTTTTTATTTATGTATGTGTGCACATGTTTGTATGTGTGTCTGTCTGTCTGTCTGTTTGTCTGTCTGTGTGGCATGTTCCTGAGCACTCAGGCAAATAAGTCATAGAATTCATGTGGTCAGGGAACATGTTTGAGGAACTGGTTCTCTCCTTCCAGCCTGTGATTACCCCAACTGTACTGTGGTCAGGATGGTGACAAGTTTCTTACTTGTCAGTGGAACCATCTCTCCAGTCCACCACACGAATCATTAGAAGAGAGCTATACATAGGACTGGACTGAGAAAAAAAAACAAGCCAAACCACGATCAAAGGGGTGAGAATAGAACATCCTGCCTGACCTCCACAAGGTGCTCTGGAAAGTCGTCAAAATTCTTGATCCTGGAGATACTTAGAATATTTTATCAAATATTTGAGAATTTTATACTTCAATAACAATACCCCCAGACCTTCCCTGTATTTGTGCTTCTCGATTTCCCTTCCTATCAATAAAATTTCACATTTGCTCCTTTATTATTTTTTTCTCAGACCATCTAATTTCTGTTTCCAAACTAATCTTGGGGGTGGAGCCTGCCCTTGAGTATGGTGCACTGGCGATCATTAAAGAAACTGAGTCCTCTCTCATCTGCTATCAGTTGTCACCAGCTTCTCAACTAAGGGTGGGATTATTGTGCACCATTCCCAATGTTAAGATTTTGTCAGTGTGAGCCTACATAAGTCTTGTTCACCTTGTCCCCATCCCTGTGAATTCATATGGGCAACTAACCTGAAGCAGGTATTACAGAGTGATAAGTGCTAAACATTAGTCTGCTTATTGGCTGTAGGGCATTGCATAATAACATCCTGGTGAATGTAATATTATCAGAGTAGCATTCATGCAATCAGTTCAGATAGGCTTCTGCAAGCAGAGTAAGCAGAAACAACCATAAGCTAGAAAAACTTAAACCAATTTGCTCCATCTGTAGAGATGAGGGGATAGCCTACATCCTCCACCAGCAATAGAAAAGGTGCCAGGAAAAACTATGAATCTCTATGATAAAAAGAGTTCTGAGTAGTGTATGACATTGTATCTTATCAGCTCTAAAATATCACTTACTGTGAGGTGAACTGTTTATAAATTAGCAATTCCAAAAAGCTACTGCTAATGAAATGTTTAGTGAATATATTATTTTCACAGCGAGTTTTGTTTTAAATTTAATGAAAGGTCTTTAGATGGACCTTGATTTACACATCCCTTTTATTGTACCCAAGTTGTAAAGTAAATTGAAAATACTGCTAAAATGATTTTATGCTCACAACCTGATCTACCAAGTCACTTTTCCACTCCAAGTCATTTGTGAAAATAGCACCATTTATCTCATTAGGAATGTAGCTGAGAAGAGCATTTGGTTAAAAGAATAAAGTGTGTTCCTCTTATGGGTCTTCTAAGACAGTAAAGGATGTGTTGAGATTTGTTTTCTCTGGCACTCACCTATGCTCAAGGAGAAGAAAACAGAAGATTGATGATGACTGTGGCCAACATCCTGGATACACTCAAATGTTTACTGTTTCATTTGCCCTGGATTCCTTGACCCTTACTTATTCTTTGTTTATCTTTGTTCCTTTTAGCACTAAATTAATACTCAGCCAGGCAAGATGCCTCAGAATGTAAAGATGATTGTACCTAGAGACTTGAATTCAGTCTTCAGAATCCATATAAAGATGAAGTATCAACTCTACAAAACTGTCCTGTGACCTCCACAGCCTTGCACGCATGAGTAACCATGTGCACCGTGCACACACACACACATATGCAGGCACACAAAAGGCATGCATGCACAATTTTTAAAAGCTCTTGATGTTTATCAACTTCACATACAACCCTAGTGTCTATTGTTTCACTGGAGAGTTTTTTTTTTATTTTACAAGCAGCTTCTTAGACAATTCTAATGATTTGCTCATTTTCATAGGGGTGGTGCAGAGAAATGGCTAATTTCACAATGCAAATGTCATAAGACAAGAAAAATAATGACAAACACATATAAACACAAAATGAGTGTGAATTTAAATTCTATATACATACTGAAAATTAAGTACTTTTTCTGTCCAAGTAACCTCATATTATCTACTAACTTGTTTAGGGTATAATTTCAATTTTTATAAGAAAAAGTAAAATATGTTTCTGACATTATAATGTGATAATTGTGTATTAATGATTTATATTTTATTGTCTGTGTTTGAGAGTTTGCTGCATGCATATGTGTGTAGTTAAAGTCGTGTCTGGAAGAACGTATAATAATATGCAGTTAAAGAAGGTTTGGAGTCACCATGTGGATGCTGGGAACTGAACCTGATGTCCTTTGCAAGAAGAGTAAGTGCTCCTAACCTTTGAGTCATCACTTCAGCACCAATAATTTGTTCTTAATGTTTAATTATAAGAAGTTTTACAGATTATTTAATTTTCAAATCCAGATAAATAACAGGGAAAATTAAGTATGCTAAATTATATTTAAAGAATATAAATAAGATAAATAAATAAATTACAACTACATTTGAATTTTTATTTTCTGACTTAAAATATTACATTTGAGAATAAATAAAAATAATTATTGTGAAGGAATTTTAATGATAATTTTAGAAGTGGAGAAATGGACAAAGCAACTTGACCTTTATCCTTAAGCCTGCTTGGAAGAGACATATAGGACAATACAGGGCACAAACTGGTCTGAGTGAGAATGAATCCAATAATAATATGGGATTTTGATACATGTTTATTTTAAATTAAAGTATATTTCCTAATTTTAAAACATTTATTAGATTTAAAAAATATATCAATCCAAGTTCCCACTTCCTTCCCTCCTCTCATTCCCTCCACACACTCTTCCACCCCACCTCCAGTGTTCCGATGTGGGTCACTATGGTGATATTTAAGATAATCATCAGTCTGACTACAGGACAAGTTAAGAATAAGCCCCCTTTCCTCTACTGCCCAGGGTCCTAGGTGGGATAATCCTTTTGGATTCCTTGGAATTTCTCTAGAGCCAGGCTTCTGATAACCCAATATGAATCCTCTAATCATGACACCTCTCTTTTTGCTCTCATCTCGGTTCTTCTTCCATTGTTGTCGGGGTTACATCCTGCCCAGTTCCTGTAGTCATTAAGTCCCAAAGTAATCACACAGATGTCTACATTAGATTATAAACTGATTGCCCCATTAGCTCAGGCTTCTTATTAATTCTTATAACTTATATTAGCCCATTTTATTGTCTATGATAGCCACAAGGCTTGGTACCTTTTTTTTTTCCATTGGGGCAGTCACATCTCATTTCTTCTGTGGCAGGCTCACAACTCTAGAAAAGCTTCTTTCTTCTCAGAATACTCTTGTTCTCATTGATCCGCCTCTACTTCCTGTCTGAATGTCCTGCCTATACTTCCTGCCTGGCTACTGACCAATCAGCATTTATTTAAAATATAATTGAAAGAAAAAATTGTCCCACACCACTCCATCTCAACCATTTCATTCCCTCAAGTTCTCCTCTACCCTCCCTCCTCCTCTGATTTTCTTCTCCAACCCTCCCCTCTCCCCCCACCCCAATGTTCCCAACACTGTCAGTCAATTCTTTCCATTTCCAATTTCTAGGTGGGTCTGTATATGTTTTTCTTTGGGTTGACCTTATTACTTAGCTTCTCTAGGATCATGAATTATAGGCTCGATGTCCTTTGATTATAGCTAGTTTCCACTTATGAGTGGATTCATCTTTTTAGGTCTGGGCTACCTCACTCAGGATAGTGTTTTCTAATTCCATCAATTTGCATGCAAATTCAAGATTTCATTGTTTGTTTGTTTGTTTCTGCTGATTAGTATTCTAATGTGTAAATGTGCCACATTATCTTTATCCATGTTTCCATTGAGGGGCATCTGGTTACTTCCAAGTTCTGGCTATTATAAACAATGCTGCTGTAAACATAGTTGAATAAATGTTTTGCGGTGTGATTGAGCATCTTTTGGGTATATGCCCAAGAGTTGTATTGCTGGATCCTGAGGTAAGTGATGAAGTTGAAGAATAGATATTTTTATACTTTTCCTTAGTTATGAGAAAGGATAAAGTAGACATAAATATTGTAACTGTAATTCTTGCTTTATAATTGTTTTTTATATATAATGTTATTGTGTTTAAGTTAAAGCCTTCCTTTTTGTTTAAACAGAAGAGGGGAAATGGTGTGGGAGCTCCTTAGGTCTCTGTGTTGCTTTTCTTGGTTAATGAATAAAGAAACTGTCTTGGCCTGTTTATAGGGCAGCACTTAGATAGGCAGGGAGGACTGGACTGAATGGTAGGACAAAGAAAGTCAGAATCAGAGGGACTTTATGGAGCCACCGCCTGAGTCAGACATGCCAGAATTTTGCTGGTAGGCCATGACCTCATGGTAATATACAGATTACTAGCAATGGGTTAAATTGAGATGTAAGAGTTAGCAAATAAAAGTTTGAGCTAAGGGGCCAACCAGTGTTTTAAATAATACAGTTTCTGTTTGGTTATTTTGGGGCTAAGCTAGCTGGGAGGCTGGAATGAACAACTGGACTCTCCTCCTAGAGGTAAGTTGATTCCCAGTTTTCTGAGAAACCACCATACAAATTTCCAAAGTAGTTCTACAAAGTTGCATGCCCACCAGCAATGGATGAGTGTTCCCCTTGCTTCAAATCCTCTCCAGCATAAGCTATCATAAGTGTTTTTTATGTTAGTCATTCTGACAGGTGTAAGATGGTATCTCAGAGGTGTTTTGATTTGCATTTTCCTGATAGCTAAAGTTGTTGAACATTTCCTTCAGTATCTTTTGGCCATTTGAGGTTCTTCTGTTGAGAATTCTCTGTTTAGTCCAGTACTCCATTTTTTAAATTGGGTTATTTAGAGTTTTAATGCCTAATTTCTTGAGTTCTTCATATAATTTGGAGATCAATCCTTTGTCTGATGTGGGGTTGGTGAAGATATTTTCCCATTCAGTAAGCTGCTTTTTGTCTTATTGATTGTATCTTTTGCTTTGCAGAAGCATTTCAGTTTCAGGAGGTCCCAATTATTTATTGTTGCTCTCAGTGTGCTACTGGGGTTATATTTAGGAAGTGGTCTCCTCTGCCCATACATTAAAGACTACTTTCCACTTTCTCTTCTATCAGGTTCATTGTCGTCAGATTTATATTAAAGTCTGCAATCCATTTGGACTTGAGTTTGCTGCATGGAGACAGATATGGATCTATTTTCATTCTTCTATAAGTTGACATCTAGTTATATCAGCACTACTTGTTGAAGAAGTTTTCTTTTTTCATTGTATAATTTTAGTTAAAATTTTAGTTTAATTTAGTTAAAATAATTTTGTTAAAAATCAGATGTACACAGGTATATGGATTAATATCTGGATCTTCAATTAGATTTCATTGATAAACCTTTCTGTTTTTATGCCAATACCAAGCTGTGTTCATTACTGTAGCTCTGTAATAGAGCGTGATTTCAGGGATGGTGATGCCTCCATAAATTCCTTTATTGTACAGGACAATTTTGGCTATCCAAGGTTTTTGTGTTTTTCCATATGGAGTTGATTATTGTTCTTTCAAGGTCTGTGAAGAATTGTGTTGGGATTTGACTGGGATTGCACTGGATCAGTAGATTGCTTTTGGGTGTATTGCCATTTTTACTATGCTGATCCTACCTACTCAAGAGCATGAGGCATCTTTCCATTTTCTGGTATCTTCTTCAATTTCTCTCTTCAAAGACTTAAAGTTCTTGTCAAATAGGTTTTTCACTTTTTTGGTTAGTGTTATCCCAAGATATTTTATGTTATTTATGCCTATTGTGAAATGTGATGTGTCTCTGATTTCCCTCTTAGCTTCTTTATCATTTGTGTATTGGGGGGGTACTGATTTTTTTTGAGTTGATATTATATCCTGTCACATCACTGAAGGTATTTATCAGCTGTAGAAGTTCTCTGGTAGAGAGTTTTGGGATCACTTATATACACTATCATATAATCTACAAATTATGAAAGTTTGACTTCTTCCTTTTCAATTTGAACCCCTTGGTATTTTTTGGTGTTGTGTTATTGCTATTGCTAAAATTTCAAGACCTATGTTGAAGAGATATGTAGAGACTGGACAGCCTTGTCTTGTTGCTGATATTAGTGGAATTGCTGTGTTTCCCCCTATTTAATTTGAGGTAGGCTGTTTGCTTGCTGTATATTGCTTTGTATATATTTAGATATGTTCCTTGTATCCCTGATCTCTTGAAGACTTTTATTATAAAGGGGTGTTGTTTTTTGTCAAATGCTTTTTTAGTATTTAATGAAGTAATCATATGATTTTTTTTCAGTTTATTTATATGATGAATTACATTGATAGATTTTCATATGTTGAACCAGCCCTGCATCTCTGGGATGAAGCTGACTTAATCCTGGTGGATGATTTTTTTATGTGTTCTTGGACTCAGCTTGCCAGTATTTTATTGAGCATTTTTTACATCCATGTTCATGAATGAGATTGATCTGTAATTATCTTTCTTGGTTCAGTCTTTGTGTGGTTTTGGTATCAGAGTAACTTTAGTCTCATAAAATGAGCTTGGCAATGTCCCTTCTGTTTCTATTATGTGTAACACTTTGAGAAGTATAGGTATTAGCTCTTCTTGGAAGTTCTGGTAGAATTCTACACAAAAACCATTTGGCTCTGGGCTTTTCTTTGGTTTGGAGTTTTTTGATAACAGCTTCTGTTTCCTTGCAGGGTCTATTTATATTGTTCACTTGGTCTTGATTTAATTTTGGTATGTGGTATCTATCTAGAAATTGCCCATTGTTTTACATTTTCTAATTTTGTGAAGTACAGGTTTTTGCTGTATGATCTAATGATTCTCTGAATTTCTACAGTGCTTGTTATTATGTTCCCATTTTTGTTTCTGATTTTGTTATTTTGAATGTTCTTTGTCTGCCTTTTGATTATTTTGGGTAAAGGTTTGTCTATTTTGTTTATTTTCCCAAAGAACCAGAACTTTGTTTCATTATTCTTTGTATTGTTTTCTGTGTTTCTATTCGTTGATTTTAGCCCTCAATTTGATTATTTCCTATCTTCTACTTTTCCTTTGTGATTCTGCTTTCTTTTGGTCTAGAGCTAACGTTATCTTTCTCCATTTTCTTTATGTGAGCCCTTAATGCTATGAACTTTCCTACTAGCACTGCTTTCATGGTACCCTATCACACTGTATATGTTGTGCCTTCATTTTCATTGAATTCAAGAAAGTCTTTAATTTCTTTCTTTCTTCCTTGACCCAGGAGTGATTCAGTAGCTCACTGTTCAATTTCTATGTGTTTCTAGGCTTTCTGAGAATAGTGTTGTTGTTAAATTCTAAATTAAATCCCTGGTGATCTGATAAGGCACACAGGATTACTCTTTTTTTTTTTTGTATCTGAGTATGATCAATTTTAGAGAAGGTTCCATGAGGTGCTGAAAAAAAGGTATATTATTTTGTGTTTGGGTGGAATGTTCTATAGATATCTGTTAAATTCATTTGATACATGATATCTGTTAGTTCTCTTATTTCTCTGTTAAGTTTCTGTCTGGTTGATTTGTTCATTGGCAAGAGTGAAGTGTTGATCTCCTACTATTAGTGTGTGGGTTTTAATATGCAATTTAAGTTTTAGTAATATTTCTTTTACATATGTGGGTGCTCTTGAATTAGGAACATAGATGTTCAGGATTGAGATTTCATATTGATGAATTGTTTCTGTTATGAGTATGAAGTGTCCTTCTCTATCTCTTCTGATGGATTTTAGTTTGAAATCAATTTTGTTAGATATTAGGATAGTTATGTCTGCTTGTTTCTCAGGTCTATTTATTTGGAAAACCTTTTCCCAACCCTTTACTTTGAGGTAGTATCTCTCCTTGATTTTGAGGTGTGTTTCTTGTACATAACAGAAGGCTGGATCCTGGATCCTGTTTTCATATCCATTCTCCTAGCCTGTGTCTTTTTATAGGTGAATTGAGTCCACTGTTATTAAGCAATATTAATGACCAGTGATTGTTAACTCCAGTTATTTTTCAGTAGTATTAGTGTGTGTTTCCTTTTTTTTCTTTGGTTATACTGGGGAGGGTCTGTGTTTTTATGGGTTTAATTAGCTTCCCTGGGTTGGGGTTTTCCTTCTAGTACTTTCTGTAAGGCTGGATTTGTGAATAAGTTTGTTTAAATGTGTTTTTGTCATGGAATATTTTGTTTTCTCCATTGAATGAAAACATTGCTGGGTATAATAGTCTTTGGTTGCATCTGTGGTCTCTTATTGTGTGCAGCACATCTATCCAGGACCTTCTGGCTTTCATGGTTTCTATTGAGAGGGTGGGTGTAATTCTTACAAGTTATATGTTATATGTTACTTGACCTTTTTTTTGCAGCTCTTAATATTCTTTCTTTATTCTGTATGTTTTGTGTTTTGATTATTTTATGGTGAAGGGATTTTTTTTTTGATCCAGTCTATTTGGTGTTCTGTAAGCTTCTTGTACCTTCATAGAGATATCCTTCTTTAGGCTGAAAAAGTTTTATTCTATCATTTTGTTAAATATATTTTCTGTGTTTTTGAGCTGGAGTTCTTCTTCCTCTTCTACTTCTATTTTTCTTAAGTTTCATCTTTTCATGGTATCCCAGATTTCCTGGATGTTTTATGTTAAGAATTTGTTGGATTTAATGTTTTCTTTGACCAATGAGTCTATTTTCTCTATACTATCTTCAACACCTGAGATTCTTTCTTCTATCTCTTGTATTCTGTTGGTTATATTTGTCTCGGTAGTTCCTGTTTGTTTACCTAGGTTTTCCATATCCAGAATTCCCTTGGTTTGTGTTTTCTTTATTACCTATATTTCAGTCTTTACATCTTTAACTGTTTCCTTCACCTGTTTGGTTTTTTTTTCTTGTATTTCTTTGAGGAATTTATTAACTTCTTCCATTTTTTTTGTTTGTCTTATTCTCCATTTTTAAGGGACTTTTTCTTTCCTCTTTAAAGGTCTCCATCATTTTCATGAAGTTATGTTTAAAGTTTTTTTCTCCTATTTATTCTGGGTTAAGATGATTAAGTCTTTCTGTTGTGTGACTGCTGGTTTCTGGTGTTACCATGTTGCTTTTTAGCATGTTGGAGGAATTCTTGCAATGGCACCTCCCCATCTCTTCCTTCAAATGAGGCTGTCAGTGTCTTTATGTCTTGATCCAATCCTTGTTGTGGTTGTCTGAGTGTTCGGGAGTTTTTCTTGGTCTGTTCTGTACTGTCAATGTCTGTCTCAGAAAGCCTCTGAGGTCTCTGCAAGCCTGCCCCTTTGATATTCTCTCCTGGTTTGCTCTCTTAGTGCTCTCTCTTAATCCCCTCATTGTTGTTGCACTCTCTTGTTTCCTCTTAAGTCCCCTCAATATTAGAGCAAGCTGTGTTTCAAAGTTCCACTGAGGTTGTATCTAAAGTGAGTTTTCACACAAAATAATCCTTATATCAAGGGATTTATTTCATTTTTCTTTATGTTAAGGCGAATTATGTTTGCACACATATGCATGCAGATGCTCAAAGCAGCCAGTAGAAGGCACCTGAAACTCCACAGTTGGAGTTACATGTGGGAGAAGCAGGAACTGGAAGTAGGAACTGAAGAACTTCAAGAATTTTTAATGTCTAAGCTACCTCTCCGGCATTAAAATCCCATGCATATTTTAGAAGAGTACTATGTTCATCATGTGTGGGGACCTCAAAAAATAAAGGGGGAGAGATTTTAAATTCAAAGCAGCCTAAACATACTACTTCTATTTTATGTTACCCACAGAAAAAATAAGCTCTCTTTCAGAGGATTTATAATTGAGGAAATTATAACCTGACATATCCAACTGACATGTTCAGTTTGTAATGGGTGATATCTGGCTGTGCTAGTAATCACTTTCGTCAGGTTATTGGTGATACCTTGGGAATGTTTCCTCTTGTTGGGTGACTAGTAATTGAAGTTTAATATTCCATTGGGGCAATTAAGCACCCACACACCAAGTTTATCTTTGTAAAATTTTAACAAAACAGAGACAGTAACAGGTTACTACATTCTCTTTTCAAACTACTTATGAGACTTTAATAGCTTCTGACACTTTGAGGATAACACTTTATCCCCCTGACAGGGAAATGATCAAACAATTATTTGTGGAGATCTCTCTCTCTCTCACTCTCTCTCTCTCTCTCTCTCTCTCTCTCTCTCTCTCTCTCTCTGTTTCTCTCTATCTGAATTTCCCATTTTCTATGTCCTCACAATGACTAAAAGGACAATCTTTTTAAAATCC
This sequence comes from Microtus pennsylvanicus, assembly GCF_037038515.1. Lineage (NCBI taxonomy): Eukaryota > Metazoa > Chordata > Mammalia > Rodentia > Cricetidae > Microtus > Microtus pennsylvanicus. The sequence goes on along the minus strand of NC_134586.1, from coordinate 67,118,956 downwards.
TAAGAGATTGTCACAACTGATTCATTTTGCCATTCCTTGCCTTTATTATTGCTTCTATTCCCACGGGTTCAAGAATTCATTATACACATTTCCATTTTAAGTGCTTTTGGGAATAAACACACACATACATACTCACCCTACACACATCTTTAACACACACACACACACACACACACTTTTGTCTTAAAAAGAATTTTTAAAAGACGAGTTAGTCATGAGACTTTTTCATCTTTCCAGGGAACGTATTGATTGGTCTTAAATACTAGACAGTTAAGTAAATGGTGGCTGGAACATCTATTTTTCTACAAAACTGGAAAAATGAACCTGGTTCTACAAGAATGTACAACAAAATAAAATGTGAATCAGTGTTGAAAAAAAAAAGAAATCAAAAGGAAGGTAGTACTCTGGGACAAGGCACAGCTCTTTTAGATATCTAACCGTCACTCTGAAATAACTCAATTGATATTTAAAAAATATATTCTCCACTGGAAATTAAAAAAGAACCCACTACTACCACCATCTGTGAAATTTAAAGAAATCTTTTCTACAAGAAAAAAAAATCTGTGGAAAATGAACTAAACTCATTGTATTCTTTGGTCACTGCAGGGAAGTCTATGGAGATAGTAAATATCTTACCCTCTGCCAGTGTTCTGTAAACATTTCTGATCTGTGGCAGCTCAAATCAGAGCTGAGGACAGTACCCATTCCTGGTAGAGAGTGGATGGACCTTAACTCACTTAGAACTAACTTTCTACTGACGTTGGCCACTGACCACTTCTGAGACATGACCACAGCATTTACTTCACTCCATCACATGGCTTTGGGTGTTGTACTTTCTCTATGCCATGGCATTCCTAGCTAGGAAGCAGCTTTTCTTTCTGTTTATATCCTCTGCACTTAATATCTGCTTGTTTTAGTCACAGAGCACAGGAATCCTCTGCTTCACAGCATTATTGAGAGCTCTTCTTTTCCTGGTTAGGTTGAATGCAAGCTTTTGGCACAGACACAGAGTGTTACTTCTGCTCACCACTTCAGAGTCTGCTCATTGCCAGTTATACACAGAATGCAAATAAATGCACACAGGTAGGAAAGAGTGTATAGCTATTGATATTTCTGGAAAAGTAGAATGCAAATACATCTGGGAAAGTAACTTGAATTTGAGCAATAAAAATGGTTGCCCTTCAGTTTCTCAGAAAATTAGGAATCGACCTACCTCAAGAATTAACAATATCACTCCTGGGCATATACCCAAAAGACCCTCTAACATACCATAAGAAAACATATTCAACTACATTCATAGCAGTTTTATCTATAATATCCAGAAACTGGAGAAAATCTAGATGTCCATCAACCAAGGAATGGATAAGGAAAATGTAGTACAACTACACAATGAATTATTACTCAGCTAATAAATAAATGGCATCTTGAGAATGTTAAGCAAATGAACGGAACTAGAAAAAAATCATCCTGAGTAATGTAACCTAGACCCTGAAAGACAAAATAAGGTATGTACTCACTTATAGATGGATGTTACCTGGACAGTTAACAAGAAACATGCTATAATCCACATACCCAAAGAAGTTATGTAACAGGGAAGGTAAGGATCAAGGGGTACACATGAGTCTCACTGTGAAGGAAAAATAGAATATGTATAGCAGGTGAGCACAGGGGGGTTTTGGATGAGGGAGTGAGTATGGGAAGAGGCAGGGTCAGGTTGGAGGAGGATGGAGGGAGAGAGTACTGGGAAAGACAATTTACATCAGCAGCATCTCTGTAATAACCTAGTAACCTACAGCAACTCTCAGGAATCTATGAGGAGGACCCAAGCTAAGACTCTTAGCAGTAAGAGATGTTGAACCTGAACCATCTGATGTAGATGGGATCCAAACACAGCCACATCATCTTTGATCTACAATTTGCCCTGATTACAACACATGTTGGGGTAAAAGTGGGGCAGAAATTATGGGAATGGCTTGCCAATGTCTTGTCCAGCTTGAGACCCATACCATGAGTTGGAGCCTAATCACTGACACTGCGTGGTGTGCAAGGATCCAGAGACTGGACAGCCCAGAGATGTAGGATAAACATGACTGGAAAATGGTCAATGAAATGATTCCTAAAGATATTAGGCAATATTCATAGATTGTTGCAAGGAGAGGCTGGTTGTTTGTCCCAGCCACCCAGCTAGCTAACACCCAAAATAACCACACAGAAATTGTATTAATTAAAATATTGCTTGACCCATTAGCTTTAGTTTCTTATTGGCTAACTCTTAACATATTAGTTTAACCCATCTCCATTAATCTGTGTACCACCATGTTATTGTGGCTTACCAGAGATTCTAACCAGAGATAGCTCACGCAGAGGATTTATGGCTTCTCTCTGACTGTGCCCCTTTTCCTCCCAGTATTCAGTTCTGTTTTCTTTGCCTACCTAAGTTAATGCCCTATCAACTAGGCCAAGGCAGTTTCTTTATTCATTAACCAATGAAAGCAACACACAAACAGAAGGAACTCATACACTAATAGATTGATGTCTAACCCAGTTGTCATCAGAGAGGCTTTACCCAGCAATTGATGGAAACAGATGCAGTGACCTACAGACAAACATTAGGAAGACCTCAGGGAATCCTGTGAAATAGGGGAAGAAGGATTGGGGAAGCCAGAGAGGTCAAGGGCACCAAAGAAAACCAACAGAATCAACTAATCTGGTGTCATAGGGGCTCTCAGAAACTAAACTGCCAATAGGGAGCTTGCATAGGACTGACCTAGACCCTTTGTATATATGTAACCTTTGTGTAGCTTAGTCTTCTTGTAGGACTCCTAACAGTGTGAGCAGGCACTGTCTCTGACTCTGTTAGATGCATTTGAAACTCTTTTCTTTATACTGGGTTGCCTTTTCCAGCCTTAATTGAAGAAGAAGTAACTAGATCTACTGCAAATTCATATACCAAGACTGGTTTAAATAGATGGGAGGCCTACCATTTTCTGAACAGAAAGGAGGAGAAGCAGATTGAGGAGGGTTTGAGAGGAGAGGAGGGGAACTATGATCAGCCTGGGAAAATTTATTGATTAGTAATTTATTGATTAACAACAACAACAACAAGGAATCAGTCACCCTTAAGTTTGTCAAGAATTCTCTGCCTCACTGCATTTTGATTCTACTGCAGGTACTGGCTTTGTGGGAATCTAGGCTGTTTGGATGCTCACCTTACTAGACCTGGAAGGAGGTGGGAAGTCCTTGGACTCCCCACAGGGCAGGGAGCCCTGACTGCTCTTCAGGCTGATGGGGGAGAAGAAGGGAAATGGGAGGCGGTGGCGGGGAGGAGACAGAAATCTTTAATAAATAAATAAACAATAATAAAACAAAAAAACAACAACAAAAAAGAATTTTCTGCCTCATTAAGTACATCTCTGAGCTTGTCCAGTCTTACACATCTCCATTTCTTTTTTTTTAAGTTTCCATTTATTTATTTACTCACTGTTGAATGAGCTTTTATTGTAAACCAAGACTCAAGCTACCCCCATAGACTTACTGTACAAGAACTTAGTTTACAAGAATTTAGCACTGGGAACCTTTTTCTCTTACTCAATGAAAGACACAAATGCCTCAAAGGTGATCAGTCATCAAACAGCATACTGAATCTGAAAGATAGAAAATGTATCAAATCAATGCCTACAGTTTCCAAAACTCCTATTGTTAAATAATCTACATTTATTCGAGAGTAGCTAATTATACATACATACATACATACATAAAATGTATAAAGCATAATGAGGATACTCACATTTCCATCTCCTTAAACTTTTAGTATCTCATTTGTTCAATATTCCCCTTCCACTTCTTATTAAACTTGTATATTGTAGCTCACAGTCACTGCCTCTGCTAGAGTACACTACATGCTATTCAGTGGTAGGATGTATCTGTTAGCTCACCTCTCTCTAGCCCCTTTCCCTCCCTCACTTCCCAGACTCCAGTTACCATTGCTCTACATTCTACTTCTATGAAGTCAGCTCTACTAGTTTCCACACAGTGGTCAGAATGTGCAGTGTTTTCTCTTAGGATCTGGTTTACATGACTTACCTCAGGATCCAGCAATACCACTCTTTGGAATATACCCAAGAGATGCCCAAACATCCTACAAAAGCATTTGTTCAACTATGTTCATAGCAGCATTATTTGTATTAGCCAGAACCTGGAAACACCCTAGATGCCCCTCAATGGAAAAATGGATAAAGAAAGTGTGGATTATATACACATTAGAGTACTACTCAGTAGTAAAAAATGACTTCTTGAATTTTGCATGCAAATGAATGGAAATAGAAAACACTATCCTTAGTGAGATAACCCAGACCCAAAAAGATGAATATGGTATGTACTCACTCATTAGTGAGCTCTAGCCATAAACAAAGGATATTAAGCCTATAGTTCACAAGCCTAGAGAAGTCAAATAACAAGGTGAACCCCCCCCCCCCCAAAAAAAACATATAGGTTGTCCTGGAAATTTGAAGCAAACAAGATCGCAGGGCAAAAGTTGGGAGCCTGGGGATAGGGGTGGGACTGGGGTTGGGGGAAGGGGAGAGGGGGAGAGAGAAGGGAGAAGGGAAAGACAGGGGAGAGCTTGGGGAAGTGGGAGGGTGGAGATGGAGAAAGAGTGGACATAGGAGCTGGGAAGAAGATATCTACACTAATCATGTCATCTTAAGATTGGCAAGAGACTGGGCTCTAGACGGGATCCCAGGTGTCCATGGGGATGTCCCCAGCTAGGTCCTTGGGCAGCAGAGTAGAGGGTGCCTGAACTGGCCTTGCCCCACTATCACACCGATGATTATTTCAAATATCACCATAGAATCTTTGTCCGGCGACGTATGGAGATAGAAACAGAGACCCTCATCAGAGCAACGGACTGAGCTCCCAAGGTCTAGTTGAAGAGCAGAAGGAGGGAGAAGATGAGCAAAGAAATCAGGACCGCAAGGGGTTCATCCACCCACTGAGACAGTGTGCCTGTTCTCATGGGAGCTCACCAAATCCAGCTGGACCAGAACTGAATGAGCATGTGATCAATTCAGACTCCGATGTGGCTGACAATGGGGACTGACTGAGAAGCCAATGATAAAGGCACTGGGACTTGTTTCTACTACATATACTGGCTTTTTGGGACCCTAATCTATTTGAATGCAAAGCTTCCTAGGCATGGATGTAAGTGGGAGGGCCTTGGATTTCCCACAGGGCAGGATTTCCTGCCCTCTCTTAAGGAGGGAGGGGACAAGGGGAGGATAAGTTGGAGAGTCGGAGGAGGGGGGTGGGAGGAAGGGAGGAGGTGTAAATTTTTGAATGGAAAATTAAACCAAAAACAATAGTAATAAACTTTTCTCTCCCCTTCTCTCCTTACCCCCATCCCACCCCACCCCCAAGATCCCAATTTTTTGCCCAACAATCTTGTCTATTTCCCATAGCAGGGATAATAACTATATGTTTTTCTTTGGGTTCACCTTCTTATTTAGCTTCTTTAGGGTCACAAATTATAGACTCAGTGACCTTTATTTATGGCTAGAAACCAATTATGAGTGAGTACATTCCATGAGGGGAGAGAAAAGTGAGAAGGGGAGGATGGGGGGAACTTGGGGAAACGGGATGATTGGGGATAAAACAAGGTTGGATAGAGGAGCAGGGAATCACATAACTTAATTAAGGGAACCACCTTAGGGTTGGTAAGAGACTTGAACCTAAAGTGGCTCCCAGGTGCCCAGGGCAATATCCTCAGTTAGTTCCTTGGGCAGCTGAGGATAGGGAACCTGAAATGACCCTATCCTATAGCTATACTGATGAATATCTTGCATATCACCATAGAACCTTCATCTAGCGATGGATGGAGATAGAGACAGAGACCCATACTGGAGCAACAGACTAAGCTCCCAAAATCCCAGTGAGGAGCAGAAGAAGGTAGAACATGAGCATGGAAGTCAGGACCACGAGAGGTGCACCCACCCACTGAGACAGTGGGGCTAATCTATTGGGAGCTCACCAAGGCCAGCAGGACTGTGACTGAAAAAGCATGGGATAGAACCGGACTCTCTGAACATGGCGGAAAATGAGAGCTGCTGAGAAGCCAAGGACAATGGCAGTGGGTCTTGATCCTACTTCATGTTCTGGCTTTGTGGGAGCCTAGCCAGTTTGGATGTTCACCTTCCTAGACCTGGATGGAGGGGGAAGGACCTTGGACTTTCCACAGGGCAGGGAACCCTGACTGCTCTTTGGATTGGAGAGGGAGGGGGAGAGGAGTGGGGGAAGGGGGAGAGGGGTGGGAGGAGGGGGAGGGAAATGGGAGGCTGGGATGAGGCAGAAATTTTTTTTCAATAAAAAAATAGTAATAAAATTAAAAAATAAAGAACAATTAACATATTTTAAAAAAGTAAAATGAAAATACTGAATATGTTTTATATTAGATAATAACAACAATATATATTATTCAGTCATTACAAAGAAGACATTTACATTTACATGATGCAATTGGAGGACGTTTTATCATTTGTGTCTTTTATGTCATGCATCTTGATTCTATTCATTCCACATCCGTTCATATCTGCCATCTGCCTCTGCAGTCCCCCTACTCCAATAAAATTTAAGAGAAAAAAGAATGAAAGGAAAGAAATCTCATCATGGAGGTGTGGTGTGACACAGTGTGTCATGCAGCAAATCCCTTTGTCCATGTATCTTTACATAGAAGTCAATGTGAAGTCATTGGTCTATTTCAAGTCCTCTCATTTCCAATACACTATCAATGCTGATCCCTTATTGGAACTTCTCTTGGTTATCCTGCTGTTGCCCTGTGTTGTGGAAATTCTCTAGCTTTGGATCACATGAATATCAGTCCTTCATGTGCTCCAACAGATCACAGATGGGTTGGATATTGAGGTGGGCTAACCCATAACCCTGGTTCTGGGCCTGGGCAGTTGCAGGGTTGGTCATCCTTCCAGGTCTCCCTTGTCTTCACCACCAGGGTGAACTCTCCTGAACTGTCCTGGTGAGGTTAGTCCTTGCAGTGATGAACATAGGACAGGACCAGTTCTGCTCTCATGTCCCCAGGGTCTGATCTCCCATATCTACACATTCACAGTCAGCTCTACTGTATTTCTCAGGTTGGCATAGTGGCTTCTCTCTCAATGTTGCAGAAGATGAAAAACAGGGCCAGTTCACCTGCTCTTATTGTTGAAATAGGAGTGGCGGGCTGCGTCCCTCCACCTGGCTAGCTTTACCACGGAATAATTACACAGAAACTGTATTCTTTTAAACACTGGTTGACCCAATAGCTCTAGCCTCTTACTGGCTAACTCTCACATTTTGATTAACCCATTTCTATTAATGTGTGTAGCACCACGAGGTGGTAGCTTACTGGAAAGATTCTAACCTGCGTCCATCTCAGAGAGGAGAGCTATGGCTACTGACCTCACTGCCTTCTTCCCAGGATCCTGTTCTGTTTACTCTGCCTACCTAATTTTCTGTCCTATTAAAGGGCCAAGGCAGTTTCTTTATTTAACCAATGAAATCAACACAAAACAGAAGACTCCCATATCATCTTATGGGACCTGCTCTCCCACCTGCTTCAGTCATTGAAGGGTGTGGGAGGTGAGCATCTCTCTGCCTTCCACGTGGCCACATGATAGATGAGTAATGGTGGCAGTTCTTCCATGTTCACAACTTTGAGGCTGGATCACACAGCTCTAACAGGACCAGCTCTATTCTGCTGCCCAGGTGAGGTCCAAGGCCTTCTCTCCAAAGTGTTGCAGTTGGAGACAGGGGAACAGTGGCCACTCTCTTACCCATGTGATCTCAGGGCCTGTTCTTCCCTGCCAGTGCTGCCATATGACAGATGACTAATGGGGAGAGATCTCCCTTGGTCACAACAAACTCAATAGGCAGAGGTGTGGGTGAGCCAGCCCCTTTATTGTAAGCAAGGGGGAGCTGTCCTCATCATCCACCTCTCATTTACTAGCATGGGTGAGAGAGAGATTCCAACACTCTCTCCCACTCATCAGCAACTGAGGCAGATGGGAGAGCTGTCCCTGGCTACCAGTTGCAACACCCAGGAGAGCAGGCCCTGTACCTCACATGGGCAGCACAATAGAGCCATTCACATTGGAGGGGGTGTGGGTGAGAACAGCCATTTCTATGGCGCTCTTGCGCTCCTTTTCTGCTTCTATGCAGTTGTTTTCATTTGTTGTGCTAGGTTGCTTTCCTATTGCTGTGATTAAAGACTGGTCAAAAACAACATGATTCCTGGGAGGGTTTATTTCATCTTACAGGTTGCAGTCCATTACTGAGAGAAGCAAAGACTGGAACTCAAAGCAGGTGCCTGGAGACAGGAACTGAAGCAGAGACCATGAAGGAATTTTATAGTTTTGCTCCCTCCAACTTGCTAAGCTATCTTTCTTGGACAAGCCAGGCCTATCTGCCCTGAGTTGGCAACATGCTCAGCAGTTTAGTCTCTTCTACACCAGTCACCAAAAATAAAAATGTCCTACAGAAATGTCCACAGGCAAATATGATGGAACCATTTTTTCAGTAGATATTCTTTCTTCCCAGGTGTGTCTAGGTTCATGCCAAGTTGTCAGCTGAAGCTGTGATAGCTCCAATTCTTGCTGTTGATTTGTTTACTAGTACAGTATTGCATTATGGATTCCCTGGACGCCTGGAACTCACTAAGTAAGCCAGCTGGTCTCCAGCTTGTTGCAATTCTGTACTTATAGGGCTGAGTTAACACGTTGAATTCTCTTCATTTTCTGGATGTGTGAAAAACATGCATTTCCATTTCATTTTTCTTTGGACTTTATGACATGGCTGTTAGGGAAACAACATTGCTAATTTCTTAAATTCATGGATATGGCAGAACTGTTTCATAAAAGAAGTTTCATAGTCTGATATAGATATGATATATATGTAAAACCAGAATATTTGTTATATAGAAACTTCCACATGCTCTCTTTGATATGTATTTATGTAAAACATTAACTGTATACTTAGAAATTCAAGAACAATGAATGTTTCATGAGCGGTGAATACTTATCACAGATATATGTTAATTCTGAATTTTACATGGTCTGACACTACCATAATAACAAACAAGCTATGGGTCAGTAAAATAGTTTAAGGGGTAAAGATACCTGCCATTAAATTTAAGATTTGAGTTTAATCCCCAGAACACACTAGGGGGAAGAAAAAAAAATTGCTTACAAGCTTTGTCCTCTGACCTCCACAGTGTGCTGCATCTGAGTGAATAAACACACATACATGAAATACAAGTATAAAAATTAAAGTTTCCCTTTATTCCAAGCTTTTGATCACTAAATTTGAATGCTTATCCTTCTTTCTGTCTTTTCATAAAGCAACTTGAGTTTACTTTTTAACTAAATGTAGCCTCAAATCCCATCAATATTGAAACATGAATAACTTAGTTTATCCTGAAAATTAACTCACACTATTAAATTAGGATGATTAAGGCACAGCAGGACTTTTATTATTTCTCTGTCCTGCCATCTAGATTCAATATACTATCTTGGTCACTGTACACATGATTAAGATAAACAAGGCTCTGGTATCCATGAGAATATATAATTAGTCACATCACAGGAATCAAATACAAAGAAGACAAAAATATCTTTCCATGTTCAGGTAACTTAGCCTGTGCTTCAATGAAGAAGCCCTTCAGTTTAAGTAACCCCACTTTATTAAACATTGAACTTCATTCAATCCATAGTCTAAGCTCAGTTAGCTAGTCCTGAATCTAAAGTAGTGGGGCTGCTTTAGGTAGCAGTATATAGCTCTAATTCTATTTGAGAATTGAAGTTCATCTTGATCTATATAGAAAGTTCTTATATCTTGATCTATACAGAAAGAGGACTTCAGAATAAGATACTATATTTAAAAAATCCAAGGAATGCAAGAACAATAAAATAATAGAGAGGTCTATACCTGGATATAATATTAAGGAATGAGCCAATCTTGAGTTCTTAGGCTATTCGCTAATTTACACCAGCTCATTCTCCAGAGTTTTGACAGATTCTTTCTGACTAGGGCAGGAATAAGGGAGGGTTAGAGGACAGGTGGATAGGGTAAATTTGATTTTCTAGTTGAAAGATAGATTTCAATTACTAAAAATACAATGAAATGACAAAGCAGTTTTTCTAGGTCTTGGTAAAGTGCTTGCTGCCCAAACATTAGGCCCTGAGATTGAACGTCGAGCATTGATGTGAAGAGCCAGATGAAATGGTACAAGATGGTGACCCCAGTACTGGTGGGAGAATATGAAGAACTGAGTATCCTAGGGGACAGCTGGCCAATCTAACACAAACTTGAACATCAGGCTCAGTGAGAAACCTTGTTTGGAAACATAAGGTGAAAAGTAACAGAAGAAGACATTGAAGTCAACCTCCTCATGTGACATATAAACAGTTTTGATAAAATTTGACTTTTCTATAACAGGCCATATATATACATTTTCTATTCTAAAATTAAGTAAAAATCCTATGGTTTAGAAAAGCAAGAAAATTTGATGGTGAAGAAATGAAAATCAAAGAATCATTGTCCTGAATCTTATGGTGTCAGAAGAGCTAACCTTAGGTATCAGAAAATTTGCATTTTAGCATTAATACGAAGACAGAATTTTATTCCAGAACTCAAGAGGGAGAGACAGGTAGGTCTATGGGAGTTCAAGGCCAACCACTTTTACATAGTGAGTTCCAGGATAGCCATATTAAAACCCTGTCTTAAAATGATAGATTTTTAGAGATACATATCACATCTTCAGGCTCATGTTTTAAAGTAGCCAGAAAAGCTGGTAATTGTCCCAGTTACTTAGGTCACATTAGAGGACCAGCCCTTGAGCTGCATCCATGCTCGATATCAAATTGAAGGACCAATGTTTATGTTTCACAAGGATCACACAACACCTTTATTAGCATCCACTTTTAGCTGCATGTGGGAGAAATGTTTTCTAGAGAAAAACAGAGGGTGACAAGTCTTGACAGCTTTTTATTTTTCAATAAACACTTAACTAGATTATTAAAAATATTTAGCATATCTCAAAACATTTAATAAGTTATATTTTAAGAAAGAATCCAATGGAGCCAGAAAAAAATCTAGCATTTTGAAAGGTAGGTTAATTAAAAGATTAATGTAAAATCAAGGTCATATTTGCACTGAATGAACCAGTCAATAATTTTTCCTTCTTTCCATTTATTTTTCAGTGATATATGTAGCTACATGCTGTGAAACTATGAAGAATATTGTTTGCACAATTGTAATCTTCAATATTAATATGTGGTTGACAAATTTATCGTGTCTGCTTAAAATTTCTCCATTTGAGACCTCCTTTCTTGTTCTCTGTCTGCTGGCTCGTTAATTTGTTTTTCTTGTTTTCAATGATGAAAATAAAGTGATTAGAAGAGTAGCTTCTGTAGGAACCATTTGTCCTTGTGGATCATGTGTATCTCCTTGAGCTTTACCCCACATTCAGAATGGCATTGCTAAAGACACCATGCCATGCTGAAGGCAGATTTCTCCACACAGGTCCTTGTGAGTACACTGATTGTGATCATAACGTTTAGAAAAGGTTGGATCTTTATCTTTTTGATGCCCCCTCCCCCCAAATTAGTTATGGCAGTTGGTGTAGGTCTACACTAGCTGTCAGAGCATGACTGTAGAGGCGATCTGAGGTGTCATCACCCATGTTTACCCCAATGTTTTTTGTTTTTTTGTTTTTTTTGTCCTAAATGGCAACCAGTCAAGGTAAATGCCACTTTCCTGAGTTTCAAGATCCTGGCCATTTTGACCAGGAAGCATCAGGCACACAGCAGAAAAAAAAGAAAGAGGTACCCTTCTGTGATCCTGTGATCATACTCATACTGTAATTATTACATTATCCTGTTATGACCATCAACAAAATAGTCATATACAGAACCATTTTCTAATTAAAATGATAAAATATTAGCTTCCAAACAATTCTTTAGAATACATAAAATTTTTAACTTACTAAATATAAATGTGCATACTAATAATGTGGATGTTATTATACATTTTTTAGTTATATGTTACCATATGGGTATATGCATGTCAGTACTGGTTTATACAGAGGCCAAAGGGCAATGGATCATGTACATCTGGAATTATACCAGGTTGGGAGCCACCATTGTCGCTGCCAGAAACTAAACTGGTTTTCCAATATTGCTGACTATAATGCAATCCTAATTAGTCTTATTAAATAAAACACAGAATCAGGTATTAGGGTGTAAAAGCTGAAAGATCAGAGAAGCAGAACAGCCAAACTCTAGAGTTCTTACCTCTTCTAATACTCAGACTAAATAGGCAAGATCCTGTCCCTATGAATCCTTAGACTGAATGCCTGTCTTTTCCAATGATATATTCCAGTGAGCCATATCCCTCTCTATCTCTACCTTCTCAGTGCTAAAATGAAAGGCTTGTGACTTGCAAATACTGGGATTAAATGTTTGGGCCATCACTGCCTGACTCTGTTTCTCTTTTATACTGGACAATTTTATGTAGCTCAATGTGGCCTTGAACTCACAAAGATCTGTCTGCCTTTGTCTGTGGAGTGCTAGGATTAAAGATGTGTGCCACTACTGCCTGACCTCTATGACTAACTAGTGGCTAGCTCTGCACTCTACCATCAGGCAAGCTATATTTGTTAGATCACTAACAAAATATCACATTTACTCTTTTTTGTCTATAATTAAGAAAGGTTATAACTAATAAAAGAAAAACTATATACAATAAGTACAATAATCATATACAAATAGACAGTAATTACATTAACAATGTCAAGACCATTATTATTTGACAAATTCAAAGAAAATGCTCCATTATTTATCCTATCTTGGTGAATCCAAAGTGTTGTACCCAATCCGCTTTCTACCTTACCTTGTATTACCACATTTCTATATCCCCTCTTTTCTTATTACAAAACTTCCCTGAGTATAGTTTCCTTTATTCAGTCTTTCTCTTGACTGAGAGACCCTCAGAGAGGACCTCCCCTCAGGAGGAGACCCCTGAACCCAAGGAACAGTCCGAGACCACTGGATGCAACAGCAAGATGTTTTTTATTGAGAGTACACAGGTTCCTGCAGGCGTCAGAGTCTCTTTGGAAGACTTGCTCGCCCTCAGGCTGGGCAGGGGGTCTTTTATATGGAAACGGGCAGCAGAAGCATGCATGGTTACAGGGATTCCATTGGTCAGTTCAGATGAGGCAATGGGTTCACTTGGGGACAAGCTCCACTGGAACATGAAGATCTGACAATAGCTGACTTGGCTCTATCTAGGGTACATGTGGTTTTTCCCAGAACTTTTCGTTCCCCTCCCAGGCCTGATGTCTGACCATAGATATCCTTTTTGGCAGCCTAGGAGTACCAACTTTACCTTGAACCTATACTTGTTTGTGTGAAAGCCTTGCAAAATGGCATTACAGCAGCTAAGCTGGGGTCTTTCATTGACCACCAATAACAGCTTGTAACAAAGCCCCCTAAATGATGACAAGGATTCAGAACTCAGTTGGGGAGGGTAATGTGTACATTGTTTTTTACACTAATTCCTGTTTTTTTTTTTTTTTTGGTGGGGGGCACTCGTAATCTTTGCAGGACCCGGAGAAAATTCAGGATTACAATCAAGTCCTGACTGGAGAATTCTGTGAGGCTGGACCATCTTAGTCAGTAGCCTTGAAGCCATTCTGGATGTAAAACTCAGAGGAAACTGGAACAGAAGCACTCTAAAGCGTTGGACCATCTGGGCCATCTGTTCCCATTGAAATGTTTTTCAGGGGTCTTTCTTGATCACTTGTAATTTTCCTTAATGAATGAACCCACAGCCTCTCATTTTCTGTGAAAATATAAGCAAAACCTCTCCCACAAAATAACATATTGATAGATTTAAATTCTGAAGTCAACACATTTTTAAAATATATAGGTTGGATTAATCCAGCAACATTTATAATTAAATATCTCATAGCATCTGTTGCTCCTTCTTCAGCAAGTAATTCAAAGAACTCAATACAGTATCAAGACACTGTGTATGTTTCATCTTTACTTGGCTTACCTTTTGCTACTCTTTTTTAAAGGACTTTCTCTACCCATTTTTTCTCTCCCAAGCCTACATATATTGTTAAATATACTGTTTTACATCTATCTGTCTTTACAGCATATCTGTATCTTTTGCAGACCACATGAATCTTTAAACTGCTAAGCAGAGGCTTTGGCGGCCAGCTTCACCCCAATCCTTTGTTCAGAACTGCCCAGCTTGTTGGCAGTAGAGATACTGACTGCAGAAACCCTGTTGCCCTGTTTACCTCCCCAACTTTGGGAAACTTCCAAGTCCACACTGTCACTGAGTAGCATGCTGCCAACTGCTGACAAATACCATTTAAGGATTTGGTAGTAGAACCTCTTAAAAAAGCTGCCCGTTTTTGCTGCTAGCACTGAGCAAGAAAACCATCTCTTAAAGGAGTTATGCATCTGCTTGCCTCCAGAAAACTGAGCCAAATGGAGAAAAGGAAGCCATCAAGAAGCCTTTCTTGACTTCATTCTTACATGGTTAGAATCCCTCCTAAAGTCTTTGTAGACTTTATGTGGAAATTTCTACCACACATTGAAATTCCATATGTAGCGTAATTCTAATTGGTCTTAATAAATAAAAACCCAAAGTCTGATATTTGGGAGTAAAAACTAAAACATCAGAAAATCAGTGCAGCCAACCACTAAAGTTCTTACCTCACCAAATGTTTAGACTGACGAGACAAGATCCTGTCCCTATGAATCCTTAGTCTTAAATGCAATGAGCTCCTGTCTCCTCTGGCCATATATTCCTCTCTCTACCCAGCCATAACCCTTCCTGTCTTCACCTTTCTATTGCTGGGATTAAAGGCTTGTGACTTGGCTTAGGATAGCCTTTAATTCAAAGACATCTGTCTGCCTCTGCATCCCAAGTGCTGGAATTAAAGATGTATGCCTCCACCTCCTGATCTCTATGGCTAACTAATGACTAGATCTGTACTGTGATCATCAGGCAAGTTTCCTTTGTGAGATCACAAACAAAATATCACCACAGCTGACATCTTTAATTTGTCTCCAAATACAGACATGCTCTTTTTGTTTGTGTTTTGTTTGTTTTTTAGCTCACACAATTTCTTTGTTTTTATTGGGCTATATATGAGCTATACATTTTTCTCCATTCCCCTACCCTTCTACCCTTTCCAATGGTTCCCATGCTCCCAATATACTTAGGAGAACTTGACTTTTTCTACTTCCCATGTAGATTACATCCATCTATGTATTTCATAGGGTCCTCTTTCTTGTCTAGGTTCTCTCATATTGTGAATTGTAGGTTGTATTTTCTTTGTTTTATGTCTAAAAACCACTTGTGAGTGAGTACTTATAATATCTGTCAATATGATGTTTTCTAGATCCATTCACTTGCCTGAAATTTTCAAGATGTCATTATTTTCTGCTGTATAGTAGTCCATTGAGTAAATTTACCACTTTTTATAACCTGTTCTTCAGTTCAGGGGCATTAAGGTAGTTCGGGGTATGACAATGATGCTGCTATGAAAATATGTCCCTGTACATATGAGTAAATATCCTTGTGGTATGATTGAACATACTTTGGGTATATACCCAAAACTGGTATTGCTGGGTCTTGAGGAAGGTCATTTCTTAATTTTCTGAGAAATCACCACACTGCCATTCAAAGGGGTTGTACCAGCTTTCACTCCCACCAGCAATGCATTACCACATATCTTCTTCAACATAAGTTCACATCGGTGTTTTGGGTTTTGGCCATTCTGACAGGTGTAAGAGGAAATGTCAGAGTTGTTCTGATTTGCATTTCTCTGATGACTAAGGATTTTGATCATTTTCTTAAGCGTCTTTCAGCCATTTTAGAGTAATCTGTTAAGAGTTCTCTGTTTAGGTCTGTACCCCATTTTTTATTGGATTATTTGTTCTTTTGATGACTAGTTTCTTGAATTTTTTGTATAGTTTGGAGATCAGCCCTCTGTCTGATATGAAGTTGGTGAAGATCTTTTCCCTTTCTGTAGGTTGCTGTCCGGTCTTTTTGTCCATGTCCTTTGCTTTACAGAAGCTTCTCAGTTTCAGGAGGTCCCCTTTATTAATTGTTGCTCTCAGTGTCTGTGCAACTCGGGTTCTATTTTGGAAGTGGTCTCCTCTGTCAATGCGTTCAAGTGTACATCCCACTTTCTGCTCTAGGAGGTTCAGTGTGGTTAGTGTTATGTTGATGTCTTCGATACATTTGGGCTTCAGTTTTGCACACTGCAATGGATGTGGATCTATTTGCTTTCTTCTACATGTTGATATCCAGTTATGCAAGTACTATTTGTTGAATACATTTTTTCCCATTTGATTTCTTTGTCAAAAATCAAGTGTTCTTAGGTGTGTGGATCATTTACTGAGTCTTTGATTAAACTCTATTGGTCCTCCTATCTGTTTTTATGCCAATACCCGGATGCTTTCAGTAGTGTAGCTCTAAAGCAGAATTTGAAGTCAGGGATTATGATGCCTCCGAACTTTATTTTTTTTGTACGGGATTGTTTTGGCTATCCTAGATTTTTGTGCTTTTTCATATGAAGTTGATTATTGTTTTTTGAAGTTCATGAAAAATTTTGCTAAGGTTTTTATGGGTATTGCATTGAATCTGTAGATTGCTTTTGGTAAGAACACCATTTTTACAATGCTAATACTACCTACCAAGAGCATGTGAAATCTTTCCATTTTCTGGTATCTTCATTTTTTTCTTCAAATATTTAAATTTTTTGCCATTTAGGTCTTTTACTTGTTTGGTTAGAGTCACTCCAAGATATTTTATGTTATTTGGGGCTTTTGTGAAGGGTATTTTTTCTCTGAATTCTTTCTCAGTCCATTTATCATCTGTATAAAGGAAGGCTACTGATTTTTTGAGTTAATTTTGTATTCAGCTACATTACTGAACATGTTTATGAGTTATAGGAGCTCCTTGGTAGAATTTTTGGGGTTACTTATGTAAACTATCATATCATCAGCAAATGGTGAGAGTTTGACTTATTTTCTGATTTGTATTCCCTTAATCTCCTTTTGTTGATTTATTGCTCCAGCTCAAACCTCAAGTACTATATTGAATAGATATGGAGAGAGTGTATAACCTTGTCTTCTTTATCATTTCCATGGGATCACTTTGAGTTTCTCTCCATTTAGCTTGATGTTGGCTTTGGCTTATTGCCTTTATTGTATATATATATATATATATATATATATATATATATATATATATATATTCTTTGTATTGCTGTTTTCTCCAAGACCTTCATCATGAAGGGTTGTCAAAGTTTTTTCAGCATCTAATGAGATGATCGTGTGCGTGTGTGTGTTTCATTTCGTTTATATGGTAGATTATATTGACAGATTTTCATATGTTGAACCCATCCCTGCATCTCTGGGATGAAGCCTACTTGGTCATGCTGGATAATTTTTCTGATGTGTTCTTGGATTCGGTTTGCCAGTATTTTATTGAGTATTTTTGAATCAATGTTCATGAATGAGATTGGTCTGTACTTCTCTTTCTTAGTAATGTCTTTATGTGGTATGTGTCAGGGAAATTGTAGCCTCATAAAAAGAGTTTGGCATTGTTCCTTCTGTTTCTCTTGTGTGGAACAATTTTAGGAGTACTGGTATTAGTTCTTCTCTGAAATTCTTGTAGAATTCTGCATTGAAACCATCTGATCCTGGATTTTTATGGTTGGGAGACTTTTAATAACTGCTTCAATTTCTTTAACAGTTATCAGTCTAGTTAATTTGCTTATCAGTCTTGATTTAATTTTAGTAAGTGATATTTATCCAGAAAATTGTAAGTTTTCCAATTTTGTGACGTACAGGTTTTTCAGCTATGAGCTGAAGATTCTGAGGATTTCCTCCATGTCTGATGTTATGTCCCCATTTTTATTACTAATTTTGTTAATTTGTATATTTTTCTCTGCCATTTTTTTTAGTTTGGATAAAGATTTATCTATTTTGTTGATTTTTTGTGAAAAACAAACTCTTTGTCTCATTGATTCTTTGTATTGCTTTCTTTCTTTATATTTGTATTGCTTTTTGTTTATATTTTGTTGATTTCAGCTCTCAATTTTATTATTTCCTGCCATCCAGTTTTCTTGGATGAATTTGCTTCTTTTTGTTCTGAATTTTCAGGTGTTCTGTTAACTCACTAATGTTGTGTTTTTCCAGCTTCTTTATGTAGACATTTAGTTCAGTGAACTCTCTTCTTAACACTGCTTTCTTTGTGTCCCATAAAATTATCTATGTTGTGGGGTCATTTTGTTGATATTTAGGAAGCCTTTAATTTCTTTCTTTTTTTTCTTCCTTGACCCATTGTTGATCCAAGTGAGCATTGTTTAATTTTCATGTGTTTGTTGGCTTTCTGAAATTAGTGTTGCTGTTGAATTCTAATTTTAAGCATGGCAAACTGATAACATACATGCGGTTATTTGAATTTTTTTGTATCTGTTGAGGCGTGCTTTGTTACCTTGTATGTGGTCAAATTTTGTGAAGGTTCCATGAGGGGCTGAGAAGAAGATATATTCTTTATTGTAAGCTAAAACTCTTCTGTCTTAGGGGCTTTAGGGAGAAAGAAATTCACACATTTTCTTGATGGCTTCCTACTTTTGTCTGTGTTTTCTCTCTGTTCTTTCTGTGGTCTTTCTCTTGTACACTTTTTACTGCAACTTTTATGCCCCAACAAAGTTTTTCAGGTGATATAGGAATTATAATATCATTACATTCTGTATTCCAGTGAATGATTACAATGAGTACAAAACATACAGTAACAAAACAGCGTGTTTTCCATATCCCTTACATGATCAAACATTTTACATATTATATATGAAAAACAAATTATCCCAAGAACCCACATGCATTCATATCCAAGCAACTTGATATAGATTAACTGTGTGGACAATCAAGGTACTTTTCTCAGTTAGGTCTTTTATTAACAAACAGGCTGCATTTTACAGTTACAAAACCAGGGCCAATTGCATTATTACTTATCTTGAAATGCAATTACATAAGATATCTTAAAGGAATCACTATCCTAAACTTTTATATATGAAAACGTCAGTTCTACTTTAAGTCTTTACCCACACATTAATAGTTTTTTTTTTACTATCAGGTTATTGAATTACTAGTCAAATTGATTTTATATCAAGAGGGCAGAAATGGGTATAAGGAATTAGTCATAACATGTGATCAGCCAATGATAATTAGGCTGCTTTTCTTGTTTCCTTATCTTAACGAGTTCTACATTTAACTGTGTGTCTTTCTAAAACTTTGGATTGTCCTCTTTGATTTTCTCACCTCAAAATTATTTACCAAAAACAACTTAGTCTGACTTTGTTATTTTCAAAGCTTTGTTTCAGTCATGATGCACTCTAAAACCTGTGAACACATCTCCTAATATTAAGGCTAAAATAACTTAAACTAGCTGGGCTCTTAGGACTCAATTGTTTTTCTTAATTATTGACCTAAAACACAGTCTATATTGCTCCTCAAGAGAAATTCAGGTGCTCTAGCTGAGTGAGAGTCTTCCTTGTATTTACTTTTATTCATCAAAACTATGTATAAACTAAAATTGTTATTTTTATTATTAATGAGACAGTACATCTTAGGAAGAAATTATGACAATCCACACATAAAAATGCCCAATAGAATGGGATGTTTCCATGAGACAAACACATTACATACAGGCAGTGGAAATCCTCTTCACCCAAAGCAGCTAGAAATTGTAAAGACTCAAGAGAAACAAAAGACATTCCAGGGTCTGTAGTCCTGTGGCCTTGCCTAATAAGATTCAACTACCAGAGAGTTGCTGACATCCTGAACTCCAATGGGCACCTGCTGCTCCTCTGACATGGCCAACAACAATTAACTCTGATATTAATGCGTGGGTCAAGGAAACTTCTGTGTAGTTGCCAAATGCTCTCACAACCCCCATATGCCATTGTATGACTCCATCTGAGGGGTCGTACACCATAAGTTTAGAAATTAGGGCTTAATAAAGTATGACTTTCTCATCATAGTGCAATGTGACTTTCATATTTGAGTTGTACAACTAGAGCAAACCTACAGCACAAAAAATTGTGTGAAGATTATTAGTTGGTGGTGGTGATGATAGCTATTGTATTGTTTTTCTATTTAGAATAGTGTATATATATATATGTGTGTGTCTATAAATATGTATTTACATTGTTTTTTTTTTTTGAGACAGAGTTTTCCCATGTAACAGCCCTAGCAGTTCTGGAACTAGCTCTTGTAGACCAAGCAGGCCTTGAATGCACAGAAATCTGTTTACTTCTGACTCCCAAGTGCTGAGATTAAAGGGCCACTGCCAGATCCTAGAATAGTATATTTTTTCATTACATTAGCCTAGATTCCTTCAATCTACTGAAATAAAATAAATAAATTTAATAAAAATTAAAAAGAAATATGATCCATAACTTATATAAGCAAAATACATATATACACACATTTTTTATGAATCTGCATTAAAGATACCACATAAACACTCATATCTGATATGTGTATATCTGAGAAAAAATACTCCAAATCAATATTTTACACTATAGCAATAGCTTTGTGTTCTAAATTGCGACATGTGGAACAAAACTGTTTGTGTTTGTAAACAAACACAAAGCTAAACTATGTCTGATTTTTGCCTTGTGGCATCCTGCAGGCTGAAGACATTTTATTGCTATTTCTCCCCATTGTATGAAGCTTTGTTCTCAAATTACTTTTCTCATTAAAAGCAAATTAAATCATAATTCCTCCCAGGCAGGAACACATCACACACAAACATGTATGGTGCATCTTATAATTAGGGCCCTTCCCACGTTCTGTCAAGAATATGAGAGCTGAAAGCATCACACACTTGGGTAATATTTGAAATCATAATTCAAAATATAAATCAATGTACCCAGTGGGTATTAAAAATTCATTTCAAATATCAGCCCAAACTGTCAGGTAATTAAGCTACCATTTTATTGCATGGTTTGATGATAGAGACCTCTGCTTTCTTTATTGTTCTGACAGCAATAAAATGACTTGACAATATTTTTATGGAAAGTAATTGCCAGAAGAAGAAAAATGCCCATTAAAATAAGAAAATCTGTCAATGTCACCAATACTCTTGAATGTATTATAAAACACACTAATAGATTTATTATAAATGTGATATAGGACAGTTTTGAATGTATTTCAACAAATATTAATAGATTTGAGAAATTCATGGTCTGGGAATGATACTAGGAAAATTCCTGTCATCTTAGTAGATAGGAATACTAGTAAACAGATATTGACTCAATTTAATTTATTAAATATTTCCTATTTAAAGACACAATTGAAATCAAATTTGACCTCAATAGTTTTGAAGATCACCAAGTTGTCATTAGTTTTAACATTTAATTTTCCTTTCATTTGGAAAAAATTATGGTACTGGTAGACAGAAAAGATGCACTGCAGTGGAGGTTTGAGCATTGTTTTACGCTTGCTAATATGTGGGAGATAGTTATGTCAGATTTCAAGTGATTAAAGCTGCCAGTTCTCTTCAGTTTTCAAATTAGTTAGCAGGCCTGAAAATATTTACATAATGATAACATTTTAGGTGCAAAGCATATCAGAATTTAAAATCTATCTGGATTTGACATCAGACTCACTGAACACAGGTCTTTTCTCTGTCTCATGGTCTTTCTCAAATACCAATAGATCTATCCCAGAAAGATTCTTGAAATAAAAATAAGGTTGCCGGGGCTGGAGAGATGGCTCAGAGGTTAAGAGCACTGTCTGCTCTTCCGGAGGTCCTGAGTTCAATTCCCAGCAACCACATGGTGGCTCCAAAAACCATCTGTAAGGAGATCTGGTGCCCTCCTCTGGCATGTGGAGGCAGAAAGTTGCATACATAATAAATAAATTTAAAATAAAATAAGGTTACCAATGGTCATTTCTTCCTGCTGGGAGGAGTGCAAACTTGTACAGCCATTATGGAAATCAATATGGTGGTTCCTCAGAAAGTTGGAAATCAATATACTCAAAGATCCATTTATACCACTCTTGGGATCCCTCCTGCCCCAAGGATATTTGCTTAGCCATGTTCATATCAGCTTACAAGTCAGAAACTTGAAACAATCTAGATATTTCTCAACTGAAGCATGAATTAAGAAAATGCACATTTATACAATGAACTGTTACTCAGCTGTTAAATCACACACACGTCATGAAATTTGAAGGCAAATGAATTGAACTAGAAAAAAAATCATCCTGAATATAGTAACCCAGAACCAGAAAGAGAAATCAAACATGGTATGTACTCACTTGTCAGTGGGTATTAGCTGTTAAATAAAAGAAAATCATGCTGAAATCCACAGATCCAAAAAGGCCAAGTGACCTCAAGGGCCCAGGAAGGGACACTTGGGTCTCTCTGGGAAGGGGAAATAAAACAGATTTTGTGGGTCAATGGAAGGCAGATGGAGATAGGAAGAGGAGGTATCATGCAAGGGGGTCTAAAGGGCGAGAGTACTGGGAGAGATGACTGGTATTGGGGGCTGTTTCCGGGGGCAATGTGGAAACTTAGTTTTTCTGGAACCTATGAAAATAATCCTAGTGAGGATTTTAGGGATTTGGAAACATGATTCATAATTATGTTCTTCTCTTCCTATATAGATCAGTGCCTCATTCAGTTGTCAACAGAGGGCTGCCTCTAGTAGCTGGTGGGAGCAGATTCATAGATACACAGGCAAAAATTAGGCAGTGAGAGAATACAGGTTGGATGTCTCCATTTGTTTCCTCCCCTCAGATCTCAGGAAACTCAGTGGAAAGTGATAGAAGAAATAGTGGGAGTCAGAGAGCTCAAGGACACGAGGATAGCGTGCTTAAGTTATGAACTAAGCAGGCAGCACTAGGGATTGAAAACGACAATCACAGAACCTACATGGGTCTGCTCTAGGTTCTAGATAAAGCGTTTTGTTTGTTCACTTGGTGTTTAACAGTGGAACTGGGACTGTTTCTGACTCCTTTGACTGTCTTTGGGACCCTTTTCCTTCTACGGGTTTGCCTCACCCAGCCTTGATGTGAGGGATTTTTCTTGTTCTGCTTATTTCTTGTTAAGACATGTTTGGTTGATGGCCCTGGGAAGTCTGCTCTTTTTTAGGGACAGATGAGGGTCTGGATCAGGGGACAAGAGGAGGTAGGGAGGGAACTGGAGGGAATGGAGAGAGAAGAAGCTGTGATCAGAATGGATTGTACAAGAGAAGAAGAAAAACAAAATAAAAGAAAATAGATCAAACTAATAAAAATAAAAAATAAAAGCAATTAAAATTTTATGTTAAAACCACATTTGAAATAAAGAACACCTTCCCTAAAATTCATCCACTTCCCTACTGAAGGTTGCACTATCATTTTTACTTAAATGCAATGAAAAATTGGGTATAATTGTGAATTCCTTAGTAATACCTAAAATTGATTGTGAATGATTTGTCTCATGGATAAATTTGCAGAATAAAAGATTACGCATCTCTCAATTTGTGGAGACATCATATCAGTGGATTTTTTCCATTGATGACTGTGAAATGCCCTTTTCCATCTCTTTTGTTAATTTTTCTTGGATGTCTATTTTGATAAATATTAGGGTAGCTACACTGCCTTGCTTCTTATTGTCTATTTGAGTGGAAAGTCTTTTGCCAAGCCTTTACACTGAGGTAATGTTTATCTTTGATATTAAGTAGTGTTTCTTGTATGCAGCAGAAGGATGGATACTGTTTCATACCCATTCCATTAGCCTGTGTCTTTTTATTGACGAATTAGGTCTATTGATGTTGAGGGATATTAATGACCAATGATTGTTAATTTCTGTCATTTGTTGTTGGTGGTGGATGTGTGTGTGTGTGTGTGTGTGTGTGTGTGTGTGTGTGTCTGTGTCTGTGTCTGTGTCTGTATGTCTGTGTTTGTTTGGATTTCACTTCTCCTTGAGTGACATTATCTATTGCCTTTGTTTTTGTGGGTGTAATTAACATTCTGTGGTTGGAATATTTTTTATTACCATCTATGGCTGGATTTGAAGATGGACTTTTTTTAAATAATTTATTTTTTATTGAAAATTTGCACCTCCTTTCCTCCTCCCACTTCCCTCCCCTCTCCCTCCTCCCCCTCCCACTCCCTCTCCAGTCCAAAGAGCAGTCAGGGTTCCCTACCCTATAGGAAGTTCAAGGTCCTCCCTGTTTCCCCCAGGTCCAGGAAGGTGAGCATCCAAACAGACTAGGCTCGGCTCCCACAAAGTCCGTCCATGCAGTAGAATCAAAACCCAGCACCATTGTCCTAGGTTTCTCCATCAGCCTCCACCATCAGCCACATTCAGAGAGTCTGGTTTGATCACATGCTCCATCAGTTCCAGTCCAACTGGCCTTGGTGATCTTCCATTAGATCAGTCCCACCGTCTCAGTGGGTGGACGCACCCCTCGTGGTTTTGACTTTCTTGCTTGGGCAGCAGAAGAGAGGGTGCCTGAACTGGCCTTTTCCTATAGCCACACTGATGAATATCTTGCGTATCACCATAGAACCTTCATCTGGCAATAGATGAAGATAGAGACAGAGATCCACACTGGAGCACTGGACTGAGCTCCCAAGGTCCATATGAAGAGCAGAAGGAGGGAGAACATGAACATGGATATTGTATTGTTTAAATTTGACTTTGTCATGAAACATTTTGATTTCTCCACCTATGATGATTGACAGTTTTGCTGTATATAATAGTCTGGACTGGCATCTGTGGTCTCTTACCATATTACCATTCTTTTATTGAATTTGTTCTTATACTGGGGTTTAGTCATCTGGATTTGGGATGATTATAAGTCTAGGTGCTGATTCCTGAATTTGTCTTCATAGGATGGTGTTTTGTTCTTTGCTGGTCTTCTGGCCTACATGGCCAAAGGTTCTAGTGACTAGCATGTCTTCAGGTCCTATTGGGGGATGCTCTGGGTTAGTTTGGGCTAGGGGATCCCTAGTTCAGGCAAAGTCTCTGGTAAAGCTGAAATATTCTTTTGAGCTGTAGACCAGGATATTGACCCCAGGGGAAGGTGTACAATCTGGTGTACCTAGATCTTGTCTGGACTCTTTGATCCCTAGGATCACCCTGACCTTTAGTACAGAAGCTTGTGCTGGGGTTCCTAGATCCAGGCTGTGTAAATAAAGTTGAAGTCTGCTTCAGAAGTTGTAGGTCTCGTATCCCTAGATCTGTAAAGGAAAACACTTCTTTCAAAGTTATAGAACAGGATATGCTGCCTAGTGGAGCGGGTGGGGTGCAGTCTGGGGTTGTTGGGCAGGTATATAGGGATTTTGTGGGTTGTGGAAGGTATTTTATCTGGTGTTTCTAGGTCCAGCCTGATCTCCTGTAAGGTTTTTAGGGCTGTGGGTCTTAGTAAAGAGTCCAAGTGATTTACACAGTCTGGCTTTATTGGGTAGGTTTAAAGCAGTGTTAGCTGAAGGTGGGTGGTGTCTTACCTGGGCTTACTAGATCCTACCTGGCCTCTGGTACAACAGAAGACATTTTCTAAATCAGTAGGCCAGGATATGGAACCCAGGACCAGAGCTATAATCAGTGGTTATAGGTCAGGCTTATTTAAGCTAAGCACATTAGCTGTCGACATACCAAAGCTTATCCCAGTCTTCACTAGTATTTTCAGGAAGCTGCTGGTTATTCAACAGGGTAAAGATAACAATTTCAAGACTGAATCAAATTACCTAAGAAATTCTATTAGACATATGTGAACCTAAGTAGAATCATCTACAGTTTCCACATGGCGTGTATTTGGAGGTGTGTATATATGTTCATATAGGAACATGAATGTATAGATGTGACTTTGCATGTGTGTGTGTGTCCATATGTATTTTGGGCCCAGCCATTCACATTAGTTCTCTTCATCTAATGATCCCAATCTTGGTTTTGAGATAAACTCTTTCTCTTTATGAAGGTGAAACTCATGAATTAAGTCAAAGTGCTTGGACAATGAGCCCCAGCACTCTGTTTTCTACTGTTCAGTCAGCAGATGAGAGTTGCATGTGGCAAATTTTAGCTTTTTGTCTGGGTTTTGGAGGAATTCAGACTAATGACTTCATGCTTGCATGGCAAATACTTTACTGAGTGAGCCATATACCATTTGCTAAGTTTGGATAAACCTGGCATTTGTTAAGAATACAACTCTCTTAAAAAGTAATTTACAATAAGGAAAAAATTTATTCTTTTTTTGATGTGTTTTATTTATTTTTTTATTTATTAAAGATTTCTGTCTCTTCCCCGCCACCGCCTCCCATTTCCCTCCCCCTCCCCCAATCAAGTCCCCTCCCTCCTCAGCCCAAAGAGCAATTAAATGAACAAATTTTAAGAAAGTATGTATATTGAGGTTTTTTTAGTATAGGATCATTTCTAATAGAGCATTGAAGAATACATTTTTTGGGGAGGTAACTCTGACCGAAAAAAATTATTCTTCGATGCTATATTAGAAATGATCCTATACTAAAAAAACCCTCAATATACATAGCTTTCTTAAAATTTGTTCATTTAATTTTGGGAAAAAATGTCTCTTAACATTCATTTCCTATGGTCTCTTTACAAGAATTTGTATCCAGCTGTGTATTAAATTATTTGCCACTTTTCCTTGTGTTTGTAAAGAGAAAATAGAATATTACATTGCTAAAGGAATCTTTGTCAAGTTTTTAGTCCTTATTTACTGCTCAGTTACATACAAGAAAATCCTAGAATGTAAGTAGAAACTTAGAATTTGATCTTCCAGATGTCTTTCTTATGACGGTTTTAATGCTAATAACCATAGTGAATTAATATTGTCAACTGGATTTGATTATAAAACATCTAACAATTTATTGTTGCATACTTTTCTAGGTAAGGTTATCAAATAATGGAGGAATTACCTTGAGTGTGAATGGTCACATGCCATGAACTATTGGAGCAGGCACTGTCCCATGCTTTCTGCATGACCGTGATGTACCCTCTGCTCCTCCATCAATCCCCACATACCATGACCAAATGAACCCTCTTAAACTTTGAGTAAAAGTTGAAATTTGCATCTTGTCCTTTTAGAATTGAAAATATTTTCTTCTCTCACAGAATATATCCCTACCAGTTCTCCTTTCTCCATTTATCACAGTTCCCTACCTCCCTTGTCACCCAGGTCCACTCTTCTCCCCCATTTCCTCTTGAGCAAAGAGCAGGTCTTCAAAAGATGAAAGTCAAACAGGACAAAGATAGAGTAAGACATGGCAAAAGGCCTCAGCCTGATGCTGGACAAGGCAGCCCAAGAGGAGGAAAAGAGTCATTTAATTTGCTTCTGTCAGGCATTCTGTCACAATAAAACCAAAGTCGACAACACTGGCTAAATTCCCCAGTTTTGAGAAACTCTCAGACATGCTGCTCTCCGTCTTGGTCACCATGTTCCCTTCTTTTCTAGTGCTTTCAGGAAGGTCTTCTTTATTCAGCAGTTAGAAGACATAATCCAATTACCCAAGAAATTATTGCATCAATATATGAATTTAAAAGGGTCATCACTGGTCCTCATACTCAAAGGGTTTTTGTAAAATGGAAGTGACAATAAAATTAGCACCTATCATTCCAAGATTTCACTTTAACAAAAATAATTTCAAATATTCTGTATCTTAACAAAACAGGAGAGCCCAAAAAGTTTCTTTATACTTTGGAATCACATGTAGTTACCATGTTTGGCCATGGAGCTAGATGTTTTGATTCTAGACAGGGTCACCCAGTCCGTGTGTGCCACTCCACCACAACTCCAATGGGAAGTGTATGTGATGACTAAAAATTGAGGACCAAGAATGGCAGGGCTGGTTACTTCTAGAGAAATGTGATTTAGAAAATTCCCTGGTAAAGATAGGAGGACTAACTGTATGAAAACAAATGTTAAAGAATCAAAGCATTTTTTTATTCATTTTTTTTCTATTAAAAATGCTTTTCATTTTACATAACAACCCCAGTTCCCCATCACTCCCCTTCTCCTGCCCCCCAACCTCCTCCCATTCCCCATTCCCTCATCCACTCCTCAGAGGAGTAAAGCCTTCCTTGAAGGGTCAACAAGGTCTGGCATACCACCTTGAGACAGGACCAACACCCCCTTCACTCCCGCCCTGTATCAAACCTGAGCAAGGTATCCCACCATAGGGAGTGGGCCCCAAAACTCCAGTTCCTGCACCTGGGATAGGTCTTGGTGCCACTGACAGCCACCCCTTTCCTCACAAACAGATCAAGCCATGTAACTGTCACCCTCATTGAAAGTGTCTAGTTAGATCCCATGCCGGTTCCCCAACTGTCAGTCCGTAGTCCAGGAGCTCACACTATCTCAGGTCAGCTGTCTTTGTGGTTTCCCCATCATGCTCTTGACTCCCCTTGTTCATAGGTCCCTTCTCCCTCTCTTCAACTGAACTCCAGGAGCTCAGTTCAGTGCTTGATTGTGGGTCAGAGCATTTTCTTCCATCAGTTGTTTGTATTTAACATGTCTCCTTTCAGCAGTGTCACTGTTATAGAAGAATCGTGGTGTGTGTGTGTGTGTGTGTGTGTGTGTGTGTGTGTGTGTGTGTGCATGCATGCATGTATAAGTGAGTGCATGTGTGTTTGTGTGTGTGCATATGTACATTTGTGTGTGTTTACTCATGTGTGTAGGTTTGTATTATAGGTGTGTGAATATGTGGCGTGTTCTGCAGACTTCTATAGTCTCCAAAAAGGACAGCAGAGCAGCTTTCTGAAGGAACCGAATAGCTAGGAAGTTTTCTTCTTTCTTGGTCCTTTACTTCTTTCCATTGTTTTCCAGTACCTAAAGAGTTCCACCTGCATAAGCACACACAATAGGACATTTAATCTTACTGTGAACATATGGGAAAGGGGTGACTTTTAAATGAGGATGGCCTAGTTTATGTCTACACATGTCAAAATGGATAGAATATATAAATCCAAAAGTTGACTAAGTTAATGGGAAAGGTAAACAATATTTAATGTTGGTTTAGAATTCATACTCATCTCATTACCAATCAACCTAACAAGAACTCTGGAACACAAGCAGTAATGAATTTCTGTTTTACAATCTGTTAATTTTTAATTCCTATGTGTTTATCTTCATGTATGTCTTTACACAACATTCATGCATGCAGTGCCCACAGAGATGAGAAGAGGCACCATATCCTCTCAAACTGGAGTTTTGAACAAACAACTGTGAAATGATACGGAAGCTGAAGCTGGGTCCTCTACAAAAGCAGCCACTGCTCTTAATGATTGAGCCATTGCTTCAGGCACTGTTCCTTAAATATGGCTGCAACTAATGCACTCTTCTGCACTGTTACACTCCAGTTCAATAAAATGACTGGATATTACCAAGAAAATTTACTAGACTATAAGAACTGTCTCCATCAAAGGAACATAGATATCACTTTGATGTTCTCCATAAACAGACAGTAAAAGGGTATCATTTTTACTGTATTGTACAAGACAATGCCCTGACCTTGCCTCAGATACAATATAATAGAACTTTAAGAGACAAAGATACACCTAAAAAGTGATCTCATCAATGAACTGTCTGAAGGGGCTCTTAAGTACAGGTTCTTCCTGGGTGGATCAGAGAGAGGGTTTCTTATAGACTAACTTGCATTTGAAGTCTATGTTCTTATTAGACAATGCAGTGATTGTACAAGGGCATGTTAATGCCTAGTGGTTGAGAAAATAATTCTGACTATAGTACATTTAGCTGAGTCAACAGCTGTCTAAAAAATTTGGGTCCCCGGAGAAACAATTTAAAGTGAGGGAGAGGCATAAAACAAATAAAATATGTAAGCCTGTGCTGTGCTCCCATTACCCAGGAGACAGGAGTCTGGAAAAGTTTCATATCTGACTGAAATGCAAAACAGAAAAAATACCAAGCATGGTTTCCCCACTGTTCTTAGAACTGTTGCGGTGTCCCCTCCGAGTCAATGCC
This sequence comes from Microtus pennsylvanicus, assembly GCF_037038515.1. Classification (NCBI taxonomy): domain Eukaryota; kingdom Metazoa; phylum Chordata; class Mammalia; order Rodentia; family Cricetidae; genus Microtus; species Microtus pennsylvanicus. The sequence continues at coordinate 67,088,883 of NC_134586.1, read as the reverse complement.
TCATATATCTCCAGGGAATCACACTGCAGAGTTTGGTATTTGGGATTACTTTTGGTAGAATTATGTAAAAGTCAGAAAAACTTGCTCTGTGTTGAGGTTGGAAAGAACATTCTAGTTGGAGAGAGATTTTCTAGAGTTTTCCAGTGTTTTGATGTTGTCACTGAATTCAAGGCTAAAAACTGATAGGGATATCAAAAATGTCCCTGACAAGCTATGATGATTACATTTGTGACTCTATAGTTGTAATTAACAGGAGTCAGGAAAGCCCAGAATAAAGGTATTTATTTGGGGAAAAACTCACGATAGAGACCTGTTGTCCTCTGTGGATGCTGGAAGCTGCAACCAGAATCCCAACCACCTCCCAACAGAGAGATCATGCTTTTTGTCTGTGCTTAACAGACCACACATATTACCTCAGACCACGCCTTAATAGGTTGATACCCAAAAAGTTATTGGGTAAATAAATTCCTAAAACACCTCCTTGTTTTTTTTCTAAATAAGAGGCTTCTAAATCTAATACAAAACTATATACAATAAGAACAAATATCAAGTATTTTCCAGGATAAACAAAACGCAGAAACAGACACAAAAATAGAACTACAACCAACATGAACAAAATCAAGCAAGAAACACATGGTAAATGTCCAGTCCAAGGTAATTAGCAAATAACAGAGATTATTTCAATAGTTGTTACTTCCTGATAAATCTAAGCCTTAAACTAAAAGTATTTGGCTAGGTTATGAGAGTAAAGTAGCTATGACTGTCTAGTTTTCAACCCTATCAAAGATTTGAGAAAGGAAATACTATTACCCAAGTAAGCAAGAAGTATAAGGTAACAACTTCAAAAAGGTGCAAGAAATGACAGATAGTTGGCTACCTGGGAAATCACCCTAAGTTCCATTTGCAACTTTAGAGCAAATAACTTTGGCTAAGACCTAAACTATGTGAAAATCATTTTCTGAGGCGAAAAATTTTGAAAGATTTTTTTTTTCAAAGGCACTTCTTGCTTAGTGTTATTTAAGTTAAGCAATCAAGACAAGGTGAGCTGAAAACAAGTATCATTCAAACATAAAAATAGAAATAGCACATTTTGGTATTTAGAATGTCTTTCCCTCAACAGAAATATTTTAATAAGATTCTAAAATCCTTTTTCTTTTTTAAAATTTATTATATTTTATTTATTTATTTATTAAAAAAATTGTTAAAAATTTCCACCTCCTCTCATTTCCCTCCAGTCCTCCATCCCCCTCCCCCCCCTCCATTCCAAAGAGCAGTCAGTGTTCCCTGTCCTGTGGGAAGTCCATGGTCCTCCCACCTCCATCCAAGTCTAGGAAGGTGAGCATCCAAAAAGACTAGGCTCCCACAAAGCCAGTAGATGCTGTAGGATCAAAACCCAGTGCCATTGTCCTTGGCTTCTCAGTCAGCCCTCATTGAGAGCCACGTTCAGAGAGTCCAGTTTGATCACATGTTCCATCAGTCCCAGTGCAGTTGGCCTGGGTGAGCTCCCAGTAAATCAGCCCCACTGTCTTAGTGGGTGGGCGCACACCTCGTAGTCCTGACTTCCCTGCTCATGTTCTCGGGGGTGAGGGTGGGGTGGGAGTAAGGGGAGATGGGGAGAAAAGTGAGAAAGGGGAGGATGGGGAGAATTTAATAGATTTAAAAAAAATCCAAATTCCCACTCTCTCCCCTTCTCCCATTCCCTCCACATACCCTCCCACCCCACCCCCATCTAATTCTTAGTGAGGGTAAGGCACATTACTTTGTGGAAGGTCCAAGGCCCTCCCTACTATATCTAGGCTGAGCAAGGTATACATCCATACACATTAGGATCCCTAAAAGCCAGTGAATGCAGTAGGGATAAATCCTGGTACCACCGCCAGTGGCCCCTCAGTTTGGCCCAGCCATGCATCTGTCAACCACATTCAAAGGGAATAGTTTGGTCCTATGCTTGTTGCTCACAGTCTGACTGAGGTTAGTGAGATTCCATTAGCTCAGGTAGACTGTTTCAGTGGGTGAACCCATCATGATCTTGACTTCTTTGCTCATATTCTCATTCCTTTCATTCTTCAACTGGACTTTGGGAGCTCAATTTAGTGCTGCAATGTGGGTCTCTGCCTCTGTTTCCATCAGTTGCAGGATGAAGTTTCTATGATAATATTTAAGATAAGCATCAGTCTGATTACAGGGCAAGATCGGGCCTTCTCTCCTCTATTGCTTAGGGTCTTAGGCGGGGTCCTCCTTGTGGGTTCTTGGGCATTCCTCTAGATCCTGGTTTTGGTTAAGCCTGTAATGGCTCTCTCAATCAAAATATCTCTTTCCTTGCTCTCATCTCTGTCCTTCCTACATCTTGAATATCCCATTTCCTTAAGTTCTCCTCAACCCTACCCTTCTCTCCCCCTCTTTCCTTGATAGCCTCCCTTCTACCTTCCACACCCCTGCTCACAATTTTGTCAGGTGATCTTTTCTGTTTCCAACTTCCAGGTGGATCTATATGTTTTCCTTTGGGTTTACCTTATTACTTAGGTTCTCTAGGATCATGAACTATAGGCTCAATGTTCTTTGTTTATAACTAGTATCCACTTTTGAGTGAGTACATACCATATTCATTTTTTGGATCTGGGTTACCTCACTCAGGATAGTGTTTTCTAATTCCATCCATTTGTATGCAAAATTCAAGATGTCATTATTTTTTTTTCTGGTGAGTAGTACTCTAATGTGTAAACGTGCCAAATTTTCTTTTTTCTTTATCCATTCTTTGGTTGAGGGGCATCTAGGTTGTTTTCAGGTTTGGGCTATTAAGAATAATGCTGCTATAAACATAGTTGAACAAATGCTTTTGTAGTATAATTGAGCATCTTTTGGGTATATGCCCAAGAGTGGTATTTCTGGATCCTGAGGTAGGTTGATTCCCATTTTTTTGAGAAACTGCCATACTGATTTCCAAAGTTGTTGTACATATTTGCATTCCCACCAGCAATAGATAAGTGTTCCCCTTACTCTACATCTTCTCCAGCATAAGTTATCATTAGTGTTTTTCATCTTAGCCATTCTGACAGGTGTGAGATGGATGGTATCTGAGTTATTTTGATTTGCATTTCCCTGATAGCTAAGGATGTTGAACATTTTCTTAAGTATCTTTTGACCATTTGAGATTCTTCTGTTGAGAATTCTCTGTTTACTTCTGTATGCCATTTTTGAATTGGATTATTTAGAATTTTAATGTCTAATTATTTTTGTTCTTTATATATTTGTGAGATCAGTCCATTGTCTGATCTGGTGTTGGTTAATATCTTTTACCGTTCAATAGACTGCCTTTTTGTCTTATTATCTATGTCCCTTGCTTTACTGAAGCTTCTCAGTTTTGGACGTCCCATTTATTTATTTTTGCTCTCAGTGTCTGTGATTCTGGGGCTTTATTTAGGAAGCCAAACAATAAGGGAACTTCTGGAGGCATCACCATCCCTGACATCAAGCTCTATTACAGAGCTACTGTAATGAAAACAACTTGGTATTGGCATAAAAACAGAGAGGTTGATGAATGGAATGTAATCAAGGACCCAGATATTAATCCACATACCTATGAAAACCTGATTTTTTACAAAGAAGCTAAAATTATACCATGAAAAAAAAAGAAAGCATCTTCAACAAATGGTGCTAGCAGAACTGGATGTCAACATGTAGAAGAATGAAAATAGATCCATATCTGTCACCATGCACAAAACTCAAGTCCAAATGGATTAAAGACCTCAATATCAATCTGACCACACTGAATCTGATAGAAGAGAAAATGGGAAGTAGTCTTCAATGCATGCCCACAGGGGACCACTTCAAAAGACTTTTTTAACCTATTTTTGCATGTTTTGGTAGTCAGTTTTGCTTGTATCCTGCTTGTCCAGTTTGGACAGAGGCTACTGTCAATAGTTGAGGCAAGGACAATTCTTTGCCCAGGAATAGTTTGGTGCTGTCATAAGCAATCATGTCTCACATCAACAGAATCCTGAGTTACTTAAATGCTGTACCATTCCTTGAAGTATATGAAGGTTTTCTATCTGTGAAGGGTACAATACCTGTGCATCTGGAGAACCTGACTAGCCTAACTATAAATATAGCAAACATGGGTGACTATTAACCTGCAATTCTTAATAACTATATAGTTTAAAGATTAAGGCTTCACGTTATAAAAATAAACCATCTTTAAACAGATGTGCAACAAATTTGGACTAAGACCTTGAGATGTGAAATGTGTGTGTGTGTGCATGTGTGTATACATGTGTGTATGTTGATCAGAGGTAGAAATGTATAATGCAATATTGATGTGGGAGTGTCATATATCAATCTGTTGATTTCATTGGTTAAGCAATAAAGAAACTGCTAGGTCCATTTGATAGGCCCACCCTTAGGTGGGTGGAGTAAACAGAACGGAAGGCTGGGAGAAAGAAGCTGAGTCAGGAGTCGCCATGATTCTCCTACTCCAGGCAGACGCAGGTTAAGATCATTCCTGGTAAGCCAGCTCGTGGGCTACAGCAGATTAATAGAAATGGGCTAGTCCAGGTGCGAGAGTTAGCCTAGAAGAGGCTAGATAGAAATGGGCCAGGCAGTGTTTAAAAGAATACAGTTTCCATGTAATTATTTCACGTAAAGCTAGCTGTGCGGGCGGCTGGGTGCTGGGGACGCAGCCCGCCGCTCCTTATTTCAACACAATATGATAAATATATCATAATATTGCATCAATATACAAAATATCTTAAGCAGAGGTAGAAATAGGCATGCAAACAATATTACAAAATTACCCTGAAAATTGCAAAAATATTGTAATCAGAAATAGAAGTCTACTCAATATAATAAATATAATTTTAATTTGTATTAATATACAAATTATCTTAGGAATCCAAAGATAATTTTACATAATTATCAATATACAAGAATCTATATCAATGTAAATTGTCTATAACTAATAGATCATAAGTACATATACTACTCTACCTGTTATCCTATCCCATCCATTCCTCGCACCTTTTTTTCCAAATAAGATTTCTGTGTATACTGTATATTCAGCCCCAACTCTGTGAAAGTTATAATCAAGTTCTAACGGATAACAATTGCAGACAACATGACTTTAATTATTTCACTTTTCTGCATTTGTGATTGAATTCAGGGCCTTAAGGATGTTAGGAAAGTACTTTACCCCTTATCTGAATCCCCAGGCTTTAGTTCTTTAATTTCAATGTTACATCTATATGTGCATTACTATACTTTCTCAGAAAAATATGAAATAAAAAATCTTTATTAATTGGAGAACTTTTGGAAAATATCAAAATTCTGTAAATTTGGAAATATTCATTTCTATATTTAGCACACACACATATATATTTGAAGCTATTTCATCAAAAATTATGATTTCATGTATAAAATTAGTTAATACAATAACACATATGCACACATATATATTATTCCTCAAAATCAGGAGGCTAAATTTATTTTTCTTAACAAAATTCTCCATAAATTCTGCAGAGAATATGGTGGAAAAATGAAAATGCCCTGAGTGGCTGAAGACAGAAATATTAAACAGTCCTTCTTGTGATGTATTTCAAGTGCAGTGGGAAAGCAAGAACTGATTTACAATTACTGTTTGTAAAAGACAGACTGTTTTGATTGTGTATATTTTGATTGCATATATATGAGGCTCCTTACAAAGTCTCAAAGAAAAAGGCGGAATTGAAGGGGCTTCTGCCTGTAACTCTCTTTTGGCTTCCTTGGGCAGCTGTATGCACATGACACATGTGTGTTCATATAGGCACACACACACACACACACACAGAGAGAGAGAGAGAGAGAGAGAGAGAGAGAGAGAGAGAGAGAGAGAGAGAGAGAGAGAGAGAGAGACTATAAAATTAAATATGTTTTTAAAGTAGAATCTGTAGACTTGGATGGTTGATGAACCAATTCTATGTACAGAAATGAGATGCTTCATTCAATTGCAAGGCGTTTATACAGCAGGTGTTAGCACTGTTGGTGATCTTCGCATTAGATGACATGGGAAGGTGCTGCACTTTTGTGAAACTGGGATATTGATTTGAGACCCTCTGCTTTTATGATCCAAATGGGAAGACTGGGGCATGCACAGCATGACTGAATGATATTTGTATATAGAAAAAATACAAACCTCAAGACCTTGCTGGATGAAATGATTGTGTGTTGGGAAGAATGCATGAGGAAAATGATGATGGTCAAATGAGAATTCTAAATTCATCATACGTATTAATAGGATTTAGTTCATATATGAGAAGATAACTATGTCCTCTTTAGAATTTGTTCTAATTATTTTCATGGATGGAAAGGCCAATAGAACTCAATAGGGAAGCGTAGCAACTGTACTAAAGTTATTATCAAATGAGCAAGGTATTTTTGATGTCTTACTCTCTTGAACACATTTCATGGTTCTTTTGTAGACTTCAATGTCATAACTCCTTTGTTCTTAAGAACAAACACTGTAACTTCCTTTGTTTTGACATGTAAGTTTGACCCATTCTCAAACACAGAGTTGGCCTTTCAGATATATGTTATCAGCCGCACCTTTCAAGTAGTCCTTTAAAGTTTGATAACTTTTGACTATATGATCTTTTCCCCACCCACACAGAAGATGCACATACAATGTGAAAGCAATTCTCAGCAGAGTCCAAAATTACCAAAATATTCTGCAGATATAATAGCTCATCCTCTCATCTAATGCAAAATCTTTGAATAATGTTGGTAAAAATACTCATGTTTCTTAGAATAAGCAATGAAAATACCAAAGACACAAATCAAATAAGGAATTAATGTAAAGGAAATCACCTGCTTAGTGAATAATACTTCCTACAAATCAAAAGATAAGTTCTTTGGGTACCTAGCTTTCCTTTCCAGTACCAAAGAACACCATATTCTTTATCAGTGTGGGTTCCCTAGAGGAGCAGAATTGATAGAATAGATACATATTGAAGGGGGATTAGATTGCTTTATGTAATTTGGTTCAGAAAGTCAAACAATATCTGTCTTACCTTGGGGTGGATGAGAAACCAGTAATTGTTCCATCCACAAGGCTGGATTTTTTAAGCAGTCTAAGCCTGGCACTAAAAATATGGAGAATTCCTGGAAAGCCACTTGTCTTCAGTCTGAATCAGAAGCCAGAGAGAATGTGTTATGTAGCAGGAGAAGCAACAACAGTTGAATAACCTTTCCAGTGAAAAGTGACATAATGAGTCTGGAAACATGACATAAGCATAATTTTTGCTCCCATGTCCTTTTATCTGCATTCCCAGCATATTTGTGGTTGGTCTTCTCACTTCAGATAATTTGATCAAGAAACTCCTTACTGGTGTACCCAGAAACTTATCTTTTAAAAGATACCATGTCTAGCTCAGGGACAACCAACATTAGCAACAACCACAATGTCAACTTAAGTAAATCTTGCAGCAGAGTGGTCACCAGAACCGAAGTTATGGAAACTCAAAGAACTTGGAACATTGTCTATTTTAACACCCAAAATTAAATAAAATAAAAAGACAGCAAGAATCATTCTGTGCCTAGACATATTTAATTGAGTTATAATTACAATAAGATAGAATTAAAGTATAAATACAACTGATAACATTTAGAAGGACAATTTAAAAAACTATCAGTAAAGAATGAATGAAATGAGTAAGAAGACCTCAAAAATATAAGAGAAAAAATAATCTGGCTTCAAAAAGGAGGAAAGAAAAAGAATTTTTAATCCTAGGTATTTTATGGAAAATGATATTGTATAAGTACACCAAGTTGATAAAAATTAACCTTTCTGCAGATAAATAGGGTAAGCTTTCAGGAATTTAAACTAGCGAGTTGAACAAGTACAACAGTGGACATGCTAATGTGGACTTAGGAAGCAGAGTGAGTCCTCAACCCTACCTACACAAAGAAATGCAGTCAACTAAGAAAAACAGAATGTGAGTAATAATTTCCCCAGGGATGAGCACACCAATTGGTTCTCCAATACCAAGTGGGCAGCCCCAAAAACTAATGACTTAATGAATGTTTACATTAATGAACAATTAATGAAATAGAGGCCATACATTTTAAAACAAACAAGGTTCATTTGGAGGGAGGAAAGAGAAGGGGGAAATGATTTAATTGTTGTACAATCTCAAAAAATAAAAGAAAATTAATTTTAAATAGTAGTTAAGTATTCCACTGTCTTGATTCCTCAGTGGTATAGATGGCAAACTCTTTTACAGAGTTGTTACAGGGCATTGAAGCTTCAGTATACATAGTTATAAAAAGACAACTTTTATCCAGGTCTAGTAAGGTGAGCATCCAAACTGCCTAGGCTACCGCAAAGCCAGTACCAGGGAGGGGGACTTGATTGGGGGAGGGGGAGGGAAGTGGGAGGCAGTGGCGGGGAAGAGAGAGAAATCTTTAATAAATAAATAAATTCAAAAAAAATTCAAAAAGAAAGCTTTCAACTCCAACACTGCTTGGAAATATGCCTATTTGTGTGAAAGTAGTTTTAAAGCATGGTATTTATCCGTGGCACACCCAGTTAAGTAGTCAAATAGCCACGAGCAATACATCTTAAACAATCTGATATTCTCCTCCCATACAGGAACTGAAACCTGCACAACTTCCCTAGGACCTCAGAAGTCATCTTGATTGCAGTCAATATTCCTTTTTCAGTTTCACGATAGCCACAAATAGCATAAAATATCTTGGGGTAACTCTGACCAAGGAAGTGAAAGATCTATTTGAAAAGAACTTTAAGTCTTTGAAGAAAGAAACTGAAGATGACACCAGAAAATGGAAGGATCTCCCTTGCTCTTTGATTGGGAGGATAGTAAAAATGGCAATTCTACCAAAAGCAATCTATAGATTCAATGCAATCCCTATCAAAATCCCATCAAAATTTTCAGGAGGATGCCTATATGTTTTTCTTTGGGTTCTCCTTATTTAGCTTCTCTAGTATCACTAATTATAGGCTCAATGTCCTTGGTTTATGACTAGAAACCAAATATGAGTGAGTACATCCCATGTTGCTCTTTTTGGGTCTGGCTTACCTCACTCAGGATAGTGTTTTCTATTTCCATCCATTTGTATGCAAAATTCAAGAAGTCCTTGTTTTTTATTGCTGAGTAGTACTCTAATATGTATATATTCCATACTTTCTTCATCCATTCTTCCATTGAAGGGCATCTAGGTTGTTTCCAGGTTCTGGCTATTACAAACAATGCTGCTATGAATATCGTAGAGCATATACTTTTGTTGTATGATAGGGCCTCTCTTGGGTATATTCCCAAGAGTGGTATTGCTGGATCCAGGGGTAGGTTGATCCCGAATTTCCTGAGAAACCGAAACACTGCTTTCCAAAGTGGTTGCACAAGTTTGCATTCCCACCAGCAATGGATGAGTGTACCCCTTTCTCCACAACCTCTCCAGCAAAGGCTATCATTGGTGTTTTTGATTTTAGCCATTCTGACAGGTGTAAGATGGTATCTTAAAGTTGTCTTGATTTGCATTTCCCTGATCGCTAAGGAAGTTGAGCATGACCTTAAGTGTCTTTTGGCCATTTGAAGTTCTTCTGTTGAGAATTCTCTGTTCAGCTCAAAGCCCCATTTTATAATTGGGTTGGGTAGCCTTTTGCGGTCTAGTTTCCTGAGATCTTTATATATTTTGGAAATCAGACCTTTGTCAGTTGCGGGGTTGGTGAAGATCTTCTCCCAGTTAGTGGGTTGCCTTTGTGTCTTAGGGACAGTGTCCTTTGCTTTACAGAAGCTTCTCAGTCTCAGGAGGTCCCATTTATTCAATGAGGTCCTTAATGTCTGTGCAGCTGGGGTTATACGTAAGAAGTGGTCTCCTGTGCCTATGTGTTGTAGAGTACTTCCCACTTTCTCTTCTATCAGGTTCAGTGTGTTCAGACTGATATTGAGGTCTTTAATCCATTTGGACTTGAGTTTTGTGCATGGTGATAGATATGGATCTATTTTCATTCTTCTACAGGTTGACATCCAGTTTTGCCAGCACAATTTCTCAAGGTCCAAATCAGGAGCAGAAGGAGAGAGAGCATGAGCAAGGAACTCAGGACCGCAAGGGGTAAACCCACACACTGAGACAATGGGGATGTTCTACTGGGAACTCACCAAGGCCAGCTGGCCTGGGTCTGGAAAAGCCTGGGATAAAACCGGACTCTCTGAACATAGCGGACAATGAGGACTAATGAGAACTCAAGAACAATGGCAATGGGTTTCTGATCCTACTGCATGCACTGGCTTTGTGGGAGCCTAGGCAGTTTGGATGCTCAACTTACTAGACCTGGATGGAGGTGGGGCTTCCTTGGACCTCCCACAGGACAGGGAACCCTGATTGCTTTTCGGGCTGGGGGGGGGGACTTAATTGGGGGAGGGGGAGGGAAAAGGGAGGCGGTGGCGGGGAAGAGACAGAAATCTTTAATAAATAAATGAATTTATAAAAAAAAAAAGATCCAAATGAGGAGCAGAAGGAGGGAGAACATGTGCAAGGAAGTCAGGACTACGAGAGGTGCACCCACCCACTGTGACAGTGGAGCTGATCTATTGGGAGCTCACCAAGACCAGTGGGACTGGGACTGAATAAGCATGGGATGAAACCGGACTTTCTGAACGTGGCAGACAATGAAGGCTGATGAGAAGCCAAGGACAATGGCACTAGGTTTCGATCCTAATACATGAACTGGCTTTGTGGGAGCCTAGCCTGTTTGTATGCCCACCTTCCTGGTCCTGGATAGAAGTGGGAGGACCTCGGACTTCCCGCAGGGCATGGAGTCTGGACTGCTCTACATTCTCAAGAGGGAGGGGGAATGGAGTGGGGGGAAGGGGGAGGGGAGGGGAGTGGGGAAGGAAGTGGGAGAGGGGGCGATGTGTGGGAGGGGGGGAGGGAAATGGCTTAATGTATTTCTTGTTCTTAAATCGTAATCAGATTAGTCTTTTAAAAGGTGCCATTGCTAACTGGGGGGAAACCAGACTCCACAAAAGGCCATTTCTCTTCTTTCCTACCTTTAAAAGAATGCTCATCAAACAAATGGCTGAATTTGCAGCCTTCTCTATGTCAAGGATTAGGCCTGGAGTGTCAGGACTTTCTTAAAGAGCATAAAGGAAACTGTCACTACTGAATCCACAAAAAAAAAAAAAAAAATATCCCATCAAAATTCTTCACAGATCTGGAGAAGACAATAATCAACTTTATATGGAAAAACAAAAAACCCAAGATAGCCAAAACAATCTTATACAATAAAGGATTGTCTGGAGGCATTACCATTCCTGACTTCAAACTCTATTACAGAGCTACAGTATTGAAAACAGCTTGGTATTGGCATAAAAACAGAGAAATCGACCAATGGAATCGAATAGAAGACCATGACTTTAAGCCACAAACCTATGAACACCTCGTTTTCGATAAAGGAGATAAAGTATACAATGGAAAAAAGAGAGCATATTCAACAAATTGTGCTGGCAAAACTGGATGTCAATCTGTAGAAGAATGAAAATAGATCCATATCTATCACCATGCACATAACTCAAGTCCAAATGGATTAAAGACCTCAATATCAGTCTGAACACACTGAACCTGATAGAAGAGAAAGTGGGAAGTACTCTACAACACATGGGCACAGGAGAGCACTTCCTACGTATAACCCCAGCAGCACAGACATTAAGGGCATTATTGAATAAATGGGATGTCCTGAGACTGAGAAGCTTCTGTAAAGTAAAGGACACTATCACTAAGACAAAAAGGCAACCCACTGACTGGAAGAAGATCTTCACCAACCCCGCAACTGACAAAGGTCTGATCTCCAAAATATACAAAGAACTCAAGAAACTAGCCAGCAAAAGGCTAATCAACCCAATCATAAAATGGGGCACTGAGCTGAACAGAGAATTCTCAACAGAAGAACTTCAAATGGCCAAAAGACACTTAAGGTCATGCTCAACTTCCTTAGCAACAAGGAAATGCAAATCAAGACAACTTTAAGATACCATCTTACACCTGTCAGAATGGCTAAAATCAAAAACACCAATGATAGCCTTTGCTGGAGAGGTTGTGGAGAAAGGGGTACACTCATCCATTGCTGGTGGGAATGCAAACTTGTGCAACCACTTTGGAAAGCAGGGTGGCAGTTTCTCAGGAAATTCAGGATCAACCTACCCTTGGATCTAGCGATACCACTCTTGGGAATATACCCAAGAGAGGCCCTATCATACAACAAAAGTATATGCTCTACGATATTCATAGCAGCATTGTTTGTAATAGCCAGAACCTGGAAACAACCTAGATGCCCTTCAATGGAAGAATGGATGAAGAAAGTATGGGATATGTACATATTAGAGTACTACTCAGCAGTAAAAAACAAGGACTTCTTGAATTTTGCATACAAATGGATGGAAATAGAAAACACTATCCCGAGTGAGGTAACCCAGACCCAAAAAGAGAAACATGGGATGTACTCACTCATATTTTTTTTTCTAGCCATAAATAAAGGACATTGAGCCTATAATTAGTGATCCTAAAGAAGCTAAATAAGAAGGTGAACCCAAAGAAAAACATATCAGGCAATGAAAGTAGACAGAGACAGAGACCCACATTGGAGCACTGGACAGAAATCTCAAGGTCCAAATCAGGAGCAGAAGGAGAGAGAGCATGAGCAAGGAACTCAGGACCGCGAGGGGTGCACCCACACACTGAGACAATGGGGCTGATCTATTGGGAACTCACCAAGGACAGCTGGCCTAGGTCTGAAAAAGCATGGGATAAAACCGGACTCGCTGAACATAGCAGACAATGAGGACTACTGAGAACTCACGAACAATGGCAATGGGTTTTTGATCCTACTGCAAGTACTTTCTTTGTGGGAGCCTAGGCAGTTTGGATGCTCACCTTACTAGACCTGGATGGAGGTGAGTGGTCCTTGGACTTCTCACAGACCAGGGAACCCTCATTGCTCTTTGGGCTGTCGAGGGAAGGGGACTTGATTGGTGGAGGGAGAGGGAAATGGGAGGTGTTGATGGGGAGGAGGCAGAAATCTTAAATAAATAAATAAATAAATAAATAAATAAATAAATAAATAAATAAGTAAATAAAAATTTCCCTTTTCAGGAGAACAACAGTGTTATAATTTTCATATTCATTCTTTCATTTTCCTTCTGTTTTATTGCCTAGGTTTATAACATAGATATGCATTTAAAAATTGCCCCACCCACATTTACTCTTCAAATGAATGCAGTAGAAGGAACTATTATTTAATATCTGAGACGTCTTTATCTTTTTTTTTGTTTGAACAATGATTTATGGTATGTTTTTATAGAGTTCCATAGCTAACCCATTTATCTCTCCAAAGGCTTTTGAATTTATCTATGGCTACTCTAAATAATATAATAATGTATATCTTTTTTGTAAGCACCAGCATCCTGTGTGGCACGTAACACATGAAACTGTCATTGTGTGATATCTAGTGCAGTCATCTCTCCATGTACCTGAGGATGCTTGGCTCCAATAATCTGTAGATGCTTAAGCCCCTTGTACAATATAACATTGTATTCAGATATAAAATTCACACATCTTTAAGAGATCTTAAAAAACGCAGGCAATACCAAACGTAAAGTGAAAGAGAAAGCTGTCTCATGATATGTAGAAAATAATGATAAGAAAAAAAACTTTATCTCTTTCTCAGAGGTGCAATTAATTTCTCCAAACATCTTTTGTCTCTGAGTGTGTCAATCACAGGTGCAAAATCCACTTAGAGAGAGAGCCATGTAACAAATTTCAGTCTGTTAAGATTTCCAGGAATTTGTACAGATTTTTAAACATTTTGCTGCTCATTTTTATTCATGCAGTTTGTGAAGAGACTGATAAAATTCTTGGAATTTTTGTTTTACTAGATTGCACACATTTGACTATAAAATGCCATCTTTCAAAAACATTCATCATTAACATCATGTGTGGTAAATGTATGCTCTGTGCATGGCTCATCCATTCTCCCTGTGGATAGAATGCATGGGAACTATAATTTTTCCATTTTACTGTTTTCAAATTTATCAACTTTTATGTCAGACATAACTATAGTTTTGTCATTCAACAATAAGTCTATAATTCATATGAATGAATTTCTAAAATACCATAAATGGCTTCAGTTTGATTTTTATGTTTTAATTACATATACACCTGTGTTGTAGTAAGAGCGATGGGACTGCGTCCCCAGCACCCTAGCCGCCTGGCTAGCTTATGCCCCGAAATAACAACACACAAATTGTATTCATTTAAACACTGCTTGGCCCATTTCTATCTAGCCTCTTCTAGGCTAATTCTCACATATTAATTTAGCCCATTTCTAATTCATCTTCATAGCACCTCTAGGTGCGCTTACCAGGAAGATTCTAGCGTACGTCCATCCTGGGTCGGAGCTTCATTGCGTGTGCCTCAGAGAGCAGAGCTATCCCTGGAGAGGGGAGCATGGCCTCTCTGCTCCAGAGAGCAGAGCTGTCGAGTCTGGGCTCACTTCCTCTTCCTCCCAGCATTCTGTTCTGTTTACTCCACCCACCTATGTTTTAACCTATGAGGGCTAAGCAGTTTCTTTATTACTTAACCAATGAAATCAACAGATTGATATATGACACTCCCACATCACACCTGCATACATATAAGAAGACAGAGAGATAGAGAGAAAGACAAAGACAGAGAGAAACAGAGAGTTTGTCATCAGATCATTTTTATAAACCACTTATAGATAATATTTTGTTATAATATAGTTTTTGAATCAGAAATAGAGCATATAAACTATTTTTAAATGTTTTGTGATTTCTCTCTTTCTTTATATGCCTTACTCTCATTTCACTATATTTAGCTCTGAGGCTCTTTTGGACATTTTAACTGCTCTTTTTAACACATATATAAACTGTACTATATCATACTATATCATATCATATCATATATATCATATATAGTTATTACTATAGATCAACATCTGTGTTCAACTTAGTTTCTGAAGCCTGGTAACAATTTTAAGAGCACTTGACGTGTCTTTGAACTTTTTCAAACATGGTCTCAGCACCAGTGAATGGGTGTTTAACACTTTACTTATCAGTTTTTTCTCCTAATTAGGAATTGAGAGAAATAAATTCAATATTTATTATCCTATAAATATGTTGCATCTGATGTTATCATTCATGACACAAGTGACCCAAGGTCGGTTTCATGAGGGTGGTGGTGGGTGAACTGAGGCCCCATGCGTACCCTGGCTGCTGAGAGACAGACAGACATGCCATTCAGAGAGAGCTTGTGTATAGAGTTTATTTAGTGGGTATTTGGAGAAATTAAGTGTAAGAGTTTATGGGAGGGGAGAAAGGAGGAAAGAGAACAACAGAAAAAAAGAAGAAAAAGAGAGAGAGAGACAGAGACAGAGACTGCCTCCTCAGGGGAACGGCAAACAGAGAGAGAGAGAGAGAGAGAGAGAGAGAGAGAGAGAGAGAGAGGGAGGGAGGGAGAGGACATGGAGAAAGGGTGAGATTGGGAGTGGGTGGGGTTTGTCTCTTAAAGAGACCAGGTACCCAGGTGACAGGGCAAGCCAGCAGATAACAGCATCTGATATTAAATGCCTATGATTATTTAGAGAAAGATTTTCAAGTTTTTATTGTGAATTTGTAAAGCTTTTGGTTACTAGTGACATGTTTTTCACAAATCAAAAAAAAAAAAAAAAGATACTACATGTTTTCTCACACCTCCTTCTTGTGTGATGTAGAGTATTGCTGTGAGCTATGAGAGGCCCTGGCTGATGAGAAACTTGGTGAGGCTTCTGTTTGGCCCCCAAACACAAATCTGCACTTCCATTATACTTACTCTTATCAAGTACGCAGGGGTTGTGTTTATAAATTGTATTACTCAAATTTTTCACAATCTGATTTTCTGTCTATCCCACAGGTTGATATGAAATCTATCCAAAAGGCTCAAATTACTCCTGAAAAATGTACACTGCTCTTTTTAATTTTCACTGTAGTGTTTTACTACTTAACTACTGGATAAATTAATTTTTATTTTGTATGTTTCAGCCAACCGGTATTTTTACCATTTCCTATCAACCAATCCTATCTGTAAATTCCAGCCTCTGGCCTCCATCTTTAGAGGCCTCTCCCCTATGCCCCTCACACCTTGACCCCCCCCCCCCCCAGAAAAGATTAAGATCACTCCCACACACTATTTAAACTGCTCTCCAGAAAATAAACTCTCTGTTTTCCCTTCTCCTCTCCAGTGATCACCTTGGTGACTTTCCATTCCTTCATGGAGACACGGGAGTACAAGTATCTAATTAAACCTGGATATCTTTTAATCTGGCTTGATTTGGCTTGATTGGGACTATTTTGTGTTGGCAGAAAGCTCACATTAGAAAATATTCCTAACATATTGGAGGTCCCATGAGAGAGGGGGGAGCTTTCCCGCAGGCCCACTGCCATGACTTGGAAGCACCCTTATCCCCCGAGCTCTCCATGCCAGGCTAAAACTGGCTCCCGGGCTAGAGTGGCTGCGTCTTGGTGAGTCCCTTTTTCTTGTCATACTACTAGGTGTTTGTGTAGGGATAAGTCCCGCCCCTTAGGGGGCGTGTTCGCCTCGGGCTAATGTCTGCCTATAAATTTGGCGAGCGTGCTCCTAGCTCTCTCTTCTGCTTTCCTGGTCTCCTCGGGAACGGTGGTTCTGTAAGTCTATTTCTACATTAAAACTATATATATTTTTACAAGCTGTCTGCATTCGTTTACGCCGCTACATTTTTGAGGTACCTTTTCATGTTTAATTTTTTCGATTATAAGCCTTTTGTGAAATAAGTGGTCTGCAACAAAAGCCTGATCCAAGGGGCAAAAAGCTGAGATTTCGCTGAGGTGGACTTTGTTTTTTTTTTTTTTTTTTTTGCGGCGGGGCGGGGGGGGGGGATGCCTAACATTCAACTTCCACAGCCCTGTTATAGCCCAAGAGCTAGAACTATTTTGGCGAAAGCACTGTAATAAACTTTAGCCACACAACTGGGCATAGACTTTTAAAATGGGCATTTGCAATTCAAAGCCAGATCTACTATCACCCCTGGGATGCTTCTTACAAAATCTTTATAAATTGGGACTGTCTGATATTATCTGTTCCGAGCAGCTCATTTCTCAATGCACTAAGATTTAGCATCAATACAATCTTGAGAATGGGATGTGATGGCCAACAGAAGGAAACCTTGAGTTTACTGCCCTCTGAGACCTAGAAAATTTTTGTTGCCCTGGGGACAAATGAATGTCCATGGTTTCTGGGCTCTGTGCTCTTGTTCCTCCCTCAGTAGCCAGTGCCTTGCAGCATTGGTCTTAATTGCTAGGATCATGGCACCTCCAGATTCCAGGCCATCTGGAAGTTGGGCTCTTGATAGTTAGTCTTGACCATGCAGCCAGAGGCACTGGCCCCTCCTGACTCACTCAAACCCTTACTACCCAACTCCCTCCTGTGGAGTGACATACTCCACATTCCTCTCCTTACCCACCCTCACCTGCCATCCCACTAGCCAAATCAGAACTTCAAGGTCAAATTTCCCCTTACCCACCTTCCTCCCACTCTCCTCCTACCCATCTTCCTCCCCTTGGACCCTCTATGCACCCTGGACTAGCCCCTCCCAGTCTTCCCCTGTCTCCTCTCAAAGAAGATTCCACCATCACTCCGCCCTTCTCTACCCTCTCTGGGAAGTGACAGGAGTTGATGGAGTAATTAAAGTCTAGATTCCCTTTTCTCTTCCAGATGTCTCTCAGACAGAAAAGTGGCTAGGTTCCTTTTCTGCTAATTCTTCTGCTTATATTAAAGAATTCATTATTTGTCCCAGGCCTTTGATCTAGCCTGGCATAACTACTATGTCCTCCAAGCATCTACTCTCACTCTTGAGAAGCAAAGTAGGAGTCAGTCAGCAGCTAGACAAAATGCAGACCATACTCATTTGGTAGACACTATGTGCCAACCAGAGAACCACACTGGGACTACCAAGGTGGCCAAAGTGGTCCAAGCCTTAGCAGATGTCTTAAGGCCACTGGAAGAGGGACAAGGGAACAAGGGAAGTCAACCATAAGGCTCCATCCTGGCAGAGCACAGCCTAAGTCAACCTCACAGGCAGGCTGCTTTAAGTATTGTCTAAATGACCATATGGTACGATAATGCCATGGGTCTTCTAAGAGGCCATGGCCTATCTGCCAGCAACCTGGACACTGTAAATCACAATGCCCCCGTGTGGGCTCATCCTCTGTGTCATGCCATGGAGGTCCAGCCTCACCAATATCAGCCAGTGAGACTGTGCCAGCCTTCAAACTTTCTAGCCTTGCAGAGGATGGACACAGCCCAGACTTGGTGATCCTGGTAATCATATCCGAGCCTCGGGTAATGCTCCAGGTAAGTCCATTACTTTTCTTTTGGATGCGGGAGCTACCTATTCTGCTTTAACATCTCACCTGGACCTTATGTTCCCCTCACCAATTTCAGTTATGGGGGTAGACAGGACCCATTCTTTCCCACTTAAAACTTTGCCGGGCAATTTTTCTCTCATTCTTTCCTAGTTATACCTGCTTGCCCTGCACCTCTACTGGGTCAAGATATTCTCTGCCACTTCGGGGCCAGACTCACTTTGGCCCCCACACACTCTACTGAGTCACATTTTCTTCTCACTTTAATTGCCTCACAGGTTCCTACCCCAGACTGTACTGTCCTTACTCTCCCTGATCCAGTAGATCCCCAAGTACGGCACACTTCTACTCCTGTGATTGTTACTCACCACCAGCCAGTCCTAGTTTACCTTAAAGACCTTTCCTCCTTCCCTTCCAGGCCCCAGTTTCCTATTTCTTAAACCCACCGCCAAGCCCCTAAGCCTACTATCACCTGTCTCCTATCTCAAGGACTTCTGATTCCTATTGACTCCCCTTGTAATGCTCCCACTCTTCCCATCCATAAGCCCCCTGGCACTTACCACTTGGTTAAAAACCTCCACCTCATAATTTAGGTAATTCCAAGGCTGACTCAGTGTTCCAGGGCCTGGGCTCCAGCTCTTCGGATTCCACAGAACATATTTTGTTCTTAACTCCCTTCTCTCAGCCCTGTTACCAAACAAAAGAGAGGGATGAGCTTATAAAAAGGAGGGGGCACAAAAACAAAAGATGAATGGTTCTATTTAAATAACAATCTCATCTTTCCTCAAGACCCAAGCATTCTTAATCTTTCAGACATCCACCAGACCTTACACATAGGCCCCAAAGCTTTGTTCTGCTTCTTGGAGCCCTTCTTTGACCCCACCCATCTCCGAGACTGTATTTCAAAGGTTCACTCCTCCTGCCAGACATGTGCCCAGGCTAACCCACATGGGGCTCTCCACATATGTCAGTCTCTACACCAGTTTCATGGACATCAACCAGGAGAAGACTGGCAGGTTGATTTCACCATACTCATAAAATACTCCATTATCTCTTAACACTTGTGGACACTTTTACAGGATGGATAGAAGCGTTTTCTGTCTCCAGGGAAACTGCAGATGTGGTGGCCCAGGTATTCTTGGACCACATCATTGCTTGGTTTGGTGTCCCACGGACCATCCAGACTGACAATGGGCCAGCCTTCACCTCCAGAGTCATGGAGTTTGTATCAGAATCTCTCAATGTCTCCTGGAAATTCCACATCTCCTACCATCCACAATCCATAGGAAAGGTTGAGAGGGCCAATTGACTCATCAAAAAACAGATAACCAAGTTCTTTATTGATCTCAGGTTATCTTGGCCCTCCCTTCTCCCAATTGCCCTTATTCACCTCAGGGCAACCCATGTTCCAATATGGGCCAGAGCCCTTTTCAGCTGCTTTCTGGCAGGCCCTTTCTCTTTAACCATCACCTCCCAGTCCAAACTCATTCACTGGCAGGGTATCTCCCCTATCTCTGACTTCTGAGGTCCCTTCTTCATTCACATGCCGACAGTTGTCTACCTGCCCCCACACCAGTGGACCCTAATGCCCCTGAACCTGCCCTGCTTTCTCCAGGGGACAGATTACTCCTCAAACAGCTAACTCCTAGGTCTCTTGAAACTCAATGAACAGGACCTCACAGGGTAATTCTCACCACCCCCTCACCTACGAAGTTCCTGGAATACCTATGCTAGTACCATCTTTCCAGGGTCAAGCAGACACCTACCTATTCAGGACACTTGGTTTGTCCAGCAGTTAGGACCTTCCACCCTCCAGTTTTCCAGGATGCCACAATAAAGGGCCTACCTGCTCCTCAGCCTGGCACACTCATCTCTGGTGATACAAACAAGATGAGTAAATACAATATGTTTTCTCCTAGACACCTGTCTTTTTACCTCCCTCAAGAAATAGATGCCTTGCATCTCCAGGATGACAATGAACAGGATGCCTTTTCAGCCAAAGCTCTTGCTGAGCATAAATTCACCAACACCCAGTTCGCCCCTCCCCCACATCACCCATGCCCACAGGAAGTAACCAGACTTGAGTCCATGCCCCTTTCTCCAAAGAGAGCCTAAAATGTTGGTCATAAATATCACCATAGCTTCCTGTCATCCTTTATACAAACAGTCTGGAATCCCAGTCTCTGGCCTCCATTTTTGGAGGCCCCTACCCTGTGCCCCTCAAACCTTAAACCCTCCCTAGGAAAGGTCAAGACCACTCCCACACACTATTTAAACTGCTCTCCAAAAAAGAAACACATAGTTTCCCCTTTTCCTCACCCGTGGTTGCTTTGAGAATTTCTTTACCCTCGGGGCCACCCAGGAGCACAGGTGTCTAATTAAATCTGGATTTCTTTTAATCTGGCTTGATTTGGCTTAATTGGAATTATTTTATTTTATTTTTTATTGATTTTTATTGGGTTCTACATTTTTTTTCTGTTCCTTTCCCTGCCTCTCCCCTCCCCTTCAACCCTCTCACAAGGTCCCCATGCTCCCAATTTACTAAGGCGATCTTGACTTTTTCTAATACCCATGTAGATTAGATCTATGTATGTCTCTCTTAAGGTACTCATTGTTGTCTAGGCTCTCTGGGATTGTGATTTGTGGGCTGGTTTTCTTTGCTTTATGTTTAAAAAAAACTTATGAGTGAGTAAATGTGATAATCGTGTTTCTGGGTCTGGGTTACTTCACTCAAAATGATGTTTTCTAGCTCCATCCATTTGCCTGCAAAATTCAAGATGTTGTTGTTTTTTTCTGCTGTGTAGTGCTCCATTTTGTAAATGTACCACATATCCTTATCATTCTTTGGTCGAGGAGAATTTAATTTGTTTCCAGGTTCTGGATTTGACAAACAACGCTGCTATGAACATAGTTGAGCACATGTCCTTGTGGCACGATTAAGCATTCTTTAGACCAAAGATGGTCTTGAGGAAGGTTGATTCTTGAGGAAGGTTGATTGAGATTATTTTGGTTCAGTAGAGAGGTCACATTAGAAAATATTTCTAACATTATCTTTCTCCCTTCCAATCTTCTATAGTCTATATAGTGATGGGGCTTGTGGACCACATATATTCCAGGATTACTATGACTATGAATGTAGTCTGAAACACAATGTCATCATGAAAATTTTGGGGTAATACTAATGAACATTAACTGCACTGAGGCAAGATTGCTGAGCCAGTGAACTAGAATGTCTGTGAAATCAAAGGGACAGTACTAGAGGGGAAATTTCCATTCCATAAACAGTGTGAATTCAAGTAAGAGGGCATTTCTCAAGGTACCTCCTCACTGTATCATACTGAGCTTTGCTGATAGATGATAACCCAAAATGGGAATACTGCTCTGATTTTGGGTTACCTACCAAATGAAGCAAAAAACTGGCAGGGACTGTAAAACCACACAAAAACTAAATTTGCCACTATTTACACAGAATTGTTCTGGGATACTTCCCCACTTCCATCTGCAGAGATGAGTCCATCTCTCCAGGGTCTACATCACATTTGGCAGGGAGTCTTGTTTCTCTGACTGTGCTAATGACCCGGTGGTTTGAATTTTACAGGGTTCCCTTTGTCCCATAGATTTCCATTATTCACCCATGATCACTTCCACCACACAGCAGTTTGACTGCTGCCCTACTTCCTGGTAAAGGGGAAAATGATTACCAGGTGATTTAGCCTCCTCTTTCCTGTTTTTTTTTTAAACTTACAATTTAATACTTGAAATAGAAGATATTCAGTAGTATTTTCGGAGGTATGAATTGCTTCTGCCATAAAGATTTTATATATTTCTTTTAGAATTTGAAAGCTGGAGTAAATCACCAATCACAGCACTGTTAATAATTATGCACAAGCATCAGCCAGTAGATTGCAGAAGAACGAGGTTCTATGCATCAACTCTGGTGCTATTTTTGGTTAAGAATAAATGTAGTCTAAAATGGGAAACTTACGATGTTGTATCACATTTATATATAGAATTATATAATATTATAAGTATATATAAGTGGAACAAGAATATAATTAGAAAATTAACAGTTAAATTTATTAAAAGTTATCTTTGAGAATTTTATACATTAATCTAAAATAGAATATGATGATTTCATCTCCCTGTTTCACCCTTCAACTGCCCTCATAGCTGGCCTCCATAACCAATTTACCTGTCTTATTTTTTTTTTTTTACTCCTGTGGTAAACACCATGAGCAAAAGCAATTTGGGAAGGAAAAGGTTTATTGAAGATTACAGCTTATAGTCCATAGTCCATCATTATGGATGTCAGGGTACTAATCCAAGTTAAGGAAAGCTGTAGGCAGGAACTGAAAGAGGCTATGGAGGAATTCTGATCATTGGCTATTTCTCCATAGTTTGCATATTCTGCTTTTTTATATCCTCCAGGACTAGCTGCCCAGGGGTGGCAATGCCCACAGTGGGAAGAGCTCTCCACATCAATTACTAATTTTAAAGTATGTACATCAGTTTGCTCACAGATGAATCTGGTGGAAGAATTTTCTTAACTGAGGTTTCCTTTTTACAAATTTCTCTTAGTTTGTGTCAGGTTAATACAAAACTAGCTAGCACACCAAATTGTCCCCAACCTTATAATATTTTAAAAAGTAGACTACTAAGTCAAGTTAGTGTTGCTCATATGAGCATGGAACATTTACCAGTGGCCACATTTCAAATAAAGAATGAGTCTCCCTATCTATGATCAATAACTTCTTAGTAAGAAGTGGGTCCTGGAAATTATTGAGCATACCTATTCCAGGTTTAGGAGAGGCTTGATCTTGTGTAGTTATCCAAACTTCTTGTCATGTCAAGTCCAGAAGACATAATTTAATAGTGTAACATCCCATTTTTCACAGTTTACACTCCTGAAGATGGAAGAAAAATTTCTTAACACAGGTAACACAAACAATGTAATACCCTTGAAATATGAATACCGACAGAAAATAATTTAGCTATAAGTAACAGAACTATGAGAGCTATAAGATAACTTTCATTCTCAAAGTACCAAGTGAAGATGAACGTTATCTTTTGAAATATTCCCTAGCTGTTTTTTTTTCTTTTGAAAACTATTTATTCATATCCTAAGATCATTTATTATGGTTATTTTGAATAAGTTACTTGTGATTTTGATTCTTTGTTTTTGATTTATTTATATATTCTATATATTAATCCTCTACCAGATGTATAAATCACATTTTCTCTCTCATTCTGCAGGCTTCCTTTTTACTATATTGATTGTGTGCATAAGTCTCTAAGTGCAAAAGGCCTCCTTGAGAA
Source organism: Microtus pennsylvanicus (assembly GCF_037038515.1). Taxonomy (NCBI): domain Eukaryota; kingdom Metazoa; phylum Chordata; class Mammalia; order Rodentia; family Cricetidae; genus Microtus; species Microtus pennsylvanicus. The sequence continues at coordinate 67,065,130 of NC_134586.1, read as the reverse complement.
TCGTTGTCTTTAATTATGAGGCAAGTGACATTCATTCTTCCTTAAAATTAAAATATCGCATAACCCCATTAGGTATTTCAAAATTACAAACATTAAAAATATAGATCAAACAATACTGCAGAAGAAATAATGTGAATTTTTGCTTTTTTATCTCAAAATCTGAGAAGGTAGCTGTTTTAAAGAGATGGAATAAGATGTTGCAAAATTAAAATCCATTTCTAGAAAGCATTTACTAAAATGCCTTTGTACGTGAGCAACAGTTCGCCCTCTTCCTTTTAATATGAATTTTTGAATAGGATAGATTTGAGTACCAGTATATTGCTTTATTTGTAAAATCAGTCAACCCTCAACTAAGTAAGAACACTGGAATATCTGGTGCTATTATTGTCATGTAATTTTGGTGCCATTCTCAATGTGTATGACATCTGAGTAATTAAATTTACATATATCTAGATGGAAGAGGCAGATTATTAATTTCAAATAGCTGTTTACCTGTTAAATTTCAGAAAGACAGGAAAATAGATGATCAGTTATCTAGTTTTGAAGAAATTATTATGTCATTTCTTTTGCATGCAATATTTTATTTTCAACAATTTACTGTTGATAGTTCATGGTTTGTGTTTTGATTCTATTTTGACTTTTTTAGTGTGAACAGAGTACAAGTTTTGTGGTTACATTTTCCACATTTAGGAAATCTCATGGGATCCAGACATCTGTGAATTAAGAGGATGAGCGCTTCCTTGCCTGGGAAACTATTGGTATTTTTACTGGTTTTTTTTTTGCACTAGAATTCTTATTTGTGTCCAGAAAAATCAGTGGGCTTTTATTATTTATGAAATTCTCCAACACATGCTCTAAATTGTAACACATAAAATATATATACTAAGATCATTTATTATCATTCACATTTTTTACATAGATTTTTCTAAGTTTAAGACAATTGTACTGTTTACAGTTTGATGATTGGATTTCCAAATTTCCAACTTCAAAATCCCTCTGAAATAATTTTATTTACTTAAGTCCATACTGATAAAAATAAAAACCTGTCAATGATAAATTTAGAAGACATTTTAGCAACAGGAACACATATCTTCAAGGATGCCCCTGACCCTGTGCTGCAACAGATGACTTCCAGCTACTGGCCTTCCTACATACACCTCCAAAAAAAAAAAAAAAAGAAACCCCTTAAAGTGTTTTCCTGGAATTTTAATTAGCATTTCATTCAGCATAGATAAATTTTAATAATATGGTCATTCCCAGAATTTAGCTCTGCTAAACCATGAGCATGGAGAATCTTTCTACCTTCTGATATTTCTTTCTTCAATGTTTTATTATTCACCCATTTGCTTAAATTTATTAATGAGTACTTTTGTTCTGAATAAACTGTTAATACAGTTTATTTCATGGTTCACTTGCCAGTAAACTGGTTACTGGTGTATTGAAAAACTAATTATTTTTGTATTCTGATTTTGCATCTGGTTATTTCCTTTACCTCATTGCTCTAGTTAAGACTTCAAACATTGTATTGAATAAAAGTAGAGATAATGAACATGCTTTTAGTATTATTAATATTAGGATGCTAATTTGAGTGCTTTTCAGTTTTGTATGATATGAATGACACATCATTTACCATATATAGTCTCAATTAAACTAAGATAGAATCTTTTCCTTCCTGGATCCATCAGGACTATTATTATGAAAGAAGTCAAATTTTGTCAGAGACGATTTCTGATGGTTTTTGAAACGATTTTATGATTTTTGTCTATATGTTCTTTTATGTGTATATTATATTTACTGATTTCTGTCTTTGGAATGAAAACAAGCATGGCTTGAAATCTAAAAATTCTAGGTTTTCTCCCTATAATTTGATAGTAGAAATTTATTTTTTTAATTACTTTGTGCTGATTCTTTCATTTTAGTATAAAATGCCACATTTTTAGATAATTTTCTGTGAATTTCAGTGAAGAGTATTATTCTGTAGCTGTTGTATTTTGTAGAATACTTTATAAGTGTTTGTTAATTCTATTTGACAAATAGTCCAGCATTATTCTTTATTTCCTTGATTGAATTTTCTGCTCAGTGTACTTTTTGCCAACATGATTGAGTTGATGGTGCCCTTGAATTTCAATATTACTGGCTGTAAAATTTACCAGGAGGCACACATAAAAAGCACGCCTCTGGGCATATCTAGGAAATATTAACTGAAGGAACATCAGCAACGCACATCTATAGTTCATATATAGAGAGGTCAGTGGGAAAAGCAGCTTGAAGCTACTCGTCTTTGAATCTACTTTCTGAACTGGTACGTGAACTATTTCTACTCTCATTGTCCTTTGTAGATACCTAGACACAGAAGTGTGTGGAAGCCAAATGAAGACAAGAGAAAGGAAAGCATGCTCAAGAGAGGAATCCATATGGGACCTTGGGGGACATAGAAAACAAACTTTTAAAGAAGTGCTGAAGAGCTGAAAGAATAAGTAAGACACAGGCTGGGATATGTTAAGTTAGAAGAATGGTGACCATTAAATATTCAGATCAGAGCATCATCAAGAAAGCAGAGAGAGAGAGAGAGAGAGAGTTAGATTGTGTGCAAAATGGAGATCACATTGGTTTTGCAATAAATTTAGCTTTAACTGAAGGAGGGGTAATGTAAGGGCAATCTGATCACAAGGCAGTATTATTTTGTTTGTTTTTGAGAAGTAGAATTTTCAGCATGAATGTTTTCTAATGAGTTTGGTGGCTTCTGGAGCTTAACTCTAATTCAATGGCACCTGCATCTGCTAAACACTCTCCTGATAGTTTGGGGAGCACTGGTAGACAATGCAGTGAACTATATAAAGAAATACACAAAATAAATGCACTAGTTACTCACAATTTACCTCATGGGAGAGGCAAAGGGTTTAATGACTATTTAGACTAGTTACAAGCATTTCTTTTAAAACATCTAAATAACTCTAAATAATTATGTTGGCTGATTATTTTAGTATCTCTCTCCCCCAGAGTCAATCCTCCTCAGTTTCTCTTCAGAAAAGAGCAGGTCAGTGTCCCAGGGATATCCACCAAATATGGCTTAACAAGTTATAATAAGCCTAGGCACAAACCCTCATATCAAGGCTGGCTAAGACAGCCAAGTAGAAGGAAAAGACAACCAAGAGCAGGGAAAAAATTCAAAAACCATTCACATTCTCATGGTAAGGAATCCATCAGAACACAAATGTATACAGCTATAGCATCCAGAGGACCTAGTACAGACCCAGACTGGCTCTGTGATTGCCATTTCAGTCTTTGCTGAGTACTGCTTAGTTAATTATCTGGGCCATGTTCTGTTGGTATCCTAAACCTCTTTTACTCCTACAGTGAGCTTCTAATTTACAACATTTTAATATATTTGTTATGATTTCTTTCTTTTATTGAAAACAAAGTCTTTTTTCATAGGATGTATTCTGATAAAGGTTTCCCTTTTTCCCAAACCACTCCTGTATGAAACCACCCCTTTCTGTATTTCATTAAAAATAAGAAACAACAACAACAAAAAAAGACACAAAAACAAAACAGAAACATTTATCAAAGGGATATTACAAAAATACAAAAAGGTGAAAATAAAAAAAAACAATCAGAGTAGAACAAAACAAACAAGTAAAAGGAAAGGAGCTCAAGAGAAGACACAAGAATCAGATATAGATTCAGAGAGATACTTGTTTGCACTATGGAATCTTATAAGAACAGAAAACCAGAAGCCATAATAAATATACACAAACAATCTCTAGTACAAACAAATAAATGATAGATGATAGATAGATAGACAGACAGATAGATGATAGATAGATAGATGATAGATAGATAGATAGATAGATAGATAGATAGATAGATAGATGATAGATAGATAGATAGATGATAGATAGATAGGTAGATGATAGATAGATAGATAGATAGATAGATAGATAGATAGATAGAGAGAGAGAGAGAGAGAGAGAGATAGATAGATAGATAGATAGATAGATAGACAGAGAAAAAACTCTGACATAACATTATGAGACAAAGAACCTCCAAAGATGACACTGAGTTCATTTTCTGTCAGTTGTCTACTACTGGACTTGAGGCCTACACTCCAGAGTGGGTTATTTTACCATTGAGACCTCCTTGAAAAAAATAGACTTTATTTTGCAAGTGGCTATCAAGTGGAGATAGATAGCTTCTAGTCAGGGATTGAGGCATGTGTCTACTTCCTTCAAATCTATGACCCCATCTGGTGCAGACCAGTGCAGAACCCATGCACACTGCTCCAATTTCTGTAAGCCCATATATCCTTTGATTCTGAAGAATCTACAAGGCCTTTATTATCTTGGTGTACTCCATCCCATTTGGCTCTTACACTCCTTCTGCCTCCTCTTCTGTAGGGCTCCCTGAGACCTAAAGGGAGATACTTGATGGAGACATTCTGTTTAGGACTGTGTGTTTTCTCTAACTCTGTGCATATTGACTGGCTGTGTGCCTGTGGATTTGTTCCCATCTACTGAACAAGGAAGCATCTCTGATAATAGCTAAGCAAGGCACTGATCTATGAATACAGCAGATTGTATCTAGGTGTCATTTTATTGCTATGTTCCTTTAGTAGAATAGTAACATTTGGTTTTACCATAAGTCCCTGGGATATCTAGCCTCAGATTATTGATCACCTAAGCAATGTTGCATATGGAATCCATATATGGAGTGGGCCTTAAATCAAATCAGATATTGGCAGGTTATTCCCACAATCTCTGAGCCATTATTGTACTAGTATATCTTGGAGGCAGTACATGTTGCAGATCATGTAGATCAAATAATTTATAGCTGCATTGCTGGGTTACAGTATACATTTCTTCTTTCATAGTCTGCAGAATATATCTAGTACCAAGAAGGTTCCAGGTAGGCAATAGTTTATCTTTTCCATGTTAAATGAGTTATATAAGTATTGTTTTCAGCAATATAGCCTCAAGCTATTTGATAGAAAGCTATTTATAGTTTTGGCAACAACCTGTGTTGTTTTGCGGATTCATATAGAAGCATTGTGACCATAGGTAGTTTATTTATATGATGGTAATCAATTAGATTCTTTTGACCAATGTGTCTTCTTTTGTATCAGTATCATTCTACATTTAGAATTAAAACTCTGTAGTACAATTTGTAGTAGGGAATAATGAACTGTTCTTTTATTATTTAAGATTGTTCTATCTATCCTTGGTGTTTTGTTTTTTCATACAAGCTTAAAAATGTTTTTTTTTCAATATCTATGAGAATTTTTGTTGGAGATTGAAATAATTCTGCAGAATGCTTTTTTTTAAGAATGGCCATTTTCAATATATAAATTTTCAATATATAAATTCTAATCATCTATTACCATAGGAGATATTTCTATCTTCAAATGTCTTTTTCAATTATTTCAGTATCTTAAACATTTATCATTCAAGATTTTTACTTCTCTAAAGTTATTGTTAACCCAATATACCAATATTCTTTATAATTCTTGAGGATATTGTGATGGATATTATTTTCCTGATTCCTATTTGAGTCTATTAGTAATTTATATGTAGGAAAGATATGGATTTTGTGATTTAATGTTGTATTCTAATACTTTGATTGGAGTGTTTATCAAGTGTAGGAATTTCCTGGTGGAATTTTTAGGGTCATTTTGTATATTATCATATCATTTGCAAAAAAGAGACACATGCACTTCTTGCCTTCGTAACTGTATGAACTTGTTCTCCTTCAGTAGTCTTATTGCTCTAGTAAGAATTCAAGTAATATATTGAACAGGTATGGAAAGAGTTCATAATACAAATTTCCATAGCTCTCTTAATAAGATCTTTATGTGGCTTAGTTATTAGGGCAATCATGAAATGAACTGAGCAATGTTACTTCTGTTTCTAGTTTTTGGAATAATTTGAGAAGTATTAGCTTTAGTTCTTCCTAGACAGTCTGGTAGGGTTTTGTGATAAAACTGTCTGGCCTTGTGCTTTATTGGTAGGGACATTTTAATGGTTGCTTCTGGAGGAATGAGAATATGAGCAAAGAGGTCAAGACCATGATGGGTTCACCCACTAAAACCATCTACCTGAGCTAATAGGAGCTCACCAACTCCAGCTGAACTGGGAAGGAACAAGGATAGAACCAAACTAGTCCCTCTGAATGTGGTTAAAAGTTGCATGCCTGGGGCAGACTGAGGAACCACTGGCAGTGGCACCAGGATTTATCTCTACTGCATGTACTGGCATTTGGGGGAATCTATTCTTTTTGGATGTATACCTTACTTAGCCTAGATACAGTGCGGAGGGCCTCAAACCTTCCACAAGGCAATATGTCTTAACTTCTCTGAGGATTGGAGAAGGGTATGGTGGGAGGGTGTATGGAGGAAATGGGAAAAGGTGAAAGAGTGAGAACTTGTATTGGCATTTTTTAAAAATCTAACAAATTAAAAACATAATTTCTACCATTTTTTTACTTAACTTTATTGATACATGGTTTCCGTACATGATGATTTTATATTTATATTTGTTATGCAATAAAATCATTATTTATCAAATGACATGAAATATTCTACTGCATGTGTGAAGATTGCTTTTCTCATTTTTCTGCTGTGCTAAAATATTTAATGGAAGTTTATAAAAGTCACATTTCATGTCTGTTTTATTTAACCCAGATGACTGAAATTAATGTCATGTTCCCTCAAACAACAATGAAAGAAGATTCTAGGAGTGCCGATATCTTCCCAACAGTATTTTATTCTGAAGAATGTTTAATGAAATTAATTAAAAGAAAATTCTCAAGTAACTATAAATTATAAGTGATGTAATGAAGACTTGTTAGCAAACTTCTCATAGGTGGAACTGTTTTCATGATACTTGACTTGGTCTATTTAATTTACAACATCCCTTTGAGTGTTTCGTTTCTTTTCTGCTCAAATAGCATTGTGGATTTAAGAATTGTGTGGCTCAAATAATTCATTAACAAGTTCCAGTCCCTATGTCAGATTTGATAAAGTGCTCATAGTTTTTTATTTGCTGGGCACTCTTGCCTCCAAACACCCTGTACGAGTCCCACTTCAATTATGTCAGCTAACTGTCTTTCTATTTGTATATTTATTAATTTTTCCTATCACATTTGAATACATGTAAGCTTATATGCTAAAAACTGACTGTCTTATATATGAAGATTTTGAACTATGACAGGAATTTATCTGATATTTTTGAATTGTTCTACCTCTTATAATAAACTTGTGTTGCAGATTCAGAATCAAAATGATCTGAGTCTAAAGTTGGATTAAGAAGAAAATTAATTGCACTTGTAGGGACATTGATTTTGTGAGTTATCATATTCATTTCTTCAAAAATATTAGCATAGAATCACATATTCTGTATTCTTAAAAGCTACTGGTGTTTATGCATATTTGATTCCTTTTCCTTAGGGCTGAAAGCATGAAAGATAAGTTATAGATAGTAATATGTATCTATGATATTACTTTTCCTCCTAGATTGCACATTCTAGTGTTACTGCATCATTTACTCTTTTTATTTGCAAAGTGAACACTGTCAAGTAAAGATTTTATTATTAAAAAACCCTAGTATAGACAACATTTCATATGGCCATGAATATAATTGGAGCATTAAACTCAGCCTGCTTAATGATACAGGTGGTAAAATGCATGCCAGAGAAAGTAAAGTCTTTTCAGCAAGTGTGCTGTGAAAATTGGATATTCACAGACAGGAGAATGAAATGGGACCATTTTCTCAGTCAAAGAAATAGAAAGTATACTAGGGAATTACTAATAAGACTGGAAAATATGAAGTTATTATAAAAAGTCAACACAGGAAAATGTAAAGGCTATTGGCATTGCCAAGGATGCTTTTGAACATGACCCCCAAGGCTGAGAAAATAGAAGAAAAAAATAGTGCTATATCCATCTGAAAAGTTCAGAAATAAGAACAACGGCAATGAAGAGACAATAGAAAAGAGGAGAAAAATTTTGCAGATCACACACCTGATATGGGCTTAGCATTAGCAAAATATAAGAGACAAATACCAATAAGACCATGAGCATTACAATTACAGACATTGCTATAGGGAAAACATGCAGCATATGTACTTACAAATGTCAAACTAATTACCAAGTGTTTTACTTCTTTATCTCTTGACATGATAACGTAATGCTGGCAAATAGCAGCACATAAGGGGGAGAGGAGTGTTGTTCAGATAAAAATTCCATATCAGGAAGCGCAAAACAAGAACTCAGACATATTCACATCATATACACCATCAAGAGCAGAATACAAAGTTGATTACCTGCCTATTTTCTTTTGCTTGAATCCACAGCCAAGTGAAGAATGCTATCCATAGTGGACTTATTCTTCTCATATCAATTAACTTCACTAAGAGAATTTCCTCAGACATATCCCAGGCCAGCCCAACATAGAAAAAATCCACTAAGACTCTTTAACCAGGTACATCTAGGTTGACAATTACAGCTATCACACAGAGCACTCTAACCAAAATCCTGGTCACAAGAGATCACACTCCAGTAAGAACAGTTATTACAAAAAAATAGTAAGAATGTAGCAAATGCTAGCAAAAATAGGAGAGAAAGTTAAACTTATACATTGTTATTAGAAATGTCTATTTTGCTATGCAGCATGGAAAAGCTTTATACATGATCCTCAAATGAGTAACATTTCTATGTGATTGTATCACATATTTGCTAGGTATTCATTATCAAGAAAAAAAGCAATGGATAGGTATGTGCTCATTCATTTTATTTTTGTATCAGAATTTGTATGTCAAAATATAACCGTAGTAAATGCTTTCAAATTTGAAGCTTGATGGCAAGCATACAGTATTTCTACAAGGCAGAAGAAAACATTTTAAATATTTATACCTCATGTAAGTGATATGTTTTATAGATAGCATGATTTAAATGTTACACAATAAATATATGTGTTACAATACATGTACCTTGGAAAGTTGTATAATATTTTATGATTTCATATATAGGAATTCTAATTTTAAGACTTCATGAGGATAAGTAAAAGAAAAATAATTAATTGTGTATACTAAAAAAGAAAATAAGTTCCTATTTTGCTTTTGTATCTATAGTCAGAAGCACAGAAAATGCTCACTTTACAAAAATATCTTACAGAAAATGTTGTTTCTTTATGTTGGGATCAAACAGCACATCAGTTTTTAAATATTTTTTAAAAAATCATTTGTGCATTCCAAACATACTGGGTTCTTAGCTTAGGACTTTTTAAATGCAAAAGTTTAACTGGTTCATGAATTACCCCACATCTTTATTTTTGATTTTTTGAAGGAATTATCTTCCCTCACCATGGCGCGGCCTTCCTGTATTCCAATTTCCCAGATTTGGTTACAGTGGCCACATGGTGCTTGTTTTACACAAGGCAAATACCCCACACAGTGAATGTGGTGTCTCTTCTCCTTTGTGGCCTACAGATTGTTGGCAGTCTTAGCTGTTTATACACATGGATAAAACTCATGAACCTTCTACACAGATTTGTTTTGTCATGTGACATATCTTAGGTTTCCTGCACACATATTCCATAACACTAAATCTCAACCATTTTCTGAGGTTTGTGACTGATTTATTAAAAAGTAAAAATAAAAGAATAAGCCCATCAAGAGATCATGGGGACTCACTGGCTTTTGTTTTGGTAGTCTAATTAATCCTAAAGGGACATACACAAATAACATAAAATATTACAAAATATTCATATGTGGAACATAAGTGTTAAAGCAGTGTCTGGCATATATATTTTCAGAATATGTCTCAATCAAACATATTATATGAAAATAAACATCTTAAACTTATTTTCCTATTATTGTTTTCTAATACCATATTATTTGAGACAGGTTTCATTAGAAGATATTTATATTTCCATAATTAACAATGTAAACTAATCAGAAAAAGTTCTTAAATACCATTGTATATACTGACCACACTGGAAGAAGTCAAACAGTATCTTTCTCCCTCACACAGACATTTCCTCGCTCTTTTTCTCATATCTACATGTATATGTATTCAAATATACAAATTCACATAAAAATATACACACACAAACATACTCTCACACATATCCATGCATTAAAAAGGGAACTGTAGAAAATTTAGTAGTGAGTTTAATGGTTTAAGTGAGTGATACCTGAATAGATGTGAAGGCTAAATATTTATATACACAGAAAACAGCCTTTTTTCTTTTAATGCTTTATTCATTTATTTAGTGTGTGCGCTCTAATGTGGAAATTAAAGGAATACTCATGGGAATTGGCTCTGTCATTCTATTATGTTGGTCTCATTGTTACAACTTGTTGATTGCAAGTGTCCTTACCTGATGATTTATTTGAATTTTTTAGAGTGTCTTCCATGTCTTGAAGCTCAACTGTCATAGAATCTTAATAATTACAAAACATTAGCCCATTCTCTTAGATTAGATTTTGTGACACCAATGTTGGGTTCTAGTTGGGATAAAAGAGTCATGTTCTGTGTTGTATTACTTGTAAATTATGTACATTTGAATTTTTTTAAAAAAAGGCTTTTTGGGATTTAAGGAAAAATAGCTGCATTATTTAGTATCAACAGCATTAAACATTAAAATATCTGGCGGGGGGAGGGCACGGAGCTGGGGGCCTCAGGGGCGCAGGGGTCAGGCCAGGGGCAGCAGGACTGCTTTGACGCAGGCCCGCCATCCTCAGGAAGTGTTTCTCATGATCTGGTGCCACAAGACCATCATCTTCGTGGATGTCAAGGAGTCGAGTACCGCTTTCGAACTGAAGTGCATCGTTGAGGGCATCCTCAAGCAGCCGTCGGTTGAACAGGGGCTGTACAAGGATGACCAGCTCCTTGATGACGGAAAAACTCTGGGCGAGTGTGGCTTCACTAGCCAGAGAGCACGGCCACAGGCCCCAACCACAGTGGGCCTGACCTTTTGAGTAGATGATGCCTTTGAAGCACTGTGCATTGAGCCGTTCTCCAGCTCTCCAGAGATTCAGATGTGATGAAGCCACAGGATTCCGGAGGCAGTGGCAATGAACAAGCTGCCCAGTGAGGGCCCCAGCCGCCCTCCCCCCCCCACACCCGACAGAGACCCATTCTCCCAATAAAGATTTGGCTAATCCACCTGGCTGCTGACTTCGTTTCCTCTTCTTACATTATAGGTTCTACTTGCTCACACACGCTTACAAGGCTATCCTGTTTTGTAGTCTCTGTGGCTCAGGTCCCACAGGCCAAACAGAACACTAAGACTGAACACCCAGTCCCAGGCCAGGCTGTTGAGCAAGGGATTCAAATCTTTGAAAAAAAAAATCTAGCCAGAAATAAAGTCTGTAGACACCACCCCCACCCCGAAAAAAATTGAAACAGCTAAGGGCTTGTGTGGTTGCATATAGCTGTACTAGAATTACCAGTGCTGAATAGAATCCTACCATCTCCTTTTCCAGAAATGAAGCTAGCATTTCCATGGCTTGATTTTGCATAATTAGCTTTCCAACATTTATGCTTAGTACACACAGACATGGCTATTATTGTGCGACAACAACAACAGGTATGAAGTTCCGGCAAGTTCGCACATGAAGAGTAAAACTTCAGAGTGATGATGAGACAATGTGGTGAGAACGAGTGGCCAGTGGGAAGGACACTGAGTTCTTAAGTGACTCAGCAGCAGGGTTGCTGCATTGTCTTGCCATTAAAAAGGGAAACTGGATAGTCCTAAAGAACATGGTACACCCAGTTAGAAGACGCACGGTGTAGAACGACACAGAGTTGAATTGATTAATTATACATATTATTAGACAGATTATACATATTATTAGACAGACTATTTTTGATGATTTTTTTTTAAGATGACAGTTTCTGAGACTAAGAGATGGGTATCCTTTAAAGTGCTTTCTGCTTTCTCAGAGAGCCTGGGATGGACTCAAGATACCCACACCATGACTTGAAACTATCTGTAACTCAAGTTTTAACTATGGCACATGCACAGTTCATAGACATACATGCAGGCAGAACATTCATACACACAAAATAGAGACAATTCTTTTAGCACAGAGAGACACTAAGTAATCCATAGGGTAATTTATATTTATAATCTAAGATATAAGTACAAGTTAGGGAATTTGAGAAGGGAATGGAATTAGTAAATGAACAGATAAAACAATCTAAAATATGATGAATAATGGATATTGAATTTATATTGAGATTTATTATTTTTTAATTAATGACAAAGATATCCTGGAGGGAAGCTGAAGACATGATCTTGAAATGCTTTATTTCAAAGAACTAAATATATGCTTCCAGGTTGTGGCAAAAGGAAAACTCTAGTTAGGTTGGAAAAAAGAGTGTCCAGAATTTAGTGTGGGAACAAAAAGAGAAGCCCAAGCTTTGAAATAGAGACATCAGAAACTTGGGAAGATATAGGATCAACTTTAAAACAAAGTTTGATCTTCTGCCAAGACAAGGTTTCTAGGTGAGAAAGAGAAAAGCGAATCCAACACATTCTTTTAACCCACATGTGGTCCTACAAGAAAGAGACCAAGTCAAGAAAAGAGGTGAAAAATTTCAAATGGGCATCAACTTTCCAAATGTGCATAGATACACTTTGTTGAAGTGACACATTGCAAAAGTTTCCTGTAGGTAGGAAGGGATCAGGCATCATGTACTGATGCTGTACTCATTAGCATTTGCTATGTTAGTTAATTTTCAGCCATATAATTCTAATGAAGTTCAGGCTGGGCATGTGCTTCTTATAAACTTGAGACACAATCATTATTTCATTGATGTTTTCATTGAGTCACAGCTAGAGAAAGCAGAGGGTGACATATCAAAAAAATTATTATAATCATTTTAATGAGTTAAGAAATTTTAAGTTTTTAATGAGTTAATATTTTTGTTTGTTTAAATCCACATAGCAGCATCATGAAAATGGAAACAAGAGTTGGGGAGGAGGCTGAGAGGTGGAAACAGAGACTGTGCTTTCCTCTCCCAGCCACCCAGACTCAAATAATCACATAGAAACTGTAATAATTACAAAACTCTTTGGCCAATGGCTTGGGTGTTTTTCTAGTTAGCGCTTACATCTTAAATTAACACATTTCTATTAATTTGTGTATCTCCATGAGGCTGTGGCTTACTGGCAAGCTTCTAGTGTATTTCTCCTTTGGCAGTGACATGATGTCTGCCTGACACTACCTTCTGTCCTTCTCTATCTCTGCTTGGATTTCCCACCTTGCTATATTCTGTCCTACCATAGGACAAAGCAACTTGTTTTTAACCAATGATAATAGAACATATACACAGAATACAGAGGGGAATCCCACATCATCTCCCCTTTTCTAAATAAAAAAGGAAGGTTTTAACTTTAGCATTTTATTATATGTAAAATTGCATATAATAAAGCAGGTATCAAGCAAGAATTACAGTTTTTGTGAGTCTAAAGTTTCACATCTAATCTATCTTTTATCATAACTAGGGAAAACTATAAGTATCTGTCTTCAACACCATCAAAGATCCCAGAAGGATATAATATTGCCTAAGTAAACAGGAAATGCATTGTAAGCAATTTCCAAAGTTCTAGAAATGACAGAGACATCCTGCTTTCCAGACAGTCACCCAAAGTTCCTTTCTAATGTTGGGGCATCCATATTTAGCTGGTAGGCCCATTATATCTATGGCTATCTATTAATCTAATTTATAAAATATTTAGAGAAGAGATTAATAGTTTTTTTAATAAAAGTTGTTACTATAATCTATCCTTTACTTCCATCATTTCTATATCAGAGAAGATGAAGCATTTTGCTGTACAGGGATCAGGATATTGAAACTTGGAGCCCGGAGCTCATGTAAATGCTGGGTTGACATAGTAACCAACCTGTTGTCCCCCTGTAAGAGAGGAATAGAGAATATGGAGTCATGGAATGTCCAGATCACAAGGCTATCTAGACTGCTAAATCCATTAACTCTGGCTTCACATAAGAGACTCTGCTTCAACATATTGCATACTGAGTTAATGAAGAACAACTGAAGTTAGGGTTTGCCCTTCATATGCACACACTCACGTGTGCACACATGCACACACTCACGTGTGCACACATGCACACACATGTGTGTACCCACAAACCAGGGAACATATATATATATATATATATATATATATATATATATATATATCAATCACAAAAATAATGCAAAAGCAAATGAAGAAATAAATCGTCCAAAAACAGTTATAATTTATTTTTTATAAAATTATCTAGTAGATGAATATTATATGATATGAAATATTTGAATTTGGAGAGCATATTGTTTGAAACATGTTCCAAAGAGGATGGGTTAGTGATAAAACATACCCCATTGTAGAAACCATATTGAAATAAATAAAAACTAAGAAAAAGAAAATAGAATTTTCTGCTAAAGGGCAATTTTATTTTTAATGCTGCCATGTTTTAGAAGTTAATATGTGGCTGTGAGATACGTAAGATTTTACAGGAGAATTTGTTGTTTTGATTCTGCCCTGGATGAGTTAATGTCTTGTGATTGAAGATCTTCCATAGATCTTATACTGAGTGGGGTTTCTCCTTATTCCTTTTTAAATATCTATGGAGAATTTATAAATGAAAACATGAACTTGAACACATAAACTGAATTCTATCTGTCAGCAATTTCATTTGTACTTGCAAGTTATTCTTAATGTGTATTTATATGAATTTTAAACAGCATACACTGGCTATTTGGATTTGAATAGAACAAAAATATCCCTTGCTCATAACCTATGTCATTTTTTTCTCAATATTTGTCAGAAAAAGAATACACAAGTGATACGTCACTGTATATTATACATTCAGTTTTTTCATTCTATTTATTTAGTTTTTATCATGTTTGTATGTTTGTTAGTGTGCATTTGCTGTGATGGGTATATGGAGGTGAGGGATGACCTGGGAGTGGGTTCCCTCCTTCTACCATGTAGGTTTCAGGGATCCAACTTGTTTCATCAAGCTTGGTAGGCCTTTTCCTGCTGAGCCATTTTACAGGTTCTTTGTTTCCTTTTAAAGCGATGCATTGAAGGTTTTGCAGTACTGGTAGAATTGACTGGATAATAGTTTGCTTTAAGGAGTTTCCTGTTAGATTGTGGAATTCTTAGCAGACTGTCCTCCACCTTCTAGAGACAAGTGATATTCCTCCCAGGCTTCATAAATTAAAAGTTCTCAGGCATCTGAAAATGTCTCAAATGAGTGGTATTTATTGTGTCCTCGTTAATGATATCAGCATCATATTGACAATTCACATTGAGAGTCCAACTTAAAAGCTATTTGAATTAGTGATAGGGGCAATATTAGTTGATAAAATAAGTGTTAATTTAGTTAGGACAAAGGAGACTAGCACACTGGCACCAGACATTCATTCTTCCCCAAAATTCTACTGAAATAAAAATTTTAAAAATGGAAACATCTTAAAAAAACAATATTATTAATAATGAAAAGATCTGTTACAGTTCTAAAAGCAATGAATATGAATATTACTGTTTTTTAATAAGACATTTTTATCTTTTGTGCATGGGTTTGTTTTGTTTGATTCTTTATAAAGGGCATCCCTATCAGCACTACTATTGCTTACAACTGCTCCTTTTCTTAAAGAAACAGTAAACAAGTCTTTGACTCAGTTCATGTAAAGCCTCTTTGATATGGAAGAGAATGCAAATTGTGCCAGTAGAATTTTGCATCATTTGGGTCAGGCTACTAAGACATCCCAATGCTAACAAGAAATATACAGATCACTGGATGATTTCAGGCTTGTAGAGAGCTCATTTTTTCAATGTTTAGCTCTTAGTATAGCCTATGAAAGAAGAAAAATAAATAAATAAAACAATTAGAGATTTTTTCTGATGACATTTAAAAGTGTGCATTGCTTTACTGAGTAAAACACAGTGCAATAAAACAATTTTCAACTTGCAATATTCTCAAACTAATTTCTTGTTAGTGAATTTTGACTACTTTTCGTATAATAGAATTTGATGAAACTAATTATATTAATTATGTGTTGTTCAACTTATTATTCACATGAAATTGAGATAATTTGGAACACAGATTAAGGGGTGGGTTAATTCCTAATATTATGCTTAATGTCCTATTTCAAATAATTTGAAACTTAAGAAAGCATTAGGAGAACTGGAGAGATGACTCAGAGATTAAGAGCACTGATTGCTCTTCCTGAGTTTAATTCCTAGCAACCACATGGTGGCTCACAAGCATCTATCATGAGATCCAGTGTACATATAATAAATTAATAAATCTTATAAAAATTAAAAAAATAAAAAGAAAGCACTAGGGGTGAATTCTTAAATACCTAAATAATTGAAACTCATATAAGAGATTAGACAGAATGTCCTTTTTTCCAAATTGATACCACATGAAGGATATTAAAAAAAAAACCTAATCAATAGATCTTTTTTTCATTATTGATTTTGTTTCCAGCAATGTATGTGCCCGTGTACAGATACAGTCATGTGAATGGTTTTTTTTTTCCTGAGTCCATAAGAGAGCATTAAACTGTAGTTGAGTTATAAGCAGTTGTGAGTTACCAAATATGGGTGTGAGGAATTGAACTCAGGTCCTCTCAAGATTTGTACTTGCTTTTAACTACTGAACCATCTCTGCAGCACCCTGAGAAGTAGTCTTTAAAGTTTCTAAATTGTATTTGCTAATGAAGTTTGAGAGGTTGTATTACCTTCAACATGAGGCAAGTCTGAGGATCTGGTTTTATCTTTCTGCTAAAATACATGGTATCAGTGACCATAATAGCAAGACACAATGGCACACTGAATTCCAGGTAAGCCACATCAGAACATCACAGTTTGATACCAACTTCTGGCCTGTTTCTCATTGTGTCTCCTTTGTCATGTTCTCTTTAGAAAAGTAACTAGATATCATTAATAGTTTTCTGGTAGAATACAGTTTTCTCAGCCAAGTTCAGTGGATCGTGCCTGCAATCTAATCATTGGGGAGAATCAGAAATGATGGTTGCTAAGAGTTCAAGGTTAACAAGCGCCACATAGTAAGTTCCAATCTGAGCTACAAATGAGACACCCTGTTAAAAGAAAGAAAAAATGAACTTTTTTCCCTTTTCTTGTTTAGATATTTTGCTTCATGGTTATTGCTATCAAGAGTTAGATTCCAGGATACATTAATTTTCTAGACTTGATAATTGCCTTCCCCCATATCTGTGCTGGAGGGATTGATTGTTTAGTGGTTAAGAGCACTTGCTATTCTTGCTGGGGACTTGGTTTAGTTCCCACCCTCATAACAAAAGCTCTTAACTGCCTGTAGCCTTAGTTTTAGGGGATCTCATAATTTCTTCTGGTTTCTACAGGCACCAGACATATTCATAATATACATAGAGACAATTAGGCTAAGACACATACACATGAAAAAATTGGCAAAAATTCAAAATATTTAAACCCTGAAACTCATGACTGCTGCTTTGCATGGTAAAGGAGATTTTTCAGTTGCAATTAAAGTTTTGTGGTATCATGCTGGAACACAATGGCAGGATCAATATAATCTCAAGTTCCCTATTCTAGGGAGGAATCCAGGTAGATGTATTGTAGCAGAAACAAACTGAATCAGAGAAGTTATACTGCTGGGTTTGGTGACAGAGAAAGTTGTCGTAGGAAAAACACATGCAGTCTCCACAGCATCCTGCAGCAGGAAAATGGGTTTTCCATTATGCTGAGTGTACCCAGACAACTTGGTTTTGTACCTCTGACCTTGGGAAATAGAATGCAATGTATTTTTAGAAAACCACTGCACGCCTTTAATCCCAGCACTCGGGAGGCAGAGGCAGGCAGATCTCTGTGAGTTCGAGACCAGCCTGGTCTACAAGAGCTAGTTCCAGGACAGGCTCCAAAACCACAGAGAAACCCTGTCTCGAAAAACCAAAAAAAAAAAAAAGAAAAGAAAAAAGAAAACCACTAAATGTGGGTTTTTCTTTTAATTGTAGAGGAATAAGGAGTGAGTGAAGGAAGGCTTGCATGCTGCTGAGAAAAGATACAAAGAAGGTAATAGAAGAGACAGAGAAGCACTTAATAGGTAAGAAAGAACTTCCTGAAGCAATGATATTTGCAGATAAAGAAAATGAAATTAGAACCAAGTACCTAGCCAGCATTATGCTCTGAATTAACTTGATGGAGAGTGCCTAGGCAGGAGATTGTCTGAGATATTATCCTGCAACAGTAAAAGCCCAAGTGACATTCACGTGCAATCTGAAATGTGCAATGAATAATCTGGAAAGAGACTTAGAAGACAGATGGGTGAGCCAGAACTTCACAAATCGGAGGACACACTTGAAACTAGATTGAAGTATACTTTCATACTCAATGTCATATGAAATAACATTAATATTTTAATAAAAAAACATGTAGCATCTTTTACTGCAGTAATGTTTAGATAGAAGCTATGGCAAAGGAAGAATTAGCTTGAGGCTGGAGAGATTTCTCTGTGGCTAAGAGTGCTTACTGCTCTTCTGGAGGACCTGAATTTGAGGGTCAACATCCATTTTGGTTAGCTCACAATCACCTATAACTATAACAAAAGGGATCTAATTATTTCTTCTGACCTCTCTGGGCACCTGTACACTCATGCCATACACACAGACATACACATTATACACGAATAAGAATAACCATAAATTTAAAAAAGAAATAACCTGAAATCTCTGAGGTTATAACAAGAGGATTCTAGGTTCCAAGGGCCTTTGTCTCGAGACCTTGAAAAGCATAGCTATTCTTCATATTGAAACACTTTGCTCATGTTTTAAGATGTTTGTGACTCATGAAAGGTATTTTAAAGCTAGTAAGATATTGTAAAATATTTAATTTGGTGACTGTATCAAATTGAACAATTTATACTTAAATAATTATAGCCCACAAATATTTAATATATGACGAATTATTATTTTTTAAAGTAAAGTAAATAAATTATAGTACACACAAATTGTTGTTTTCAATATTTTAAAATTCATGATTTAGCTGCTACTGATGATACTATTTATTTCTTTAAATAATCTACAGTTTCTTGCAAACAGGGTCCATACTCAATAATGGATTTTTGAAGAAAAATAATGTTAATGAATGAAAGAATCACCAATTACTGCCATTAAATGAATATATAAAACCTAAGTCACAAGAATATTTAAGAAGCTAATACTGGATATTGCAACTTTAACTCAGTACTTCAGTTTTAGGAGTATATAAAGATATATTCAAAAATACTAATTTTGAGAAGTGATTTTTGATCCAGTGTTTTTTAAAAAGTTTGTTCTAGTGATTTTTTTTAAGGTTATAACATATGGACTTTTGTCTTTAATGTACTTTGTTGGCATCAAAATGTCACTGATTTTACGTTGGTGCCTTTTCTGTAGTTGGAGAAAGGCTGAGAGTCAAATATGGTAACATTTTCTTTCACTTAATTTGAAGACCTGTGCAAAATAATGAGGCTTATTTTGTGAATTACTTTATAATTATTCTTTAAACACACTGTGATATTTGATAATGTCAGATTGATTCTGCTTTAGGGAAAATGATTTTAGACCCTGAAGAAAATTAATTACTCTTTCTAAATAAACATCACTTCTTATATTGTATGTGAACTGAGGGAATATTTTTTAAGGTTAATTAATCTGTATCTGACAATTATGGAGAGTTTTAGAGAGAAAAAATTACTTATGTATTTGGGTCAATTTGCCTATGACAATACTCTGGCACACAAATAAAATGTTAGTCTTATTTTCCTATATCTAGAGAAAGGTACATTATTTACTCTCATGTCTGAACTACTAATGTAATACAAATGTGTGTGCAAGCCTTGAACTCCCGTCCCTTTAGGTTACAAAATGAAATGTTTATATATCTGGCTTTCACTAGTGCTTTAAGTTATACTAAAATCTTTAAAGTTTTTGAGAGAGAAATATCAATACATCGAAATGCATCTAAATGGAGCCAGTATTGGACGAATACCACCAACCAAATGAGCACCAAATGAGTAGTTCTATTTTTGTTTAGTTTTAGGTATTTTATAATTGCATATAATAAAATATGAGTGTATCTTTAGGAGAAAAATGTGAATAAGGGACAATAAAGTTACTGTAGAAAAAGATCTATTTATATACTTTATTTTTCTGTTGTTTCTATAAATTTACCTTTTACACTTCCAGGAATTTGAGATTTAACCCATGCATTTCATGCTTATTTTGATACATTTCTTAGAATAATTAAAACAAGAAATCTTACTTATTCCCTACTTCTTTACATTGTTCATCAGGGAGATTACAATATAAGAATATTGATAACAGGGCAGGTAAACCCAGAAGAAGGTTTGCAAGGCAGCTATTATATTCATGAAATCACAATGAACTGTATGAATTAGCTAAATGGCATTGTGTAATATTATGCACTCAGCAAGTGCTTACTGAGACACTATACTTGGCACCCAGGATACAATGATAAACAGGAGAAACCCCACAAAGGGTGATTTGCTATTCTTTCTAACTAATTAAATGAATATATTAGAGATAAAAGAACATATGAAGGACCCATTAAATAAGATAATTGTAACAGAAATGGATTTTATGGAAAAATTAAGCACTGACAAGAAAGTTATAGACACCTTTATACTGAATGATGAAGTGAGAAATCTATAAAGTGATTCCTAATGATGGTGATGATAAATTGTAGAAAAGATGAGGATAATAGCTGCTGGCTTAGTCAGTGGCCACTAGGGCACTTGGTGAGACAGGCTTCCAACATAGATTGGAATAATCTTTAAATCATGCAGACATATCCTACTATGTCTTGAGGTCACATGGTCTCAAATCAAGAGTTTGTAAAGGAGTATTTATAAGCAAAAAATTGCACAGTTCAGACAAAATTTGAGGATTGTTCATTTCAAAAGGTGAAATATATTTGGGGCAAAATTTAAAAAATACACCTCAGTGACTTTGAATTGATAGTCTCACTAGTCGTTCGCATTAAATACTCTGTTAACTAGTGGTACATAATCAGAAAAAAACTGTATATGCAGATAGGCCAAGTTTTGTTCAGAAGAGGGTCGATGGAAGTATTTGGGTGCCTTTGTAATTCAATGGTAATGGTTACTTTGGGTTTTAAAGAATAATTGCAATTGTAATTTTCTTCTGGTTCAGATAGATAATTGTATAGACCATCAAATATATAGGCTGTTTTGTTTTGTTTTGTTTTTCAAGACAGAATTTCTCTGTTGCTTTGGAGC
Source organism: Microtus pennsylvanicus (assembly GCF_037038515.1). Lineage (NCBI taxonomy): Eukaryota > Metazoa > Chordata > Mammalia > Rodentia > Cricetidae > Microtus > Microtus pennsylvanicus. The sequence goes on along the minus strand of NC_134586.1, from coordinate 67,043,818 downwards.
TTATCCTTGATCTCTCTCTGCAGACCAGGTTGGCTTCAAACTCACAGACATCCAATTATTTCTGCCTCCCAGGAGCTGGGATTAAAGGCATGCACCAACGCTGCCCAGCCTAATTTCTATATGTACACATACTATCAACTATATTCACTAGAACTCTCATTTCTCACTTTCTGGTAATAGAATGAGCTGATAATCACCAAACTACAATGCATTCATTCACTTGATTTTTAGAACAAATGTTCTTTAAAAAAATACATTAAGTACATTTGAATCTTAAATTACAGCTTAAACTATTTTTTTAATTTTTAAATTAGTTTTCAATTTTATTTTTATATGCATATATGTGTTTCTATGCATCTATATGTACATAATGTATAGGCAGCACCAGGAGAGGGGAGAAGAGGGAACCAAGTCTTCTGGAACCTTAGTTACAGGTACTTGTAAGCTGCTAAATGTGGGTTCTGGTTGCTGAACTAAGGTCGTTTGCCATTGCAGCAAGTGCTCTTAATCACATGAGCCATCTCTCCAATATCAAGTCAAATCATTTCAACATGTAGTTAGTATATACCTTCACTTTTTTTTATCTGCTGAAATATGCAATAATAAGAGTTATAAAACTTTTTATTGATTCTTTGTGCATTTTATGTCATGCATCCTGATCGCACTCATCTCACTGTTTCCTGACTCCTTTGCATCCACCCTCTGCTCCTGAAACTTCTCCCCAAAAGCAAAAGGAAATTTAAAAGGAAAAAAAAAAGCTAACCAAACAAACAAGAAAATTTCTCAGTTGGAAGCTGTAGTGTGGCACTGCGAGTCACACAGTGTACACGTTAGTCCATACATCTTTACTTGTAAGTGTTCATTGCTATGGTTTTAAGTCACTGGCTTCTGCTACACTATTCATAATGGGCCCTCACTAAGACGTCCACAGATCCAAAATATAGGACCTTGACAGCACAGGATATTATCTTATCCAAACAACGTGGGAAGTATTATTTACTATATGAGATGAAACTTCATGCACATTCAGTATGAATTATGGTAAAGAATGTTATCTTTCAAATATTTTATTGAACAGTTCACAACAATTATAATTCTTTCAAATCAATAAATCTATGTATAATTTTCAAGTTCTACAAATTCATTTTGTTGCACCCTAGAAATAGATGAGATTTTTCATCATGTATATGCCAATATAATTTAGTAAACCAAACATCACTGACAACTGTATGATGTTTTAAAAACTGTACTGATATTTATCTTTTAATTCATTTATAAGTTTCAGAGACAACTAGGGAGTGTTTGGAAGTTTATGATTTGGACATAAAAAGGAGGTAGTAGTGTGCTCTATTGTTTTTGTAAGTAGAAATATATTTGGAAATTAATTATTATCCAGTCTTTACAATCACTTATGGTAAATAAGATTATGCCTCTATTCAATAGACTTATCACAGCATTCAATATTAGTATAAAGAGACTTAATTTTCTGGGTTTGTATACTATAGTGAAATTACATTGTTCATTATATTCAAGTCTAACATTTTTTAAACGTGTGTAGCAAATAGCTACAAGAAGAAAAATGAACAATCTGTCAAACATTATGTTCTGTATGTAATAGTGACACCAAATGTTGAAGATTTTCTTCAAAATATACCATGACTTTCATGGTGTAGTCAAAACCACATTAAAGACACCTAAAACAGTATTTTTTTTTCAGTAAGAAAGCATACTAATCAAATTCTGACTTGATTTATTTTTATTAAGTTTGACAACATATAGAATTTATGTAACCCAAAGAGGCTCAATAATTAACAAAATTATCTCTAGAAAAATGATCTCTAGAAGTGGGTAGATTAATGAGATTTAAGCCACAATATGACAAATCATTATGTATGCCACAGCAAATAAAATATGTATTAAGCAAGGATCAACAATCATATATATATATATATCTATATATATACACATATATAGTGCATTATAGAAACAAAAAGTTAAACAGTAATTATCTAAAAAACTGTGGCAAAATTTGAGATATGTATGAATCAATAAGCTTGCTGAATTAATAAGCCTTATGTACATTATGTACAAAATTGTTTTTATATTTATTATAGTCATAATATATAGCAATTTTAGAAACCTAGTTTCAGTTATCATGTATTTCCCTATTTTAAGAGCTTCCTTTAACATTTATTTTTCTAATAATTTCATGCATGAGTACTGTATTTACATTATTTCTACCTTACATTCTCCCTGTCCAAGTCCTCCTATGCTAATCCTTCCAACTCATGACTTCTACAATTAAAATTGCTACTGTAATTCCCTCTCTCTCTACTTCTCCCCAGTCCCTTTCCTTCTCCCTCCCATTCCTCTCTCTGTTTCTCTATCACACACATGTAAACACAAATACAGCTTATCCTGTTGAGCCAATGTAATATTCCCCATATTTAAATATTTCTTAAGAATGAACACATGGTTATTCTCCTAGATATTGGAAGTGGACAAGATTGGGAACGTGGGGGTGGGGGTGCTGTGGGGATAAGGGAAGATGGGGAGAGAGAAGGGAGAAGGGGAGGGTCGGAGAGCTTGAGGGAATGAGATGATTGGGATGGAGCAGGGAAGTATATATCTTAATTAAGTGAACCATTTTAGGGTTGACAAGAGACTTGACTCTGGAGGGGTTCCCAGGTGTCCAAGGATATGTCCTCAGCTTGTTCCTTGGGTAGCAGAGGAGAGGGTGCCTGAACTGGCCCTATACTATAGCCACGCTGATGAATATCTTGCAAATTACCATAGAACCTTCATCTGGCGAGGATGGAGATGGAGACAGAGACGCACATTGGAGCATTGGGCTGAGCTCACCAGGTCCAAATGAGGAGCTGAAAGAGGGAGAACATGAGCAAGGAAGTCAGGACTGCGGGGGTGCGCCCACCCACTGAGATGGTGGGACTGATCTAATGGGACATCACCAAGGCCAGTTGGACTGGGACTGATGGAGCATGTAATCAAACCAGACTCTCTGAATGTGGCTTATGGTGGAGGCTGACTGAGAAGCCAAGGACAATGGCACTGGGTTTTGATTCTACTGCATGGACAGGCTTTGTGGGAGCCTAGTCTGTTTGGATGCTCACCATCCTGGACCTGGGGGAAGCGGGGAGGACCTTGGACTTCCCATTGGGGAGGAAACCCTGACTACTCTTTGGACTGGAGAGGGAAGGGGAGTGGGGGGAGGAGAGGGAAGTGGGAGGCGGCGGAAATTTTTGATAAAAAAAAAAAGAAAAGAATGAACACATAGTACTGGATCACTTATCAAGGGTCTCATACCTTGTGGGTATATCATTGTGAAAGTCTCAATTATGTTATCACATTATTAGGAAAGAGTGGCTGGAACTCGCATACATTTACAGAAGACAGTCTTGTAGCAGATATGCACATCCTCTGGCTCTTTTGCTATTTTAACTCCTTTCCCCCATGGTATCTCTTGAACCTTAAGTCCAGAGGTTGTGCTGCAGATGTGTCAATTGGTGTTGGGCACCCCAAGATCAGTTGTTCTCTGCTTCTCTTAAACACAAGCTTTTAAAGGAATCATGAAAGAGCTTGATTCATTTGACTATATTTTAATTAAACTCTATTTTAAAACAAAATCAATTATGAAATGCTGACAAAAAATATCTACACAGTGGAAAACATTATTGGGAATTGATAGACACAGAAATGTGTAAACATCTTCTCAAAGTAAACCATTTCATGGAAGAGCAAACCTTAATGTTGAACAAATAGATGTGAAGAGACTCCACTTCCAGTCTATTCAAGGAAGTGAAAATCTGTGAACATGTAATGAAAAATTAAAATGGATGCTCCATATGTTGTTGAGGATATTAAATGTCAGGAAATTTTCAGAACCTGATTTATGTGCTACAAATTGCTTCACTTATATTCAGTCATGGATGAGTGTTTATTTAAAGTCAAGACAATCCTGCACTCCACTCCAAGAAACAGCAGCTTCACTGATGGGTATAAGATTTGTGGCAAACTCTGTTAAAAGAGTAATATCAGTTCTTGGTGATGTGCTGGGTATGGATGGCATTATTTATTTGGTGGAAAGACATGACAGGCATTTTCCAGGTATCAAAGTAGTATCACTGATAGTGGAATTGGTAAGAGACACAACCAATGTACTCTTTGAAAGACCATGAGACTACTCCAAAATATTCAAGATTATGTAATAGAGCCCATAATACATTCTCACAGATCCATTGAAAGATTTAGAAAATTAACTAAAGCTTTGTAAGCTTAATAATAATAACAAAACCATAAGCAGCTTCATCCATATAACATGGTAAATTCTCACAAACAGAATCTTATTCAAAATTGAGAGCCAAAGGAACCACATTCTGTATATAAAGGGTGCCCCCTGTATGATATATTTTGTAAAATAAAACATAAAAGCATACAGCACACAAATAAAACAACTTAATAAAATATATTACTGAGAAGTATCCATATGTATTAGGATCACAAAAATTTGAGAGAGATAACTTACTAAATTACAGCAGTAGATATTTCTGAAAGATGCAGTGAACACAAAATACATAGATTTCAGGGAGTAGGAAATATATCAGCATAATTATCATAGGTAATTATTGAATTATTTAATGTACTTTTATAAGACTTATTTGTTTTTTTATTTTATATGACTTGTTGCTTTGCCAGCTTGCGTGTCTGTGAACCACATGCTTACAATACCAGGGAAGACTAGACTGGCATTACAGGCAATTTGAGCTACCATAGTGTTCTTTTTTTTTTTTTTTTTTTTTTTTTGGTTTTTCGAGACAGGGTTTCTCTGTGGCTTTGGAGCCTGTCCTGGAACTACCTCTGTAGACCAGGCTGGTCTCGAACTCACAGAGATCCGCCTGCCTCTGCCTCCCGAGTGCTGGGATTAAAGGCGTGCGCCACCACCGCCCGGCCCTACCATAGTGTTCTTTAAGCTGAACCCAGGTCATCTGGAAGAGCAGCCAGTGCTGTTCATCTCTGAGAAATTTATCTAGCACATCCTGTACTTTCAATACCAATTTTGTAAATCTCTATCTTCCCCCAGTAATATATCTGGAAACACATATTCATACACATACTTACATACACCCCCACACATACACACTACACATGTAAAGATACATTATCCTCTGCAAAAACATGCTAGTAAAATAGCAAAACAAATTAACATCCTTCATTTACAGAAACATTAGAAATAGAATTTGGTATTGTTCTGAAAACGATGAATATAAAATATTAATAAAGCATTGGAATAAAGTGGAAAATACTGATTTGCTAGATCAATTAGTAGTAACTAGTAACAGCATTAATAATTAATCCCATTACTAATCTCAGTACCTGATAACCAATATTCAAAAAAAAAACCTGACATTATGCTTATAGGAACTCATTAGCTATAAAGCAATCAGCTTAATATTTTAGGTGAATTATTAGAGATATTTAATTGCTAATTGAAATTATTAAAACATCCTCAACAAATTTAGTCACAGAATATTTTAGAAGAAAATAAATTTAGAGATGTTTTTTTCAGATATAGTTCTAACATTTCTCAATGCTAATGAAGCAGTTTTTCAATGTCATTGAAATAAACACTAATCAAAAAAAAAACAAGTGGTGATTTTTATAAGAGTTATTTCTAATCATGAAAGGCAAAATTAACTGTTTACTAAGCTGCCTTTGAAGTATGCCTCATTCTTATATTTTATTTAAAAGTTTATTCCTATTAAAATTCAGAGGAGAGTGGAGAAAGGTACTTGGGAGTGTTTTGAGTGAGTAAGGAAATGGAAAGAAAAAATAATGTAATTAAGCTACCATCTCAAAAATAAACTTTCCTAACAGCTGAGATGAATGGTTTCTGTTTTCTCTCAGGGTTGGATAATTGTCATCTGTAAAGGATTGGTTATAATCTGTTATAGGGTTAGAGGCAGAATAATAAAAATTAGTCTCAGGAATCTCATTTGATACAGAAAAAAGGGAGTAGATAAGATAGAATAATAAAGTAGATTATTATATCTACTCATAAACTAAATTATCAGCTGTTAGTTTTAGGTAATTTGCATTGATATGGATTCTTGTATATTTATATAAGTATAAAATTATTTTTACTCATGTTTTAAATAATTTGTATATTGATATAAGTGCAAAATTATTTTTGTTATACTGTGTGTATGTTTCTACTTCTGTTTAAGATATTTTATTTATTGATGCAAATTAAGAAAATTTTTGTCATATTGCAGCATACATTTCTATCTTTGAAGAATATATATATATATATATTACAATTTTGAGAACATTGTCATTATGTTGTACATCTGTTTATAGGTTGTTTATTTTAACAATGTGAAGCTTTTGTCTTTAAGTAACATGCTTATTAAGAATTACAGATTAATAGTCAGCCATATTTGTCATATTTATAGTTATGTTGGGTTCTCAGTATGCACAAGAATGTATTACATATAAATGTATTACATATAGATAGGTAATCTTCAAACACTTCAAAGACCCACAGAATATGGCATTTAAATATTTTAAAAATTTGGAATTCTGTTTACATGAAACACAACTGTTCCTGGTAGCTCCAATCTATTCCTGAGAGGATGCTGGGCACTGAAGACACTCCATATGGAGCTTGTTTTCTTCTTAACAAAACTGGCCTTTTGGGCAAAGAACTGCCCATGTCTTGACTATTGACATTAAGCACCCTGTCCAATCTGGACATACAGAAATATAAGGGAAAATGATTGCTGAACCTTGCTGAGACAATATAGGAGAGTCTTTCAAATATTCCTGCTTCGGGAAATGGCCTGTCAGATATTCTAGTCCTATAACCAAAGTTGGTTGTTTCAACATTATAGAGAAACATTGAGTTACTGTCCAGACAGCCAGCTGTTTCTGTCATGTCTTGAGATTTGGAGGTTGCTTGCTTTCACTTCTGCCTACTCAGGTAATAGTACTTTCCTTCTCAGGTCTTTTATGGGGTTCCAGATTAGATAGTTACAGTCGTCATCCTCTTATATCTTAGCTAGCGGATATTAAGTACAAAATTTAGACTTTTCAGGATAGGTCAGCTATTGGAGTAATCTCTGTAATTTGCCAGTTTCTTATGGCCTAAACATTTAGTATGTGTTTCTTGCTTGATAGTGGTCTTGTTGGTTGAAGTTTCAATTTGTTTATGTTATTACATTTTTTCTTCTGTGTAATACTTGATAGTTGTGCTTACTGAAGATAGGTTTATGTTAGTATGAGAACTTGCTTATTTAGAAAATGAGGGAAGAGTTGTGGGATTTTGTTCTGTTAAGCCAATGATTTTTGGGGTAGCAAACCCTAAGACATAATCTTATGTTTGTATGTTACTGTATAAGACCAGAGGGAGAGAGTTGCATGCTCTCTCTCTCTCTCTCTCTCTCTCTCTCTCTCTCTCTCTCTCTCTCTCTCTCTCTCTTTCTATCCTCCCCTTTTTTTCACCTTCTCTCTCTCTTTCTCAGTCAGAACCATAGAGCAGTTGGTCCCTGGGCAGAACAGCAGGACACAGCAGCTGGATTGCAGCAACATCTACTCTATTCTGTATCAGTGAGTGTGTATTCCTATTTTTAGCTAAGTAAATTCTTGAGACCTTTTAGCAACTCTCACGTGTTCATGTAATAAACAAAAATTCTTCAATATGAATGAAAGAGTAGACCTGTGACCAAGGCTGTCCTTATTCTCCCCTTGCATATTTATTATAAACACAGATCAGTCTTGGTTGGGTTATAGGGGTAATAGCAAAAAAAAAAATATCAATATCTCGGGACATATCTCAGAGGCAGAGGTCTTATAAGGCACTCGAAATGGCCAGTGGTCTTTAGAAAAACATGGATTATTTCATGACCCACTTTTTTCTGTCACAATAAAATCTTATCAAGTACAACTGATTGAATTAGTGTTATGTAGAAATAGCTCACAATTCTACATCTCTGTGATTTGGCATGAAAAGTCAAAGGATACATACTATAAGAACATGAAATTTTGAATGCATGGACAGAAAACAAGTTTTTGCAAAAACAAAGAAAATTGAAAGTAATCTTTACCCACAATTGCAGAAAACCAGGCACAGAGAGCTCCTCTGCTAGGACCCATTTGATCCACAGGCGCCACAAATGGGTAGATCTATAGTTTTTTCCCTTGGTGACTTGCATTGTACCAAATGATACAGTGAATACTTCTTTTCAGGACTGGAGGCATCTAGGTCAGCTCCAACTTGATTTTTTTTCAAGTCTTGCATACCAAGTGTGTGGTATCTTCAACAATAGGGGCCTACCTTCAAGTTCTTGGGAGTCAACGAAGGGTAAATGTAGTAGCATGTATTGTTTTAGGACTCCCTTAAACTCCCCTGACCAATAAATTAAAGGAAGGTTTCCAACCTGACATTGGGGATTTTGTTAAATAGTTTAAGGTGAATATTATCACTTCATGTGGCATAACTCCATTATAGGTATATACATATGTGTGTAAATATATACACACATCCATATTATATATATATATATATATATATATATATATATATATATATATATATATATATATATATAAAACCATACAAGTTACAGGCAGCTAAAGAATACTGAACATTCTTTATATATAAATATATATACAATCTCTATGTATATATATTATATATAATATAATATATATATGATTTGAGCTACAGGCAACTAAAGAATACTGAAAAATAGAGAAGCAGTCTTCACCAAGAACTACCTCTCTGATAGCTTAATCTAATTCCAAGTGGTTATCTTTAAATATATATAAATATGAGTAACACTAAATGAACTTAGCAAGTGCACTTGTTTGTGTGTGTAGATTGTTTGCATATACACATTTGTGTAGTAAAATAATAAAAATTAAAGGGAAAGTGGTCAAGAATTTGCAACGGATCAGGGGAAGAAGGGAGTAAATTATGTAAATATGGTATTCATGTATGAAATTCTCAAAATATTGAACATATTAGTTATTTTAAAAACATATATAATTCAAAGCCACTTGCTAATGTCTTTCAAAGCACAGATGAAAATTAATACCATGGAAATAGTAAAAATTTGAATACATTAGAGAATAACCCTTTTAACAGATACATAAAGGACTTTACAATGATTGTATGTCAAATTCCTTTCAGATATAATTTTAGTGAGGCAGTATATAAAGCTGATGATCATGAAGTACAAAAAAAAAACCTGAAAAGAAGAAGTTGATAATTCAAGAACAAAAGTATGTGATTTAAGACTGAAAAGAAAAAAAAAGCTGAAAATAGCAAGGCTGACATTAAAACATTGTTGCAAAGATGAAGTAGTTAAGTCAAAATGAATAATGAACATTTTCTGACTTACAGAAAGGTTATAAGGGGGAATGGGTAATATGGACAGCCAGGACCATTGTTGCTGTGTCACAGAATATAAAGGATAAAGTGAAAACTAAATATTTCAGAGATTAAAAAATGAAAGTGTACCAATGATGGAAAGACAGTGAGGCTGACACAAGCTCCCAGAAGGAATCATAAGTGCCAAATATCAACTTTTTATTTGCTATAAAAAAAATGACCTTCTATTACAATATGTGAGAAAGGAATGTGATATAATTTTGAATTAATACAAAAGTGTCTCAGAAGTGATTACTAGTACTATTATAGGTAACAGTGATTATAGGCTGATTATAGAAAGGGAGAAAATTGAAAAGAAGCAAGGGAATTGATGAAGCAAAACCTAGAGTTATATTTTTATTATAATGATGCCATCAACTTTCTATAATCTAATAACAGAAACAATGTATGAGTCAAAAAAAAGACATGACTCATCAGAAACAGTTTATTCTGACTGAGAGAACAAGAGAAAAGAGTTAGTGGACAAAGCAAAAAAAAATAAGTTTTCTTAAAGTTTTCAGACATACTACTTAAGAAAAGTAAATGTTTTCTTCAATAGCTAAAACAATTGTGGTTAAACAAAAAGGATTTTTCAGTTGTAATGCAACCACTTGGCCAAATAAGGCAACATGAAAACCTAGACTGGAGAAAATGTTATGGTGAAGGAGTTTGCCCCAAGAATCTAGAAACCTGATTTTAATCCACAGTATCTATATAAAGATGATCAAGAGGACGGATTCCAGAATGCTGCCCTTCTGTTCTACATGTCCTGTTGCTTGCACACTCCTTTTCCCAACAATAAAGTTGAATTTTCTAAAACTGAGAATAAAAATGATAAACCTCAGAATAAATCACAAAATTATGGATTGTAGAGATGAATCATTAGATGCTGTGTTTGTCAAGCAACCATTGAGCCCTGAATTCAAATTTTGAGCACCCATATAAATATAAGCTGATTATGACCTAGTTTCCAGCAGTCCAAACACAGAGAGACTGTCTAGACTCAACCATCTAACAAACCCTGGGTTCAAGTGAGAGAATCGATCTTAATGAATAAGATGAAGAATAATCTACAAAGACAGCCAATGCCAGTCTCAGGTATCCTCATACACACATCAAGTGCATGCACCTACACAGAACTTGCACCCATACATGTGCACCCATAAAGACATACACACTATACACATACATATGGGTAAAGAAACAATTACTGCAAATATGACTATAGGAAGACCTTGAGGTTTATTATGCTTATACTTGTGAAATTAGCTGTTCAATAAGATAAAAGTTTATGGAACAATACTAATATTGTTTGTATTGCTATTAGATTACTATAATTTGAGTATTACAATATGCTGCTGAACATTGAATAACACAACAAGAAATACAGAAGTCCCCAATTATTTGCAACAAATTCTAACAGTAATTATTTAAAAAGATACTTAAAAGAATCTGGCTCATTCTTAAATTCTTTTACACATTGTTAGGATCCAGGTTTACCTAAGTGGAGCTCCCTAAAGTGGGACTTCTGAGACAGGTTTGGGCTATGTTTCCAATTGCTACAGATGTGACTACCTAAACAGCAGAGCTTTTAAGATTTCCTTAGCCATACCTCTTATAACAAGTATCAGGTGTTCATGTTGACAGAAACCAGTGGGTCCTGTGAGTTCTTGTAGACTGATGGAGCCTAGTAAGAGCCTATCTCAAGCTCCTGGCTGATAAGCTGCCCCTTGTCTTTCATAAACTATTTCTGTCCTGCTCTGAGTGATTTTAATGGATATTTGACACTAGCATTTTGCCATGAATGCAAAACTTCTCTTTGTACACTCACAAAGAATTTATTTGTGACATGCTCACAGGCCCAGGCAACTGTATAGATTCAGGAAGAACAGAATAAAGCTCTTAGCCTGTGAACAAGGCAAGATCATTGAAGAGAGACAATCTTGGATGTCAAGTGTTCAACTGAGCTCAGAGAAGTTGTTGCTTTTACTTGGATAGCTCTGTGGCATTATGACACATCATCAATAAATTAAGTTTAAGAAAAAAATGCCATAACTAGAATTTTCAAAAACAAAGTATATATATTCTAATATATTTAAAAACTAAAGAAAGAAATTGCTACAAGAGAAAATGAAAGAAAATTATTTGGTTTTATTGACTGAAAATTTTTTTCTAAGGAAAAAGACCCACATAATCCCTCAAACTTGTTAATTATATATACACACCTATAAGAAACTTTAACAGCAATGTTAAATTAAAGTGATATTGCTATCAAATCTGAGAAAAAAAAGGATTGATCCATTTGTTTATATTCTTCAAAATTCCTCTGGTAGCATCTGTTAATTACAGGTTTTAAAAGGAAAGAGAATAGCAATTGCTTACAGTCATTATTCACATTTATGTACAGGTAAAAGCCACTATTCTCTGCAGAAACTATTAAAACTGCCAGATGAATTTATAAGTTGTGGCAGGAGAAGGCAGAATAAGCAATGCAGTTTTTATATGCAAGCCTTGGCTAAATATAAAGTAAAATTTTATAATGATGTCACTCACGATTGCCACACAGTCTACAAACTGCATGCAACAAATGCTGTAAACAGTGTTAACTCTGAAGAACACAGATAAAAAGGAAAGAAAACAGAGGAACTTAGAGGAAAGCAATAGAGGAAAATAGTCATAACTTCTCTGATACTGATTATAATAAAACAGAGTAATGTGAGAAATAGTTATGGATATTAGAAATGCAGGTGTCTTTTTCACCAAATTTAATGTTAAGTACAAAATAATACTCATTAACAAATAAGTATGATGTTTATAGTACAAATAAAAAAGTAATTTTACACAAATAACCAGAAATGCTAGTAGTAGTAGTAGCAGTAGTAGTAGAATTGTGTGTGCATGGTACATACTTGTCTATTAGGGTGTGTTTGTTTATGTGCACACATTCCAGAACACAAATTTGAAAGTCATTCTTTCTTACTATACCCCTATTGTCTTTAGACAAAACCATTCACAGAATGTAAATCTCATCATTTTGGTTAGGACAATTGTCCATGAGCTTCCAGAATCTGCCAGTCACTGCTCCCAATGATGAGATTATAGACATATTCAACAATGCTGACATTTTAAGTAGGCTTTCAGAATCAAACTTTTCCTTTTTTCTCTTCCATTTTTAATTTTTTTAATATTTATTTTACATCCCAACCATAGATTTCCTCCTCGCCAAACCCTTTATCCACTCTTCAGAATGGGTAAGTACTCCGATGGAGAATCAATGAAGCCTGTGACATTATGTAGAGGCAGGACCAAGCCCCTCCCCAACTGCATCAAGGTTGTGCCAATCATCCCACCATATTGAATAGACCCAAAAGACTAGCTCGTGCACCAGGGATAGATCCTGGTCCCGCTGACAGGGGCCCCACAAACAGCAAATCCCCATTATTTCATAGTAAACACTGAACAATTCTATCAGAATCCAGAAAAGTTTCTTGAAAAAAAGTAAGACAGAATTGATAATTCTTTCTCTAAATATCTCTGTCAAATATAAATATAACATTTTAAATATTTACATGAATAGATTAAGAATGTTATTGTCTGACATGGTGGCACACACCATTAATCATGGCACCTAGGAGGCAGAGACAGGCTGATTTCTTAATTCAGTGCCAACCTGGTCTACAAAAACTGTTCCAGGATCACCAGGGCCACACAGAGAAAGCCAGTCATAAATAAATAAATAAATAAATAAATAAATAAATAAATAAATAATTAGCAAGTAAGCAAACACACAATAATAACTATGTTTCTCTTACCAGTACTATCAGAAATAGCATTTTACACACTAATTCTGCTCTACCAGAGACTAAGCCAGTACTAGAATTCCACATTAGACTCTCCCCACCATCCAGCTGTAGCCAAAAGCACACCCTCCTTTGGCCTCCATATCCCAGCCCAGAACTCCAGCAGAAAACATCTACTCCGCCAGAATTCAAGCTGACACTAAGAACCCCAGAGACTAAGCTAGTACTCAGAACCTCAGAGGCAATATGGGCCACCAAAACCCCAGAAGAGGCACTCAATTGGTCCTAAAGTCTTGCTGGTCACCAGAACCATAGGCTACTTGGGACAGAAGACCAGAGAGGAATCCGAAACTTAGTGGAAAAAAAATCTGAAAACATTCCTCTATAGGAGATAAAGTCAGATATTTACAACTACACCTATGATTAAACCCATATGATTAAAGGCCAGTGTAAGAATGCAATCAACAGCAACCACCAAAGCTCAGATATCCCAATACAGCTGAAGTACAAGAAAATGACTTTAAATTAAGCTTATGAAGATGATAGAGCCCTTTAAGGAGGAAATGAATATATCTCTTAAATAAATCTAGGGAACACAAACAAAAGGTAAAGGAAATGAATAAAACTTGTCAGGACCCGAAAATATAAATAGAACCAATAAAGAAATCACAAACTGGGGAATCCTGGAGATGGAAAATCTTGGTAAGCAAACAGGAACTACAGTCACAGGCATCACCAACAGAATTCAAGAGATGGAAGAAAGGACCTTAGGCATAAAAGACATAATAGAAGAAATTTTTACATTGGTCAAAGAAAAATTTAAATATAGAAAGATCTTAACACAAAATATCCAGGAAATCTAGGACATTATGAAAAGACCAAACCCAAGAATAATTAGAATAGAAGGATATGGCCACATTAATGGAGGTGGTTATCAGCTGTAGGAGTTCCCTCGTAGGGATCATTTATGTATATTGTCATATCATCTGAAAATAACAAAAGTTTGACTTTTTCCTTCCCTATTTGTGTCTCTTGATCTCCTTTTGTTGTCTTGTTGCTCTAGCTAAAACTTGAAGAACTCTATTGCATAGAAAGTAGGCAGCCTTATTGGTGTTGGAGGTCCTTCTTTCTATGTGTTGCTTTCATTGATTGAATAAAGAGACTGCCTTGCCTTTTGATAGGGCAGCCCTTAGGTGGGTGGAGTCGACAGAACAGAATGCTGGAAAGAAGGGAAGTGTGGCAGATGCCATAATTCTCCTGTCTGAGATGGATGCTGGCTAGACTCATGCTGGTAAGCCACAATCAAATGGTGATACACATTAATGGAGATGGGTTGAATGAATATGTAAAAGTTAGCCAAATAGAGGTTAGAACTAATGGGGAAGGCAGTAATTTAATTAATACAATTTTTGTGTGGTTATTTTGGGGGGTTAAGCTAGCCAGCAGTGGGACATGGCCCACTCCCTCTTCTTACTACAACTTGTCTTATTCCTCATTTTAGTAGACTTGCTTTGAATTTCTCTCCATTTAATTTGATGTTGACTGTCAGCTTGATGTATATTGCTTTTATTATGTTTAGATATTATCCTTGTATCCCTATCAATCCAAAAACTTTAAGATGAAGGGATGTTAGATTTTGTCGAATGCTTTTTTATGGTTTAGTGAGATGTTTATATTGTTTTCTTCTTTCAGTTATTTATGTAGTGCATTGCATTGATAGGTTTTCATAAGTTGAACCATTCCTGCATCTCTGGAATAGAGTCAACTTGGTGGATGATTATTTTTTTGTGGTAGTGTTTGTATGTTTCCCTTATTTGGGGTTTGCTATTTTTGAGGTTATCTGTTGCCTATGTTTTTGTGAGTGCAGTTAGCTTCCTTGGGTTGGTATTTTCCTTCTAATACTTTCTATAAGGCTGGTTTTGTGAATAGATACTTTTTAAGTATTATTTTATCATGGAATATCTTTTTTTCTCCATCGATGGTAATTGGAAGCTTTGCTGGGTATAGTAGTCTGGGCTTGGATCCATGGTCTCTTGGTGTCTACAAAATATCTGTTCATGATTTTCTGACTTTCATGATTTCCATTGAGAAGTTGGGTGTAATTCTAATAGGTCCACCTTTATATATTACTTGGTCTTTTTTCTTTACAGCTCTTAATATTCTTTCTTTATTCTGTATGTTTGTTTGATTATTATATGGTGAGGGGACTTTTTTGATTCAATCTATTTAGTGTTCTGTAAGCTTCTTAGATCTTCATAGCCATATCTTTCTCTTTTTTTTGAAAAAAAATTTAATTGAGAAAAGGAAGAAAAAAATTTTCCCCCTCCTCCCAGCCTCCCATTTCCCTCCCCCTCCTCCCACTTTTCTCCCTTCCCCCCACTCCTCTCCCCCTCCCTCTCCAGTCCAACAAGCAGTCAGGTTTCCCTGCCCTGTGGAAAGCCCAAGGTCCTTCCCCCTCTGTCCATGTCTAGGAAGGTGAACATCCAAACTGGCTAGGCTCCCACAAAGCCAGAACATGAAGTAGGATCAAAACCCCGTGCCATTGTCCTTGGCTTCTCATCAGCCCTGATTGTTTGCCATGTTCAGAGAGTCCGGTTTTATCCCATGCTTTTTCAGTCATAGTCCAGCTGGCCTTGGTGAGCTCCCAATAGATTAGCCCCACTGTCTCAGTGGGAGGGTGCACCCCTCGTGGTCCTGACTTCCTTGCTCATCTTCTCCCTCCTTCTGCTCCTCATTGGGACCTTGGGAGCTCAGTCCAGTGCTCCAGTGTGGGTCTCTGTCTCTATCTCCATCCAAGAGATGCCCGATCATATGACAAAAGCATTTGTTCAACTATGTTCATAGCAGTATTATTTGTAATAGCCAGATCCTGCAAACAACCTAGATGTCCTTCAATGGAAGAATGTATGAAGAAAGTGTGGAATATATACACAGTAGAGTACTACGCTGCGGTAAAAAACAATGACTTCTCGAATTTTGCATGCAAATGGATGGAAATAGAAAACACTATCCTGAGTGAGGTAACCCAGACCCAAAAAGATGAATATGGGATGTACTCACTCATAATCGGTTTCTAGCCATAAATAAGGGTCACGGAGTCTATAATTGGTGAACCTAAAGAAGCTAAATAAGAAGGTGAACCCAAGGAAAAACATATAGTTATCCTCTTGCCTATGGGAAGTAGACAAAATTGCCGGGGATGAAAGTGGGATCTTGGGGGTCGGGTGGGTTGGGGGTAAGGGGAAATGGGGAGAGAAAAGTGAGAAGGGGAGGATGGAGGGAACTTGGGGAAACAGGATGATTGGGATAAAGGAAGGCTGGATAGGGGAGCACGGAAGCACAATTCTTAGTTAAGGGAGCCACCTTAGGGCTGGCAAGAGAGTTGAACCTAGAGTGACTCCCAGGAGCCCAAGGCGATGTCCCCAGTTAGTTCCTTGGGCAGAGGAGGATAGGGAACCTGAAACGACCATATCCTATAGCAATACTGACGAATATCTTGCCTATCACCATAGAACCTTCATCTGGTGAAGGATGGAGATAGAGACAAAGCCATATCTTTCTTTAGGTTGGGAAAGTTTTCATCTATGATTTTGTTGAATATATTTTCTTTGCCTTTGAGCTGTATCAACTCAAAAAATCAGGAGCTCTCTTATGTAATAATGATAAAAAAGTGGAAAAGAAAAATACGTAAAATGTCTTGGGGTAACACTAACCAAACAAGTGAAAAGAAAAACAGTTTGACTATAACTTTAAGTCTTTGAAGAAAGAAATTGAAGAAGATATCAGAAAATGGAAAATTTTCTCATGCTCTTGGATAAGTAGGATCAACATAATAAAAATGACAATCCTACTAAAAGTAATCTGTAGATTCAATGCAATGCTGATCAAAATCTCAACACAATTCTTCACAGATCTCAAAGAACAATATTCAACTTCATATGGAAAAAAAAAACAAGATAGCCAAAACAATCCTCCAATCCAGAGACATAACCATCACTGATATAAAGCTCTATTATTGAGATGCAGTAATGAAAACAGCTTAATATTAGCATAAAAACAGACAGGTTGACCATTGGAATCTAATCGAAGACAAGGATATTAATCCACACACCAATGGTTACCTACTTTTGACAAAGAAGCTAAAATTGTACAATAGAAAAAAGAAAGCATCTTCAAAAAATGGTGCTGGCATAACTGGATGTTAACATGTAAAAGAGTGCAGATAGAGTCATACCTATTCCCCTACACAAAACTCAAGTCAAAATAGATTAAAGACCTCAATATAAATCTTACCACACTGAACCTGATAGAAGAGAAAGTGGAAAGGAAACTTCAATGTGTGGGCACAAGAGACTACTTCCAATTATAACCCAAATAGAACAGACACTGAGAGCAACAATAAATAAATGGGACCTTCTGAAACTGAGAATTTTCTGTAAAGCAAAGAACACAGTCAATAAGACATTCTCCACTGAATGGAAAAAGATATTTACCAACCCCACATCAGACCAAGGATGGATATCCAAAATATACAAAGAAATTAGACATCAAATTTCTGAATAAGCCAATTAAAAAATGGGATAGAGTGTGTGGGTGCACCCCTCGTGGTCCTGAGTTCCTTGCTCGTGCTCTCTCTCCTTCTGCTCCTGATTTGGACCTTGAAACTGTGGTGGCGTGGAGGAGGCAGAAATCTTTAATAAATAAATAAATTAAAAAAATAAAAAATGGGATACAACTCTAAACAGAAAATTATCAACAGAAGAACTTCAAATGGCTGAAAGACACTTTAGGAAATGTTCAGTATACTTAGTCATCAAGGAAATGCAAATCAGAATGATTCTAAGATACCATATTACACCTGTCAGAATGATTAAGATAAAAACACCAATGATAACCAGGTGGTTGTGGTACACACCTTTAATCCCATCACTTGTGAGAAAGAGGCAGGTGGATCTTTATGAGTTTGAGGCCAGCCAGGTCTACAAGAGCTAATTCCTGGACATGCTCCAAAGCTACAGAGAAACCCTGTCTTTAAAACCTAATGAAAATAAAAACAATGATAACTTATGCTGGAGAGGATGTGGAGTAAGGGGAACACTCATACATTGCTGGTGGAAGTGCTAACTTGTACAACTTCTCTTTAAATCAGTTTGGATATTCTCAGAAAGTTGGAATCAACCTACCACAAGACTTAGGAATATCACTCTTGGGCATACACCCAAAGTATACTCAACCATATTAAAAGGGCATTTGTTCAACTATGTTTAAAGTAGAAGTATTTGTAATAACCAGAACCTAAGAACAACCTAGATTCCCCTAAACCAAAGAATGGTTAAAGAAAATGTGGTTCATTTACACAATGGAGTACTACTCAGTGGTATAAAACAATGTCATCTTGATATTTGCATGCAAATGGATGGAACTAGAAGAAACAATCCTGAGTGAGGTAACAGACTCAAAAGATGAGCATGGTATGTACCTACTCATAGTTGAATACTAGCTGTAAAGCAAAGGATAAGGAATCAATAGTACATGACCCCAGAGAAGTTAAGTAACAAGGAGAATCCCATACTTAGCTTCCCCCAGAGAATGGGAAGTAGACAAGACCTCCTGAGAAATTTGGGAGTGTGGGAGTTGTGGGAGGAGGGAAGGAGGAAGAAAAGGAGCTGGGAAGAAGAGGAAGGAGAAGAAGAAATAGAGGAAACAGGATGGTACAGATGGGGGAGTGACAGAGATAGAGAACAAGGAAAGAGATATCTTGATTGAGGGAGCCATTATGGGGCTAGAAAGAAACCTGACACTAGAGAAATTCCCAAGAATCCACACGGATTACCCTAGCTGAGAGCCTAAGCAATAATGGAGAGGGTGGCTGAACTGGCCTTGTCCTGTAGACAGACTGATGATTATCTTCAATGTTACCATAGAGCCTGCATCCAGCAACTGATGGAAGCAGGTACGGAGAACCACAGTTGAGTGTTGGGCTGAGCTTCCAAAGTCCAGTTGAAGAGAGGGAGGATTAAGAATACAAGCAAAGAATTTGATACCATAATGGAGATGCTCTCTGAAACAGCTTACATAAGCTAATGGAAGCTTTCCAACTCCAGCCTGACAACATGGGAACCAGAATAGGTCCAAATTAGGCCCTCTGTGGGTGACAGTTGAGTGGCTGGGGCAGACTGTAGGGACACTGGCAGTAAGGCCAGGATTTATCTTTACTACTCATTCTGACCTTTTGGAAACCATTTTCTATGGAGGGATACCTTGCTCAGCCTAGACATGGAGGTGGAGGTGTTGGTCCTGCCTCAAAGCAATATGCTACACTTTTTTGACTCCACATGGGAAGTCTTATTTTCACCGAGGAGTGGATGGTGGATGGTATGAGGAGTTGGGTTGGGGAAGGTGGAGAGAGCAGAAGAAGGGGAAGAAGGGGGAAATGAATTTGGTGTATAAAATGAGAAAAGATCTATTTAAAAAAAATAAAGTTAAAATAATACATAAAATAAAAAGAATAGAAGATTTCCAGCTCAAATATTCAGAAAATATTTTCAGCAAAATTCTAGAAGAAAAATTTCCCTACTTTTAAAAAAGAGAGATGTTATAAATGTACAAGAAGTTTATAGAATACAAAATGATTGAAGCAGAAAAAATACCCCTGTGACATAATGACAACCATGCTAAATATATAGAACAAAGAAAGAATATTAAAAGCTGCACAGGACAAAAACCAAGTAACATATAAAAGCAGACATTGTAAAATTCACCTGACTTCTCAGTGAAGATTCTAAAAACTGAACCTGGACAGAAGTCTTGTTGACTCTTAAGAGACCATGGATGCCAGCTGAAACTGCTATACCAAGCAAAACATTCAATTACCAAAGATGGAAAAAGTAAGATATTCCATGAAAAAGTCAAATTTAAACAATATCTATTCACAAACCCAACACTAGAGAAGGTACTAGAAGAAAAGCTACAACAAAAGGAAATTGAAAACACCCAAGAAACTAAAATAAATAATTTCATACAAGCAAAACCAAAAGAAAGCAAGCACAAGTATATATATATATATATATATATATATATATATATACACCCACACACACACAATAACAGAGATTAGCATTAATATCCCTGAATATCAGTGAACTCAGTTCCCCAATAAAAAGATACAGACCAACAAAATGGATGCAAAAACAGAATCCATCCTTCTGCTGCATACAAGAAACAAACCTTAACAAAGATATTACCCTAGAGAGCTGGAAAAAGTTTTTTTTTAACTAAATGGGATCAAGAAGCAAGCTGATGTATTCATTCTAATATTTGATAAAATAGACTTCTAACCAAAATTAATCAAAAGAGATGTGTTGGAAGAGGCTGTGTGCTCTTTCTGGCTGCCCGACCAACTTAGACCTGAAATAATTATACAGAAGCTGTTAATTAAATCACACTTTGGCCCATTAGTTTTTAGCTTCTTATTGGCTAAGTTTTACATCTTAATTTAACTTTTTTTTATTAATCTGCATATCATCATTAGGACATGGCCTATCAGCAAAGTTTCAGCACATCTATCTCCAGGGGCAGTTACATGATGGCTCCCTGACTCTGACTTCAACCTCCCATGCTATAGGCCAAGCCAGTAATTTGTTCATTAATTAATAAAATCAACACCTAGACAGAAGGACCTCCCACACCAAGATGTGACAGGACACTTTATACTCATCAAAGGAAAAATCCACCAAAATGAGGTCTCAAGTTTGAATATCTATGCCCCAAAGGCAAGGACACTCACATTTGTAAAAGAAGCATTACTAATGTTTAAATCACACATCAAACG
Source organism: Microtus pennsylvanicus (assembly GCF_037038515.1). Taxonomy (NCBI): domain Eukaryota; kingdom Metazoa; phylum Chordata; class Mammalia; order Rodentia; family Cricetidae; genus Microtus; species Microtus pennsylvanicus. The sequence continues at coordinate 67,022,739 of NC_134586.1, read as the reverse complement.
CCATATTTTAATAGTGGGAGACTTCAAACACCTCTCTCATCAATAGATAGGTCATCTAGACAGAAACTATGCAAAGAAATAATGACACTACAGACATTATGACTCAAATGGATCTAATCAATTTCTACAGAACATTTTACTCAAACATAAGAATACACCACCCCTTTTTCATCACTTCTTGAAACATTCACCAAAATATACCATATACTTAGTCACAAAGTGTGTCTCGACAGAAACATAAAAATGGAAATAATCCCCTGTATCTTATCAGACCACCAGGTTTAAAGCTGGATTTCAACAACAGAAACAATAGAGAGCCTATAAACTCATGGATACTGAACTACTCTCTACTGAATGGCCACTTGATCACAACAGTAAAAAAAAAAAGTACTAAAAGCCTTCCTAGAATTCAATGAAAATTAATGCACAACATAGTCAAATTTATGGAACACAATGAAAGTGGTGATAAGATAAATGTTCATAGCAATAAAAGTCTTCATAATTAAAACTATATCATACTAGCAACTTAATAACACACCTGAACTCTCTAGATCAAAAAGAAGCAAACAGTGTGGGTCTCTGTCTCTATCTCCATCCATCACCATATGAAGGTTCTATGATGATATGCAAGATATTCGCCATTTCAGGTTCCCTATCCCCAGCTACCCAAGGAATTAACTGGGGACCTCGGCTTGGGCACCTGGGAGCCATTCTAGGTTCAAGTCTCTTGCCAGCCCTAAGGTGGCTCCCTTAACTAAGAATTGTGCTTCCATGCTCCCCTATCCAACCTTCCTTTATCCCAATCCTCCTTTTTCCCCTAGTTCCCCCTTCCTCCCCTTCTCCCTTTTCTCTCCCCATCTCCCCTTACCCTCATCCCACCCCACCCCCAAGATCTCAATTTCCTCCCCTGCAACTTTGTCTACTTCCCATAGCCAAGAGGATAACTATATGTTTTTCCTTTGGTTCACCTTCTTACCTAGCTTCTTTAGGATCACCAATTGTAGACTCCGTGTCCCTTATTTATGGCTAGAAACCAATTATGAGTGAGTACATCCCATATTCATCTTTTTGGGTCTGGGTTACCTCACTCAGGATAGTGTTTTCTATTTCCATCCATTTGCATGCAAAATTCGAGAAGTCATTGTTTTTTTACCGCAGCATAGTACTCTAATGTGTAGATATTCCACACTTTCTTCATCCATTCTTCCATTGAAGGGCATCTAGGTTGTTTCCAGGTTCTGGCTATTACAAATAATGCTGCTATGAACATAGTTGAACAAATGCTCTTGTCATATGATAGGGCATCTCTTGGGTATATTCCCAGGAGTGGTATTGCTGGGTCCAGGGGTAGGTTGATCCCAAATATCCTGAGAAACCGAAATACTGATTTCCAAAGTGGTTGCACAAGATTGCATTCCCACCAGCAATGGATGAGGGTCCCCCTTCCTCCACAGCCTCTCCAGCAAAGGCTATCATTGGAATTTTTTATTTTAGCCATTCTGACAGGTGTAAGATGATATCTCAAAGTTGTTTTGATTTGCATTTCCCTGATCGCTAAGGAGGTTGAGCATGACCTTAAGTGTCTTTTGGCCATTTGAACTTCCTCTGCTGAGAATTCTATGTTCAGTTCAATGCCCCATTTTTTAATTGGGTTAATTAGCATTTTAAAGTCTAGTTTCCTGAGTTCTCTATATATTTTGGAGATCAGACCTTTGTCTGTTGTGGGGTTGGTGAAGATCTTCTCCCAGTCAGTAGGTTGCCTTTTTGTCTTGGTGATAGTGTCCTTTGCTTTACAGAAGCTTCTCAGTTTTAGTAGGTCCCATTTATTCAATGTTGCCCTTAATGTCTGAGCTGTTGGGGTTACACATAGGAAGCGATCTCCTGTGCTCATCTGATGTAGGGTACTTCCCACTTTCTCTTCTATCAGGTTCAATGTGTTCTGACTGATAGTGAGGTCTTTAATCCATTTGGACTTGAGTTTTGTGCATGGTGATAGATATGGGTCTATTTTCATTCTTCGAGCTCCCAAGGTCCCAATGAGGAGCAGAAGGAGGGAGAACATGAGCAAAGAAGTCGGGACCACGAGGGGTGCACCCACCCACTGAGACAGTGGAGCTTATCTATTGGGAGCTCACCAAGGCCAGCTGGACTGTGACTGAAAAAGCATGGGATAAAACTGGACTCTCTGAACATGGCGAACAATGAGAGCTGATGAGACGCCAAGGACAATGGCACGGGGTTTTGATCCTACTTAATGTGCTGGCTTGGTGGGAGCCTAGCCAGTTTGGATGTTCACCTTCCTAGATATGGACGGAGGGGGGAGGACCTAGGACTTACCACAGAGCAGGGAACCCTGACTGCTCTTTGGACTGGAGAGGGAGGAGGAAAGGAGTAGGGGGAGGGGGAGAAGGGTGGGAAGAGGGGGAGGGAAATGGGAGGCTGGGAGGAGGTGGAAACTTGTTTTATTTTTTTCTCATTTTCTCAATTAAAAAAAGATTAAAAAAAAACAAAAACAAAAAGAAGCAAACACACCCAAGAGCAGTAGAAGACAGGATGTATTCAAACTAAGGGCCAAAATCAATAAAGTTGAAACAAATACAACAATACAAAGAATCAATGAAACAAGGAGTTGGTTCTTTGTGAAAACCAGCAAGACTTGTTTTATTTTGAATTTTTTAATACCTAGCTTATTGAGTTTATTATAAATTTTGTCAACTAGCCCTCTGCAATATTTTGGTTTGGTGAAGATCTTTATCCATTCTGTAGACCTTCATTTTTTCCTCTTGAAGATGTCCTTTGACTTGCAGAAGTTTTTCAGCTTTCTGAGGTCTCATTTATTAATTGTCAATTAATAATGTGCTGTCAATGTCGTTTTCAAGAAGGTGTTTCCTATACCAATGACTTCAAGGCTAATCTCAATTTTTTCTCCTATCAGGTTTAGTGTTTCTGGTTTTATGTTGAAGTCTTTGATAAACTTAGACTTGAGTTTTCTGCAGGGGTATAAATATGAATCTATTTTCATTCTTTTATTTGCCAACATCCAGTTAGAGAAGTAGCATTTGTTGATTTTTTTTAATTCATTGTGTGATTTTTGCTTCTGTGTTAAAAATAAAGTGTTCATAAAATGGTAGTTTGGAAAGTGACTGCCAGGTATTTGGGAATAGGTGGACAGGAAAGAAATGTCTATTTACAGTCTACTGTGGGACTCCTAACAGTGGAAGTAGGGACTGTCCCTGATTCTTGATTACTTTTCAGACCCTTTTCCTAATACTGGGTTACTTTGGCCACCTCAATACAAGGTGAGATTCCTAATCTTTTGCAAATTGATATTTCATGTGAATCCTGCCCTTTCCTGGAGAGAAATGGAGAAATGTGTGGTAGGGCAAAGGGGAGGTGGAGGGAGACTGGGAAGAGAGGAGGGAGGAAAGCCTGAAGTCTGGATGTAAGTAAATAATTTAAGAAAAACAGAGAAAAATAATTAGAAAAAGAATTACATAAAGATTTTGTTGTGACAATATAACACAATCATTAAATAATGAACCTTAGCTCTCTGGGGGTGAGGCAGAACTTTGGGCCCAAAGGTACAATTTGCTTAGACTACACAGCAAAATCCAGTCAAAAATTATAAAGAAACATTTAAAAATAGTGCTTTTAATTACTAGCAGATTTTAAGGTAGTATGATATAGTTAGATATATCTCAACTAGTTTCTTGAGTTCAAACTGTCTGTAAGAAGATACTTAGGTTAATAAATTAATTATAAAATATACCCAAAAATGTTAATAATATCCACATATTAAAAATTATAGTCAATTATACAATTTTACTGTAATATTTATGTAAAGTGTGAATTTATCTGCTAATGTTTAAAATCTGAGAAAAAATTACTTGACATATTCTTTGATTTACCTATGTATGTATAATCAGACAAAGAAAAAATAGTTTAATGCTGTACTAGGTAATAATTTTTATTATTAAATTTTAACTGTGTATAGAGTGGTCTGTCTCCATGTGTAGAATTTTAACACCATATACAAAAATGCAATTCTGCTGAATAGATTCATGTTAACATTCTAGCATGAAGTGGTAAAAGATTCACATGCTACTATCCTTAATTTCGGGGCTATGGAAAGTTGATGGTTCTTGGGTCTGGGACAATCAATTTTCTTTAAAGGTATGTCTTCTGGTAGGTTGACTGTGTTCCATGGATGATCTGAAACCCAGATATATATGGACAATATTAAATTGAAGCCCATACCCTACAAAATTTGAGAAAAAGCACAGAGTTGGAGGAGCTGGTGTGGAAAGGGTCAGGAGGAGTTAAATGAAGGACAAGGGGAGTGGTTGGTGAAAATGAACAAAATTCTTTGTGGTGTGAAGTTCTCAAGGAATTGATTTTTTTTTCCTTCTAGAGACAGTATTTCTCTGTGTAGTTTTGCAGCCTGTCTTGGAACTCACTCTGTTGATCAGGCTGGCCTCAAACTCACAGAGATTTGCCTGACTCTGCCTTCTAAGTGCTGGAATTAAAAGCAATCCCCACCACATCCTGGTGATCAAATATTTTTAAAGGCAATTCTAATTGGATTAGGATGCAATGTGTAAGACCATACCTTAAAGTTCTCAGAGTGGTTTATTGGAAATACATAAAAACTGTCATGTTAGCCGGGCGGTGGTGGAGCACGCCTTTAATCCCAGCACTCGGGAGGCAGAGGCAGGCGGATCTCTGTGAGTTCGAGACCAGCCTGGTCTACAGAGCTAGTTCCAGTACAGGCTCCAAAGCCACAGAGAAACCCTGTCTCAAAAAACCAAAAAAAAAAAAAAAAAACCTGTCATGTTACACCAAAATAAATCTAAAATACAGAAATGATCGAACAATCTAGATTACCATAAAATAAGATCCTTTCTACTTTGAAAAGTAGAGAGATTTAAATATGAAATGTGGCCTAAGCTATAGGTTGAGGATCCTTATGTGACTAATAAATCTGTTACCTTAAATATGGTTGTATGACACTATTTCTGTGATTCATGAACAGTTTTCCAATTAATCAAGGTAGGGAAACAATGATGGACAGATAATACCATCAAAATTATACTCAGCAAGCTGAAGATTTGCTGAGCTCTTAGGCCAGGACAATGTATTTGCCAACATCCTTTGAAAACAACAGGATGTTTGCGGAGTTATGGCAGAATATTGCCTTTACACGCCATATAAGATTTTCCTTGGCTAACTGTTATGTTCTTTACAATTATCTTCTTAGAAGAAGTTCAATTAGTAACATATTCTTTGTCCAGTAAGAAAAAGAAAGCATTACAGATTGGTGTCTTGCATACTATCTATTTTGTAATCAGAGTTATAAGAGTATAATTTCCTTAAGAATAAAGACTCTGCACTCAGATTTCTCCATAACCTGAATCCTTTACTGTTCTTTATTTGTGTTCCTAGTCTTCTTTACTATGCTCTGTCATAGAATGCCAATGAATTGATTGGCCTTACATTCAAGAGTATGGCTGAATTGTTACTTTCAACGACATAGATGACTCAAAGGCAGGTGTATCAAAGAAATTCCACTCAAGCATTTCTGAAAACTAATAAATGTATCTCTGGAGGAAACCTCTACCTGACTTGCCTCCAGCTTGTTAAGGGTCTTGTGAATCTTAGCTTTCTCTTTCCCCAACATGTGATGTTTTCCTTGCTTCCTTAACTGCATGCATCTCTCTCTAAAATGGAATATTTGAGTTCAGCAGAAATTGCTACATGACAGTGATAGAAATGATGAGCTTTGGAAAAAGATGATTCAATTGCATACACCGTCCATGGATATGTATTCCTCAGAATGTTCAAAACCAAAACTCTACCTCTATCCTATTCCCTCTTCTTAAAACTCTTTATATTTGGTTACATTTTTATCAAATATATGTATCAAGTATAAGGGTATTGTCATTTTCACATGTAACAATGCATCATATCCATAAATTCATTGCTACCTCCCAAAGTCTTGCTTAGTTTGAGAGTTATAATTAGCTTCAATCTTCTTGAACAAAGTAAATGCAAACTGTATTGGATTTTAATTTAGAATGCTATTTCATAGTTGATTTAAGTACTAAAATGTTATACACAAATTGCACTTTTAGTCAAATGACTCTGAAGTATTTTTTGAAGTGTATAATTAAAATATTCAAATGTGTCCTGATAAGCCACTCTCCATGGCTCTAGAGTGCTTCAGAAGGTGACTTGGAAAAGCACCAAGTGCCAACTTCCTCTATTCTTGTGTTGCACAGCACCTGGTAGACACTTTGAGTAATTTGTTTTTGAAGTACTTCAGAGGGAGATGCTTCCACTAGTTATTTATATAACTCAGTGGAGTTAGTCTAGTTGGCATTTTATAGGCATTTACAAGTAGAGCTCATTTTCAAATGACTGCATCTCATTACTTTTAGTAAAGGCAGGCATGCGTTACTGTGAGAGAAGCTAGACTCCACTTTCATTGCCAGCTATGGTTTGATAAATGTGTTTCTCTTATGTGTATAATTATTACCATCTCATCACAATGAAAGCCTTTAAGCTCTTGACTTTTCTTCTTCCAAGGATCCCTAAAAACAAATGTTGCTAATTTCTTTTTAACCTTCTTCATTTCCTCAAGTACCTCAGGTGATCAGGAAAATCTCATTTGGTCATGCAAACTGCATAGCCTGACCTGGAAGACAGAAACAGGTGGTTCATTGTGACCAATGGTGTTGAAAGATGTTTTGTTCTATTATTCTTATTGTGATAAGACTGTTATTTATTACGGGGACACTGTCTGAGTGATAATTGTTACTAGATACAATGACTATACATTCTGCTTTGTATATTTATCTGTGGGCACAAATTCCTTTTCAAGGTCCACAGAAGATTAAACATTAATTTTTCCATTGCTGTAAACAGAACTCGAGAGATTCATATTGATAACATGTGATAAAGGGATTTTTGTCGATTTTCATATGAAATGTGAATGTATATTGTGTGATTCAGTTAATCTGTCTTTCTACTGCCTAAGGATTATATGACATAGCTTGTCTTACCTCTTCTGTAAAACATATGCCATTGTTTTCAAATGAAGTTTAGAGAAAACATAATAAGATGCAAAATGAAATTTGGGGTTTGTAAGATGGTTCAGAGTAATGTGCTTCCTGAGTAAGGAAACCTAAGTTTGGATTCCCAGCAGTCATGAGAATGCCAGGCAATGTGGCAGACAGAACAAGGGTGTGGATTCAGGAGGATCTAGCTATCCAGTCAGTCTAGGTGTAACCATGAGTTCCAGGTTCATTATCTCAAAAAGGAAGTCAGGGAAGCAATTGGAGGGGACATTCTGATTTCAACTTCTAGTCTCTAAAATCAGCCAGGATACCTCATCTTCACTCACAAGTGCACACTGACATACAACACCGACACAGACACACACATGCAGACACAAACCTGGACAAGTAAATTACTGCTTCTTATAAGGGTTTGAAATATACAAAATTTTAGTTTCACTGAACAACTTTAATGAATATGAAATAAGTCAGTTTAAGAAGCAATCACCAGGAGCCCATAAACCAGGATTCCATGTTGCTTACCTCATGATTCATATAGCTTCAGTTAAGACATAAGTGGATGATCTTCATGTTATATTAATAGTCATCTTGAATCACAATCACTAGCAGGTGCTGCCAGAATATGGCAGGATCTGAGATTGACTGCTATTCTCTCTCCATTCTAGAAAACAGCTAATAGCATTGTGACTGAAAAAGAACTAAAGGAAAGATCGTATCATGGACATTAAAAATCATGTGTTAGCTCAAAAAAAAAACACACACAATAGCCAGATGCATTTTGACAACTTCAAGGTAATTTTTCCATGTACTCCATCTACCCAAATTATTAGAGAACCATGGGGTTATAAATTAAATATAAAATGGAGCAATCATCTTCACTGTATGAATGCAACAAGATTAGAGGAACAGCTGTGCATATCTATCTGCTTTACAGTACAGATATGTAACCAAAAGTTGAATATCACAGATACAAATGAAAAGAGAGTCACTGGTAATGATTATTCCAACGGAAACATAATGGCAATGTATTACGAAGTTGAAACACACAGAAGATATGCTCACAAATAAGCAATTTTTAAAGGACAGACCTAAGAATTAAAATACTGTACCTGGTTGGTTACGTGAATTGTTTCTATAGCATCTGGATCAAGTTATATGCCCTTTGACTGGCAGGAGTCCCAGGGGTGCTGAGAAAGGAGAGGAAGGCTCTTTGAGATATTCTTTAGCGAGTGTCTGGAAATAACTACCTCATCATGAGGGATGAGATACTGGAGGTAGAAAAAAAAAACTGGCTTAGAGACTTCAATCGTGGCCCCTGGGGAATACGGGGCCTAATGAATTCCTACATGGTGATGCTGCTGGGACAGGCGCTCACAAATTTCTGGTGTTTCTCAGAGTTATAACAGGAGCAACCGAGAAGAGGTCCATAGCAATGTCTAAAGCTTAAGGCTGTAGAACAATATTATAATTCAAAGAATAAATGTTCTCTGGAAACTCCAAAAAATATTCTCAAACAAGAATATTTAGGGGTAGACATTATCATTTCTATTTTCCTAGATTAAAATATTGATTTATTTACACACCAAGAACTACAATGTACAAGAAGAACAGTGTTGGGTTAAAAGAAAGAAAAAAAACTGTGGCAGAGCAAACATATGATTGTATGATTTTATATTATCTTTCATAATGATCAATATTCAAATGTAAAACAAAAGCTTCACACCGGTAAAACAATGCTCTAGAAGAAGAGACAGGAGGATGACTCTAACTTCAAAGTTAGAATGTTGCACATAGAGAACTGCAGTTGAACTAACAGAATAAGTCCCTGTCTCAAACAGGGAAATACAGAGTAAATAAAAGCATCACCAGGCAGTGGTGGTGCACGCCTTTAATCCTAGTACTTGGGAGGCAGAGGTAGGCGGATCTCTGTGAGTTCAAGACCAGCTTGGTCTATAGGAGCTAGTTCCAGAACAGGCCCCTACAGAAAAAGTCTGTCCAAAAAACAAACAAACAAACAAATAAAAAAAACCAGAAAAATCTAATGGTAAGTTTTCTAGTTAGGAGAAATGTGTTTACTGGATTACTGGGTATACTGAATGGTCAGTTTCTTGATGAAGGTGGCCTCAGTCACTGTACCCTGTTTTAAAATCCAGTGCTCATTTTTTTCTTTTAAGCTTTATATAACTCTTCTGATGTAAATATGTTTGGATATTCAACTTGATCTGCTTGTTGTTTATAGTTGTATTTTAGTATGCTTATCTTATTATTGTTCAATAACTTTGGCTTTCCTCTATGTCTCTTACATATATTCCCTGTTTCTACAGAATGATGTGATATTTTGCAAAACCAGTGTTTTGAACATATTGCATATATATGCACTCATAGTAGTTGTTTTTTTGTGAGGAGCATCGAGATTCATAAATGAATCATAAATGAAGCAGGGAACATACAATTGTGTTAATTCATATGTAATCAATTATTAATAATAAAACATATATAATTGTATGTATATATGTATTTGCACAGATACTCTTCGTTTAAACATTCAGTTGTGTATCTCAGATGTTCCACATGAAAAATAAGTACTCTGTGCATTTAGGTGATATGTATACATATTTGTATTCATATGTATACATGTGTATGTGTGTATATTTTATGATACTTTTCCTAGGGAGATGTGAAAAAATGTCTACTCTCCTCAGATAGAGAAACGATAATAGACCAAAGTAATGAAAACACCAACTTTGTGAGCCAATGAGTTTTGTTGGCATTATTTACTGGAATATTGGTAGGTAAGGGGTTATTTAAAGAGCAGGGATGATTCAACCATAAGTAAAAACCATAAGTGTGACAGTTCACAACAGCTTTGAATCACTGCACAACATGAAAGCAACTGAAAGTATTGGGGAGTATACTTTCCAGGTAGATCAATTTGTCTGAGTGTGTTGCATGCAACTCAGCTGATGTCTGCTTCTTCCAGGGACCTTAGCTTGTCTGAGTGTTACTCTCAACAATTCATATTGCCTATAGATACATGGGTATAAAATGCTCTTGTGAATTTTTTCAGTTTCAGAATCTTCCTGAAACCTATGATGTTTTATTTCCTAGGCTAATTTTTTCCTGTAGGGTGGAATTGTTCAACTCCCTTTAGAATATTTTACTGCTTTATCTTTTTACATGAACCTCTCACAAAGACTGAAGATTTCAATCTTGGAGGAAATTGATCTACAACAGTAGGAGGCCCACAGTTGTCACTGAACTTCTCACTCTAATTCTATTGCTCTCTATTTTATTCTGTCAAGGTCACATACTGATTCAGATTGTTTAGTTATCGAACTGCACTAAGGATCCATGGGTTCTAGATTCCCATTGTTGGAGTTATACATGGTCACTTCACCAAATATAATTCATTGTACTTTAGTTTCTTATGGCTATATTGAATGTCTTTTAAAAATAAATGTACTTTATTTCATGGACAGTGATATAATTTGCTAGTTAAGTTGCACTAAATGAATACTTTAATATAGTTTGTAACAGAGGGAAAAGGGGACAAAATGAGATTACAAACTTTTTACCCAGTAATAAATAAATTTTTGTAAATGGGTCAGTGTGACAAATGGACTCGTTGACTAGTTGTGATTAGTTCCTATCCCACTGCCTTCTAATTGCAGCAATGCAGTACAGAGGACTGGAAGAGCAGGCCCAACTGTCGCAATCTCATTCTCAAAGGAGTAACACAGCTTGGATTGCTTTGTAATGCAAAAATGGTTCTCCCTACTCCAGTACACAGAAAGGTGAAATCACACATCTGCCACCGAACATTAAGCAACATTTTCATGTGTAAAAGCTGAAGTGTTTTTCTCTCTTTGTTATTCATATTTTAATCTAAAATAAATTAAGAGCACCAAATATTTTTCTAGTTTTAATGCATCATTTGATTTTGATTATTATCTTTTACATTAGGAATTGCATATTTCAATGGGTCTCTCTGATCTTACATTTAACAAGTGAAAGTACAAAACATTTGCCACCCAGTCAATTTGCCTTTCTCCAATCTATGGTAACAGCATCACTTTTTGACTTAGTCATAATGACTTAGTCAATCACTTAGGGTATATAAAATGAAATGTATTTAAAAGAATAATTAATTCCAAACACTAATTCATTTTTCAGATATTGAAGTATGAGGAAACACTTATTTGTTTAATATCCTGAACAAAGTGCAGTTTTCCCTCTCCTCTCCTCCCATACTCCCTAATGTACCTCCCATCAACTCCAAGACCTAGAAAACTCCTCTTCCTCCTCTGTATTTGTTCAGAAAGGGGCAGATCACTCATAGCTATTAGCAAAGTAGAGCATATCAAATTGCCATAAGACTAAATATCTCCATGTGTATTACGGCTGGGGAAGGTAACCAATCCATTATGAGAAATTGATTTCCAAGACCCAGCCAAAGCATTACAGACATCCCCTGCTCTCATTGTTAAGATTCCCACAAGTAGCCTTAGCGACACAACCCCCACATATATGAAGAGTGCTTAAGTTCCCTAGTTGTTGGTTCATTCTCTGTTGACTTTCTATGAACCTAGGTTAGCTGATTCTATGAGTTTCCTTGTGATGTTCTTGACCCCTTCGGCTGCTACAATCCTTTGGCCCTCTGTTAAACCAGATTCCCCAAGATCGGGATGATGCTTGACTGTGGGTATCTGCATCTGTTTCTGTCAGTTATTGAATGAGGGTTCTCTGTTGACAATTAGGGTAATCTCCACTCTATTAGTGTAGCAGAATATAATCCGGTATCATTATGTTGATCCTTTTGTCTCCAATCATTTTTGGTTCGAATTTAGTTCTCTGAGACTTCCAGTTTTAGGGTCTTGGCACTCCAGACAGTGTTGGGGCTGGGCTTACTCTCAATGAGGAAACATTTTAAAACTATAGATAGACTGAAATAAGACTAAATACTCCCTTGCCCTTCTCTTGCTTCACCATTCCCCATATATGAACATCTACATATGCTTATATGTATATATGTGTGTGTCTAAATTTATTTCAATAAGTATAGAAAAATCTGTAATTTTATCTGTATCTGTGTGAATTTATTTATGACTATGTGATTTTCTATTATAGCTAATCATTTTCAAAATTCATCTGAACAAAGATATATCTAGCTCCCAATGGATTTATGTTCTCCATTATTATGATATGATAACTCCATTAGAGTGAGACCATATCACATTCTATGGTGGCTTAGAAAATTGTAGGAATTCAATCTATCTACAACATATGTTTGATGAATATTCATTCCAATTTTCCCAAATAACTCAACTTCCCTGCAATCTAATCCACTTGCACCTTGAATTGAAAAACAAATAAAAACTCTCTAAAGAAACAAATGCAGATGTAGTGACATGGAGATGAGATAGTCAGTGGATTTATATCAGTGTTTTATGTGTCATGATCATATATTGGGGGTTCCATAATAAAGGAAAAGCTGCAAAATAACTTAACAACAGAAATGGGCTTATGAGTACACAAGACCAAAATTAAATCCAAACCAAATTCCTGTAAAACTTATGGTGTTTATAACAGTGCTTCTCTATACTGTACTGCAGGGGCTCACTAAATACTTGGTTCTGAACAGACTTCAGGTGCATATTGTCCCATACTTTCTACCATTCCAGACAACACTGAATGTCTGAACCTCCCTGTCTAAGATGCTATTTTTAAAGATTGATGTATTTTATTTGTATGAGTCTCTCTCTCTCTCTCTCTCTCTCTCTCTCTCTCTCTCTCTCTCTCTCTCTCTCTCTCTCTGTGTGTGTGTGTGTGTGTGTAAAACCACATGTTCTAAATAACCACCAAAGGCCAGAATAGGGCAGTGAGTCAGATCTCCTAGAACTGAAGTGACAGGTTTTTGTGAGGTGCCATATATACACAAGGAACAAAGACAGGTCCTCTGAATGAGTAACATGCACTATAACCTACTGCATGTTAGCTATTATTACTATTATGTACTATATTATAATACTAGCATTATTTTACTATTTATTATTATATGAATTCAAAGGTTTTTTCTTATAAAACAATATCTTAGTTGTGTAAAACAGATATGTTCAATTTTTATCATGTTTCATTAGCAAATATCTAACACATACATGTACATACACATACACACACAAAGAGAGACTGAGAGAAAGAGAGAAAAAGTATATTGTTTTGAAACATCCGGTTGAAAAAATTGCCAATACCTCCATTTGTTTTTACAGAAATCTTAGTGTTGAACTCTAGTAGGAAAAGACAAAATATTTTCATTATATTTCTAACCAATTCCAGACACTTATTAGGTTAAAAGGTGACCAAAAAATTCAATTAGATGAAACAAAAAATAATCTTAATGGACTTATTATGTTATGTAAGGCATGCTTGTGAAGGAGAAGGTATGAGGACTTTTCACTCCTTGGAAGGGCATAGCAGAGGGAAAAGTGAAAGGTGATTATTTTAATATCAATGGATTTTTTTTTTTTTACAAATGAAAGATTAGTGTGGGAACTGTGCTGGTACTCATATAGATGATGCTGGAGTTATGTTAAACAAGAAACTTGAACTTGTTAAAAAGGTTATAGATAGTGGGAATTAGGCTTGGGAGATGACCCAATCAATATAAAATTTGCTGTGAAAGTTATAGGACTTGAGTTCAGATCAAACCACATAAGAAGCTGTGACTCATGACTCTAATACTACCTCTCAGGAGAAGAAGTCAGAAAGAGGTCTAGGCAGTTCTTGCCAGACAGTATAGCTGAGCTGAAGAGCTCCAAGTTCAAGGAGAAATTCTATCTCACCGAATAAGTTCAATAGTTACAGAAGAAGATAACACTTAATGTTGTCTCAATAGTGACTACTAGCCTTCACATGCACGAGCACATATATGAACACAGACAAGTACATGCCAAACACACACAAAACACACACACACAAAATTTGGTAGAAATGAACCTACCACTTTTAAAACTCTCTTCATGATCTGTCAAAAAGTAGTTGTAACCAAAACTCATAAAATTAGATTATATATTAAATATCATAAAATATACTAACATTAAGTTCTGCCTCATATACCACAAAAGTATCTTTATCTGTTTGCTATCTGTGATACTACACACAAGAACTAGGGCATGGAAGAAGCCCAGATGTTCAACTACAGATGAATAAGTAAAAGAAAGAGAATAATAATATTTTATTCAACAAAAAAGGAAAATACAATCATAACATTATACCAAGAGATAGAAGTAGAATTATATGAAGCAAAATACTGTAAACCCAGAAGTAGAAATATGGGATGATTAGTCTTCATATGTGAATCTGAAATACTGACAGCTACAGATGGTTTTACAATTCAAAATAACTATCAAAAATATATAGTCATAAGATCTAAAAGTGGTTTGTTGGGGTATCTGGGAAATGACTTTCATAAATATTTCTTTATAAAAATGGCACTGGGTTTTGATCCTACTGCATGAACTGGCTTTGTGAGAGCCTAGCCTGTTTGGATACTCACCATTCTAGACCTGGACGGAGGGGGGAGGACCTTGGACTTCCCACAGTGCAGGGAACCCTGACTGCTCTTTGGACTGGAGAGGGAGGGGGAAAGGAGTGGGGGGAGAGGGAGAAGAGTGGGGAGAAGGGGAGAGGAGTGGGAGGTGGGGAGGAGACAGAAATTTTCTTTCAATAAAATAAAATTGGATTCTAAAAATTTACAATGGACTAAAATGTATGCACAATTAAAATGTTTAAAAAATATCTGACATCTACCATTAAAATTATAAATGTATCTTCTTGTTTGTTAGCAAAAAACACTGTTTCAAAATTTAAGTTTCATTAAAACAACTGTTAATGAATTTTATTTGAAATTGAGACAGAATTTTCAATTATGTTAGAAATGACCCTAAACATAATTTTCTTATTTTTATGTAAAGTGATATTCTTCACATTAAAATTGAAAAATTAAAATATCAATCAAATTTGAAAATTCATGATGATGCTGTAGGACTGATCATATTAACTAGTCAACCAAGTTATAATTAGTTATATAAAAATTAGTATCTCTGTGTCACTAGCATTTAAATTCTGTTAATATTTAATACCAAGAAAATATATACCAATAATTGATTTTAAGTAAATTTCTGTCTTTGAAGATTTATTTTTAGTAGTTTTTAATCATGTACATATATGTATGCCTGTGTGAGAAGGTGTTCCTTTGTGTGTTGGCTTCTGCAAAAACTAGAAGGGTCTGATTCCACGAAGCAGTGGTTCTAGGTAGTTATGATTTTCTCAAAGAGAGTACTGAGAACTCAACTTTGGTCCTTTGAACGAGCTGTATTTACTCTTAACCATTGAGCCATGTTTGCAGACCCATGTTCTTAAGTAAATTTCTTTATGATTACTAATTAGAGTATGATGAATTGATATGCATATTTACATATTCTTATAATAAGGTCATTAAAAATTTCCTAGGTGAAAAGGAGATACCAGTGGACAACTTAAAGGGACCTTAATGCAGCTCACAGCAGTATAGACATATATGTTACAGATATTGACATAAACTGATGTATAAATATAGGGGGTTTTTCAGAAAACATTTTTGCGTACATCCCAGGTGGCCTTAAATTTAACTGTGTTTCTTCAGTTATCCAGTTATGGAATGTGGGTGCATATCACTATATCTAACCCAAATATGTTTATATTGCAAATATTACACTACCTTCAGGAGTATATTCATGTCTCCAAAATGAGAAAATAACCCAAAGATGACAAAGATGGAACATTCTTTGCTTCTTTTTTTTTTTTTGAGATTATTCATTGAACTTTTCTTAAATCGTAATGTCTATACTCAAGATAGTTTTCATTTGTCTTGAGAGGTCAGCAACTCCAAGAAAGAGCATCTTAGATGTCAAGACTCTTTCCACTGTGCTGCCTCCCACTTATTTAAGATTTTAACAACAATTGTGAATATTCTCTCTTTCTAATTAACATTCACTCTGGTCTGGTATGCTCAAAGATCATTCAAGTACTCTGATTCACAACTGCCACTCATCACTGTCAGCATTCACTGGTGAAAGGAATGAAGTCATTGCATTGTTATACCCAAACAGAGATCCAAGTCTAATGAGCTGAAAATATCTTAATGTAAAGTATTGTTCATTTTATTAAAGAGTTAATGTAGCAATGTTAGCTAACCAGTACACAGAGATAGCATAATACAATGCAGAGACATTGTATTTTTCATTTTAAACTTTTAGTTCCAGGAATTTGTAGGTAGAAGTAGGAGTATTGAAAAGTTAAGACTACCATGGGCCACAAAGTGAGGAATGGTTTCAAAACAAAAAGAAAGATTTTAAAATTTAGCACAGAAAAAGGAAAAAGAAGAAAAAGAAAAATCATGTACAAGAGAAAGATGTATTTTTCAAGTCTTTAAATCTGTCGTAATAATTTTAGTTTTTTTTATTATGCAGATTTTGTTTGACTCTTAAAAGACATTTGCAGTCCTTGTGCTCAAACTAAATTACAGAATCAAGTGTACTTTCTTCCTGGATTCATACTCTACTGAGTAGCTCACTGTATTTCCAATATTCTTGTGCTTGGCCATCATCATATTTCTAGTGATTACTAGGAGTATCTATCCTCTGTGATGTCCATAGGAAATGATAAGTATTTCCCCATGGAAGACAAGTATAGCAATTATTCTGAAAAGAGATAGCAAATTTATACCCACAGAATAGCAAAGCACATGATCTTAGAGTATAGAAAGAGATGAACACATACCTGAATCTAGGCACAGTGTGTAAGAAGCCATTCACCTATAAGAATATTTACAATTCTTTAGATTTGCAAAGGCATACATGCTGACATTTCAGTATACTATTAACTTCAAAGACACTGATATATTTTTATTTAGTAAGAACTGAATGACCAGTACATAATTCATAGCTGGATCTTTCTTGTTCAACAAATTGAAATACTTTGGTTAGTAACTATCCATGTGATAAGTTCATAAATATTAATAGAATGTTCTGAAATGTTCTGTTTATTGTCCGTGAATAGTCATGAAAAATTGTAAAAGGACTTGATTGAAAATAAGCTTTAAAATTCTATAATAAAGACACACTTCATTGGGAATTTTCCTGTAATGTCATGGGTTTATCTTTTGTTATTCTTTTTCATCAGGAATATAGAAAATTGCATTAAGATGGACTGTGAAATAAAGGCTAAGAGTCCCAAGCATAACAGAAGTCACTGCTCACATGAAGTTTAATGACCCTTCCATTTGTTAACTCTTTGACTCTGCACATACTCACCCCGAATATTGTCCTTATTTAGATTCTTATAGGAATCCATTTTTAATGTTCAAAATTACATTGCTGACATAAAAATAAACTTTACATAGCCAAAATTTTTAAAACTTGCTAAAATCATGAATAACATTATTTTAGGATTCATATGGCAGAAATCAGTGCTTAGAAGAAAGTTTTTAAAAATGTAAGTTTTAAATAACTATCGAGTTTCCTAGTTTATTTTCCTCTAGACTTATAATCTTTGCTGTAAAAGAGTAAGTTTAAAGATTTTAGCTTTGGAGAATCATTCAATTATGTGAGATGTCCATATATATATATGTGTGTGTGTGTGTGTGTGTGTGGGTGGGTGTGTGTTATTTGTTGATGAATAAAGCTGTTTCAGCAAATGGCTTAAAAGAATATAGCAAGGCAGAACTTCCAAACAAAAATACAGAGAAAATGAGAGTAGGCAGAGGTGAAGAGATGCCAAAAAAAAAGCAAGGTGTGAAGTAATAAGCCATAAGTCTCATGATAAAATATAAACTAATAGAAATGGGTTCATTTGTAGAGAGAACTAGCTTGAAATAGTCTAAGCCATTGACCAGACAATTGAAACTGATGTTAAACTCCTAAGTTGTTATTAAGGAAGAGGCAGGCAGAGAGATGGTATGGGAGAATTGACTGTATTCTGCCAATCATATTTTAAATAAATGCTGATTGACTGATAGCCAGGCAGGAAGTATAGGCGGGAAAACCAGACAGGAAGTAGAGGTGGGGCAATAAGAACAGGAGTATTCTGGGAAGAAGGAAGCTCTCTCTCCAGTCCTGCCCAGACCATAGAAGAAGCAAGATGTGACCTACCCCACTGAGAAAGGTACCTAGCCATGTGGCTAAGATACATAAAAATAATGGGCTAATGTAAGTTATAAGAGCTAATATGATGCCTAAGCTAATGGGCCAATCAATTTATATCTAATTGTCTCTGTGTGATTTTCTCTGGGACTAAACGGCTGGGGAACTGGGCAGGACAGAAACCCCAACAAACCCCTCCTCATATTACAAAATGGTGCCCCTAATGTTACAGAGAGAAACCAGACCAGGGAGACCAGTGGATGAAGAACACTCTTCTGTTACAAGAACATTTTTACTGTCTTGATAGAGAACTTCATTATATAGTTCAGAATAGCCTATAACTCCTTTTGTGACATAGTTTGGCCTAAAACTCCAAGAAATCCAGAGTATTGAGGTTGAAGGTTGATGGTTTGAATTACCACACCAGGCAGAGAAACACTTTTTAAAATGCTCAGTTTAAGTCAGACCTGCAGTCTCTTTACTTGAGAGGCTGAGGTGAAAGAATCCCAGGAAAAGCGCAGTCTTAGCTATATGGGGATATCTTGTCTCAAAAGCAAACAAACTAATTAATTAAATATGTAGAAATCCCAGCACATAATCTTGGTCTCACTAGTTTGATTTAGTAAAAGCAGCCTAGAATAAAGGAACCCCTGTTGTCATGAATAGGAATATTTAAGCAAGGCTCACTGCATGTATATTATCATGTGTAGTCATGATTTCATTATGTACCACTCTTGTTAATCAGGGATACATTAACTATAAACTGTACCATATGTTCAGAATACAAGTCCCAGTAGAAATATAATAAACATTGGTTGACATATCCACTAGCACCATTATCAGGAAATTTGTCTTTTTTATTTAATTCTCTGGAAAATATGAGAGGATTTTTCCCAGTGAAAGTAGGCATTAGTTTTATTGTCAATGATGAGTTAGAATTCCACTAAACAACATTCCTTACTCCTGGTTACAGTATTAAAGAATGATCCATTGGTTTGTGGATCATCTCAAGAATAACAGATCCCTTTTATTTAGAATTGAAATGGAATTTTTATTTTACTTTTTCTTTTAATTTAAAAATATTATGTGCATATGTATATGTGTGTGCATGATTATGTATGTGGTTATGTGTGTGTATATATATCTTTGCAGGAGTATGTGCATATGTCTGCCTGTATATGGGAGTATGTACATGTATGTGTGTCTGTGTGGGAGCAGATGCACAGGCCTCTACTGAAGAAGGCTCTGGTTCCTCTGGTGCTAAAGATACAGATCTTTCTATATGCTGGGAACTGAATTCAAGTCCTCTATGGAAAAAGTACGCCATTAAGCCATCTCTGTATCCCAACAATAGAATATTTTCTAGCCTACTTTTTGTTCTGGCAATGTGAGGAGAGTGACCATATTGTTTTTGAGCACCATTTAAAAAACATAGTTTGGAATTTGAGTTTGGTTGAGATTTCTTTGATATGACTCAAAAACATATCCACCTAAAATTGTATACTAAGTAAAGTGTTTTTTATTTTTAAAATACACTGCTAAAATATTAGAATGAGGTAGGAAAAATATTTTTCAAATATACCGCTAACAAAGATTCTGTGCTCAGAATGTGTGAAAAAACACAATTGAATCAGAAAATAAACCACACAAGTAGGCTGCAAAATGACCAGGACAGAAGATTCAAGTGTGGCAATTTACCATATACATGATGAGCAAATTCAGTAAACAGTGCCCTTTTGCAGCTACACACACCCACACCAGCAGAAGCCTGGCAAAACAAAGGGTGGGGGATGTAAGAAGAACTGGATTATTTAATACATGTTACAGGTAAAAAGAGACTGATGCCAGTTTTGAAGTTATTCAATGAGTTTTGAAATTTTAATATGTCCATGAGTTAGGAGGTCCATGGAGTTTTCAAATGTAGACAACCCTCTCTGACCCCTTTATTTCCTGACATGCCTATGCCCTATCCCCTTTTCTGTGCCTCTCCTTCTGTTAATAAAACTCCTAAAGTGGCAAAAATGTAGAAATAAAATGTAGATATTGGTAGGAAATTTGGAGAATGATATTCCTCAGAAGTTTAGAAAATTATTCCAACAGTGATTTGGTTATTAATTTCCTATCAACAACAGACTCATTGATAGCTTTGATTAAGTCCAAATCATAATATGAATTTAACATGTAAAATAATCATTTCCTTGTTCTTCAAAGAATAGTTTATAGAGCAACCAAAGGAATAAAAAGATGTTGGCAGTTTTTATAGCCTGAGACCCTCCAAGGTGGAGGCACTGATTAAGTTTATACAGGTATATGTAGAGGAATATGGAAGGAATATTTTGGTGTTTTGAGAGAAGATTAAAAAAAAAACAGAAAAAAAAACCTTCCAGCTGACCGCCTTTCAGCATTAAGATCACAGGGTGATAATATATATAGAATATTGGATTCTCCTGGCAGGGGAACTTGGGTTTGTCTTCTTTCATCAAGCTCAGCATGCCTCAGCTTCTCCGAAGGTTGTACCAAAAGCTTCCTGGGCATGGCCAGTGCAATGGAGATGACCCAGGATTGTAGTCCTGTTCAAAGAACTTCCATATCCAGAACCTTCTGAACATAGACCAATAGGTATCTAACTTTATTGGTATGAGTGTGCATGTGGGTTCTCACATGTGTGCAGGTGCAGGTATTTGTCAGGTATTAGCATTTGTGTGTGGAAGGGAGAAGAAACCCATGGGTACCACTCTTTAAGGACTTTGCTATGGACGCACCCTCTCTTTGTGGTGTGTGTGTGTGTGTGTGTGTGTGTGTGTGTGTGTATGTGTGTGTGTGTGTGTGTGTGTGTGTGTTTGTGTGTGTGTTTGTGTGTGTGTGTGTGTGTGTAAAAGCTAGAATCAAAAGTCTGGTGTATTTCTCTATTGTTTTCCACCTTACCCTTTGAAACAGGTTTTCTCATTGACCTTGGAGGTCATAAATTTGGCTAGAGTGGCTGACTAGCAAGTCTCAGAAATCTATTTTCCAAAAGTGGTGTCAAAAATATAAATTGTTTATTGTTTCTAGTTATCTAACACAAATCTTTGTGCACATTAACAACCAAATCATGTTCTTGGGCCTATATCCAAATTCTTTGTTTCATGTCTAGATTGTAGAAAATAGTAAGTAGAAATAATAATAACCATACCATGGTAAAAAGCACAGAATAAAAGACAGAATTTGATTGAAAATAGAGAACATATCATGAGTAGAGAAGCCTGAATGATGTCCAGGAAATTGATGCAAATGTTTTAAAGTTTGCTTAGAGTAATATTTACTTAAATATATTTGTATCATGCAAATGTTAATTAATCATGAAAAATGCATCTGTTCAAAGTCAATTCCATTTGGTAAGGCAGATCTGTTTTCAGTTACACAACTAACGGAAATGTTTAAAATTTCCTGGGAATTCATGAACACATTTTTGACTTTTTTTTTCCTGCTTCGTTGAGGTAGATAGCCTCTGCTAATTCTACCTCACTGGGAGAAAAGTAATTGTGGACACTACTTTTAAAGTATACAATTTATACGTTATAGAACACATTTATCTTTGTAAATAAAAATCACTTTACAAAGAGTGTATTTATGCACATTTAAATATGCTTGTAAACACATGTATTTAATTATACTAGCTTTCACTCACTAAGCTCATTGCTTTATATATTCCATGAGAGGTTATGCAATAAAAGCTAGTCTCAGGGAGGATATTTTCAGGTCAGTTCCATCTCCAGGGCCTATTGATAATTCAAATTGTAATTTTTAAAATTGATATGCTTTTATTTTAAATTATTTTATTGGGGGAATTATTATATAGATACCTAATATTTTTATTCCCTTTGCTCCCATCATAACCTCCCATTGTTAGTGGGGTCACAGTGAAATCACAAACAAACCAGTGGACCAACCAGTGGACCACTCTATGCATACAAAGAAAAGTTTATGGGTGATTTAATTGTCAAGACTATCCCTTGAGAGGTAAAAAGAAGACAAAGGTGGTTAAAAAATCATATTTTAAATGATAGTGAATAGTGAATCTTTGAACTGATACAGACTGCTTGAATTCATCGGGTCAGAGGTGATAGCTGAACCTTCAAGGTGGATTAGGAGGGTCCTGGTGTTTTAAGAGGGACACAAAGTAAAGAGAAACCAGCCTTTAGGTATCTGTTTACCCAGAAGCACTCTTGTGTTTATATGGTCAGCGTCATCCTTATACCACAGAAAGACGACTTCTATTTACAACAGACAAGAAACGTCACAGAAAATAACAACAAGTCAAATAGAATGTTGTGGAGTCAGTTCAAACAAATACATCTACAAATACAATTTCTCCCCTAAGGCTCAGGGAACATTGTCAATGAGGGGGCAGAAGAATTTTAAGAGCCTGAGGTTCAGGATGCTTGCTCTGAAATTGTGCCTCATAGTAACATCAGAAGCTACACTGTAAGTTTCACCAACACTAAACAAGTGTAACAATAGACGTATTAGCATGGAGTTGCAGAGTTATTTTGTGTTAAAAATAATCTATTACAAAAAAAATTCTATTACAGATTGCTTTTTCCTGTAGGGTTTAGTTTTTCTGGAAACCATTAGAGGAAAACATGCCTGTCCTGTCAAGTACAATAAACAGAAGATAAAGATGTTTCTTTCATCATCCTAGTGTTCCCAAATTTCATAAGGACAGCCTTGGTACAGATCTGCCTTATGCCTAAGGCCTAGGGCTTAGAATGTTTTCTCAAGGTGAATGTTAATGTTTCATAATCCTGATACCTTTGGCTTCCAGTCCTACTGTTTCCTTCTCCGTTCTTCGTTTATGGTTCATCTTCTCTCTGTAGATTTGTAAATGATGCCCCTAATTGTCAGGCGTTCTCTCTTATTTATTTATTTATTTTGGTTTTTAAATTCCAATTTCTACAACATTTTCCTTTATAAATTCGGATAAGTTAAAAATGTTAATTAGAAAGATTATTCTGCCTTGTAATAATTTTGACTAGTTTTATTATTTGTATCCTTATGTTATATGTTATCTCTGCTTTGAACCACAATTTTACTTTGTTTATTCTTAAAATTTTTCTCAGTAATCTGTAAGAACAGTCACTTGGAGTTGCTAGAAGCGAAGAACAATGACCAGGAGCAGAGATTCACATGGACTTTAACATTCTTCTTGGGTGAAAAGAGAACAACTTCATTTTAGAGTTTGGTATATTTAAAAGGCAGAGTAGGATTACCAGGGTCCCTGGAAAGGTCAGGCAATATCTGATGCTTTAGAGCATGGGGCTCAGAGCTTCCTCTTGGACACACTTTTGCCCACCAACCCCCCAAAAATCCTAAAGGCATTTCTCTTCTGGCTATAAGATTTCCCTGAAGTATTTTTCAGAGACATGATAGCCAAGGGAAGATTAACCAAATCACATGTTGTCCCTGAATTTAACTTTGCTCTTGGTGAAACTTTTACAGGCTGTCTCTATAAAAAGTTACAGGAAAATCTATTGTTATAAACTGTCAGTTAAAATAGAAAATTTATCTTCTAAGAAATAAGAAATTTTGGGTCTACAAATTTACAAAGAATCATCATTTGTCAAAACATCAAAGAGTCTGCCAGCTTCACTCATGAGCTTCTGGCTTTGATGATATGACATTGTATAAAAGTCAAAAGAAGGCATGAACTTGGAAAGATGGCCACAACACATATGAAGCTGTCACCTCCTCCAGTCTAAGCCCTATCCTCAAAATAATCAAGAAGTAGCACTATGCTCCTTTCCGATTCTTTAGAGCATGTGAGTCCACAATACTTCCCAAGACAGTGGCATCTTCAGTCATTGTTCCTGCATGTCAATAATACTTAAGAACTAATTGACATAATATTTTAAATAATATGAAGGGTTTAGTGTCATAAATAAAATTCCTTCCATTGTTTCTTGGTCAAGTTTGAAATCCAACATTTTTTAATTGTATTTAATTTTGTAAGAATTCAAGTGGAACTGGTATCATATGATAAATAAACATTTTAAAGTTCATCATGCTTACTTTTCAGACTGTTTACAACCAAGGAAACAAGGAGCATTTCTTAATGAGAAACACCTCAATTCTTTTGCAATGAGGGTTTAATTCTTTCATTTCAAGGAACAGTGTGGTCTCATTCATATGAATCTTCACTGTGCTCCAAATATGAAATGGTCTCCATACATTGATATGCTGTATCATTTGCTTTCCAGCTTCTGGTGGTATAATTGATACGATATATATGTATATATAAGATACATACATATACTTACTAAGTAAATGGCATTCACTGTGTTCTGAGTTAATGAGAATAGTGTAATATTAAAATCATGCTATTTGAGTTAGATTAATTTATGTATTAAGTCAAATCACTCGGTATATTTTTAATATATGTCCTTTGACAAAAAAAATCTCAGAGTAGGGAAAAACTCTCACCAGGCATTCCTTCAGCTTGTTGAGTTATTTTTTAATTTTCTCTTCATTTATTTTCAATTATGGAAAAACTTTAAATTGCACATATTGGCTCTATCTCTCTTTACTATTTGCTTTGATGATTTGTGTGTGTGTGTGTATGTGTGTGTGAAAAAGAGAGAAAGTGTGTGTGTGTTTGTGTGTGTGTGTATGTGTGTGTGTGTGTGTGAGAGAGAGAGAGAGAGAGAGAGAGAGAGAGAGAGAGAGAGAGAGAGAGAGAGAGAAAATGTGTTTATGTCTGTTTACTTCTAATAAACCAACTTAAGGAGTTAAAAACTGCCAGGGAGTTTCATCATTATACCTCATCTCCAGTGTTACCCCATTATTATAAAGGAAACCCAAGGTTTCATTTCATATGAGTCATACTTCAGTGAACAATGTTATAAAGTTGGCACACAGTCCTTAATATCATCAAACAATGAGAATTTAATTTCTCTAGGGTTGTCTTGCCAATTTCTATTCACAGTATATTTTAGTGAGGACCTAAACTGTATCTACATAAGGCGTTTATATGGTGATATTCTTTTTCCCTTCAAGCTTTGTTAAGTATAACTATAAACTCATCACTGACATGACTGCAGAAATAGTTGAAGAACTCATGAGAGATTCATTGCCTAGTGAATGATTTTAGATTAATTTTAGTATGGCTGTTTATCTGATTATTCAAAGCTGCAATGCTTGTATTAGTATTTATATCTCTATTGTCCATGTTATTGAATCTGTTTACAATTTAAATTTACAAAGTGCAGAAAAGTGAAAATAAAAAATGCAATCTTAATATGAATAAGAATAATTATTTGGCACTTTGGCATTAGGAAACAAGAGACAAAAAATAGCTTTCAGATTATTATTATTATTATTATTATTATTATTATTATTATTATTTTGATTTTCGAGACAGGTTTCTCTGTAGCTTTTGGTTCCTGTCCTGGAACTAGCTCTTCTAGACCAGGCTGGCCTCGATCTCACAGAGATCCGCCTGCCTCTGCCTCCCGAATGCTGGGATTAAAGGCGTGCGCCACCACCACCTGGCTAGCTGTCAGATTATTTAAAAATAGGTAACATGGTATTCTGAATTCCAAAAAAACAAAGATTAAAGAAAAAATTGGGACCTGATTTTTATCAGATTCCCTCCTGGATTAATTTACATACAACAAAACAGGAAAAGGAAAATTTGGAGGAAATCAACTGTGCTTGTCAATTCCGTCTGACAATTTTTAGGTGACAGGGATGAGTTACTTGATTATCACTACACTGTATAATAGAGTGAAAGCATTCTGTACAAGTGACTGGCAGTATTGTCCACTAGCTGTATAGAGGGAAGGATTGTTCTATATAATACATGCAGAGACCTCTGACAATCAAGTGAAATACCCAACAGCACATGCTGGGAAAACAAAAAATTATGAAAGTAAATTATTTCAACTGAGTGATGAACAGAAAAATCAGATAAAATATGCTGCTAAAAATTTAAGACATAAGCCGAGCTAGTCGTAGCACACTCCTTTAATTCCAGGACTTGGGAAGCAGAGGCAAGTGGATCTCTGTGAGTTCTGTAGTGGTGTAAATGAACGGCAGACAAAAATTATAATAAAATATTCAGCTTTAATATGGAAAATACTTACAGAGCTGAGGTTCCTATGGAGAACAGGAAAGCAGAAGGGAAGGGGGAAGCACACTAATAATATCTATTAGTAAAAAGTATCCTCAGGGGACCCAAGGTGATTGGCTGGGGCTTCCCCTACAGAGTTCAAGGCCAGCCTGGTCTACACAAACTAGTTGTTCCAAGACAGATAGGACTGCAATAAAAAGAGACCCTTCCTTAAAAAATACATAAAATTTTATAACTCTAAGAATAACAAAACTGTTCTTAATGGAATTGACAACAATAAAAATTAATCATACAATTGAAGACATACCAGTAGGAAACTCCCCGAAATGAAATTTTAAAATAAAAATGAAGAAGAAATAGCTTGAAGGACAAAATCATGTTCCATTATGTGTGTTTGAATGGAATTACAAAGAGAGAAAATGGTATACAAATAAATATTTAACAAAAATGTATGATTGTAACAAATTTTGATCTTAATAATCTATATCCAGAGTAAGCCTTCAGCAGAATAGATGTGAAATAGTGAGCAACAGTGCCTGAGAACTGGAATTGATACCATAATCTCACTGTCAGGACACATAGGCAGATCAACTTAGGTTCAAGGATAACCTTGTCTGTAGAGAGATCCTGACTCAAAAGAAGCAAAGACATTAATGCTCCTTAATCAGTTTGTAACCAACCAACTGAGCATTCAGAAGAACTGAAGACACAAGAAAAAAAATGTATGTTTGTGAGGAAATGGCTATGCTGTGGGTGAACACTTAAAAGAAATCCCACACTAGCTCAGAATTGAGAAATAAATGGTTATTTCTTTAGAAGTAGATTCACAAATCAGACTCCTCTATTTGAACGGAGATAAGAAAATGAATCCCACAACTGGAACAGAGAGACTGGAAAAGAGGTTGGCATATGGAGTATAAGAGGCCACACCCCAGTGGGCAGATTACCAAGAGCTGTAAGACTTCCTACAGCACCTCCCCCTTTTGTTTAACTAAGAGAGTTCTAAATATAATACAAAATTATATACAATAAGAATAAATATATTCAATAATTGTCCTATCCTAACTAGTTTAAGTCTTGTATAATAATAATAATAAAAAAAAACTGGCCAAGTCATGAGAGGAAAGTAACTACAACTATCTAGTATTCCAGCCTATCAAAGATCAGAGAAGAGAATTACAATCAGGCAATTTCCAAAATGTGCAACAAATGACAGAGACAACTGGATGCTTGGACAATCACCCAAAGTCTCATTTGCAATATTGAAGCAACCAGTATTGACTAAGGCCTAGAATAACCAATGTACCATTTTCAGAGGCAGAAAAAAATTAAAACCTATCTTGGCAAGTTTTGACTGGCCTGTTTATCCATTTTTGGATATCATGTATCTTGTCAGTGGTTGAGGCATGGGCATTTCTTTGACCAAAGGCCAGTTTTGCCAAGAAGAAAACAAGCTCCAAATGGAGTGTCTTTGGTGCTCAGCATTCTCTCAGGAATAGATCAGTGCTGCCAGGAGCAATTGTGTCTCACTTCAACAGAACCCAAAGTTATTTAAATGGCATATTCTATAGCTCTTTGAAGTGGTTGAGGATTACCTATCTATAAAGAATATAATCTCTATGTATCTAAAGAACCTGATTAGCGTAACTATGAGTATGACAAGAATAGATGATTATTGATCTATAATCCTTAATACCTATATAACTTAAGACTTCATATTAGAATATTATACAATAAACAATTGTGAAACAATTTGATTACATGTGTAATCAATGTATAAATATCTTCATCAGAGCTAGAAATGTACATTGCAATACGATATATATATATATATATATATATATATATATATATATATATATATATATATGTTTTAAGCAGAGGGAGAAGCATGCATGCATACAAAATTCAATGTAATTTAACTTTGTATCAATATACAAGAATCTACTCCAATGTAATTGGCTATAAATAAAAACTCACAAGTATTCACTCTATTACTCACTCTTATTATTAGTGTGAGTATGCTCATACTAATCTATTATTACATCTAATTCCCCCCTTTTTAGAGAGATCTCTGAGCCTGTAAAATTTTCCCCCAACCCCAAACCTTATACCAATTATAATCAACTCTTAAATGATGTCCTTAACCCTGAGGACAAACATTGTTGGGAGAGGGGATATCATCTTCTAAAATTACGTCCAGCTGTCATGAGGCAATGGTTTTTCTATGGGATCCTGTGAAATTAAAATAATGTTTAAGTTCCAAAATTACCATCTGTTATAATTGAAAATAATCTCTGGGTATTGGTAGCATTTTCTGAGGTTCCTGTTTAGAGTTCTGGCCTGAACATTGAAAAATTTGCACCATTTCACTTAACCAAGTTGGAACTATCTTGAGCAGCTGGTACCCAAGACAGGGCTTATAGTAGTCTCAATTTACTCTTATAATTAATTCAGAGACTTTTTCCACATAAGTTTTTAATTTTTACTGGGGTAAAAAAAATCCATTCTAATATAATGTCATTCCTCTGCATTAAAATTTCTGTAGGAGAAATTTTGGAAGGCAGTATGACTAGAATACAATTAAGATCTGGATTCACCCTATCCACATGTGTCTCCTGTAATTTTTTCTCAACAAATGTCAATTCCTTTTCTGCTTCAGCTGTTAATTCTCTGAGACTATTCAAGTCTTTATAAACATCTAAGGTTTTGTTTAAATAAATTATTAGATCAGATATTATCCCAACAGCCACTTGTAGACTGGAAATGTCTCCTAACAATCTTTAGAAGTCATTAAGAGTCTGCAACTAGTCTCTCCTAATTTGTGCCTTTTGTGTCCTAATTTTCTTCTAACCTATTTTATAACCTAGGTAATTGACAGAACCAATTCTCTATATTTTTTGGAGCAATTTGTAATACCCACCTAGGCAAAACTTTCTTTACTTCTTCAAACATTCTTTCTAAAGTATCTATGTTCTAATCAGAAAGCAAAATGTCATCCATGTAATTGTAAATTATAGACTTAGGAAACTGATCACATATTATTTTCAATGGCTGACTTACAAAGTATTGGCACAATGTGGGGCTATTGAGCATTCCTTGTGGGAGGATAGTCCATTGATATCTCCTAGTAGGCTGAGAATTATTATAAGTAGGCAATGTAAAGGCAAATGTATCTCTATCTTTTACTTATAAAGGTATAGTGAATAAACAATCTATCAAATCAATATCTATAAGAGGCCATCCTTTTGGTAATAGATAAGGCAGAGAAATTCCAGATTGCAGAGGTCCATAGGTTGAATTACCTTATTGACAGCTCTTAGATCTGTCACCATTCTCTATTTACCAGTTTTCTTTTTTACAACAAATACATGAGAATTCCAAGAGCTGGTTGATTCTTCAATATGTTGAGCATCTAGTTGCAATTGTACTAGCTGTTCTAAAGCCTGCAACTTATCTTCAGCTAGAGGCCACTGCTTAAACCATATAGGTTTCTCAGTTAACTATTTTAATGGTAGGGCTGTTGGTACCTCTAAAGGTTTGCTAGTGGCTTTATGTTCTTGTACAGCCTGAATGGCTGGTGACCTTTGTGTATATTAATTTATAATATCCTTCCCAGAATTATCAGTTCCAGGTACTGCAGAAATGTTAATCTGAGTATTCCATTGCTACAGCAGGTCATGACCCCATAAATTTACTGCAATATTAGCCACATATGGCCTCAGTTTCCCTCTTTGACCTTCTGGCCCAATACATCCAACCCATCCTGTGCTTTTTTTTAACTTGAGATATGGTTCCAGTTCCTAGTAATTGAATATATGCTTCTTGAAGAGGCCAATTCTTTCAGATAACTTCTTAGTACCCTTAGATATGGATTCAATTTTTTCTATCAAATCAATTAATAGTATTATTTTTTTCAGGCAACTTTTGATTTTCGATGGTATTAATCCTGTCAACTAGCTGTTCATTATTAGTCTGTAAAGATTGTATCATTCCTAAAAGTGCCATGTTCTTTCTTAATGATAGAATATGGAAAAGAAAACTGAATCCCAATACCCAATAAATTGAAGTATCACCATAATCTTATAAGCCTCATATATTACAATCCATACTATTAGCAAAAATTTACTAAAAATTTCAATATAACTATAATCTGACATATTTATTTATTAATTATCTGTTATAAGATTCAGTAAATTGTTTTAGGTGTAATAATCTTTATTGTCCAGGAGATGTTGTGGTTCCAGATTCATGGTGGTGATAGTACCAATCTTAAGCCACTTTAGTTTCTGAGCCTCTTTATTTTCCAGCCTTGGTTCTGGTTAATACTGAGAAATATGTTTTGCTTGCCAAATTAAAAGCAATTAAATCAATTCCATACATGGAGCAAGAAAACCAGAACTCACAGGCAGGAAGCAGAAACCAGAAGCTGCAAAAAACACCAAGTGGAAAGGAACCACCCCAGGGAATGTAGCAGTCTTGCTTACGTGTTGGAAATTTCCATGTTGACACATGCAGTAAACTCTGCTGTGGTGAGGCTTCTACAAAAAAAAAAAAAACTCTTAGGTAAAAGCAAGTCAAATTAGCATGGTTGGGAGACTGTCTGGGCCATGGACCAGCTAGACAATTAGGTAATCCACCCACTAGGCATGGAGTACAAATTCACCCACATTGGGCACCAAATGTGAATGGATGCTTAAAATAAATTCCACACTAGCTCAGAATTGATAAATATATGGTTATTTTATTTAAGAGTAGACTCACAAACCAAATCCTTTGTTTGAATGGAGATCAGAAAACAAATTCCACAACCAGAACAGAGGCCATAAAAGAGGCAGGACACATGCTCTACATTGGCATATATAGGATAAGAGGCCATGGCCCAGTGGGCAGGTAACCAATAGCTGTAAGATTTCCTACAGTTCTATGCTGTGTTAGAAATGATGGGACAGAGATGCTTCATTGCAGCAGCAGCATCAAAAGAAAATATACAAAAACATTGGAAACTCCATCACTTTATTTGAAATTCTACATTTAATAAAATATTTCCAACATCCTTTTAAGACACTTTTCAGAAAAGCAAAATCTTAGAAGACTTGTTCACCATCATGTATTCCCTGTAATAAATGACTGTGGATGTTCTTTATAGAAATGAAAAACCATACTCAATAAAGTAGTGTTCCAAATAACAAAAAAGCAAAAAGTAACAAATATTTTGGTAAATATAAGAAATATATAGTTTGTATTAAAATCACAAAGAGGATTACTAAAGGGAATATTGCTAAAAATGTGAATCTGATAGTCACAATTATTTTTGTATAAGCTATAAAAGCTAATTTCAAGTCAATTGAAAATATTTTTAAAGCTGTATTTTGGGAATCGGGCTACAGGAGTAAGGCTCTTACATGATCAACTGAATTTCAGAAGTACTTCTGGGTGCTTAAGCTAGAAACCAATAGTCGTTCTGCAAATGTACATAAAAAGGATATGCACATCAAAACTATGTTTGAGAGACCACACACTGTGCAGGGAAATGAAGCTTATCCATGAATCTAAAATTATGGCAAAATTATGACAATTCCAGAAGAAAACAAGAAAAAAATCATTATGATTTTGGGAATGCATGAGTTTGTCAATCAACACAGACAGAACAAAAGCTGCTTGAGAGAAAGAAAAGAAGAGGAAATTGGAAGTAGAATTTCTACCAAATAAAACTTAAAGCTCCTAAAAAATATATTTAAAGAAAAGAATATATCTATATGTGTAAACTACATGGATAATGTATTCATGTGATAAAGATTATATACCTAGAATGTTTACCTACATAAAATCTTAACAGCTAAAATGCTTTTCAATAAGATTCAAAAGTAAATAAAACATTTTACAGAAACAGTTATGACCTTAACAAAGTTTGAATACAAAAACAAGTAAGCAAATTAATTTTTCTGAAATCCTTATCTACTGGGACAATAGATAATGAAAACATTAAGGTCTTTCACAGTACATCTTTGAACGACTGAATAAGACTACAGCACCTGCCGGTGGAAAAAAAATGAGGCAATCAGAACTTTTACACCTGCTTTGGAAAGGCAAACATTTGCATTCATTTATCAAAATAATTGTCATTTTCTTATTAAGCTCACTCAAATCTTATCATGCAACTCTGACTCCCACTTGAGGCATTTATACCGGGTAAGAGGAAGCTTGTACACACAAAGGCATATACTTAAGCACTCACACCAAAATTGCTAAGAAAGTGACTAAATATTGAATATAACCAATTGTCCATCACAAAAGGGATAGCTAATCAAAATTCTGTTTAGAGATATACCGAGTCATTACATCAGCAATGAAATATAAGAAGTCATGGACATATGGGCACAACTTCAGCAGAGGATAGAAATGAGTGCTGCACCTGTCTTAGAAGGATTCATAAGCTATTGTCTACATGCATATATATATGAATATTCATGACTATGTGCAAGTATGAGTATATGTACATGTATATTTGTTTATTTGTATCACAATTCAGTTTTATTATAGGTATATGTGAATACACATACCTACATACCTACACACACACACACATCTTGAAGTTGAACTATCACTTTTTAATATGGACAAGCTTTAAACTCCCCATCTGACTTTTAACCTGAGAAGTGCTAGCATTGTAAACATGCCTGGAGAGAAGTTTTTACACGCTTCTCATGCTTTCTACTGATTTATTGCTGCTAGATCTGTACCTTGTGTAAGATGAGCAAGGGGAGGCCTGCATACAATAAGAAAATTGTGCTTGCATAATATCTTAAAAATTGGCAGATTCAAGTTCCACACAAGATATTTTGATCACATGCTATTCAGAAACAACTTCGTGCCCAGAACCAAATCCTAAAACAGTTATCATCTAATACTGTGCTGACTAATGATCATTTACTTTTTGTCCTTTATGTATTAAAATAGGTTGATGAATAATGTATTAAGGACATGGAAAAATAATGTGAGGTAAAATCCTAAATAAACAGTGTCTTTCCCTTTGTACGTTCAAAGAAGAGAATGCAGAATTATCCTTATAGTCTAAGTATTTAGCAGCTATGCCCTGACTTAACAAATATAACAAGCATAGAGCCCTCAGAATGACATTAAAAGTCACAAAGTTTCTGAGAAGAATAAATACATTTTCATGAAATGACTTAATTGCATATTTCAACTTCCAATAGTCTTTTTACTTCATCAATGAAACACTTAATGTATTTGTATGATATCTGAATAAATACTTTGAATATGTTTGAGTGGTTTTCTTCAGCAATTTGACAACATAATCAGTAATATGAAGTGTAAATATAAATTAATAAGGGAGGTTGATGCATCCTTAGGCTTAATTTTCTGACTGTGACACTGTATTCTAAGAGATCATAAAGTGTCTTAGTAAAGTGAACAGGCTTTTAGGATCATTAAAAGCTCTTAATTAATTTGCTTCCTTTAGGTGACATTCTTGCATATTGATTTAGGACACTGCACAAATGACAAGGATACCATCAGTCTGCTGAGAAGGTTGTTTAATGAATGCCTGACCTAACAACACACTGCGAGCAGTATTTAATGGAATGAGTTGCTAAAACACGTACTTTTGTTGTTGTTGTTGTTGTTGTTGTTTTTATCCCAGGTAGAGCAGTTACTTTCCTTATTTTGTTAATATATTAACTGCATGTGAAAGAAAACATTTTTTTAATATTTATTTATTATGTATACAATATTCTGTCTGTGTATATGCCTGAAGGCCAGAAGAGGGCACCAGATCCCATTACAGATTGTTGTGAGCCACCATGTGGTTGCTGGGAATTGAACTCAGGACCTTTGGAAGAGCAGGCAGTGCTCTTAACCTCTGAGCCATCTCTCCAGCCCCGAAAGAAAACGTTTTAAGGTAAACAGGACTCTGATATGTAATACTTACACTTTCTCAAAGTAACTTAGTTAAGAATGCTTTATATCATTTTAATGTTATTTATTGGTTTCAGAGATTTTAAAGAATGACAATGTCTCTAGCTATTATAATTTTTGTGCCATATAAATTCACAGATGACCTGTACCCCACAGCACTCATCAAAGAAAATGAAAACTGACTGTTATGTCTACAGAGGAGAAAATATGTGACTTGGGTCAACAGTTCAACAGATGGGAATAGACTCTGTTCTTTATAGGCTTTCCATGCATGAATACTGACAGTTCAAGGATGGTAGCCCCAAGCTAAAGATTCTGGCATAAAATGTAGTTGCAACTCTTTCTTTTATATAAAATCATTCTTTAGCCTTGCTAACCATTAGTATGCCTATGACAGTGTTGACCAATTTGGATGCTGAAAAAGCAGTCTCTTAATATTCAGGTTTCTAATTATTCTAAATTAATACATAACCTAGTGTAGCATATGATCTCCAATCACTATTTTATATCAAAATGAATTAATATGTTTAATATATGCTATGATATTGACTTGAGAAGAACTGTCTTCTTCCTAATGACTCTAGATTCCACATTTTCATTATGTCTTTGTCCAGCTCCAAACCCCAACTATATAGCTGAATCTGTCCCTTATTCTCAATTTTAATTAATTATGAGTTGTATTGTTTTGTTTTCATTGATTGAATGTTTTTTTTTCAAAATTGACTAGCTAATCAAGTTTTCCATTTATTTCTTCCTTACAAAAGCAAATGAAAGCAAATGACTGCAGGTTTGAAGAGAATTTTAGTAGATGCATAGCTTTATCCATATATATCCATATATATATATATATATATATATATATATATATATATATAGTTGGTACTATAGATATCTTAGTGAATAAAATAAATTTCCTGATGTATTAACCCTTACAGCATAATGTATTTGAAAGGGATCTAGATGCAAATGAAGCCTTAGGATAAGATTAAATTTTGTTATTCATGTGATATAGTTGGTAATAGTCAAAAATTTCTTTCAAAGTTATTAATAGACAGAGTCTGTAGAAGACTGTTGCAAAATAATGTTCTCTGAACATGAAACAATCACTGGACTCATGAGTTCATAGCATCCTTATATACATCTTCAAAGGTCTACATAAAATCAAGCCAATCAAAATTCAAGCATGGGTGAGAGAAAGTCTCTTGAGGCCCTATTAAATAATAAAGTATGAAAATTGTGTTGAAACTGTCAAAGGATTATTATTTCCTTTTAAATTTTTTATATTTTATTTGTATGAGTATTTTGCATGCTTGCATGTTAATGTACCATGTATGTGTCTGATGCCAGCAGGTCATTAGATTTCTTGGAACTAAAATTACAGATGGCTGTGAACCACCATGTGGGCTCTGTGAATCAAAACAAGGTCCTCTGGAAGGGTAGTCTGTGCCTTTTACCTCTGGGCCATGTCCACAGACTGAAATAATATCTATTTAATAATTAAAATGAAAGATTTATTCCAAGTTAGAGTTTTACTAATTATTAATCAAAAATTCAAGGTAGACTTAGAGCTTTTTATATACTCAATATCTTAAAAGTGACTATAGAAGATTCATTATTTTCAGGGTAGCATATGACTTTGTGCTCTATTGAGAAATCATATCACAAAAATAAAAGAATCTGCATAGGTGTCTGAGATGTAGCTCAGCTAGGAAAGCACTTTCCTAGGATTCATAATGCCCTGGGTATCCTTAACAATGCATAAACTAGCAGGAGCATCACAGTTCAAAGATGCCCTTGTTATACCTAATGAGCTACAGCACAGTATGTTCTGGGAAACAAATCAAAACAACAACAACAGGGAAAGTGAAGGGACGATCATGATGACATTGGACAAGGATGACAGACTCATCATAATTTCTGAGAATTTTCCTAACAGCAGCTTGAATCCAAGTTGTAGAGAATATTAAAATTGTTTCATAAAGAAAATTCTATGGAGATCTTATTGTCTGAAGCAGAATTCTAGAATATGAATAGGTATTGTGCAACAGAATCTCCTGAGGTATATCTGGAATCACATTTTGCTAGCTTATGATTCCCTCTTTTTTATATAGATGTTCATGATACTTACATTAGAGTTTTATGAAACCTTAGAGAAAATAATAGTATTGGGAATTCCAAAAGGATCAAGGTCAAATTAAGAACAAAATATTTTCTTAGTTGTTGATAGGGACAGGGAAAAAGTAAGAAGTTAGAAGAGTCCATTTTTCACATGTCTAAGAGCAGCATTTAGATAGTAAATGGAATTTCATAAATATTTAACTAATTATTAGATATTTGAGAAGTTCCTGGAGAAATGACTGTCATAATTCAATATTTTCTTTGTTTGCATTTTGTTTTACAGAATTTCCCCAATAAATGAACAGGATCAGAGTTTGAATTTATCTCATGCTTGTTTTATTTATGTCATTTGCTTGTCTATACCAAGGAGTGATTTAAAAGTTTTATGGCATTCCAATCCTTGTATATTTCTGCTTCATCCCTGCAATAGAGGTGTCATCTAGAAAGTTTCTTTTTGAATAGAGAGAAGATAACAATCTGGTGTCTGGTATCCAGAATGCCAGGAGGACAAAAGAAGAGGAAGCATTAGAGCATACAGCCCTGACTAAATTGTGCTTCTGCCAAGTCCCAGACATTTCTATCTAGGCCTCATTAGTCTGAACATAGCCACAGGTCATTCACTGCTGTTATCAAGGCTCATAAATGCTATTAGCCTGGCTTTCATTGGCTTTAAATAAATTCTGGATTCTGTAATTAAAGAATGAGGAGGTAAATGTTGAGAGGCAACAGCCATGTGTTGTCATAATCTAATGCAAAAGCTAGAAAAGAAATACATGGTTTGTTATGATTTCCATGTTTGTGTCTATCCAAAATTAATATGAAGTATAGTCAACCTTAATACTATAGTATTAAGAGGTACAGATCTTAAAACTTGATCCTATCTTGAAGATTCTGCCATTATAAATGGATCTATGACCTATCAAAGGGTTCTGGGACAAGATTCCCCTACCTCTTTACTTTTTCTTTCTACTACAGGAAACAGTGTATGCTGCTCAGCTCTGTGTGGATTCAGGTTCACGGTGCTGACTTGGAAGCATGAAGGTGAGATTCTGAATCTGCTGAGATAGCACCTTTGTGTCAGCCTCACCAGACTCAAGCGATTCTCACCAGACTCTATTTTTGTCCCCCTGCCACGTGTGTGTGTGGTTGTTGTTATTGTTGTCAGAAGGGAAATATTTTGAAAAATTACGAAAAGTCTTTTCCACGTGAAGTCACCTAATCTGAATACAGAAATAATTGACTACAGAGATAATTGACAAGCAAATGATCAATTAGAAAAAGAAGACAGATTATCTGTCAGACAGAAATGCATACAAGAAGCACAAAAATCTCAATAGTGATCTTTTTTAAAGTCTTCACTTTTGTAGTGACTATTCCAAGATAAGCCAAGAATATTCAAATTTTATTTATAAAGAACTGCCTTTAGTATGCTATTTAATGTTGTAATTATATAAGCTGGACAAGGTAAAATAATACTTGCTGTTAGATGGGTTTTAAACTCTGTGTGTCAAAATCAAGCCCTAATAGGCTAGTGTTCTGTTGTGCAGTGTTCTGTTCTCTATATACCTAGTTTTGAAAGGAGCCTTAGACTACACATCTAAAACCTTTATCTTTCCATACAACAATTTTTGCATCTAAAGTTCAGGTTAATCCACATGATGACAAATAAATGTACAACCCAGATGAGTAAACACATGAAGTGTAACAATTGAATAAATCCATAAACCCATATACATGATAATTTCCCATGTGAGGGAAGGTTCTTTGTACGCATTGCCTATATGATGGCATATTGAAACTGTTTTCATTGATATGACAAAATATCCATCAAAATGAGTTTCATAATGAGTTTATTTTGGATTACCATTTGAGAGTACAGTTCAACCTGGCAGAGATAGATGCTTACCTACACTTAAGGCAGCTTATTATACTTCACCTGTTATCAAGAATCAGAGTGATTAATGTTGATGCTCAACTAACATTCTTCTTTTTATTAAGTCTAGAACTATATATATGTATATATATATATATATTAGGTTTAATATAGTCATTGAGCTTACTATTCATAACCTACAAGATGAAGTCTATTGTACTCACTATTTCTTACTACATTTCACTGTGTTGCTGACAACTAATCTCAGCACCACTAAAAAATTAAAATTGGGTAGTTCAATTATTACATTCTTTAGTGTAGGGGTAATCATCACTCAAGGGGTGTATTCAGTTGGAAGTACACCTGCTATGGACATGGTTTATTTCATAATTTTATGAACAGCTCTCTTTCTGTTCTACTGCTGCTCAAGATTTGGAAAGTAATTGTAGCAGTTCAGTCTTTGTCAATGCATAAAGAGCTTTAACTCAGCCACCGGATTTAAAAAAAAGTAGTAAATATAGTTAACTACTCATGACGGGTAAGGTTCTCCTAAAGTAGAATATTCTATGGCCACTTTTAAAAACCAGTATAAATTCTAACTGCACTCTAAATACTTATATATTTACATGCAGATAAGTGTACTTCTCAGCCTTTGTCAAAAAAAAGGCTTCTTTAGCAGTATACATAAAACAACATAGAATCCTACAACTGATCAAAATGCAAAAATAAGTGAACGTGTGTTACCCAAACCCAGTTGATATATACACTGTTATATACAAAACACACCTAAGGTTTAGGGAATGTCATGAATAAGGGAATAGAAAGCTTTTAAGGCCCAGAACCAAAATATCTGCTGTGACATAGTGTCTTCTATATCTGACAGGAAAGCAACACACATGAAATATCAACTACATGGCTACCTAAATAAGATTTTCACAATGTCAATGTGGATAGGAAATATCTCGCAATGCCTTTCCACTAAGTCATAAGTGATGGGCTATTTATAGATGATAAGAGAAGGAGAGTCAATAGTCTCCAAGGACAAGTCCCTGTTGTGAAATAATTCTAAGAAATTATTCCTAAATACATACACAAGTACAAATATGAAAAGCAATAAATGATTTAGTGAGTTACATGTATATTATAATATATGATATTGTATGTATTACAAAGTCTATCACAAAATCACATTTATTTTAAAGTCTAAAGTTTAAAGTTTCTTCTGAGATTCAAGCAATCTCTTAACATAATCTGTAAAATCAATATTGAAGGTGAAGGCGAAAGTCTCAAACAATCCCACACCAGTTTGGAATTATAATTAATAGAATGGTTATTTATTTAAAGGTGAAAAAACTTACAGATCACCATCGCAGGCAACAGCCCTCTGCGCAATCAGGAAGGGAGTCTAGTCGCCGGAAGTGGAACAGGAAGTAAGAGAGAGAGGAGAGGGAAGTGGCTGCTTTTTTTAAAGGGAGAGAGACCACACCCCAATGGGCTGGTATCTCAACGGCTATTGACTGGAGGAGCTGAAGGACTTCCCGCAACACAATATCAAAAAAGAAATTACATATTTCCAACCTATAATAGCACAGGATACTCATTACTGCTCCAAAACACATGGAAATGAGCATAGTGAGGATGTAAAAGACCAAAGTAAGACAGAAAGCCTGCTAGGCAAAGTCCAAACTCAACATTTCTGTTTCTGATGTCAAAATGCTCTTCTGATCTCCAACTCTTTCTTGACTGTAGCACAGGTCTTTTTTTCTCTTAGATGGGCCCTACTACATGATAGTAAGTTTCTTTTTTTTTTAAACATTTTTTTATTGATAAAAGAAGAATAAAGAAAAAAAAACAAATTTCCACCTCCTAACAGCCTCCCCTTTCCCTCCCCCTCCTCCCACTCTTCTCCCCCTCCTCCCACCCCTCTCCCCTTCCCCCCACTCCTCTCCCCCTCTCTCTTCAGTCCAAAGAGCAGTCAGGGTTCCCTGCCCTGTGGTAAGTCCTAGGTCCTTCCCCCTCCGTCCATATCTAGGAAGGTGAACATCCAAACTGGCTAGGCTCCCACCAAGCCAGCAGATTGCTTAGGATCAAAACTGCGTGCCATTGTCCTTGGCGTCTCATCAGCCCTCATTGTTCGTCATGATCAGAGAGTTCAGTTTTATCCCGTGCTTTTTTTGGTAATAGTCCAGCTGGCCTTGGTGAGCTCCCAGTAGATCAGCTCCACTGTCTCAGTGGGTGGGTGCACCCCTCGTGGTCCCGACTTCTTTGCTCATGTTCTCCCTCCTTCTGCTCCTCATTGGGACCTTGGGAGCTCAGTCCAGTGCTCCAGTGTGGGTCTCTGTCTCTATCTCCATCCCTCGCCAGATGAAAGTTCTAAGATGATATGCAAGATATTCGTCAGTATTGCGCTAGGATGGGGTCATTTCAGGTTCCCTATCCTCAGCTGCCCAAGGAACTAACTGGGGACCTCAGCTTGGGCACCTGGGAGCCCCTCTAGGGTCAATTCTCCTGCCCACCCTAAAGTGGGTCCCTTAACTAAGGATTGTGGTTCCGTGCTCCCATATCCAACCTTCCTTTATCCCGATCCTCCTATTGCCCCAAGTCCCCCCTCCTTCCCTTCTACCTTTTCTCTCCCCATCTCCCCTTACCCCCTTCCCACCCCACCCCCAAGATCCCACTTTTCTCCCCGGCAATTTTGTCTACTTCTCTTATCCAAGAGGATAACGATATGTTTTTCCTTGTGTTCCCCTTCTTACTTAGCTTCTTTAGGTTCGCCAATTGTAGATTCTGTGACCCCTATTTATGGCTAGAAACCAATTATGAGTGAGTACATCCCATGTTCTATTGCTGGTGGGAATGCAATCTTGTGCAACCACTGTGGAAGTCAGTGTTTCGGTTTCTCAGGAAATTCGGGATCAACCTACCCCTGGACCCAGCAATACCACTCTTGGGAATTTACCCAAGAGATGCTCTATCACATGTCAAAAGCATTTGTTCAACTATGTTCATAGCAGTATTATTTGTAATAGCCAGAACCTGGAAACAACCTAGATGCCCTTCAATGGAAGAATGGATGAAGAAAGTATGGAATATATACACACTAGAGTACTACGCTGCGGTAAAAAACAATGACTTCTCGAATTTTGCATGCAAATGGATGGAAATAGAAAACACTATCCTGAGTGAGGTATCCCAGACCCAAAAAGAAGAACATGGGATGATAGTAAGTTTCTATGGCA
The DNA here is from genome assembly GCF_037038515.1 of Microtus pennsylvanicus. Classification (NCBI taxonomy): domain Eukaryota; kingdom Metazoa; phylum Chordata; class Mammalia; order Rodentia; family Cricetidae; genus Microtus; species Microtus pennsylvanicus. The sequence goes on along the minus strand of NC_134586.1, from coordinate 66,981,211 downwards.
GGTATCCAATATCTCTATCATCTCAAACATCTTGGGGTCTCCAATGCAATCAAGGCTTCAACTTCACAACTTTACACAATGGCCTCTCTTGGCCTCCATTCATGGATACCCATAACATATGCCTGGCCTCAGAACCTTTATTTAGTCACACAGATAAATTTCACAGACCGTTTCTGCTATCCTTAATTCTAAAGCCATGTTTCTGAAGCTTCCAATTTTCTGATGCTTACAGGGTCTGGAATATGGGCTGCTCAGTTTTGTGCATGGTGATAGAAATGGGTCTATTTTCATTCTTCTACAGGTTGACATCCAGTTATGCCAGCACCATTTGTTGAAGATGCTTTCTTTCTTCCATTGTATACTTTTAGCTCCTTTGTCGAAAATCAGGTGTTCATAGATGTTTGGTTTAATATCCGGATCTTCTTTTTGATTCCATTGGTCGATTTTTCTGTTTTTATGCCAATACCAAGCTGTTTTCAATACTGTAGCTCTGTAATAGAGTTTGAAGTCAGGAATGATAATGCCTCCAGAAATTCCTTTATTGTATAAGATTGTTTTGGCTATCCTGGGTTTTTTTTGTTGTTGTTGTTTTTCCATATAAAGTTCTCTCAAGATCTGTGAAGAATTTTGTTGGGATTTTAATGGGGATTGCATTGAATTTATAGATTGCCTTTGGTAGAATTCAATTTTTACTATGTTGATTCTACCCATCCAAGAGCATGGGATATCCTTCCATTTTCTTTCTTTTTCTTTATATTTTTTTTCTTTTGAAAGTGTTTTAATTTCATGAAAATCTTTTTTCTATTTATTTATTTATTTATTTATTTATTTATTAAAGATTTCTGCCTCTTCCCCGCCACCACCTCCCATTTCCCTCCCCCTCCCCCGATCAAGTCTCCCTTCCTCATCAGCCCGAAGAGCAATCAGGGAGACAATGGGGATGTTCTATCGGGAACTCATCAAGGCCAGCTGGCCTGGGTATGAAAAAGCATGGGATAAAACCGGACTCTCTGAACATAGGGGACAATGAAGACTACTGAGAACTCAAGAACAATGGTAATGGGTTTTTTGATCCTTCTGCACGTACTGGCTTTGTGGGAGCCTAGGCAGTTTGGATGCTCACCTTACTAGACCTGGATGGAGGTGGGTGGTCCTTGGACTTCCCACAGGGCAGGGAACCCTGATCCTTCCATTTTCTGTTGTCCTCTTCAATTTCTTTCTTCAAAGACTTAAAGTTCTTGTCAAATAAATCTTTCACTTCCTTGGTTAGAGTTACACCCAAGATACTTTATGCTATTTGTGGCTATCGTAAAAAGTGAAGTTTCTCTGAATTCCCTCTCTGCTTCTCTATCCTTTTATTTCTTAATTAATAAAATATTTACCTGGTATGAGATACAGTAAATTGTTTTAGGTGTAATAATCTTTTTTGTCCAGGAGGTGTCATGGTTTCTGAGATGCAAGTAGTGGCACAAACAGTCCTGAGACATTTTGGATTTCTCACCTTGGTTCTGGTTAAATACTGATAAATATGCTTCGCTTGACAAATTAAAAGCAATTAAATCAATTTTGTACACATAGCAAAAGCCCAGACCTCACAGGTATGGAGCACAAACTGGTAGTTGGGCAAGTCACCATGCATCAAAGAACCATGGCCGGTAATGCAGCAGTGTGGGTGGGTGGTGTATGTGCTTGAGGGGTCTACACCTCTGACCCTCATAATCACCCTTATACAGGTTCATTTTCTGTCTCTGTCTCTGTCTGTTTCTCTCTCTCTCTCTCTCTCTCTCTCTCTCTCTCTCTCTCTCTCTCTCTTTCGCACACACACACACACACATAGACACATATGCACACACACACACACACGCTAATAACAATAAGTCTTGTACCTATCAGTTCTTTTTACATTTTTTCCTATTTGCTTGCAATCTCCACATGACATCTCAAACCAACACCTATTAATGTACTTGCAAAATTTCACTATAAGTAATTTCCTCTTCACAATTTAACATGTATGTGCATGTATGCATACAAATAAAATTTCAGAATATTTTTCTCAAAAGCACATTCATGTTCCTTACTTGTTTTCCTGAGAATTGTGTTATCTGCCTTTTTAGACATTTGACATTTCAATGGGTAGAAAATGATGGCCATGAATAACAATAACCAATTGTTTTTTTTTTTAAAAAGTAAAGTTGAAATCTTTTCAACTTATGAGATTCTTTGTTTTCCTTCTGCTTTCTCTTCATCAAATCTGTCTTTTTAGGCTAGGGAATTCTGTAGACAATCAGCAACCTACAGAAGGTAGCTGTTGCTCTCATTCCCTTTTGTTCTTGACATTGATGAATCTGTTTCTGAAGCAAACAATTAAATTTAACATTTAACTTTTTCATAAAACTTTTTATTAAATAAAATAAGCTCCCATCAAATTGTACTTCTTTGGACTTTTTTTTTTAAATGAAAGTTAAAACACTGTCTTTTCCACTGCTTTCACCTATTTATGATTTTTTTCATTGTATTATCCTTGAGACTTCCACGTTCAACATCATTCTGATGTTAAGCTTTCTAATTATGTCTTAATATATTGTGTAAAAAAATTCTTTCATTTTATATGTGATTGTTATTACTTTCAATTGGCAATTTTTTTGACCAAGTATTGACACAGTTTCTGTCCTGCCTAGTTTCTGTCCTCCCACCAGGTCCCACAGCCATTTAGCCCCAAAGAAATCACACAGAGTTCTATATTAATGATAAAATGATTGGCCCATTTGCTCATGCTTCTTTTTTTCTTTTCTTTTTTTATTGAGAAAAGGAAAAAAAAACAAGTTTCTGCCTCCTCCCATCCTCCCATTTCCCTCCCCCTCCTCCCACCCTTCTCCCCCTCCTCCCACCCTTCTCCCCCTCTCCCTACTTCTCTCCCCCTCCCTCTCCAGTCCAAAGAGCAGTCAGGGTTCCCTGCCCTGTGGAAAGTCCAAGGTCCTCCCTCTCCGTCCATATCTAGGAAGGTGAAAATCCAAACTGGCTAGGCTCCCACAAAGCCAGCACATTAAGTAGGATCAAAACCCCCTGCCATTGTCTTTGGCTTCTCATCAGCCCTCATTGTTCGCCATGTTCAGAGAATCTGGTTTTATCCCATGCTTTTTCAGTCACAGTCCAGCTGGCCTTGGTGAGATCCCAATAGATCAGCCCCACTGTTATTAACTCTTATAACTAATATTAACCCATTATTCTTTTCTATGCTAGCCATATGACTCAATACCTTTTTCAGTAGGGCAGGTCACATTTTCCTTCTCTTGTGTCTAAATCATCTTCTATGTAGACAAAATGAAGAAGGTTGAGTCATATATACTAGACCCTCTCTTAGTGCCATGATGGAATACCATGAAGAAACCTACTTGGGGAGAAAAGAGTTTATCAGACCTTCACTTCCTCATCATAGTTCATCATTGAAGGACATCTCGACTGAAACACAAATAGGTCAGGAACTTGTAGGCAGGGGCTGATGCACACCCCATGGAGGAGTGCTGCTTCCTGGCTTGCTCTGCATTGCTTTCTCATTATGCTTTTTGATGGACCCCAGTGCCACCAGTCCAGGGATGAAACTACCCAAACTACCAGAATGACCCTCCTTTGTCAATCACTAATTAAGAAAATGCTCAACAAGTTTGCCTACAGCTCAGTCTTATGGAGACATTTTCTTAATAAAAGTTCTTTCTTCTCAAACGATTTTAATTTGGGTCAAATTGAAATACTACTATTCGGCACATATACTAGTCAAAAGTTCTATAGACTTGAGTTGGCATGAGGGTATTATGTAAAATACTATTATGTAAAATATCTATTTTTCTGTCTATAGATTCAATATCTATATGTAATATCATCATATACCTAACAAAGATGTTATAAGAAAACATTCTAACAATTTTAGCTGAATATAGTTATAAGTTATTATAGCAATGAGCTCTTCCTATGTAAAATAAGCGGGTACTTTATCTTTAGTCAAGCTAACAGTAAGAAACAGACTGGGAGCAACAGAAGAGCAGCAGTTAACATCTCCAGCACACAGACCATGGACTTGAGTTTTTAGGCCTTACTACAGAGACTGGAATTTTGGGGAAAATGGCTGTCCTCTAGTAGGCAATTGAAAAATATTACAAATATAATTTTGCAAAAGCATGATACCATGATGGCTAACGACTAAACCTAGAATGCCAAAGTTTCTTTTCAGGTCATATTTTATTTTTAGATAATTGGACAATATGATAGATAGCCTTTAAGTTTTTAGGGCCTTTAGTCTTACTTTTACTAATGAGTGCAGTAATTTATATTTCAAACAAAAGTGTACATAAAATCCATCCCTTGTATTTAATAGATAATGAAAATTTTATATTTGGATAATAGCTATTCTAACTATAATAATAGCTAGCAAAGAGGTGATATGATGATTTTGATTTTATTTCTCTGAGGAGTAACGATAGTGAGCATTTGTTTTCATATACTGCAATCTGTAAATTTTCCTTAGAAATATCAGCACATTTCTTTACCTGTCTTTAAATTGGGCTGTTAATTTTTATTATAATTGAGTAGTTTATCTGTTTTGATGTAGTAATTTCTCAGATATGTGATCGACACATACTCTTCCCATTCTGTTGGCCATTTCTTTAAAGTGTTGATTATATTCTTTGATGCATAGAAGTCTTTAATTTAAGCAGTATTCTGATAGCTACCATTTATTGCTTGTATTTCAGATTCAAGTCCAAAATTATGCCCAATGTCAAAGAGCTGTTTTTATATCTCTTCTATTTCACAGTCACATAATACATTGAAAGCCTCAGTTTGTAGAATTTGTGTGTTGTATGAGATTCAGGTGTAATTTCACTCTTTCTGTGTCTATATTCAGATTTTTAAATAATATTATGTACCAAAAAGATTGCCATTGTCCCATTAAATGGCCATTGAAATTTTATCGAAGAGCTAAATTAGTAGATTAATACTGGATTGTTCATGCTGATCCATTTTTATGTCTGTCTTTTTTCCAATAAAGGCTCTTTTTTACTCTGAGAGCCTAATAATGTTGTTTTGAAATCAAGAAATGTTATAAGTCTAGCCTTGTTCTTGCTCAGGATCAGTTTGGGAATTTCAGATGTTTTGTGGTTCTGAATTAATTTTATGATTTTTTTTCTGTTTCTAGAATTTTATATGTTACACATTAACCATTTAAAATATTCCAGAGACTGCATTTATATTAATAATATTCATAAAATCAGAATACATTTGCATTTATTTGTCTCTTTCTTTTGTTCTTATGTGTTTTAGTGTTTCTATTATAAAGAGTTTTATCTGTTTGGATAAATTATTTGTATACTTTTTGTACAGTTTTATTGTGAATTCAGTTGCTGAAATGTTTTCTCCCAGAAGGTTAGTTTGTTTCTAATAGAAATAAGATAGAGAGATTGTGTTTTGTATTTGACAATATAGCTAAATTCCTTTAACAATATTGAGATGTTTAGGGAAAAAGTAGGGTTTTCCATATATAAGATGTCATCTGTAAATAGGGCATTTTTATTTTTCCTCTTAAATTTGTATATCTATTATCTATTTTTCTGTCTATAGATTCAATATCTATATGTAATATCATCATATACCTAACAAAGATGTTATAAGAAAACGTTTTAACAATTTTAGCTGAATATAGTTATAAGTTATTATAGCAATGAGCTCTTCCTATGTAACCTGCAGAGCATTAAGGTGCATTGCTAAATGGGGAAGCTTTTAGTCATGAAAGGATGCACAATTTTATCTACCATATTTTTGCGTAAAGTCATAGAAATTTTATTACTAATGCTATTAATGTGAAATAAAAAATAGTTGATTTGTATATGTTGCAACATTTTTTAGTATCATGGATAAATTGATTGTGATCATGAAACAAAACCCTTTTAATGTACAGCTGAGTTCATTTTACTAGTAAACTTTTTAGATTATTAATTTTTGTGTCTGTATTCATCAAAGATGGTTGCTTGTCCATTCCTTCTCCAATTTTGATAAGAAGGTTAAGGGTAGTTTCAAGACATATTTTGGATTTCTACTTCTCTGTACAATAATGCTTTTGCCTATAAAATTTCTCACTGAAGCTGTCAAGTTGTGAATTCTTATGATTTTCCACTTTCTGAGCATTGTTATTACCCATAACTAGACAACTAAGACTTGGGGTGTTGGCCTGTGGGAGGTGGCTTAGGTGTTAAGAGCACCTGATGCTCTTGCAGAGGACCAGGATTTTGTTCCCAGTACCATCTTAATGGCTCTCCCCATCTGTAAATGTAGTTGCAGGAGATTGGATGACCTCCTCTATCCTCCACAGGGAATAGCATGTATACGATGCCATACATACATGCACACAACAACTTACACACAAAACATAAAATCTAAACAAATTAAGACATGATTTATAATGTCTTCATAGTGACGACTTGACACAATATCTGCCACTACACATTCATTTATTGCTTCTGGATTACCCAGTTTGTTAGTAGAAAAATATTCATAGGAGTTTTTAATGAGCCTTTATATTTCTAAGGTCTCCTCTGTGATGTTTTCTCTTTTAAACAAATGTAAAAATTTTCAATTTTCTTTGTATTTTTTTAAAAATAGCTTTAGTTTCACTGCTCTTTTTTTATAGCTGATTTTCTATTGTGTTTTCCACTTGTTTTACTATGACAATTATCTTCATTTGTTTTTTTCTCTGATTTGCTTGTGATACAATACTATTTTTAACATATACATTTCATGCTATAAATTTAAATTTTACACCTTTTGCTGTATCATGTATATTTTGATATATTATATGTTCAGTTTCTCAAGATTTTTATGGTGATAAAATAGACTAATAGATAAAATAGTGTAAAGACTGCGCAATTGCTTTTCCACCATTCATTTTCCTCAGGCCTTTATCCATAGAAGCACTTGTAAATTTATATGTATACCTGTGCATATATTTATGCATATACATGTACAAGTACACATACACAATTTCTTTTATTAGTATTTATCTGACTTCTTGTTTTTTAGAATTATACTTAATACTACATATTTCAATCTTTTCTATGTTCCTCCATTAATAATTCTGATTTTTAAAGATTTCTTTTATTTCTGAGGTACTAGTATAATTCATTTTCTGCTTCCTTTTTTTCATTCAAATCTCTCATAATCACCTACTTGCTGTTTTTCATATCTACACCCTACTTTTCATTAATTGTTATTACATATATGTGTGTGTATATGCGCATACATATACATACACACACAATTAAGAAAATGAGTAAAACTTCCTTTATCTGAATAATGTTACTTCTATGTACATTTCAGAAATGTCTATTTGGTATTTGATAAGCAATCAGTGTTTTCTTCCTTGATTTCATACTACTCTAGTCAGAAAATTGATATTGTTTTAATATTTCTCAATATAGTACAATCCCCCCTTTATATATATATGAAACTAACTATGTATATCATGTTAGTCTTAAACCCACAAATTCATTTGCCTCTGCTTATTTAGTGTTGTGGTGAAAGGCAGGCATCACTGCATCCAGATAAGAGCAATTCTTTTGGCCTCATAAATGTTCTATTCAAGAAAATATTGCATGTGGACCTGAAAAGAGTTCTTAGTTGGATGTACTATAAGATGTGGAAATATATACATACATATGTACATTATTATTTATAATTGTATAAATATTATATAAATGCAAACATACATATTAGAGACATTTAGTCTAGAGTTATATTTGTGTTTAGCATTTCTTATTAATCTTTTATTGGATAATCTATTATTTCTAGAAAGCACTGTCCTGTTACTCCTTTGGCTACTACCATTGGTTTACCTTCGCATTATTCAATTAGGAGTTCGAGTGGCCATTTAATTTTTTTGATTAATTGAAACCTTTTTTTCATTTTAAAAATGACTGTCTTTGTTCAACAGCAAATATCTGGGTTTTGATGTACACACTCCATTGGCACCTGTTTGTATGTGTTGTCTTCCATCTCTTCTCTTTCAGCCTGTGAGTTAGGTGAGGGAAATTTCTTCTAGGAGGCAGTTTGCTGCATCTTCTTTTGTAATGTTATGTCACTCTTTCTTTTGACTACAGAACTGAATAAGCTATATTTGGAATAATTATTCACAGATGAGAACATCCTGCTGAAATCTTGTGGTTTTCTTTCTGATTGTTGTGTCAGGACTTTGATTTATGAATTCATCTTTATGTTTCCCTTCAAAATGTGTGTTTGTCTGTGTGTGTTGTGTGTGTGTGTGTGTGTGGTGTATGTTATTGATTTTGTGGGTATGCATGCATATCAGTAGTCATGAAAGTGCAGAAAGTGACATTGAATGTATTTCATTGTTGCTCTCTGATTTCTGCTCATAGGATCTGCCCGTCTCCTTCTCTTGCTGCTGTGGTTATAGCTAGGACTGCCAAGCATGTTTCATGAATGCTAAATGTTTGAACTGATGTCTTCTTGTGTGCACAAGCACTCTTACACCAAGACAATTTCCCAGGCCTATATTTTTTTTTTTACTTTTTTCAGATATATGTAAATATATGTTATAATTTACTCTTCAACCTTTTTGTGTAGTTCATATATTTAACTTTCCTGACAGTCCAACTTAAAGTATGTATTTGAAGCTTATTGCAAATTACCATCATCTGGGAGAAAAATTCTCCAGTGTACTCTCTTCCTTCATGTTACTTGGTTTTGCAACATGTATCTTTTATATTCTTTACATTAATTTATAGTAGCTAAACTTATTTTAGTATTTTAATTTTTATGACAGAGATGAAAAATTCACCTATATTACTACTCTTACAGTATTAGAATAGTCTGAATTTTATCACATACTTTAAATAACTGATTTTATACTTTCTTATATTTTCACAGTGTGTTTCATTTTAAAAAAACTCAAAGAACACTTCTTCACATAATTTCAAAACATGCTTGTATATAAACTTCCCAGGTTTCATTTTTCTAGGCAGGCATCTACATCCCTTCTCTTTCAGAAAGCATGGGTAGACAGGTAAGTGTCATGTATGGAATTGTCTGCCTCTAAATTTTCTGTGTTAGTTAAGACATTACAGATAACCTTGGGGAACACTGACATGCATCAGTGAAACATTAAGGAACAAAACCAAAGCATTTCTTCTTGAATTAACTTGACAAAGAGAGCGCAACAATAAATTTTCCACTTCTCTTTTAGTGTCTTCTGTTTGTGTTTTTTGGTTATTGGCCTGCGTCTAGCTTGTCTGTTGTGTGTGTCTGATCTGTCTGTTCCTTCTTTTCCTGTATCTGTCTGTCCCTAACAAAGGGTCTTCCTCTGTGTTTATTGAACAACATAGAAAACATGACATGGGTAAGGGATTAGGGCTTCCTTACAAAAAATATTAGGTAAGAAATTATTTTGCTGATTCCATCTGACCCAGAAGCATTTGTTACAACAAACATATTATCACCCTATATCCATATCCAGATTGTTCCAACATTTATGAGAGATATTTGCTGGATAAGCTTCCTTTCAAGCTGTTCTGTGCTTTCAGCATTTAATCAGCAACACACGCACACAAATACATTAGACTATGTAAGAAATGTTGGAAAGTTAGTTTATGATTACAACTCTGTATGTACCTTAGGCTTAAAAACTGATGACATGGGAAATCTAAAACATAGGAAAGTTTGTTACACTGTTCTCTTAAGGGCAGGTTAGATTTGAACAGGCCAAATACACAGTAAGATAACACACTATGTGTAGTTTTAAATTATTTTATGGGGTATTATTAGCTTTCTGTGATGTTTAATAAGAGCTTACTCTTTGGAGAAAGCTGACAACAGCATTTTATATTAAAATATATTATCACAATCTACTGAGTTCATCTTTCAGGTTCAGTACCTGATGTGTAAGTCTGTCAGGAAAGGCAGAATGCCTAGGTTCATAGATTGTGATATGCCACCTAATAATGCCAGATATCTGTGTTCTTGGGTTCTGGTACTATATTTGGAAGTATCTGGTTCTTGTTTCTTTTGTTGGGGATGAAGGGCTAAATCTGTATAAAAGGTCAAGTGGTGTGAGGGTTCATTTAAATAGACTTGATAATTTGAGTGATAGGAATGAGTGTAGAATCTAGGTTTATAGGACTGACTCTGGATATTGATTATGAGTACTAGATAGGCTTAATTTCCATAGTGGGTGTGCTTACTGCACAGGTTCACTTGAGTTGGCATGGAGACAGCATCCATTGAACTTATCTTTATTGCTTGGCTGAAGATAAAATAAGCTTTGCCAAATGCTGTCTTCTAGTTTTAGCTCTGGTTCCTGCATTCACTTCACTCCCCCCCCCCCCCCCCATCAGATGTAGAAAACACAGAAGTATTTGTTCTCTCAAATAAGTACTAGGGAACTCAGAAATGTTAAACACACAGACTTTTCTGTTCAAAGGGAGAGGTGTGAGACCTGGTTTTTCATACAGAGCAGAGTTGGTGAAAAGCCTGGTGACCTTTGTTTTATCTGCATGTGAAAGACCATATCAGATCCCTTCCCAGGCCCTTAAGATGTCACATGAACTTTAACAATGTATCTTGCCTTAATCATTATCATGTACAAGGGAATGAGTTATCACAAGAAAACTTTTTTCAAATTGTGTTGTATTTAAAAACGCCTAAAATAAACTGCTTGGTGTCAGACTCTCGTAGTTTGAAACACCAGTTACTAAGTCCTGCTGAACTGGACTTCCTTCTTGCTTCTTTTGTTTTATTAGTGTGTTCACTCTGGTTATTGCAAACACCCACATTCAGACTTCTCTGCAACCATAAATAATTGCTTCGAGAAAGAAGTCTCATATGCTTCAACTATGTGATGTCCTTCTGGAGGACTCCAGTTCAGCCCCCACTATCCACAACAGAGAGCTCACAAATGAAATATATATATATAAAATATATCTTTAGCTCAAGGAATCCTCTTTTGGCTTCTGTGACTATTTGCATACACATGTAAAGCTACAATTACAGATGCATATATACATGCAAATAAATAATAAAATATATCTTTTGATTAATTATTCCTGTCAACTTCCTGGGATCTTGGAAATAAATGCTTGAACACATACAAGAGTCCAAACCTAGGCCTTTAACTCCCTCATCTGCTGAGGAGGCCCTGGACAGAGCCTTCAATGTTCTTGTACCCATATGTCAGCATACCATAGATTTTGGAATAGTTCTCCTCAATTGTTCAGTGTTTGTTAATTTATTGTTCAAATACAGTAAATCATTTTTTAGTGGAACAGCAAATAGTAACTAATAGTTGTTCTGGAGTGGGCCATAGAGGGTGTTACATTATGTATTATAGTTCAATTTCAAGTCAAACCTTCAAGGGGGCACAGGAAAATCAGTGCAGTCCACTTTTCGTGTGAAACTAGTTGTTTTGCTTATTGTGAACAGAATGTGAGCTGATTTTTCTATCATTAGCTCACATTTTGACTCTTCGGTAGACAATGCCAATCATAATCCTCTTCACTGTTTCAGAGTCTCCCTCCTAGCTTTCAATTAGGCCTTGATGATGGTTCTTAGGTGAGAGCCAAAGGAGTATTTCTTTCTTTTTGTTTCTTACCTAAATAGCTCAGGTAGGAAAGCAATTGATACTAAAATGAGGCCTTGATACAACTTTAAATTTCAATACTAATAATCTTGAAAAACTATAAACCAGGGATCTCCTAAACAACATGAGAGGAAGATTTTTATAGTGTGAATGTGTCATAGGACCATAGGTAGTTTTTATTGACTGTAGTAATCAATTTGGTAAGTTGTCTTAGAAAGTACCTAGTACGGAGTCTAGTCAGTGACTTCTGATTGGCTGGTGTTAACTTTAATTTTTATTTAGTAAAGGGATTCACTAAACAAAAATAAAAGCAAACAAAAGAGATTAGGATTATTTTTGTTCTTATTTCAGCATTAGGAGAAGACCCTGGCTTTATCTGCTCAAGAAAATATTATACCTTGTTTCCATTCCCTTTGCATTACAACTGATCATACATACATAATTATTATACAAAAATGGAGTCTGTTGGTAGTTATGTGTAGGAGATTGTTGAGTTTTAACCATTTGCAATAACATATCCAAAATTTAAATCTAGAATATTCTTAACTTTTAATCCTTTTATTGGAACAATGTGGATCTTATAGTGACATATTTTGTTGTATTTTAATAAATAAAGCTTGCCTGAAGCTCGGGTTGTAATGTTAAATCATTAGAGGCTAGGGAGTGGTGGCACACACTTTTAATCTCAGGACTTGGAAAACATATTAGAGGAATCTCTGTGAGTTCATGGCTACCACAGGCAACACAAAATAGATCCAGAAACATATCCAGGTGGTGGTGGCTAACACCTTTAATTCCAGTGTTTGGGAGTCACACACCTTCAATCCCAATACTAGGGAGGTGGAGACAGGAGCAATATGGCTGGGTAGAGAAAGGAAAATAAAGAGGAAGAGACAGTAACTCTTTGGAATATGGAGTCTGAGGATTTGTGGGAAAAGGATCTTGCCCTTTTAGTCTGAAGATTTGATAGAGGTAAAAGGCCTCCCTAGTGGTTAGCTGCTTTGATTTTCTGATCTTTAGCTTGAACCCCAATATCTGTCTCTGGGATTTTATTATTTGTGCTACAAGCTGTAGATATATTGAAATTGTTCATTATTTTCACATATCATTTTTGGCTATATTTTTCTAGGCTAGTTAGGTTGCCTTAAAGGCTTTTAATATACTTATGGCTAATACTTTTCCCACAAAACTAGAGAAACACCTCAAGAATTGATAGCATGCACTGCTTTTGTGAAACACCCAAGTTGAGTTCCCATTACCCACAGTTAACAAACACCTGTAACTTCAGCTCTAAGAATAAATCCGAAATGTCTGTCTTTTGAGGAAATCTGAAATCATTTACACATACACAAACACAGATGCACACACACTCCCAAAGACATATAAACACATGCACACACACACACTCACTCACTAATATATTATTTTAAAAACTCATTAACAAATAATTATGAAAAATTTTTACCATACAAATCTTAACATGAAGCACAGCAAATCTTCCATTCTCGTCGTATAAATACTCAATTGTTTTGAATATAATGCATATTTTATTTCACTATGGTTTTGGATACTTGATTGTGCATCATGTCGATTTCTGTTCCCAGGAGAGTTTCTTCTGCTTTCATCCTTTGGTGCTTTCCTTTCACAGATTACTTTTTGGCAGGTTTGGTGGGTGGCCACATCTGTTATTCTGTGTCTGACAGTGAAAAGCATTTTTATTGTGCTCACGTCTGAAAAATTTTATGCTTGGGTATAAAATTATATGTTACAGTTATTTTCTTTTAGCAGCATGAAGATATTACTCCATTCATTTTTGGCACCTATTGTTGAAAGTCACATGGCTTTTGTCATTTGGTTACTTCTTGTCTTTTTTTGTTAATAATGTTCCTGAATTTTTTCATCCTTAAAGTAAAACATTTTCATTATGCTGTACGTATGTAGAGTTTTATTTATTCTGTTTATTAATTAACATGAATACTTTATTAGATATACATACTTCTATCCAATTGTTGGATCCACAAAACATGCTCAATCTGTTTTCTTAGTTTTAAGTTTTGAATGAACACAGCGGATTTTTATTGTTTCTATATTACTCTCCTATATTTTCTTTTTCCACATGGTTATCTTAATCATTTTGCTTAGATCGTTTATTTTTACTATTTTAAATTTATCCCCTTTCTTATTGATTCTTCCCAGAGTAAAGATTTAAAAACAGTTTTGAAAAAAATTATTAGAGAAAAATATTTTATACCATAATTATTAATTGTATTATGTTGAAGGTGCAATTATTACATCTGTGATATCAAACTGCCTTCAAATTAAATTTATTTGGTAACATACATTCACACTTGAAGATAGCTAATGTAAGTTTAAAATACTTTGAATGACATAATTAAATACATTTCTGTATAAATATAATGAAAATTATTTTCTATATAATTAATATTTTTAATTTCAATTAGTTACTGAAAGCAATTTTATAGCTCTTGATACATTGGTTTTAGACTTTATAATACATATATTTGTTTATAGTCTTATTGTTTTTTTCTGTTCAATATAAAATTTAATTTGCTATGTTTACATTTACAACCTTAAAGAAATATGGGCAGTATGAAAATATATATGGTCCCTGAATTGTTTTAATGTGTTTGTGTGTGGGTGTTGGTGTGTGTGTATGTGGACATGTGTATGTATGCAAGTGTGATCGGCGACAAGAAATTCAGATGTCATCATTAGGTATAACTTCAACCTCCTTTGAGTCAGAACAGCTCATTGGCCTGGACCTCAGTAAACACTTCTCAATTATATGTTGGAAGTATTAGCATTTTATGTTAGCACAAGAACAAAACTACATGTGATTGTTTCCTAGTAGCAAATATTATTTAATGCCACATCATTTAAAAAACATTATGGTGATGCCTTTCATGCATAAATATGTAAGTCTGATAAGAAATTATATTTACATTGTTAATATCTTTGCCAGTCAATTGTATGTTTCTCATCAGAAACACAATGAAAATTCAAATAAAGATGAAACCACTTGAGGCACACTACCATGCAGACATTTTGTTTGAATTCTGTAATCTTAAACACTGAGTGTGTGTGCAGACACTCTTTTAACTGGGGATGCTCAATTAGTCTTGATTTTTATGAATATGTAATTTCCTTTTCTTGTTACAAAAATGAGTTAATCAAAGCATTCATTTTCACAAATTCATTAGTGGCAGCACTGGTCAGCATGGATTATGTATTAAAGCTTACTTATAAGGCACCTAGTGATCATCACAAACTATGGTTACTAGAAGCTGTAGAAAATCCTTTCTAAGTCATGGCTTCAAGTTCACCCAACTTCTTTTCTCTACTAGCTATATTGGGTATTAAATCATAATAATTACAAACACATGAAAAACCTAAATAAAAGTGATTTTGAGCATAATTTAAAATGCAGAAATTATTCCATGATGAAATATTCTGAATAATTTCGTTACCAGAAAAGGTAGTGAGTGTACCAATACATTAAATTAAGTTATAAATCTATTTAGCTTTGGTATATGACAAAATACAATCAATTATATTGTTACTCAGTTATTTTACTGATTGGTTAATGTGAGACAGTGCTACCTAAAGTGATTAAAATTATACAGCTGATCTTTAAAGACTGCTAAATAAATGAAATTAATTCTAAAGTAGCGGAAAATTTTTTATAAGGCCGAGTTTTACAAGCTGTTAGCAGGTTAATTTTCTTCTGTAATTAATGAAAAAATAGCATGAATCTGGGACCTCTGAAGGAGTAGGCAAGAACCAGAGATCTCTGCGGGGCCAGCTGTGAGCCAGTACATCGGTAGGTCCAAATGTTGGTATGGTACATCAATGGGAATAGGCAGGAACCACAAACCTCTGTGGGTCAGAGTGTGAGTCTGGGACCTCTAAGGGAATAAGCCTGAGCCAGATCCTCTGTGGGTCTGGATGCACCCAAGCCTGAGAACTCTGAGATAGTAGATCAGAGCCAGAGACTTTTGCAGGATAAACTCCAAGTCAGGGACCTCTGTAGGAGTGAATACAGACCAGGGTTTATAAAAACAGGTCAAAACCATCAACCTAGGCAAGAGTAGGAGAAAATTCCATGGGGATGGAGCAAAGACCAGGAGCACTGAGTGAACTCTAGGAACACGTAGTGACCAAAGGGGTAACTAGAACCATGGCACTAACTGTACCACAAGGAAGAACCATCTGAGCTTTGTACTCACTGGCACTTAGAAGATTAATCAACAGAATAACCAACAGTTCCAAACATACCTATTAGAGGGAAAGATGAGTAGAAAAGGTAAGAACACATGCAACACCACAAAGAGCAACACAACACCAGTGAAACCTAAATGGCCTACAACAGCAAAACTTGAACAACCAAATATAGATGAAGTAGAAGATAATGACCTAAAAATGAATTCATGAGAATGATTGAACCTCTAAATGATGAAATAAGAAATTCTCTCAAAATATGGAGGAAAAGACAGACAAAACATTGGAAATTCCTTAAATATAAGCAAATCCCAAAATATAAGCAAATCCCTTAAAGAAAACCAAGAAAAACCAATCAAACATATGAAACAAACTATTCAAGACTTGAAAACTGAACTAGAGATAATAAAGAAAACATGAGCCTAGGGAATTATAAAAATAGAAATTATGAGAAAACAACCAGGAACCACAATCTCAAGTGCTGAAGATACAATAGAGGAAACTGACTCATCAATCAAAGAAAACATTAAATCTAACAAAAGTTTAAACCAGAATATCTAGGAAATGTGGGATATCATGAAGGTCAAACCTAAGAATAATAGGTATAGAAGAAGGAGAAAAAGTTCAACATCAAAGCATAGAAAATATATTTAATGAAATCATAGAAGAAAACTTTTCCAACCTAAAGAAAGATATGCCTATGAAGAACAAAGAAGCTTACAGAACACCAAATAGACTAGATCCAATAAAGGTCTCCTCACCATATAATAATCAAAACACTAAACAAACAAAGTAAAAAAAAATATTAAGAGCTGCAAAGGAGAAAGGCCAAGTATCAGATAAAGGCAGACCTATTAGAATTACACCTGACTTTTCATTGGAGATAATGAAAGCCAGAAGGTCATGGTCAAGTGTTATGCAGACATTAAGAAACCATGGATGCCACCCCAGCAAAACTTTCAATTACAATAGAAGGACAAAACAAGATATTCCATGACAAAACCAGATTTAACCAATACCTAGCCACAAACCTAGCCCTACAATAAATACTACAAAAAACCTCCAACCCAAGGAAGTTGGCTACATCAACAAAAACACAGACAATTGAAGGTCTCACATCAGAAAATCCCAATAAAGGGTAAAACACACACATCAACATCAGAAACGATGAAAACTAAATTAACAGGAAATAGTAATCAGTGGTCATTAATATGCCTTAATATAAATGGACTCAACTCACATAAAAAATGGTACAGGCTAACAGGTTGTATAAAAAAAAAAAACAGAATCTATCCTTCTTTTGCACACATACTTCAACCTCAAAGACATCGTCTCAGGGCAAAGGGTTGGGAAAAATATTCTAATCAAATGGACATAAAAAACAAGCAGGTATAGCTATCCAAATATCTAACAAAATAGACCTCAACCTAAAATCAATCAAAAGAGATAAAGAAGGACATTTCATAGTAGTCACAGAAAAAAATTGATCAAGAGGAAATCTCAATACTGAACATCTATGCCCCAAATACAAAGGCACCATCATATGTAAAAGAAACACTTCTAAAGCTTAAGTCACATATTAAACCCCATACACTAATAGTGGGAGACTTCAACACTCCACTCTCACCACTGGATTGGTGAGTCAGACAAAAAAGAAACAGAGAAATAAGGGAATAGAGAAATGTTATGACCTAAATGGACTCAAAAGACATCTATTGAATATTCCATCCAAAAAAAACATACCTTCTCAACACTTCATGGAACCTTCTCAAAACTTGACCACAAAAAACCTCAACATATACAAACAAAATGTAATAACCCCACGTACCTTATCAAATCACCATGGTTTAGAACTAGAAGTCAACAACAATATTATTTCCAGAAAGCACACAAAGATATGGAAATTAAACACCATGGATGATTCACCTGAATCATCAATGGGTCAAGGAAGAAATAAAGAGAGGAAACAAAGACTTCCTAAAATTTAATGAAAATGACCACACAACATACTCAAATTTATCGGACACAATGAAAGCAGTATTAATTTAGCACTAAATGACTACATAAAGAAGCTGGAAAAATCCAACACTAGTCAATTAACAAAACATTTGAAAACTTTAGAACATAGAGAAGCAAACCCATTCAAGAGAAACCGATGTCAGGAAATAATCAAATTGAGAGCTGAAATCAATAAAATAGAAACAAAAAAGACAATACAAAGAATAAATGAGACAAATAGTTGGTTCTTCAAGAAAATCAACAAAACAGAGAAACCTCTATCCAAACAATCCAAAATGCAGAGAGAAAATATCCAAATTATCAAAATCAGAAATGAAAAGGGGGACATAACAATAGACATGGAGGATTTTGAAAACCTGTACTCAAAAAAAATTGGAAAACTTAAAGGAAATGGATAACTTTTTGGATAAATATCACTTACCAAAATTAAATCAAGACCAGAAAAACAAATTAAGCAAACCTATAACTGCTGGAGTCATAGAAACAATCATCAAAAGTATCCCAACCAAAAAAGCCCAGGACCAAATGGTTTCAGCTCAGAATTCTAAGACTTTCAATGATAAACTAATACAAATACTCCTCAAAATATTCCACACAATAGAAACACAAGGAACACTGCCAAACTTTTTTATGAGGCTACAATTAACCTGATACCCAGATACCCAAACCACAGAAAGACATTACTAAAAAGGAGAATTACATACCAATCTCAAGCATGAACACTGATGAAAACTACTCAATAAAATACTGAAAAATCGAATCCAAGAACACATCAGAACAAGTCGGCTTCATTCCAGAGATGCAGGTATGGTTCAACATATGAAAATCTGTCAATGTAATCCACTGATGTGGGAAAGTCATTTGTCAATCTGTTGTTTCATCGGTTAATCAATAAAGAAAACTGCTTGGTCTGATAGGTCAGAAAATTAAGTAGGTGGAGTACACAGAACAGAATGCTGGGAAGAAGGGAAGTGAGTCCGATACCATGCCTCTCCTCACTGGGTCAGATGCGATGAAGCTCCGGCCAAAAATGGACGTATGCTAGAATCTCTCCTGCTAAGCCACCATCTCGTGGTGCTACACAGATTATTAGAAAAGGGTTAGTCAAGATGTGAGAATTAGGCAGTAAGAGGCTAGAGCTAATGGGCCAAGCAGTGTTTAAAAGAATACAATTTGTGTGCTGTTATTTTGGGGCATAAGCTAGCCGGTACCCAGGAGCTGAGCGGTGGGATGCAGCCCACAGCTCCTTCTACAATCCACCATATAAACAAACTGAAAAATAAAAACAATATGATCATCTCATTAGATCCTGAACAATATTATGAGAAAATACATCATCCCTTCTTGATAAAGGCCTTGGGAAAAGCAGGGATACAAGGAACATACCTAAACATAATAAAGGCAATATACAGCAAGCCAAAAGTCAATATCTAAGTAAATGGAGAGAAAAATACCAGTGATTCCATTAAAATCAGGAGCAAGACAAGGTTGTCCACTCTCTCCATATTTATTCAATACAGCTCTTGAGGTCTTACCTAGAGCAATAAGACGCCAAAAGGAAACCAAGGGGATACAATTCAGAAAAGAGGTCAAACTCTACCTATTTTCTGATGATATGATAGTTTACATAAGCGGCTCCAAAAATTCTACCAAGGAACTTCTATAACTCATAAACACTTTCAGTAATGTAGCAGAATATAAAATTAACCAAAAAAATCAGTAGTCCTCTTGTACACAGATAATAAAAAAGCTGATAAAAAAAATGAGAGAAACATCACCCTTTACAATTGCTAAAAATAGCATAAAGTATCTTGGAGTAACTCTAACCAAACAAGTTTAAGACTTCTATGACAAAATCTTTAAATATTTGAAGAAAGAAAATGAAGAAGACACTAGAAAGTGGAAAGATCTCCCATGCTCTTGGTTAGGTAAAGTTAACATAGTAAAAATGGCAATGTTACCAAAATCAACCTACACATTCAACACAATGTCCAGAAAAATTCTTCACAGACCTCAAAAGAACAATACTCAACTTCATATGGAAAAGCAAAAACCCCAGGAAAACCAAAACAATCCTGTAAAATGAAAACTTCTGGAGGCATCACAACCCCTGACTTCAAACTCTTCTACAGAGCTATAGTACTGAAAGCAGCATAGTATTGTTATAAAAACAGACAGGAGAAACAATGGAACTGAAATGAGGACCCGGATATTAATCCACACACCTTTGAACACCTGATTTTTGAAAAAGAAGCAAAAATTATCAAATGGAAAAAGAAAGCATATTTAACAAATGGTGCTTGCATAAGTGGATATCAACATGTAGAAGAATGAATATAGACCCATATCTATCACCATGCACAGTAGGCAAGTCCAAAAGGATCAAACACCTCAACATAAAGCCAGCCACACTGAACCTTATAAAAGAGAAAGTGGGAAGTACACTGGAACAGGGAACCACTTCCTAAATATAACCCCAGCATCATAGACACTGAAAGAAACAATAAATGGGATGTCTTGAAACTGAAAATCTTCTGTAAAGCAAAGGACACAGTCAGCAAGATGAAATGACAGCCTACAGAATAGGGAGAGATCTTCATTAATTCTAGATCAGACAGAGGTCTGATCCCCAAAATATACAAAGAATTTAAGAAATTGGTCATCAAAAGAACAAATAATCCAGTAAAAATGAAGTACAGGCCTAAACAGAGAACTCTTAACAGAGGAATCTAAAATGGCTGAAAGATACTTAAGGAAATGTTCAACATCCTTAGTCATCAGGGAAATGCAAATCAAAACAACTCTGAGATTCCATCTTACGTCTGTAAGAATGGCCCAGATCAAAAACACTGATGACAACTTATGCTGGAGTGATTGCAGGGTAAATGGAATGTTCCTGCAATGTTGGTGAAAATGCAAGCTGGTACAGCCCCTTTGTACGTCAGTGTGGCAATTTCTCAGAAAATTAAGAAACAACTTTTCTCAAGACCCAGTAATATCACTTTGGGGTATATATTCAAAGGATACTTAATCATCCCACAAAGACTATGTTTATAACAGCATTGTTTATCATAATCAGAATCTGGAAACAACCTAAATGACCTTCAATTATGGAATGGATAAGGAAAATGTGGTACATTTACATAATGGAGTACTACACAGCAGAAAAAAAAACAATATCTTGAATTTTGCAAGCAAATGGATGGAGCTAGAAAACATCATTTTAAGTGAGGTAACTCAGATACAGATAGACAATTATCACATGTACTCACTCATAAGTGGTTTTTAAACATAAAGCAGAGAAAATCATGCCACAAATTACAATTCCAGAAAACCTAGACAACAATGAGTACCCTAAGAGAGACACATATAGATCTAATCTACATGGGAATTAGAAAAAGACAAGATTTCTTGAGTAAATTGATAACATGGGGCCCTTGCAAGAGGATTGAAAAGAGGGGAGAGTTGGGAGGGGAGCAGAGAAAAATGTAGAGCTCAATAAAAAAAATGAAAAATAATAGTAAAATAATGGTGATGTCCACCTGTAGTAAGGAAGCTGCTCATTCGTTCCTGACTGCTCAGCCCAAAAATAAGCACACAGAAACTGTAATAATTAAATCCCAGTAGCCAGTAGCTCTTAGTTCTCATTGGCTAACTCTTACATATTAATATAACCCCCATTTCTATTAATCTGTATATTTCCATGAGGCTGAGGCTAACTGGTAAAATTTCTAATGTCTGTGTCTGGTGGTCTACATGGCTTCTCTCAGACTCTGCTCTTTTTCTCCCAGCATACAGCCTAGATTTTCCCACCTAGTTCTGTTCTTCCCTTGCCATAGTCTCACAGAAGTTCTTTATTCATTAACCAATAAAAGCAACACATAGACAGATCTCCCACACCATTTTTTCTATTTAAACAAAGAAGGAAAGGCCCTAAGTTTAACATAATGAAACTACATATAACAAAAAAGAATCAAGCAAGAATTACAATTATAATATTTATATATATTTTATCTTAAAAAAAAAAACTAATGAAAACTTATCTATTCTTCAACTCCATCAAAGACTCCAGAAGTATATATTACCTAAAAAAGCAGGAAGTGCATTGCAAGTAATCTTTAAAATTCTAGAATTGACAGAGACATCTCACTACCTAAACAGTCACCCAAAGTTCTTCTGTACCCTTTGGGCATACATCTTCAGCCTACAGGCCCATAGCATCCAACAAACTTTTCCATGTATCAGGAAGTTTCAAAGACACTTCCATCTGTATTGGCAGTTTTTCATTCATATGTTTCTGTGTCCTGCAGAAGGTCTAGCAGACTCAACCAGGAGACTTTATGGATTGCCTCACCTATAGGCAAGTTCAACAGTCATTTCTCTGTGGGTCCTGCATGTCCAGTTGATCAAGCAGTCCAAACAAGAGCAAATTTCTTGCCCAAATGGCTAACCCACTCCATAAGGAGACTCTTCAGTGCCCATCATCCTCTTAAAGTAGACTTGTGCTTTAGGAGCAGATGTGTCTCACTGTCATGAAATGTCTTAACTTCTTAAAGTATTTTAAATGTCATATTCTGTAGTCTTTGAATCTCAGTAAGTCATGTGAGCATTTTCTTGTTTGGAAGGAGTTGTTCTTTATTCTACTGGATTCTTTTGGGTGTGCAGCAAACAATATTGTAATTAAAATGCACTTACTTTAAGTTTTAAATAATTTATAGCTGAAAAATTCTCACACATTTTGGAGCTGTCAATGATTTCTAGCAGTTTTGGCGGCGGAGGATCTTGCCTTGATATGTGAAGACTGCTCCTAGGTCAGTGTGGTTGTGGCTCGAGATTGGGATAGCCATAGCTATTTCTAAAAGTGAGATGGCAGGGGTGTTAAATCACAGATGACTTTGCCTTTCACAGCATACTTCTCTATAGCACAATATTATTTTTGACATTTCACAACTTTGGAAATTCTCACAATAGCAAACCAGTTTCCTTAGTGCCGGTTATTGCCTTTACCTTATCAAGTTATCTTGATAACTTAACCTTATCAAGTCACCTTATCTGAGTGTTTTTATTGCAATGTTCTTTCATTAATCCACAGAGTGCCATCCATGACAACAAATTCCATTTCTATAAAGCACTTGCTTTGCTGATTGTAAAGAAATAACTCTTTATATGATGAAGTTGGTCATGAGATTGCAGAAATTCACTCATACTGCAGATCATATTTCTAATTCTCCTTTACTTGCTCTTTGTCTATATCTGTTGTTACCTCTATCAGTGAAGACATAAATTCTTCAAGTGACTTAGCAATGTTAGGATGGACTTATTTCAATAGGTAGGTTAAAAAAGATTTCACAACATACACCAGGATAACTACAGTATGTAAATCAGATCTAAGGCAGTATGATGACTATGTGGAGAAACTTAAACTCCTTGCTTTACTGTAGGAATCCAGTGTAATGCATCTGCTATGGAAGGTGAACAAAAGGGCCTGTGAAGATGGCTCATTTGGTAAAATGTTTGGCATGCAATCATAAGGAAGTGAGTTTGGATGTCCAACATGCTCATGAAAGTCATGGTGAGGCTGTGTGCATTTATAATCCCAGCACTGGGAAGGCAGGGACAGAGAGGTTACTGCCCTTCACAAGTCACTCAGCCTAGAGTCAAGTGGATGAATGTTACCAAAATTATAGTGGGAAGTGACATAGGAAGACATTTAGCACTAATATTTAGTTTCCACATACATGTGCACATTTATGAATATTCATAACTATATACACAAGCACATGTACAAATATCATGTAAGCATTTGCAAATCTGGTCAGTGCGATGAATAACCAGACCAGCTCAAGAACAATGGTTATATTTTTAATAATCGAAAAAAGGGGAAACTCACACTAACAGAGTGAGAGGTCCAAAATCAGAAATGGTCCAGAGAGCACAACTTAGAGAGAGCACACACTTTACTCTCCTGTTTTTTCCACCTGGCCTCCAGGTCGCCACACTCTAGCCAGATGTGATTGGCTGAGCTTCTCGATCATCTCCCCCTTTTGTCTAAACAAGATGAACCAAACCCAATACAATTATATACAATAGGAACAGATACCAAATATAAAATTACAAGCAAAAAACAATATTAAGCAAGAAATGCAACAAAAGTTTTACTAAGCATTCTATTTCAAGGAGTCTAAATAATGTATTGAAACTAAGTTTAGCTAAATCATGAGGAGGGTAACTATAATTATCTAATATTCAACTCCATCAAAGATCTGAGAAGGGAAGTAATATTACTTGAGTAAACAGGAAGTACAATTAAGAAATTTCCAAAATGTGCAACAAATGACAAAGACAACTGACTACCTGGTCAATCACCCAAAGTCTCATTTGCAACGTTGAGGCAACCAACTTTGGTTAAGGCCTAATGTAACTGACATACCATTTTCAAAGGCAAGAAACATTTCAGAACAATGTTACCCTTTTTTTTTCTTTTTCTTTTTCTTTTTTTTTCTTTTTTTTGGTTTTTTCGAGACAGGGTTTCTCTGTAGCTTTTGGAGCCTGTCCTGGAACTAGCTCTTGTAGACCAGGCTGGCCTCGAACTCTCAGAGATCTGCCTGCCTCTGCCTCCCGAGTGCTGGGATTAAAGGTAGTGCAATGTTACCCTTTCTTGGCAGGATATGACAGCCCTATTTATCTATTTACGGATACTCTGTATCTCTGTCAGTGGTCGAGGTATGGGCTTTTCTTTGCCCAAAGGCCAGTTCTGCCAAGAAGAAAGGCTCCAGGTAGAGTGTCTTTGGTGCTCAATATTCTCTCAGGAGTAGATCGGTGTTACCAGGAGTGATTGTGCCTCACTACCATGGAACTCTAGGTTAGATTAAAGGCTATTTGCTACAGCTCTTTGAAGAGGTTGAAGATTATACTATGTATACTGAATGTAATCTCTATGTATCTAAAGAACCTGATTAGCCTAAATATAAATATGAGAATAATAGATGACTATTGATCAGTAATTTTCAATACCTATCTAATTTAAAGACTAAGACAATAAACAACTGTGTAATAAATAAGAACAATGACCTTCAAATGTAAACAATGTATAAGTATCTTGATCAGAGGTAGTAGTGTACACTGCAATATGGAAAATATATATGTCAATATATAAACAATGTTTCAAACAGAGGTAGAAGCATACATGCATATAGTATTCAATATAATTTAATAAGAATCGATACCAATATGATTGTCTAAAAACAATAACTTACATTACCAAGCTATTAACCCATCACCAATTATCCCTCTATTTTTAATGGTTATATTTTTATTATTTTTATTTTTTTAATTTATTTATTTATTAAAGATTTCTGCCTCCTCCCCGCTCCTGCCTCCCATTTCCCTCCCCCTCCCCCGATCAAGTCCCCCTCCCTCATCAGCCCAAAGAGAAATCAGGGTTCCCTGCCCTGTGGGAAGTCCAAGGACCACCCACCTCCATCCAGGTCTAGTAAGGTGAGCATCCAAACTGCCTAGGCTCTCCCAAAGCCAGTACGTGCAGTAGGATCAAAAACCCATGAGTAATTGACAAAGGAGGAAACTCACGCTAACAGAGTGAGAGGTCTGAAATCCAAAATGGTCCGGCCAGTACAATGTAGAGAGAGCATGCACCTTTCTCTCCAGCAGCAACACCCTAGCCAAATGTGATTGGCTGAGCTTCCCCATCAATATCAGCCTATGGAAATTAAGGCACTTTTTTCTATTCTGTTCTAAAATAAAATAGCTTCATTTTACAGTTGTATTTTTCTATGCTTTTATTAGTGTGTGTGTGTGTGTGTGTGTTTCCAATGGCATGCATGTATAGGTCAGATGACATCTTGTAAGAGTGTTCTTTACTTCTACTGTATGTACTCTAGGGGTTGATCTCAGGTCTTTAGGCTTAGATGAAATCATCTTTACCCACTAAGTCATCTTGGAATCCCCAGATTAATTTTCTTTAAATTGCTGATCTTAAAATGACAATCCTCATGTAAATTAAAAAATGATTTACTTTTACTTTTATGATGTTTTCAAGTTTTAAATGAAGCAAAAATTTGAATTACCTCATTTGAATGAAATTACTGGGCTCTAAGGCTTTCAATAGAAAGCCTCACTAAGCTCAGTGTTTTGCTTAGAAAACTGAGGGAATACAAAAGAACTAATATTTTTAACATATTAATATACACATTCCTGTATGTCTAAACTACACATTAAAAATAAAGATGTTTCTGTGGTTTTGAAAAAGCAATGGGTATTGATCATTCTAATTCTCGTGCTCTGGTGATTCTTGTCTCTTTGAATCTATGGTTATACTTATGGTTTAGTTACTTTTGTTCATAAAAATACTATATTCATAAAACAGATAATTGCATTTTATATACATAACCAATGCAACATCACAAAACAGCATATATTTTCTCAGAAGAAAATAAAATTTTACTCTCTCTTGTATTATGCATCATGCCATAAGTAGAAGAAAAAGTATAATTGGGAGTTTCTATGGGTTGCCTAAGTCCATTCAGTAAGGGGATTGATTCATTTCATATTTCAACACCTTGTTCTCCTCATGTTCTCATGGATGGTTCAGATGTCTAATAAGCATAACCTCTCAGTACATCCATTGGGTGCTTATAAATGGGTCTGGCACCCAAACAATTAAAATTAGTAAATCAAGTCATATAATTAGTAAATCAACTCCTCAGAGTCTGTGGAGAATGGACTTTATCAATGCATGGAAACCTAAAAGTCAAAAAAATGCCGCATTAGGGAGACTTTATTCCTACTGGCTACTGGCTTAAGCTGGGGCTTTAATAGTCCCATGCATTTAGTAGGTTAGCCCTTCCTCTAGTTTCCATGTCTTCAGCCTGAAACATAAATGTGGTACCTCTTGGATTCTGTAAACACATAGATAGTTCTTTATTATAAATTATATTTGCATCAATACATTATGCATACATGTATTTGACATTTAATATTTAAATTCCTAATAGAAGGAACTATGATAAAATGTTTCTCTTGTGAAACATTGTGATGCACATTATATTGGTAATGTTCATCATGTTGTTATGTGTTTTTAATTATATCTAAAGCCTCTGAAATAAAAAAAAAACAGGCTTAAAATTCATGATAATTTTTATTTCTCACAGACTTGCTATAGTTGTTACATGTTTGGTACCATGTACACTCATATGTATTTGGTAATGGCTAATCATATTTTTCATGCTTAAACTGAGATTTTTTAACTTATTATTATTTTTAGCTTATGTATTACTACTGATTATATTATTATTGTTGTATTTTGCTTTGTCTGTTTTCCTGTTTGTGTGTATGGATGTGTGTATGTGAATTGACTGTACATGAACAGCATTGAGATCAGAGGAAAGCCACTGTTTCTGGGGATGGAACACAAGTTTTTGTGTTGACTCAACATACTCTTTAACCTGTTGAAACATCCCATTGACCTCTGACTATCTGATTTTGATGTTAATATATTAATGGTTATGAAAATGCTTAATATTTAATAGATTTTTAAAAACTATGTTTTGATTTGACATTTAAATAGTTATTTTTGTCTAGATAGAAACAAACTTCATGCATAATTAAAATATTTATCATTATAGATAATATTTCAACTACATGTTTATTTGAAACCACTGACTACATTTTAGATATAAGAAAAATATATATTTCAGCTTTTACTAAGAAAAAAGTTTGGGTTTTATATGGAACAGATGGCAAAATTTTTCTGTGTGTGTTCATGTGTGTCCTTGTTTTGGAGTGTCTGAGTCCTCCCACATATTTCTTGCATGCAGGTGCCCATGAGAGCCAGAAGAGGGCCTCAGATACCCTGAAACTAGATTTACTTATGTTTGGAAATGCTTCATATAGGTGTTGAACTAGGAATTCAAGTCTTCTACAAGTACAGCAAGTACGCTTAAGTGCTTTTTATATTAAATAATTAGAAAATTTAGATGACAATATCTTCACTTTCTTAAAAATATATGTCATTACATGTTTAAATACACTAATTTGAGAAATAATATCTGGTATGACAGCATATTTTCAATGTGCAATTTATTTTCATTTATAATTAATTTACACTTTGTACAAGGTGTGCCTTTCCTCAGACCATAGTTTCAAGGAAAGAGTGTCAGGAATTTCCAGTTCAGTTTTATAACTACAGAATTTTATTTCTCTAGTTTTGTTTTGTTGTATTAAGTGGTCAATGACAAAAATAATCTCAGATAGTCAATTATTCTCCTGTTTAGGTTTTATTGTCAACTTGATAAGAGTCCAGTATCACAAGGAAGAGGACCCCTCAAATGAAGAAATGCCCTTGATTTGCCTGTGAACATGTTTGAGAGATTGTCTCTATTGATGTGGAAGGTCCCAGTCCACCATGATGTGCATCCCCTAAAGGCAGGTGGATCTGAACATCATAAGAAAACTAGCTGAGCATGAGCCAGGAAGCATCACTTCTCTGTACTTTGTATTTGAGCTTCTTGCCTGAGTTCTCTCCATGATGATCTGTGACCTGCAAGTATAAGAGGGAGTAAACCCTTGCCTTCCTTAAATTACTTTTGGTCAGAGTGTTTTTATCACACAAACAGAGTTAAAACTAGAACACTTTCAGAACTTACAAAGCATATGTTAAGTCAAAGTAAAATCGGAAAATAAGTTTGGGAAAAAAAAACATTTGCAGTACAGAATTGTGGAGTGTATTCTTTCATTATTTTTGGAGTTCATTCATGATTATAACACATATTAAACATATCCACTTCTTACTTTCATTCTTTTCAACTTCTTTTGGGTTCCTTTCCAATATCCCCCCACAAATTCTCTTATATACACATGCATATGCATATTTAAGAATGCATATACTGAAATACTATTCGAATATATATATGATTATTGGATCACTGGCAACCTAACAGGGATTATGTATATAAAGAAAAATGGCTCTAATTATTAATATGTTGACTGCCTATAGCTCCTCAACTAGAAGTAAGGACTTATGAATCCTCTGCAACCTCTGGTGTCTCTTGATATTTTGACTGGCTGGATCTTGTACAAGTGTTTGCAAAGCAGTGACAGCTGATGAGAATTATTGTGTGGAACTTCATTGGCAAATCCAGAAGAACATTTCTCTCTCTCTCTCTCTCTCTCTCTCTCTCTCTCTCTCTCTCCCTCCCTCCCTCCCTCCCTCCCTCCCTCCCCCTCCCTCCCCCTCCCTCCCTCTCCTTCTCCTTCCCCCACTCTCTTTAGTTTATCTAGACAGGGTTTCTCTATAGCTTTGGAGCCTGTTTTGGAACTAGCACTTGTAGATCAAGCTGGCGTTGAACTTACAGGGATCTGCTTACCTCTGCGCCCTGAGTACTGGAATTGAAGGAGCACGCCAACGTCAACTGGCTACAACATTCCCCTTGGTCTTCTGAATTTCCTTCCCCTTTCTATGATGCTTCCTAAGCGTTGAGGGAGAATGTGAGACATATGTTCCACTGGGAATGAGCTCTCCCCAAGAACTTATTCTCTACACCTTGAATTGGGAGCCTTCATGTGTACCATAAACTATTGCAGACGACTTCTCTGACAAATGTTGAGAACTGGGGTAGGGATAAGCAAAGGCAGTTCCATATTATCTCAAAGTACCAAAAGGTACACTATATTTTATTTTGGGAGCTATGATATAGCCATAAGTTTTTAGCAAAGTACTTTAAACCTGGCTTATACCTTGTGATGTAAATTCTCAATTAACACAGAGAAAGTTGAAACATAATCTTCAAGCAAAAAAAAAAATGACTTAAGAGTTTGATTATGAAAAATGATATGATGTGAAATATAATATATTACACGTTATGAGCATTTATTATAAGAGATTAAAAATAATTGTTTTCAAATGGTAATTCAGAAATACCATTCACTTAGCCAGATATGATGGAACGTTTGTATATGAATTCAAATCAGCTGGGACTGCATACCCAAATGCACAAGATGAAGCCAGCCTAAATCCCATCATAAATGTGAGTAGGCTAATGAAGTACCACCCTCAGATGAGGAGATATTGACCACTAACAGCTTACAGGAAAAGAGATTATACTTTCTTCAGAGATGAAGCTGCTAGAAGTTTATTTGTACTTCGATAGATGGTCATACACCTCTGCACATGCAGACAGCACCTACAAGATTAGGGAGATTTTATAGTTTATGACTCATATGGGTCATATGAATCTGGGAAAGAAATGTAGTAACGAATTAGGGGAGAATTGGAGGAGCAGGAAGGAGTAGGTTTGATTAAAGCACATTATATGCAGATATGAAATACTATAGCAGTAATGAAAAGCAATCTCATTCTGAAGAAGCTGTACTTAGAAAGGGAGCTTGGAAATGATAAATGATGAGATTTTTAAATATACAGCAGCTGGTTTATCTGAGAACACTTTTTATAAAGGGAGCTGGTGAATGAAGAGAGATTATATTGAGATGTGACCAGAAAAGGTCTGCACAGGATAAAAATGTAGGAAGTTATGATATGATCAATGAACTAACAGCCATCTCAGCTTTAATGTATCTATTTGGGTTAAGTGAGAAAGTGCTTCTCTTTTGCCTTTTGTATAGATCATCTATTTTAATCTATAGAAAGATTAGACTCATGCTGCTTTAGTCATAGTGGCCTAACACAAGGGAATAAAGACAGCAGTGCCCAAGACTGAATAAAATTATCGTCCCATAGTTATATTATAAAGTGTTCATAATACAATTGACCAAATTATTGCAGTTTTTTCAGTTTGTCTCTTCTCTAGCTTCACTTCATTACTATGACAGCACTCTAACCCAAAGCAGTGACTGGAAGAAGCAGTGTGTCTATCTTATAGCTCTCAGGGTATATTTCATCAAAAGGGAAGTCATGTGAGAAAATTAAGACAAGAATTTGAAGAAAGGTCTTCTTGCTATTCCAGGAAGTATCACTTCTAACTGGGGAGTTATTAAGAACACAGCAGGAACCATAAATTATGCTGCTTTCTGTCTTACAGACTCTGGCTGAACTACCTCTCTTATACAATCCAAGACCACCTGTCTATGAATGTACACAATCATAGTTTAGAACCTCACATATCAATAATAGGACAATTTCTCACAGACATTTCAACATGCTAATCCTATCTAGACAATTTTTCAATCAAAACTTTTCTCACATAGCTCTAAGCCACCTCACATTGTTAAAGCTAATTTGGACATATACTGTATGAAATTCACTGTTTTGATCAAACATCCTTGCATATGGTCTTTGCTTCCTTTCTTCTCTCTCTCTCATGGGGGAATTTTCATTTGAAGTCAGTTGTTCATGCTTACTCTAGAGCTATAGTTGAATGCTCTAGGAAGCTATTGGAGGGTCTGATTTATTCCATCCTTAGAAATGTATAATATATTGAAGAATGTACTTTTCCCTTGGCCCTGATGTTGGAATTCTCTTTTCAATTTTACTTGCTGCCTATCTGACTGGCTATT
Source organism: Microtus pennsylvanicus (assembly GCF_037038515.1). Taxonomy (NCBI): domain Eukaryota; kingdom Metazoa; phylum Chordata; class Mammalia; order Rodentia; family Cricetidae; genus Microtus; species Microtus pennsylvanicus. The sequence continues at coordinate 66,949,794 of NC_134586.1, read as the reverse complement.
CCTGACAGCCCGTGAAGATGGTTGTGTATAAAACAAAAGAAGGAGAAAACTAGTAATGCTAACTATTTCATAATGAGAAATGCAGCTGTCAAATATTTCTGAATCTTTTACTCAGAGATACCGCTGTATGAGAAGTTAAAAACAGTATGAGGGTGAGCTTATTATTCCAAGGAGAAGAAAAATTCCAAATCTAACAAGCATATATTCCAGGCGGCCTGCTCTTCTTCTAGACATTATTTGGAAATTAAAATTAGAACTAAACATTAGTGGTGATAATTTCTCAATAAAAGACAATATAGTTTAAATTTTAAGTGGTGTTTCTTAAGAGTAACATGGGATTAAAAGCACAATGATCTACTTCAAGTCTAGTTACAATTTTTACTTTAGATTCATGCACTTGCTTCTATGAATCATTATGTATGTACATCATCATACTTTATCTGTATCTAAAGAAATGAGGTTGCATGAGGTAGGCATTGAGTTTTTGAGTGGATAAAGTGTAGTAGTATGAGCGGCGGCGGGGTTTCGTCCCCAAACACCCCAGCCGCCTGCCCGGCTCGCTTATGCCCCAAATAATTACACGGACACTGTATTCATTTAAACACTGCTTGGCCCATTCTCTTCTAGGCTAATTCTCACACCTGGACTAGCCCATTTCTAATCATCTGTGTAGCGCCCCTAGGTGCGCTTACCGGGAAGATTCTAGCCTAAGTCCATCCTGGGTCGGAGCTGGGGCATGGTGTGCGTCTTCCCTGGAGCAGGTAGCATGGCGTCTCTCCTGCGTCGTCTGCTCCGGAGCTCAGAGCTGTGGAGTCTGACCTCACTTCCTCTTCCTCCCAGCCTTCCCTTCTGTTTACTCCACCCACCTAAGGGTGGGCCTATCAAATGGGCCTAGCAGTTTCTTTATTGCTTAAACAATGAAATCAACAGATTGATATGACACTCCCACATCACTTCCCCTTTTTCTGTTTAAACAAAAAAAGGAAGGCTTTAACCTTAACATAGCAAAATTACATATAACAGTTATCAAGTAAAAGTTACATCAGAAACATTTATACATATAACAAAATTGACCTTAAAATCCATACCAATGCAAATTATTCATACCTATATCATTTCCCCCTTTAAATGTAAAAGAACATTTATAAACTATATTTGGGAACATGGGCGCAGTTTTTTCTCTCCAAACTGCTTCCTGCTGAATGGGGGCGTCGTTAATCAGATTATTTAGGGTGTAACCTGTGTGCCAGGTTTATCTCAGTTGGCAGTTGAGCAAGGCAATTTTCTGAAGATGTTCACAGCAACCCTTCAGGAGGATGTGGTCCATCATACCAAATCGGAATAGAAGAAATCCATAGAGTCTCATCCTCTGTGAAAACAAAAGAAGACTCTCTCCAAAGCATCATATCCTTAGACCCAAATTCTGAAATCATAATACCCTTATCATATTCGTTCTGGTTCCATTTGGCAGTCCATATAATGAAATGTCTGTCTGTACTTAGCTCCTTTACAGTCAAAAATTTTAAAGAAAACACAATGTACATAATCCAGACTCTCTGTGAATTTTCCATCTTTACGCGGCTTATTTTTACTTATATCTATAACTATCTGTACTCTGTCTCTTTAAAGACTTTACTTTTACTTTTTTCTTTTTAAACCATTAACTTTATTCTCTATATTCTTTTTCTTCTCTCTCCCAAGCCTACGTACATTCGTCCAACAGTGTGACTCATTCAATGGTCTGAATCTGTCCTATTGTGAATCTGCAATTTTTTACTATCCAGGAGCACTTTTGATTTAAACCTTTAAATCACTAGGCGCTTAAGAATCTAAGCTGTGACATTCCTAGGTTAAGTTTTTGTTTTCTGAGCGCACATCTTTGACCTGGAATAACCCTGTAGACCAGGCTGTCTTTGAACTCTCAGAGATCTGCCTGTCTCTGCCTCCCAGGCATTGGGATTAAAGGTGTTTGCTACTAACCTTGAACTCACAGAGCTCTGTTCGTCTCTGCCTTCTAGGCACTGGGATTAAAGGCGTGTGCTACCACACCTTGAAGTCACAGAGGTCTATCTCCCTCTGCCTCCCAAGTGTTGGGATTAAAGGTGTGTACACACAACAACTCTCTTCCTTTTTTTGTTTAAGAACTTCAACTTTTAGCTTGCATATATTTTTAACACACAGTAAACCATTTAGAAATTTTCTCTGTCTTTGAATCTCTCTTTACTGTATCTCTCTCTGTTTCTGACCACAAGAGCCTTTAATTTGCCAAGCAATATCAGTAGGACTAAAGGTGTGGCTTTGCCAGCTAGATCCAGTCCATTCCTTAGCTTTCCAGCCTCATGGCGGAAATACAGGCTGCAGCCATGTTTATAGCATTTCAAGGTCCCTGCCAGCCAGCGAGCTACAACAGACAACATTCAAGTCCTCTCTCGGTAGCCGGCCCTCCTGCCTCAAACAGTCAGAGTTTGCCCTGGCAGGATGGCCCAGAAAGCCGGCATTTTTAAACGGCGCAGCTTTTTTCCTACTACGCCTGAAAACCGAAAAGCATGCGTTCAGCTTTTCATCAACACTGTTTAAGTGTTTCGTGGCAGGACCTCTTAATGAGCTGCAGGGTTTTGCAGCTGAAGCTGAGTCAGGAAGCCTCTTGGGGCTACCAGGTAGGAGCGGCACTCAGCACTTTAATTCTGAGACTGAGCGTGCAGCACAGAAATTCTTTTCATCCAAGTAACATCCAAATCTGACAGGCAGAGCACTGCGCAGTCTAAAAACACGTCTCTGTATGGCAGCAGGAATCCGCCATGCTCTGCCGCCTGCCTAAGCCTGATTCTGCCTTCTGCCCAGGAGCAGGCGGGGAGCTCTGAGTCATCGCAGGGTCCCAGAGCACTCTCCTTCCGATCCCAAGCGGGAACACAAACATAAAGCCAGAGTTTGCACTGGCGGCACAGCCCCAGGAAGCCACTCTTTGAAATGACACAGCGTTTTTTCTGCTGCTGTTGCCGAATCAGGAAATCTCTCTACAGCACGCCACCAACAAACAGCAAAAATCTGTGTTAAACTCTCTCTCCCTTATTTTTAAGCCTTCTCAGGTTTTGTAAGTGGGTTTAGTTAGCCACACGTCTGGGCGTCATTTTGTAGTAGTATGAGCGGCGGCGGGGTTTCGTCCCCAAACACCCCAGCCGCCTGCCCGGCTCGCTTATGCCCCAAATAATTACACGGACACTGTATTCATTTAAACACTGCTTGGCCCATTCTCTTCTAGGCTAATTCTCACACCTGGACTAGCCCATTTCTAATCATCTGTGTAGCGCCCCTAGGTGCGCTTACCGGGAAGATTCTAGCCTAAGTCCATCCTGGGTCGGAGCTGGGGCATGGTGTGCGTCTTCCCTGGAGCAGGTAGCATGGCGTCTCTCCTGCGTCGTCTGCTCCGGAGCTCAGAGCTGTGGAGTCTGACCTCACTTCCTCTTCCTCCCAGCCTTCCCTTCTGTTTACTCCACCCACCTAAGGGTGGGCCTATCAAATGGGCCTAGCAGTTTCTTTATTGCTTAAACAATGAAATCAACAGATTGATATGACACTCCCACATCAATAAAGGCAAATCATCAGGTCAGAATTGCAACACAGAAAAAGGAAGAGAGTAGTGAGATGATGTATATAATATTCTTCAAAAAGGATCACCGATTGGCAGATCATGAATTCAGGTGGAGATTGAGAAACACTATGTCAATCTGTAAAATAGTGAATTATGCTTTTTGAATCTGTCCTCTGAAAACAGATTTTGGAAACTTACTTTTCAAATATTTGACACTTTTGGTGTTTAAAGTGACTTAAATATGACAATGCTGATTAAAAGCCCTGTGGCCAGTTGCTGCAGCCCATCTTTTCATTTTATCCAGATTCATAGAGCCATTTGTTCAGACACAGAGGAAGTAGGTCTATGAAATTCTCAAAATAGTTGGATTTAGTTAGATAATACACACAGCCTTGGTTAGTTTGCAAACAGATGGAACCATTAATACAAAGACTTTGTTGTAATGTCACTGAAGGACAGAGATGAAAAATCACATGACAAGGTTGTGAGAATAAAGAATTTGGGAGTTGTTGGTTCTATACACATTTGTCTATAGTTCTCTAATATTTGTTTCATAAATATAGTAATAGTTATGAAGCATACTGTCTCAGTTTCTTTTGGAAACACCACCTGATACATGTCTGTAATGTATATAAGGAAAAGAGACAGTAAAAGCTGCATCCATTGATCCATTCCAGCATTGAAATATCAGAGATGTTTTGACTTTCTCTTCTAAATTTATACTTATTAAATGTCATAAATTAACACATGATCTCAAGAAGGCAACATGATCACTTACTTCTGATTTCTTCACTTAAAACATGTACAAATGATTCATTTAAGAAACAAGTTCTGATTCCATAAGAGACTTATGAAGTAGTGAGTCATATGAGTAAAGTGAATCCTTTACTTATTTCCTTTATGTTTAGTTTAGCAAGGATACTACCTTTCACAACAAAATCTGGAGGATATTGTGGACCTTACATTAGAAATACTTTATTTTATCAAAGACTACCCTTTACTGAAGACATTCATTAGATTTGATGCACATGCAGTACAGTCATCAAACTTTCTGTTGATCATAATATCAGTATGCTTGGAGTAAATAAGAAAATGGTTCTACTGTATATAGTATTGTAGTCAATGTAGTTTCATGTTATTACTAACCCACTGTAAAATAGGACTTACCACAGGGCAGAAAACCCTGACTGCTCTTTGTATTGGAGAGGGGAGAGGAAAGGAGTGGGGGGAGGGGGGCCAGGGTGGGAGGAGGGGGAGAAGGGTGGGAGGAGGGGGAGGGAAATGGGAGGCTGGGAGGAGGTGGAAACTTGTTTTTTTTTTTCTCCTTTTCTCAATAAAAAAATTTCTATTGACAAACAAAGATGGAGGCTTAGAAAAAACATTTTGTTATTGTTGCTCTAAAGAGAGCCACTGTGCTCCAGGGTAAGGACAAGAACAACTGTGTGTGTCCTTGAGCCGTGTGTGAGAGACAGATGAGCCTAATCCCATAATCCATACTTTAATTCTCAATAGGAGAAGATGTGTCTCTCCTCACATTCACCCGTCCTGTCGATAACTGCAGCTTGGAAAGCAGCTGCTTAGAATACGGTCCTTTCTTAAGTTTCTAATGACTGAAATGGATTGGAGCCAACAAGGCTAATCTGATTTGTAAAAATAATTGAGGTCAGTATGTTCCGAGTAGAGAGTAGGAGCCTTACTATTAACGACAAATGAAATTATAATCTTCTCCATCTGAATGACAAGCTCAGAAAAAGTCAGCAAAAACTCAAATAAAAATCAGACTGCATAATTTTCAGAATTAAAAGAGGAAATGCTTGCATTATAATGTCTACCTGACATTTCATGGTAGGCTTAGCAGAAGGAAAAACATCATTATACCATAAAATAACCTATCATACCACAATTACTTCTCGGTGAACATAATTAAAATCTTAATAGTCTAATTGCATAAGACTATGATACATATAAAATAAATAACAATGTTCATCATCAAAATAACACACAGGTATCCTTGGACAACATTTGAACTGTCGTGAAGACTGAAAAAGTAAAGTGACAGCAGTTGAAATACAAAATGTATGTCAGAAGAGGAACACATAATTATAAAATAATCTCCAATACAGTTAATAAAATCCAGGTTTCTGCTTTTAAACACATGTCATCAAATCAGTAAGAGTCCAAGACTACTTAATCATTTCTCTATTCAACATATTTTATTGGATATTTCACTGTGTTGACCATGAATGATGACATGATATAGGCAAAGATGTCTTATTTGATAAATATGAATAAATAGGCATGATGTTAGAAAAAATACTCACTGTTTTTATAGTCTGATTAACAAGTCGGTACACATTTTTAAAGTTTACTGCTTAGTTTCCTTGTATTCACATCTGTTGAAATGTCTCACTATAAGAACTATGACTTCCAAGACTTTCTTTCAGAACATTGAAGCTTCCCCATACTTCCCTCTATCCCTCTTCCACAGCACGTATTACCCGGTTCCTTGGTGTACATATGTTTGCTTTGCCTAACTTTACATCAGTGTAATTAAAGTAAACTTGAGTCTGACTTCCTTCATATAACCTCATTCTTTTTAATTCCTACTGAAAAGTATTCCACTGTAATGCAGACATCAGAATTTGTTCTTTTGTTCAACTCTTGATGGTTACTTATATAGTTTAGATTTGCAGGGCTATAAAGATGAAATGGATACCTTGTATCTAAATGTAGTTTCACTCTTTTAAACAAATGTTTGGGAATAGAATGACTAGATAACATTTTGTCTTACATTGCATAAGCTAAGCTAGTGCTAACTGAACAGACTGGGTCATTTTAGATTTGTATTAGAAATTCACTGCACGCCCAATTTCCCCCTCTCTTCTCAATATCTCAAGTATTCAAAATTTAAGTATTTAAATTTCCAAATTGTAATGATTTAATTTATATTTCCCTACTGGCATTGTTTACTTTATTGGGTGGGTGATTACTTAGCATATGAATGCCACCTTTTCTGAAGAATTTACTCAAAATATGCTCAAAGTTTTAACATTAGAGGTCTGATTTTCTCATAAAGTTTCAAGAATCTATCAGATTCTAAAGATATGGCCCTTTGTGGAATGTTTCCTGAAAATATTTTCTCCTACTCCTGACTTATTTTTCTACCTTTTTAATAGTGTCATTTGAAGAAGGATTGCTTTATGTCTCATGAAGTAAAATTTTATTAAAAAAAAATAAATAACTTTTTGACACATTCATAGAAATCTTTGGTACAAGGTCAGGATTTTATTTTCACTGGAAGTTAGATTCTTTTAATTTAGCATTTCCTTATGATTTAGTAAGATACACTTTCACTTGATATAGCAATACATTAAATTTCATGTGGTGCTATTTTGACATCACCTTGACTTTTAAAGAACAAGCTTTCAGTTTTTTCTGCATATTTAATAACACATTTGCAGTTTGTTCATTAAAATAATTTTTTCTATCTATGTGTGTGAATGTGCCCACCTCCTACACACACATTGACAGAAAGATAGATGTGCCATTTTATAAGCTGTTGCAATAATGTTTGATCTTTGTTCTAAAAGCCCATTGTATTGGATTACTGTAACATTAGAATGGGTCTTTAGGCAATATCAGTCTTCCACATGTGTTCTTCTTTTCTAAATGCATACTTTGTATTTCCATACACCCGTTCCCATCAGTTCAATTTGTAAACAAGACCTGTGGATCTTATTCAAAGCTACATTGACTCTATAGCTTAATAAAGGAAAAACTATTATTGCTGTTGAGTCTTTGAATCAAGGTTCAAATCATATGTCTCCATTACTTTGTCTGCCTTAATTGTTCTCAGCAATGTTTTACAGTTTTCCACTTATAGGACTTCAACATATTTATCAGACTTCCTCTTAAGGCACATCCTTTTGGTATTATTATAAATTGCACATTGTAGGGAATAGAAATATAATTGCATTAGTGTATTGATCTATTTCCTGTGAGTCACTGAACTAACTTATTAATTCCAGTAAATGTCTAGGTTGATTAGACTGAATGTATCTATTAGTTTTCCTCTTCTTAAATGAGAACATATTTTTTTTACAAATATGAAAAATGCATCTTTAATTCACCTTAAAACTTCACTCTTCTAGCCATAAATAAAGGACATTACGCATATAATTTGTGATCCTAGAGAAGCTAAATAAGAAGGTGAACCCAAAGAAAAACATATAGTCATCCGCCTGGATATGGGAAGTAGACAAGATTGCCGGGCAAAAACTGGGAACTTGGAGGTGAGGTGGCATGGGGCTAAGAGGAAATGGGGTGAGAAACGTGAGAAGGAAAGGATGGGGGGAGCTTGGGGGAATGGGATGGTTGGGATAAAGGAAGGGTGGATATGGTAGCAGAGAAATATATATCCTAATTAAGGGAGCCATTTTAGGGTTGGCAAGAAACTTGACTCTAGAGGGGCTCACAGGTGTCCAGGGAGATATCCCCAGCTAGTACCTTGAGCAACTGAGGAGAGGGAACCTGAAATTACCCTATCCTACAGCCAAACTGATGAATATCTTGCATATCACTTTAGAACCTTCATCTGGCAATGGATCGAGATAGAGACTGAGACCCAAATTGGAGCACTGGACTGAGCTCTTAAGATCCAAATGAGGAGCAGAAGGAGGGAGAACATGAGCAATGATGTCAGGACCGCGAGGGGTGCACCCACCCACTGTGACAGTGGAACTGATCTATTGGGAGCTCACCAAGGCCAGCTGGACTGGGACTGAATAAGCATGGGATGAAACCGGACTTTCTGAACGTGGCGGACAATGAAGGCTGATGAGAAGCCAAGGACAATGGCACTAGGTTTCAATCCTAATACATGAACTGGCTTTGTGGGAGCCTAGCCTGTTTGGATGCTCACCTTTCTGGTCCTGTGTAGTAATTAGAGCAGCGGGGCTGAGTCCCCAGCACCCCGACCGCCTGCTCAGCTAGCCTATGCCCCGAAATAATTACATGGACACTGTATTCTTTTAATCACTGCTTGGCCATTTAGCTCTAGCCCTTACTGGCTAATTCTGATATCCCGATCAACCCATCTCTAATAATCTGTGAGCACCGGTCTTACCGGGAAGATTCTAGCCTATGTCCATCCTGGGTCAGAGCTTCATCGCGTGCATCTTCCCGGGAGCTGGGAGCATGGCGTCTCTGCTGAGGTGTCTGCTCCCGAGAGGAGAGCTGTCGAGTCTGACCTCATTTCCTCTTCCTCCCAGCATTCTGTTCTGTTTACTCCTCCCACCTATCTTCTAACCAATGAGGACCAAGCAGTTTCTTTTTATTTAACCAATGACCTTCCTCCATCAGTCCTGGATAGAAGTGGGAGGACCTTTGACTTCCCGCAGGGCAGGGAATCTGGACTGCTCTTCATTCTCCAGAAGGAGGGGGAATGGACTGGGGGGGAGGGGAGAGGGGGAGGGGAGTGGGGGGAGGGGTCGAAGTGTGGGAAAAGGGGGAGGGAAATGGGAAACGGGGAGGAAGCAGAATTTTTTTTTCAACAACTAAAAAACATAAAAAAATAAAATAAAATCAATAAAAAATAAATGAGGAAATAAATAAAAAAACTTCACTCATCAGACTAGAAAGAAAACCCAGCAGATCAAGACACTTTGCCCAAAGGCCGAGGACCTAAGTTTGATATCCAGGACCTATATGATGGAAGGAATGAACAGATTTCCATAGTTTTGCTTTGACAACCACATACATGTAGAGGTATTCATGGCTTTCATGGAAACTTGCACACACACACACAGACACACAATAAATACATGTAAACAACAAGAAAATCAGGCAATCAACTAATTACCTTTGAAAACCCTACCAAAATGTAACCGGAGGTGAAAGAGAAGATCCTGACTTCTTAGTTTTATTGAAAAAGTGTTGCATATATTCGACACTAAATATGGAAACCATGAAAGATTTATGGGATGAAAGAAATGTGAATGAGTTTTGAACTTTCTGAGACTTTCTGAAAAGACTAAAAGTTATTGGTCTTTATAATTCTATTTATTTTCTCATTTATTGCTAGCTAGCATGACAAATCACCCGATATAAAATAGGATACAAGAGAAATTGAGATAAATCCAAATAAAATAGGTCTTTTATGGTAATAAAAATTATTTTTCTTCCTTTGCATTCTTGTTGAGTATTTCTTTCCTGTGATATTATCTTTAATTTTCAAGTTAGCACTACTTTGTAACAGTTAGCCAGAGAGTCTCAATGACTCTCTTGGCTAGGCATGTCTTGGAGAGAATACCTTATGTTAATGAAGGTGGCAAGACCCAAGACCCAATCCACACTGTGTAGCACAATTGTCTACATGTGGGGTTCTGAAATATAAAAAAATGGAATGAACACACTTAACATAATCAATAGTAAGCATTGTATCTTTTTAAATATCCTTTTGCTTTTAACCATGAATGTGATGTGACTAACTGTTTTAAGTGCTTGGATTGGCTTCACCACAGTGATGTACTCTAACATGGAATATAAACTAGGAAATTCCTCTGACATACCAATTTGCTTTTTCTCAGTTCTTTTTATCAAAGTATCAGAAATGAACCTAGGGTATTGCCATTATACAGATTCAACTATCAAAATTACAAAGGTTAATTAATTTGCCAGAAACTACACAGATCATAAATGTAGATAAACTGTCATTTTAATCTAAAAATAATCTTATTATAGAGTTTGCATTTTAATCATTATCTTTTCTCCCATGAAAGACAGGTGACAATAACACAAGGGGACTATAAGGATCTTTATGAGGAAAAGAGCTATAAAGCATCTGATAACAGCCATGCCTCTGAAAGAATAATTAAGCAGAATAGTATTTCATTTGAGCAAAGATGAATTAGAGGTAAAGAAATGAGCTAAAGTCTAATTAAGGTCACTAGTGAGCAATGCAAGGTCAAAACCACCCAATGAACCACCAATTGCAATGAGAAATTCAAATATAAATGTTATAATAAAGTAGCTTCAGTTTTTCATTTGCAAAGTTTCATGTGGTTGCAAAACTTGAGTGGTTGATCCTACTCTTCAGTACATAAAATAAACTCCCTATTGAATATAAAGTAGGAAAGTGAAGCTGGTATTCATCATTTATTATATTACTTTTACACAGAATTGATCTTTACCATCATGGACATTTGCTTTTTCTATGCAACAGCAATCTCTTCATTTCACTATAATGATCTATTGTATGCTTGAATGATTTAATAATGTAAAAAACGTTTATGCTTAGAGATAGTAATTGGGCTACTATATTGATCTGCATAGTCAGAGTCAGCTGTCACACAGAGTTTATTAGAAAAGTCTTGCTCTTAAAATTGTGATTGTGGGCCTAGTGTTTGAGGTTCATAATACTTTTGTCTATGAGACGTTATTATTACTAGAACTCTGATAGCTCTATGGAACATGACTCAAAGGGTTTGCTCATGCTCTCATAGATTCTAACACCCTCACTCTCTAGAGCAGATTGTCAGTTGTCTATCCCTCAGTTCCTGTTTAACTAATAATAATTTGTAAGAAGAAAGAGGATCAGTCTATGTTCCATCTTCTAACTATTTGGATGTAAGCCTTTTTCCCATCTTGATCTCTCTTCCAATGTATAGTATTATTTAATTGTGAATCAAAAAACAGCATAACAGGGCAGGGAGTCAAAGAAAAGTGTGGTTCATTAGTTGTCTTCCATGTAAGAGGCTGTATTTTAATTTTGCATGTGACCATCACATTATGCAGAAGAGTCAGACATTTTAAGGTCAAAGTTATATGTAGAGATGAAAAGAATGTTATGGTTAAATGGAGAGATAAAGAATCAAAACACATATTTTTATAGTGAAAACTAATAACAAAACACTAAAACAAGTTAAAGGATAAATATGTTAGTTAAATTTTTAAATTAAAAGGCTATATTATGTCCTAAATGAGTTTTTATTCTCAAAATGTACTTTAAAGAGAAACAGAGATTAGCTACAGAAAGCATAGCATGAATACAGAAGTGAGACAAAAAGCTGATTAAATGTGGGTAAAGATGCAGATGTGAAGAGATGGGAAGAGAGGAAAATCTAGTAAATCATATTTTTCAAAAATGACATGTCTTTCATTCACAAAGATATTTATTCATAACCAATCTAAAATTTAAGCATAAATTAAAGACTTCTTAAAAATGGGAAACATTGAGAAATCCTAGGGCAGATAATAGGTTAATATTCAAGTATATCAGAAAACCTGCAACACAAGAGCAAAGCAACAATACTAGTGATAAAGATACTAATAACAGTCTAGCTGAAATATGTTCAAAGGGTTCAAAGAAATTAATATTTCTTCCACAGAAGATACATAAATATACTACAAGTATACAGAGAGTTCCTAAATGACTAGTTAAAAAAGAAGCACAGAGTCACCTTGATGCATCAGAGCTTTGGGTTGCTTTGATTAAAAACTAAATGGTGAGGTGCATTGGTATAGTAGATAATAAATTGGAATCATGGACACCATTGTCCAAAGGGAGACATTTGGCAATATATTTGTCATAGTCAAGTTTCTCTATGAAACAGGACAGAAAGGAATAAAAGCTCTGGAAGTGTCTATATGTTCTCTCTCTCTCTGTCTCTCTGTCTCTCTCTGTCTCTCTCTCTGTCTCTCTCTGTCTCTCTCTCTCTCTCTCTCTGTCTCTCTCTCTCTCTCTCTCTCTCTCTCTCTCTCTTGTGTGTGTGTGTCTGTGAGTGTGCAATCTATAGTTGAGACTTAGAAGTATTATAATCAGCTTTATGTCAGCAGGGCAATCAGAAGGATTGGCAGAGAAGTTTCATATGAATCTAAATGTTGGAATATCAGCTCAGGAAGTAGTGGAAGTCCATGTTCAAAGTTCTACGAATAAGGCAGATTGATCTAATAGAGAAGATAAGGAGGCAATGGGTATTTCAGATCAAATACTTAAACATTTTGCTTTCTTCAATTTGTTTTTTCCATTTGGCCATCAGCAAGTTTGGACAAAGTCACCTTCATTGCTAAGGATGATTTTTATTGACCTGTTCAGAAGTTAATCTCTTCTAGTTCTGCCCACTCAGACACAGCTGTGATCATCTATATGGGTGACTTCTTAGCTTAAATGGTTACACAATATTAAACATTATAAAAAGAATTTATAATCATAATGCTGAATTTATTTTCCATTTAGAGTAGAAAAATCCTGTATTATATGACAATATTGGTCAACCTTGATAGTAGTCTAAAAAAAATTAAGCCAGTCTAGAATAATAAGTATATATCCACTTATGTTAACTAAATAAAAATAGACATACATAATCAACAAATATATCTGTGACTATGATGGATGGACTAAGAAGCAGAAAAATGGAAAATTAATAAATAAAAGTAAAAATTTGTAGAATACGTAAGATCTGAAGATTTTTATGTAACATTTTAGCTTGTGATAAAGATGGTTTATTGTAAAAATTGGATGTGTCTTCATTAATTGAAGCAGAGACCTGTTTTAAAACTGAATATTTTTATAAGAAAAATGCCTTTCTAGAAATAACTACTTTAGGTGTTGAGGAGATGGCTCAACAGGTAAAAAAATGGGAATCCTAACTTTAGTGTTCAGAAGTCATGTAAATGTTTGTTTTATATAAATTCTTATTATCTCATCACTACAAAGAAAATAAAACAGTATTTATGAGGCCTACTAATAAACCAGTCTGGCTGGATTTTGAAAGAACCTGTAATCTGCCTCAAAAAGTAGGGTGGACCAGTGTGGGTGTGGGTCCAGTATGGGTTCAAATCTCTTGCCAACCCTAAGGTGGCTCCCTTAACTAAGAATTGTGCTTCCGCGCTCCCCTATCCAACCTTCCTTTATCCCAATCCTCCTTTTTCTCCAAGTTCCCCCCTTCCTCCCCTTCTCCCTTTTATCTCCCCATCTCCCCTTACCCCCATCCCACCCCACCCCCAAGATCTCAATTTTCTCCCCGGCAACTTTGTCTACTTCCCATAGCCAAGTGGATAACTATATGTTTTTCCTTTGGTTCACCTTCTTACTTAGCTTCTTTAGGATCACCAATTGTAGGCTCCGTGTAGGCTAGCTTATGCCCCGAAATAATTACACGGACACTGTATTCATTTAAACACTGCTTTGGTCCATTCCTATCTAGCCTCTTCTAGGCTAATTCTCACATATTAATTTAGCCCATTTCTAATCATCTGTGTAGCGCCCCTAGGTGCGCTTACCGGGAAGATTCTAGCCTAAGTCCATCCTGGGTGGGAGCTTCATCACGTGCGTCTGCCTGGGAGCTGGGCATGCCGTCTCTCTCTCTCTCTGAGGTGTCTGCTCCGGAGAGGAGAGCTGTAGAGTCTGACCTCACTTCCTCTTCCTCCCAGCGTTCTGTTCTGTTTACTCTACCCACCTAAGGGTGGGCCTATCCAATGGGCCTAGCAGTTTCTTTATTGCTTAACCAATGAAATCAACAGATTAAAATATGACACTCCCACATCAGCTCCGTGTCCCTTATTTATGGCTAGAAACCAATTATGAGTGAGTACATCCCTTATTCATCTTTTTGGGTCTGGGTTACCTCACTCAGGATAGTTATTTCTATTTCCATCCATTTGCATGCAAAATTCGAGAAGTCATTGATTTTTACCGCAGCATAGTACTCTAATGTGTAGATATTCCACACTTTCTTCATCCATTCTTCCATTGAAGGGCATCTAGGTTGTTTCCAGGTTTTGGCTATTACAAATAATACTGCTATGAACATAGTTGAACAAATGCTCTTGTCATATGATAGGGCATCTCTTGGGTATATTCCCAGGAGTGGTATTGCTGAGTCCAGGGGTAGGTTGATCCCGAATTTCCTGAGAAAGCACCACACTGCTTTCCAAAGTGGTTGCACAAGTTTGCATTCCCACCAGCAATGGATGAGTGTACCCCTTCCTCCACAGCCTCTCCAGCAAAGGCTATCATTGGAGTTTTTTATTTTAGCCATTCTGACAGATGTAAGATGATATCTCAAAGTTATTTTGATTTGCATTTCCCTGATCGCTAAGGAGGTTGAGCATGACCTTAAGTGTCTTTTGGCCATTTGAACTTCCTCTGCTGAGAATTCTCTGTTCAGATCAGTGCCCCATTTTTTAATTGGGTTAATTAGCATTTTAAAGTCTAGTTTCCTGAGTTCTCTATATATTTTGGAGATCAGACCTTTGTCTGTTGTGGGGTTGGTGAAGATCTTCTCCCAGTTAGTAGGTTGCCTTTTTGTCTTGGTGACAGTGTCCTTTGCTTTACAGAAGCTTCTCAGTTTTAGTAAGTCCCATTTATTCAATGTTGCCCTTAATGTCTGAGCTGTTGAGGTTACACATAGGAAGCGATCTCCTGTGCCCATCTGATGTAGGGTACTTCCCACTTTCTCTTCTATCAGGTTCAATGTGTTCTGATTGATAGTGAGGTCTTTAATCCATTTGGACTTGAGTTTTGTGCATGGTGATAGATATGGGTCTATTTTCATTCTTCTACAGGTTGACGTCCAGTTATGCCAGCAGCATTTGTTGACCCAAACTGGAGCACCCGACTGAGCTCCCAAGGTACCAATGAGGAGCAGAAGGAGGGAGAACAAGAGCAAAGAAGTCGGGACCACGAGGGGTGCACCCACCCACTGAGACAGTGGAGCTGATCTATCGGGAGCTCACCAAGGCCAGCTGGACTGTGACTGAAAAAGCATGGGATAAAACTGGACTCTCTGAACATGGCGAACAATGAGAGCTGATGAGACGCCAAGGACAATGACAAGGGGTTTTGATCCTACGTAATGTGCTGGCTTTCTGGGAGCCTAGCCAGTTTGGTTGTTCACCTTCCTAGATATGGACAGAGGAGGGAGGACCTAGGACTTACCACAGGGCAGGGAACCCTGACTGCTCTTTGGACTAGAGAGGGAGGGGGAAAGGAGTGGGGGGAGGGGGAAGACGGTGGGAGGAGGGGGAGAAGGGTGGGAGGATGGGGAGGGAAATGGGAGGCTGGGAGGAGGTGGAAACTTGTTTTTTTTCTCATTTTCGCAATAAAAAAAAGTAGGGTGGAAAAAAGTTGGAAAAATATATGTAACATCTTCATGTATGCTGATACACGTACATGGGCATCATCACACATCACACCACACACACAACCACACACACATACATACTAAATCACATGTTCCTAATTATAGGATGAAATATTAACCCAAATTGCATATCAAATGTATAAGGAAGATTTTACATAAGAGCTTAGTCAATGTGAAGTTAACTGATAGTGAAAGAGATGAGAGGAGTACAAAGAGGGTAAAATTTTTGTGGCCTTGTATTATGTCTGAAATGGTAGTAAGAAAACTTGAATTTGCTTTCTTCAGAGAGTAATGTAATATGGAAATATTTCTTCATTAGAAACATTAGTAACCAAAACTCTCAGGAGAGAACATAAAATAATTGGAAAAGGGGAAAGTCAAACATGGTGTTATTAAGACGGAAAAAAAAAGTGATTTTGAAGTGACAACTAAATGCACACTGGAAAGGAAATAGTTTTTAATCCTGGTAACTCTTGTTGTACTCCTTTGCTTCCACTTCTTCCTTCCTGGTTGTATCATTCATGTTCCAGACCTGCTTATCACCAACATCCATCACTCATTGATGCATCCTTTCCCATTTGTCCAGAGTTGATACCTAGTTCACCATCTTCATTTTTACCCTGCCTCTTAAGTTAATTTGGATAACTACAAATATTTTGGTTCCCTTTCTCCCCTGTAAGTTCTCAGGCATTTGTGTTCCTCTTCACTATTTTCAGTGTAGTTTGTTCACCCATAAGCCAGTAATTAGTAGTCTTGAAAAGAACAATCACATGCCATCTCTTCACTTTCTCCTTCCCAATATTAGTGTCTTTTCATTCCATTTTCATTGTGTTCTTTGCACAAATTTGTACATGTGAACATCTTCAATCCCCATAGTCTAAAGTTATCATTTTATGTATATTGTGTTTTAAAAGAAAGAATCAGAAACAAGTCAACTGAAGTTATTCTAATAAAATCTCCAGCAATAAAAATTAGATATTCATATGTTTGTGTTTAATAAGTAATAGACATAAGAACAAAATAAATCCAATATAAGATTGTGTCCCAAATAAAAATCTCACTAAGAAGATGAAAAAATAATAAAACAAAAAGAAATAATTGCAGTTAAAGATAATGACATTTCTAGAGCATATTATCAACAATAATTAACACAGACCAGTTATAAGAAGCAGTAGTTGCTTTGAAAAGGAAAGGAGTGAAAAGATAATATTTTGAAAGTTTATGATATTTAGCATTAGTAGAGAAAAGTACATAAAATTCAAACGTCTTTATAAATGTTACAAATTTGTATTATCATATTCAGGTTATTGTCTATTAAAATGTTAAGTATTCTTCACAATACATCATCACTTATTCTGGGGGAATAATAATGTCATTTTAATAGTATATATATATATATATATATATATATATATATATATATATATATATCAGGAATTATGGCCTTAACATTCATTTGGAAATTAAACATGACAGAAGGATAAGTATCAAGATAACAAAGGGTAGACTTGTGATTGATAACCTTTGTTGTCAAGTTGAATGTTTCTGGAATCAGCTAACACATGCTTCTGTGTATATCTGTTAGAGTTTTTTTCTGAAATGAGTAACTATAGAGAAAAGACTTCCCCAAATGTGGCAGCACCTTCCAGGAGTGGTCACTATATAAAAAGCTCTGAGGAACAAATAAGTCTATATATTCCTTCATGCATTAAATTTTATTGGTGAATGCATCTACTCTGCCACCATCAATTTTTCAATCAGAATCCAGATTGTTGGGGCCGTTGACATGGACTGAAGTCCAACACCTTTCTATGGATACTGTAGGTCTATTGAGAGAGATCTTGATGACTTAAGCTTTGAAGCTCATGAATTGAGAAGCTACCAAGTTTTCAACATTTTCAGTAGTCAGAAAGACCCTTTTTAATATATTTTCATTCTTTCAGCTTTTGTTTCTCTGGAAAATTATAATGTAGTTTGTGATTCTAAGAGTAGCATTAAAGAAGCTACTAGTTCTGGGAGTATGTGTATCTGGTTCTCTAATTCAAACAATTTCAATTCTAATCATCTTTCTGGTAGCAGAGAAAATGGAAAAATCAGTAACATAGTCTACTTTAAAATTATAAAAAGTGAATTTATTTGATAGTCCTTATTAATTACTTGTGAAAAATCTATGAATTTAGTCTCTCTATATATAAAACTTTTGAACTTTTTTTAGTGAAAGAAGGGACTATAATGATACTGGAACGTTCCTTCTAGCACTTCCAGATAGAATAACAAAGGATATTAGAAGCTTGGGTATAAAAATCTCCAGTGCACAAGCTCTGTAAACATTGTAAGTGTGCCCTGGAAGAGAATCTTCTCTCTAGTAGCATCAAGACTGGAGGAGTTCATAACCAAACTGAAACTTCATCATATCATGAGTTTAACTCCCAGCCTCAAAGGATGCCATCAGTAAAAGTGAAGGCACTAATAGAAGAGTGACACCCAATGGCTTTACATGGAGAAATATGGAAAGATCTGGACGAGGCTCAAAGTTTTCACCATTTTGGTTTTGTTGGCCTTGTTTTTTCCTCTGCACAAGCACAGAAATTTTAGTATTATCTTCAGATAAAACAAGTTACAGAACCATGTATAAGGCTATCTTAAATCTCAGTTGTTCGTTCCAGTTATGAGTGACTGTTGTCTAAGTCAAGACACAGATAGGGGTTTATCCTTTCAAAAAGGGGCAGAGTCAAGAGATTCTTACCTGTGTACCTTCCATGTTCCCTTCCACCTGGTGTACATAACTATGCCTTTATTGCAAGGATCTATAATACATATACTAGGGAATTGGGGAAGGAAATTAGGAAGTTCAACACGCAGTGATAAAGGAGAATAAAGTCCTTATCCTTTCTCAGGAAACTATGCAGGTGTGGACTTTGGGAAAGGATTACCCATACCCTTGTCAGTCATTC
Organism: Microtus pennsylvanicus; assembly: GCF_037038515.1. NCBI lineage: Eukaryota > Metazoa > Chordata > Mammalia > Rodentia > Cricetidae > Microtus > Microtus pennsylvanicus. The sequence goes on along the minus strand of NC_134586.1, from coordinate 66,931,108 downwards.
ATCAACTACAAACTGTAAGGAAGCCTGATAAACTCATTGGGTCTCCAGACTGAATTTGGGAAGAATTATACTTTAGTTTATCAGTTTATCATCAATGCTTTAGGAGAAGGTTTAAATGTTGCTTATGACTTCCCCTGGATATAAATTTTAGCAATAATACCATTCTCAATCATTCAATTTGTAATTAGATAATAGAAATGTGGATTTAAAAATACTCACCTTAAAGAGTAATTCAGAGTAAGGGCTGAATTTTCAGCTAATTGTGAAGAGTCCTTTAAACATTGCAAACACTCAAATTAAAATGTCAGTTTAATCAACTGGTAGATTCTCTTGGGGTAATTCCTTGGCAGAAGAGCTTCATTGACCAGATGTTGGATTTTTTTTTTCAGTCTTGACACAAGCTGACTTCTTATTTAAGTGCCTAGAATGAAAGAGTCAGAGTATAAAACCTCCATATGGAATCAGATATTTTGGAAATCTTCAAGCCAAAGAAATCTTCTCATCGTAATCAGATTTTTGCATTGCATCACAAGTAGAAAATGTAATATAAGTTAAAAATAGATAAAATGAAAGTAGTTATGGACATGAAATAAAAGATTTACAAGTGTGACTATCTGAGTGTATGTAGATATGTATGTAGGTATGTGTGTGTGGGTGCATGTGCACACATAAGCATGGACCATATAGCATACATATAAATGTCAGAGTACTATTCTCTACCTCCACCTTGCGGGTCCTTGGGATCAAACAGAAATCATCAGCCTTGAGAGAAAGCACCTTTTCAGGCCCCTAAAGCTAAGGGATCTTTATGTCACCAAATAAAATGTCAGATCTCTGTGGAGAAGAACAGCCAATTGCTAAAACATGAATATTAACGCAAAAATCAAAAATGAGATGTGATTTCTCAAAAGTCAATAATTGCAGAGAATGTTTTTAGAAAAATGCAAAATACCTAAGATAAAATATAGACAATAAAATGTAATCCTTAAATTTATAAGTTTTTGCAGTAAGATTTTTAGAATAATAAAACTTTATAAATATATAAATATAAAACTATATAAATACACCAAGGAGTTTAGGATAACTCACAGTCAAAAAATATTTTTGTAAGGATGTAGTATGAAAAGCAGCAAAGTGAACTAAGTGGAATGGACCCTGAGAATTTCAAAGATAAAAAAATGAAAATGAAAAGCTAAAGAATAGAATGGAATAAAAAGTGACTAGAAAGCTTTGAAAGAAATGCATTAGGCAAGAGTCTATGTCTGACTAAGTCACTGTCTGGGTTATAGGACAATGGAAATGTATTTTTAGATACAGAAAGTATCTGAAAGCATTGTATGCATGCACACTTACTAAAATACAGTAATTCAACTAAAAGTAGCAATAAATTCAAGTTAGAAAAATTAATAAACACAGAAATTATAAAAAAGATACCTGAAATGAATGCATAAAGATATTGGCATTTTTTGTCATTTGTTTATATTTATATTAGAAAGTAGCTTTGATAGTATAACAGAAAAGAAAACCTAAAGTGAAGAAACAAACCTTATCGGTAGAAAGGAATATGTTTTTAAAATAAAGTTAAATATTGAATGGAATAAGTGAAAATATACAAGTGTATCTTATTTAAGAAAAGAAAGGTGTAAAACATGACCTGTAAACCACAGCCCAGCACACAGAGGAGAACAAATGTAAAATTTTGGTAAAAATGCTTTCCTCCTCTGTTGCTGTAGAGAGATACCATGACCAAGGCAACTCTTATGAAAGAAAACATTTAATTGGGGCTTGCTTACAGATTTAAATGGTTAGTACATGATTATCAAAGTGGGAGACAGACAGATTTGGTGCTGGAGCAGTAAGTGATAATTCTGCCTCTTGATCCTTAGGCATGATTCAGGAAGACAGACCGATAGACAGACAGACACACGCACGCACACACGGGGCGGGGCGGGGCACAGAATGCAAAACACATGGCTTTCTATAACTTTGGAGGAAGATTCCACAACACTTTCCTGTATTCCTCATGACTCTAAATTCAAAGCCACATAGCTGAAGTTGCACAGTTCTGTTGCTTGTTGGGACTGGCAAGCTGGCTTCCTTGAATTATATTTGCATAAGCTTTTTCTTGTAGATTTCTGATGTGGGAAGGTCATTTGTCAATCTGTTGTTTCATTGGTTAATCAATAAAGAAAACTGCTTGGCCTGATAGGTCAGAAAATTAGGTAGGTGGGGTAGACAGAACAGAATGCTGGGAAGAAGGGAAGTGAGCCAGATGCCATGCCTCTCCTCTCTGGTCAGGTATGATGAAGCTCCAGCCCAAGATGGATGTACACTAGAATCTTGCTGGTAAGACACCATCTCATGGTGCTACACACAGTATTAGAAATGGGTTAGTCAAGATGTGAGAGTTAGCCAGTAAGAGGCTAGAGCTAATGGGCCAAGCAGTGTTTAAATGAATACAATTTGTGTGTTGTTATTTAGGGGCATAAGCTAACCAGGTGGCTGGGAGCCGGGCAGTGGAACACAGCCTACAGCTCATTCAACAGATGACTTCCTTTGTAGCTTATGCTTCTTGTTAATTGCTATTCACCTACTGGAATTTTAACTTTAAGGGTATCATTCTCTCATTTCATTTGAATCAGGCATTTCTTTAAACTTTTATATCCTGAGAATAAGAATTATCTGCTTATATTTCATGCTGCTCCTCTTCTCCTCAAACTACATTTTGTGTTTCTCTTTGTCCTGCTTGCTTCTCCTCATTGTAGATCTGCATAAAGGTATTCACTCATAACTACATAACACAACCTGTCTTGAAATCTCCTATGACAATAACATTACTGAAAACACCTTAAATTTATTCTCAGGAATATTTTTAGGGCAAGAATAAAAAATCAACCCCATTCTTTTCCAAAATGTCACAAGAATGGCTTCTCAGTCAATTAGATAATATTCTTCCCTTCTGAAACACTGAGCTGAGACCCCACAGTCCACTTCACCCTAGGAATCATTCTCCTTCATGTTCCTACTAAAATAGCCAATTAAGCGACACTTAAAGTGGTCAATTACTTTTCAAGTCTACCTTTATTAGTCTTCTGTTTATGTGAAGAGACACCATGGCCAAGACATCTCTGAAAAAAGGAAAGAATTTAATTTTCGACTTGCATTCAGGTTTAGAGGCTTAGTCCATTATCATAATGGCATGAAGCAGACAGGCAAGTCACTAGAAGAGCAGCTAAGAGCTTTGTATCTTGATAGACAGGAAGCAAACAGGGAGAGAACAAGAGGGAGAGTGGACTGTCTTGGGCTATTGAAAACTTAAAGCCATTTCCCAGTGACGTCTCTCCTTCTATAAGGCCATATCTCCTAATCCTTCTCAATACTACATAAGCTGTACAAAGCATGCAAATATATGAGCCCATGGCAGGGAATTCCAATTCAAAGAACTACATCCAAACAACAGCAAGATTAGTCAACAACAACGTCCCAGTCCTTGGTACCAATTTTGGCTTTATTACTGTTCTATTGTTGTGAAGAGATATAAAACCAAGTAAATTCTTATAGAAGGAAACCATTGAGTTGGGCTTGCTTACAGTTTTAGATTAGTCCACCATCATTGTGGCAAAAAGGCATGGATCTGGAGCCATAGCTGAGAGTTTTATATGGTGATAAACCAGCAGCAAACAGACAGAAAGAAAAATAGATAGATAGGCCGGGCGGTGGTGGCGCACGCCTTTAATCCCAGCACTGGGGAGGCAGAGGCAAGCGGATCTCTGTGAGTTCAAGACCAGCCTGGTCTACAAGAGCTAGTTCCAGGACAGGCTCCAAAACCACAGAGAAGCCCTGTCTCGAAAAAGAATAAAGAAAAGAAAAATAGATAGATAGACAGACAGATAGATAAGTACCGACACTGACTTTTGAAGCCTCCAAGCCCCTCACAGTGATAAACACTTCTTCCAACAAGTTGTGCCTCCTAATCATTCACAAACACATCAACTAACTGGTGTCTAAGCACTCAAATATGAGAGGTGGGGTCCTTATTCAAATAACAACAAATGCAACTTACTCTCAGAAGTTTCAACTTTTTTAAAGAATTTTTCCTCTTAATTTTTGTTTCTTGGATGTTTCTTTGTGGGTTTGTACATATGAATATTGGTATCAATAGGAGGCAGTAAAAGGCATTAGATCATATGAAGTCAGAGTATATTCAAGTTCTTTACAAGAAAGCCATGTTCTCTTACAGTTAAACTATGTTTGCAGCTCCATTAGCTTCATTTTTTTGTGTAAACACTTCATGATACTAATGTCAGAGATTTTATAAACTATTCAATACTTGCTGTTAATTTAGAGATAATGGAATACATCTTTATGAAGGCATATTACTCTCAATGAGTTTTCTATCTTGCTATCAGATTATAGGGAGCAGAAGTTTCTCTTCTTCCCAGGTAGTTATATTATTGAAGAAAAACTGTAATGTCTCACATCTAGCCTTTTACTAGTTGCTAAACAATCTCTCTTACCTATAAGAAGTTAGAGAGTATTTGAGAAAATTTAGATCCCATTCTTGAAGACACTATATTGACATGAATGAGGGTATGAAAGTGAATTAACTGAAAAAACAAAATTGTGGCTGTAATAAAAATAATAATAAGTTATTACTATTGCTGTTATTATTTCCTTAGGAAAAGAAAGTTAAATGGATATCCACTATGTAAAACAAAGCCATTATGTACAGCATTGAGGGGCATTAATTATAATATTAAAATTTTCTCTGAGAAATGTTTGTATTTAATGACTGCTGCAGATGGGAAAGCTAGTTTTTTCAGCAGTATGGCTACTAGTGTGTTGCCAGTATGTAATGGATGATGACAATGATCATCAAACAATGTGCAGGACTCAGTGATTTGTTTAAGAAGAGATGAGGTTGATAAGCAAAAAGAGGAGGAGAAAGAGAAGCTCAGAGGCAGAGATGTGAAGTAGTCCAAAGTTGGAGGAGGAGAAGGGTTGTAATCAAAATACATAGTATTCATGTTTATCAAAATACACTTTTCAAATTTAAAAATCTGGCAAAAAGATTTTGATGAAAAATAGTCTTGGCAGGGGTGTGATTTTTAAATTTTCCTCTTTATTAAAAAATGAGATGAAGGTATTTGATGGGTTTCTTTCCACTCTGAGCATATTATTTAGCTATGCTCTTCACAGCTCTTCCTGCTTTCTCTCACACCTTGGTCAGGAAGGGGATGTTTGGAAACTTCAGTTCTCTATGTGTCCTCATCTCACTGTCAGCATTTTTTTTTTTTTTGCCTATCCTGAGCTGTGTCAGTAGATCCCCCAAGCCACTTTTGACAGAACTTTTCAGAGGTAAATTACTTCCAAACATAAATAGCTCAAGTCAATCATATCTGCATATTCCCCACTGCAAATACTGATTTTTAATATTCAGTCACTTATATTTTCCAAGTATGGATAGGATGCCAGCTACTATCACGAAAGTGAAAAAAGCTATATACATAGAAATTAAAATGGCACTCAATAAAACCAAAGTAATTTAGAAAATGAACATTAAAATATTGGTATTTTAAAATAGTTGGAATCTGTGAAAGGTCAAAAATCATCAAAATATTTAGATAACACATGTATTTTATCTGACGGTTGCTGTGTAATTAGATATACATAATCATCTGTCAACTAAAACACCAAAAATGGTCAAAAAGATCATGAGATTTGATGGGTCAGAATGGTCACTGGGTAAAAGTGCCTGTTTGAGGACATTTGTTTACATGGTGTGAAGATGTGTCTGTTTGGCCTCACCTGCCTATGGCACTTGATTGATTTAATAAAGAGCTAAATGGTCAAAACCTAGACAGGAGAGGATAAGCAACACTTCTGGGCAGGAACAGGAACTCTGGAAACAAGAGAGGCAGAATTAGGCCAGTGAGGTTTGGAGCAAGTCAGACACATGGTGCTTAGGAGAGTAGAGAGTCAAGTGGGAAAACATTGATTAGTAGAACTGGAATAATTTAAATTATAAGATCTACCTAGAAATAATCCTATGCTAAGGCCAAACTTTCATTTATTAATCAGAAGACTGTGTCATTATTGGGGGTCTGGAAGTCCAAAGAAAATCTGACTACATGTGCCTACTATGAAACCTGAGCCAACTCTAACAATTTTCCTTTGACTTCCACAGGGACAGCATGATATAAGCGCACATACACATACGTGTGCACACATTTTAGCACACACATACATACTACACAATACATAAATGTAAAAGTATCTCTCTAGAGCTATCTATCATATATGTATATATATATATATATATATATATATATATATATATAAAGAGAGAGAGAGAGAGAGAGAGAGAGAGAGAGAGAGAGAGAGAGAGAGACTGGTTGAGCATAAGTCATTCATGGAAAAGAAGCGCACCTCTAAGAACTATTACGACAACTTAATAGTGCCAATAGAATTTCCAGGCATCAGCATAGTTTAACATTATTTAGAAGATTCTATCCAGCATCCAGGTTTAAGGTCAGCCACTAAATCCAGAGATTTGCCCACAAGACTGTATTCTTTTATCGCTAAACAGTATTTCAAATTCTGCCATATCTCCTATGCCAAGATGGAGATAATTTTCATAAAATCTCTTTGCATTGACACAATATTAGGATGTTACATGAAATTAGGACAAAAGAGTCATATAAGTGCATGATACATGAAGCAGATAAAGAGAAATAAAGTCTGTTTATTTCAGATACTTAATAACTCCTATGAGGATTTACACATTTGAATATGTATCATTTATATCTTTACTACAATATACTGCATTATCAGTGCTGTTACTTAGAAATATTAGACATTTATGATTCAGCTGGGTTTCATTTATTTTACAAATACTTGGTGGTGCTTTATGCCTGATGCAAGCACGACTCCACACTGCAACAAAGACAAAGGAAACATAGTCACAGTGTTTTATAGAGCAACCAAAGTCATTCAATAATTTGATTGCCTTTTCCTATTATATATTATTTCACAGTGCAGAATATATGCATTTTTTCCTGCTCAATAGCAAACTCTCCTACATTCAGAGCTCCTGCCTACCATGAATCTCTATATTCATAAATCCATGTTTTCTTTTAACATGCCTCCGTGAACTGATTTAGTTGTGTGCAGTAACACATTCAAACACCCTTGTCAGTTCAGATAGCATGTATCATTAACAGGATAATTGAAATAATAAATCTGTAGGCACCCTTAGGATTTCAAGAATATATTTACAGGATATAGAGTCAATGAATGATAGAAGTAATTTTTCTTTGTTGGCCCCACTTAAATTATTGTTTGCAAAAATTAAAATTTTATTTTCATGTTCAAAAGCAATGATGCTTATAAAATGAAAAAGTTCATCATTTGCTATCAGCTATTACAGTGATATCCATAAATCAATGGATAAATTCTATGTGATAAACCAATGTGAATACAGTCAAGAACATTAATGCTACTAAAACTTGGGGAGGCATTCCCAGAGTTCTTTGCCCAAGCACAGTGTTTTCATCTTTTCAGTGAGCAAAGCCTTTGGAAAAAAGATTTTAATTTTTTTTTCAAAAAACTACTCAGATATGATAAATGCCATGTGTAAGTTAAGATCAATTACTGATTTCAAAAAAGGTTGAAAGAGGTGAAGAGATAATTAAGTCATTTTCTATAAATACCATGCTTTATTTGACAGTTTGAAGCAGTATTGCTGTGTTTTTAAGTTTTCAAGACTAAATTATTGCTTCACTCTCATTACTGGTGGGTATTAATCCATACATCACCATCACACAATGCATCAGAGTGTATCTTTTTTATGCCATTAGAATATCAAAATATCACCTAAAAATGTATCAAGTATCTTTTGAGAATTGAGATACAATCTATTTAGATTTGTTCCAGTTCTATAAGAACTTTAGGATCATTCACTAGGTTCCTTGTTATTGGATATAGTTTAGCTACATTTCAAAAATTTATGTTTTTTTTTTCATTGTAACTGGATTTTCATATTCAGCCAAGTCTAGCCTTGAACTTGCAGTAATACGCCTGCCATAGCCTCCCAAGTCTTAGGATTCAATGCATATCCCCACATACCCAGTTTAACCATATAATTATCGGTTCTCAGAATATCTCACATTTGAACATGTCTTATAAACAAGGGTTCTGATAGCCTTTAGTTTTATGTGATCCTCTAAAATTGTTTCTACATAAAGAGCTTAAGAAAAGAGGGATAACATCTGTCCTGGACTAGAGTAAGGAACATGGGTCTATTATTTTCCATCGTAATAATTAAAATTATATATTTGTTTAGATTATCCTATAAAAGAGTTTTATTGTTACTGGTTTTTTTTTTTTTTTTTTGATCACAGTACCTGGAATAGGATAGAGCCTTACTGTGCATGAAAATCCATGAGACACACTTTCTTCTGCTTCTTGGAAAGTCAAACCATTCCCAGAAATACTTTAATGGACACATTAAACCAAGCAAAAAGGTTTGCTGTTAATTGCTATACCGATGTTTACTTAGAATTGTGGAAGGTATCTATATAAATAACTAAATCTTGCAACCTTGGTAAGCCTTGGTCCCACTCCCAGCCCTACTCCTCGCAACTGATCAAGACACATAACTGTCACTCACATTCAGAGTAACTAGTTTGGTTTTATGCAGGTTCCCCAGCTGTCAGTCCAGAGTCCACAAGCTACCACTAGCTTTGTCAGCTGTCTCTGTGTTGTTTCCTATCATGCTTTTGGTTTTTCTTGCTCAAATGATCCCTTCTCACTCTCTTCTACTGAACTCCAGGAGCTATTCCCAGTGCTTATCTTTAGATAATTGATTATCTTTCCTTTCATGGCTGCTCAAAGGAGAGACCTTACTCCCTCTGAGGAGTGAATGGGGATTTGGGATGGGGGAAGGTAAGGGGCCTAGGAGAAAGGGAAGGAAGGAAGCTGAGATTGGTATGTAAAAATAAGTGTTAAATAAAAAAATTAAAAAGAAGGAAATCTTGTTATAGTAAGATTAAGAAGGAGGAATGGACTTTGTTTAAAAAATAAATTGAATTTTTGTTACTTGTTTTAAAAAAAAAGTATGTATTATCCTGTCGCGGAACTAGCTCTTGTAGTCTAGACTGGCCTCAAACTCACAGAGATCTGCCTGCCTCTGCCCCCCGAATGCTGGGATTAAAGATATATGCCACCACTGCCCAGCTATTTATTAGCATTTTAACAATATAGTTTGCATTGAAGTAAGGTCTTAGTGTCATTGTTGATATCCGTTTTGTGCTAGCTTATTACTTAAATTAGCATTGTGCTATTTTTTTATTACCTTGGTGTGGACTTATTTTTATAAAGTGCTGATATTTGCAAAGAAAAAGAAAAGTTGTCATTTGTTTTTTTACACTAGTCCTAGACAATTTTAATCACAATAACCATTTTGACCAATTATTTGAAGGTCCTATTGCTTCTTAAATGAGCCAGTTAAGAGTCATTTTTAAATAAAGATTCAAAAGGAAATGTGAATTTTGTGATTGCTATGAAGGTGATAAAAGTAATATTGAAAATATGTAAAGAATTAAAATGAAAAAAGAGCTCTCTTCGTCATCATATCTTAGCCCACACCTCTGGAAGAAGCTTCCTAACAAACAGAGACGAGGCCAGCTCCCTGAACCACAGATAACATTGTACCCAACTCTGCCCATTCTTGACCAGCATAACTGCAAATGCCCATCCTCTCCTCAACACCACATTCCTACCCACATCTTCAGTGGAAGCCTCCTATGTCACCAAGGCAAAAACAGCTTACTGAAAACCAGGAAAAGCCTTCTATCCAAGCATAGGGCAGGCCAGATCCCTGAAAACTTGTTAAGCCCACCCTCTTCCTCCGTACCCGGCCAGCACTCACCCAGCATAACCCCAACGTCCCCCCCCCTCCTCCTCATATCCTTTCTCACACCTCTAGTAGAAGCCTTCTGCTCTATTAGAGGTCAGGCCATCTCCCCAACCTCTGCAATGTCTTTGCCCATCCAGCATAACTCCAAACCCTTTGTCTCTCCTCATTACAATATCCTAACCCACCAGAGACCATGTCAGTATCTTGAATCCCAGGTAAAACTAGCACTCAATCATAACCCCAGCCACGACTCATCTCCTTATCACAAAAGCTCAGCACACATCTGTGGAGGAAGCCCTTTTTTCCACCAGAGTCCAGACATGCATACTGAAACTCAGTTACCAAGTCAACTCCCTGACTTGGCAGAAGACTCATGTTCCACCAGAAGCCAGGACAGATCAAAGGTCATACACATAGTCAGAACTCCAGCCTCCAACTTGGGTGACAACTTGCTGCTAAAATAGAAGCCATCCAGATATCCAGAAGTCCTATCCCAATCTCAATTGAAAATCCTCTTTCTAGTCAATTAAATACCACTATATCCAGAATAACAAAGAGGAATCAGAAACCAAGGAAGAAAACAACCATCCAGAAAAGACAAACCCAGAAATTGTAACCTTTAAGAGATGAATACATCCCTAAAATAAATTGAGAAAAAGACAATCAAAAATTGGAGGAAATCAATAAATGCCTTATAGAATGTCAAGAAAGCCAAAAAAAAAAAAAATGAAGGAAATAAACAAAGCTGTGGAAGACCCAAAATGGAATTAGAAGTGATAACAAAAAATAAACTGAGGAATTTTTGAAAATCGAAAATGCAGATAAGCAAACAAGAATTACAAATTCAAGCATTATCAACCCACTATAAGAAACAGTTGAGAGAATTTCAGGTGTTGAAGACATGATAGAAGGGCTAAAACATCAGTCAAACAAACTGTCAAATATAAAAACATCCTGACATAAAACATGCAGAAAATCTGGGAGACTATGAAAATACCAAGCCTAAAATGAATATAAATAGAAGAAGAATATTCCTGCTCAAAGATCTAGAAATATTTTTAAAGAAAGAAGACAATTTCCTAACCTTAAAAGACGTACCTATAATTATACAAGAAGCTTACAGAACATCAAATAGATTGGACCAGAAGAGAAAGTTCCCTCATCAGGTAGTAATCAAAACATTAAACACATAGAACAAAGAAATGTTTAAAACTACAAAAGTAAAATGACAAGTTACATATGAAGATAAAACTATTATAATGACACCAGACTTCATGATGAAGAACCAAAAGGACAGATGTACCACAGATTATAAGAAACCACAGATGCCAAGTCTTACTACTATACCTGTAAAACTTTCAATCATTGTAGGTGGACAAAAAAGATATTTCATGATTAGGTAAAATTTAAACAGTGTCTATTGCTGGGCAATGGTGGTGCACACCTTTAATCCAAGCACTCAGGGAGGCAGAGACAGCTGGATCTCTGTGACTTTGAGGCCATTCTGATCTACAGAGTAAGTTCCAGAACATCCAGAAATACACAGAAAAACACTATCTTAAAAAAACAAACCAAGCCAAAACAAAACAAGCAATATTTATCAACAAATCCAGCATTACAGAAGGTATTAGAAAAAAGATTCAACCCAAGGAGATTAACTACACATACAGAAACACAGGCAATAAACTTACATTAGCATAGCCCAAAGGAGGAAAACACACACACATACACACACACACACTACACTACACTACCGCCAACTACAACAAATAGCAGTAATTAACAACCATTTGTCTTTCATATAACTCAATATCAAAGGACTCAATTCCCTAACAAAAGACACAGACTTACATAATGGGTAGATAAACAGGATCTATCCTTCTGCTTCATACAAGAAGCATATGTCAATATCAAAGATAGATATTATCATAGTGTAAAAAGTTGAGAAAAGATCTTGCAAGCTAGTGGCCCAAAGAAGCAAGCTGATGTAGCTATTTTAATATCTAACAAAATAAATTTCAAGCAAAATTTAATCAAAAGTTATGGGAAAGGATTTCTCATACTCATCAAAGGAAAAATTCACCTAGATAATATTTTACTTCTCAATATCTATACCCCAAATACAAGGGCATCCATATTTGTAAAAAAAATATTATCAAAACTTAAATCACACATCAAACCTCACAAATTGGTGTCCTCTCACAGGTAAACTGGTCACCAAGACTATAGAGAAATATTGGAACTAACAAATATTCTAAACCAAAGGAACCTAAATGATATTTACAGAACATTTCATCCCAAAACAAAAGAATACACCATCGTCTCAGCAACTGCTAGAAAATTGTCCAAAATTGACTACATACTTTGTCACAAACAAGTTTGAACTGATACAAGAAAATTGCAAAGCAGTTTTAAGATGAAAGTTCTTTGCACTAAATGCCCTAATACAAAATTTGGAAAAATTTTATACTAGTAACTTAACAGTGCACCTTAAATTCTAAACCAAAAATAATCAAATGCACACAAGAGAAATAGGTGGTAGGAAATAATCAATCTGAGGGCTGAAATTATTAAACCAAAAACAAATACAACAGTACAAAGAATCAATGAAATAAAGAATTGTTTCTGTGAGAAAAATCAATAAGATATGTTAAAGGTAGTAAAAAAATACACAAATTAACAGAATCTGAAATGAAAATGAGGATATAACAGCAGACACAAAGGATATCCAAGTAATCATGAATTCACACTTTAAAAAATTTGTATTTCAAAAAATTAAAAAATCTAAAAGAAATGAACAAATTTCTAGATTGATAACACTTTCCCAGGTTAAATCAAGGTCAGATGAACAATTTAAATGATGTATAACCCCTAAGGAAATAGAAGCAGTCCTTAAGTCTTCCAACCATAAAAAAACCCAAGGCATACAGTTTTAACACAGAATTCTACCAGACTACCAAAACTTCCAAATTATTTCACAAAACAGAAAGGGAAATAGCATTGCCAATTGAGTTTATAAGGCCACAGTCATCCTGATACCCAAACCACACAAATGTTCAAGAAAGAAAGAAAATTACAGACCAATGTCTCTCATGCCCATTGATGCAACATATACTCAATAAAATACTGAAAAACTGAATTGAAGAACACATCAAAATGTAATCCACCATGATCAAGTAGGCCTTAATTCAGAGATATATGGTTGGTTCAACATAAGAAAATCTATCAATGTAATTTTCCATATAAACAAACTGGAAGAAAAAACCTCATGATCATTCTCACTAGAGGATGAAAAAGGCTTTGACAAAATCCAATGATTTTTCATGATAAAAGTCTTAGAGAGATCAGGAATACAGAATACATACATAAACATAATAAAAGCAATATACAGCAAGCTATTAGCCAATATCAAATTAAATACAGAGGAATTCAAAGCAATTCCACTAATTTCAGGAACAAGACAAGGTTACCCAGTCTTCCCATATCTATTTGCTATATTATATTAAGTTCGAGCTAGAAGAATAAGATCAAGTGGATACAAATTATAACAGAAGAAGTTAAAGTATTACTATTTGCAGATGATAATATACATAAGCGATCTCCAAAATTTCTACCAGGGGACTACTACAGCTGATAAACTCCTTCAGATAAATAGCTGGATATAAGATTAAACCCCCCCCCCAAAAAAATCAGTAGGATTCCTATGTATTTATAAAAAAGGTGTGGAGATAATAATCAAAGACACAACTATCACGATAGCCACAGAAATAAAGTATGCTGGTGAAACTCTAACCCAGAATGTGAAAGACTTGTATGAGAAGAAGTATTTCAAGTAAGAATTTAGAGAAGATATTAGAAGACTGAAAGATCTCTCATGCTCATGTCCATATTACCAAAAGTAATCTACAGATTTAACATAAAGCATTTGTTCACTTTATAACAAATGTTAGAAAAACATTTCTAACAAAATTCTTTAAAGACACTGTTTCTTGGTGTATCTATTGCTGTGAAGAGACACCATGACCACAACAACTCTTAAAAAGGAAAGCGCTTTGAGTTGAGGCTGGTTTATAGTTTCAGATATTTTATCCATTATCATCATGGTAGGGAGCAAGCCAGACTACAAAAACAAGCATAACCAACAGAATACAAGAGATAGAAGAAAGAATCTCAGATTCTGAAGATACCATAGAGAAAATAAATGCACTGATCAAAGAAAACAGCAAATCCAACAAACTCTCATCACAAAACATTCAGAAAATCTGGGACACAATAAAAAGCCCAAACCTAAGAATAATAGGGATAGAAGAATGAAGTTGAAGGCTTAAGTCACAAACAATCCCACACCAGTTTGGAATTATGATTAATAGAGTGGTTATTTATTTAAAGGTGAAAAAACTTACAGATCACCATCCCAGACAACAGCCCTCTGTGCAATCAGGAAGGGAGTCTAGTCACCAGAGAGGCGAGGAAAGTGGCCGCTTTTTCAAAGGGAGAGAGATTACACCCCAATGGGCTGGTATCTCAACGGCTATTGGCTGAAGGAGTGGAAGGAACTACCACAACACCTCCCCCTTTTTTTAAGTAAGAGAGTTCTAAACCTACTATGAAATTATATACAATAAGCACAAATATCCTATTCTAACTAGCTTAAGTCTTATATAATAAATAGCTTGGCCAAGTCATGGGTGGAAAGTAACAACATTATAGTCTTCAACCCCATCGAAGATCTGAGAAGGGAAATAATGTTACCTGAGTAACATTAGTAATTAGGAAGTGTAATCAAACAACTTCCAAAACATGCAACAAATCACAGAGACAACTAGCTACCTGGGCAATCACCCAAGGTCAAGTTTGCAGCGTTGAAGCAACCAACTTTGGCTAAGGCCTAACAGAACTGACATACCATTTTCAAAGGCAAGAAACTTGTCAAAACTATCTTACCCTGTCTTGGCAGAATATGACAGTCCTGTTTTTTCCATTCACGGATACTCTGTATCTCTGTCAGTGGTTGAGGTCTGGGCATTTCTTTGCCCAAAGGCCAGTTCAGCCAAGAAGAAAGGCTCCAGGTGGAGTGTCTTTGGTGCTGAACATTCTCTCTGGAATAGATCAGTGTTGCCAGGAGCAATTGTGTCTCACTATCACGAAACTCTGAGTTATATTAAAGACCATTTTCTACAGCTCTTTGAAGAGGTTGAAGATTATCTATCTATACTGAGTATAATCTCTATGTATCTAAAGAACCTGATTAGTCTAATTATAAATGACAAACTTTGATTACTCTTGATCTATATAATTCTCAATACCTATCTAACTTAAAGAATAAGACAATAAACAACTGTGCAACAAATGAGGATAATGACCTCCAAATATATACAATGTACAAATATACAATGCAATATGGTAAATATATATCAATACACGAATAATATATAAGTATCTTAGACGTAGAAATGTACACTGCAATATGGTAAATATACAATATCAATACAATGTATATATCAATACATAATTTTTTTTTAAACACAGGTAGAAGCATGCATGCATAGAATACTCTGTTGTAAGAGTGGCGGGCTGCTTCCTGCCACCCGGCTAGCTTTACCCGAAATAAATACACGGAAACCGTATTCTTTTAAACATTGCTTAGCCCGTCAGTTCTAGCCTCTTATTGGCTAATTCTCATATCTTGATTAATCCATTTCTAATAATCTGTGTAGCACCACGAGGATGGCTTACCGGTAAGATTTTTTTTATTATTTTTTTTTATTGAAGAAAAAAAATTTCCGCCTCCTCCCAGCCTCCCATTTCACTCCCCCTCCTCCCACTCCTCTCCCCCTCCTCCCACTCCTCTCCCCCTCCCTCTCCAGACTGAAGAGCAGTCAGGGTTCCCTGCCCTGTGGAAACTCCAAAGTCCTCCCACCTCGATCCTGGTCTAGGAAGGTGAAGATCCAAACTGGTTAGGCTCCCACAAAGCCAGAACATGAAGTAGGATCAAGACCCAGTGACATTGTTTTTGGCTTCTCAGCAGCTCTAATTGTCCACCATATTCAGAGAGTCCAGTTTTATCCCATGCTTTTTCAGTCACAGTCCAGCTGGCCTTGGTGAGCTCCCAATAGATCAGCCCCACTGTCTCCGTAGGTGGGTGCACCAATTGTGGTCCTGACTTCTTTGCTCCTGTTCTTCCTCATTCTGCTCCTCATAGGGACCTTGGGAACTCAGTCCGGTGCTCCAGTGTGGGTTTCTGTCTCTATCTCCATCCATCGCCAGATGAAGGTTCTATGGTGATATGCAAGATATTCATCAGTATGGCTATAGGATAGGGTCATTTCAGGTTCCCTATCCTCAGCTGCCCCAGGAACTAACTGGGGACATCTCCCTGGGCACCTGGGAGAACCTCTAGAGTCAAGTCTCTTGCCAACCCTAAGATGGTTCCCTTAATTAAGATATGTGCTTCCCTGCTCCCCTTTCCAACCTTCCTTTATCCCAATCAACCATTTCCCCAAGTTTCCCCCATCCTCCCGTTTTCACTTTCTCTCCCCATCGCCCCTTACCCCCCTCCCACACCACCCCCAAGATCCCAAATTTTTGCCCGGCAATCTTGTCTATTTCCCATAACCAGGAGGATAGCTATATGTTTTTCTTTGGGTTCACCTTCTTATTTAGCTTCTTTAGGATATCATATTATAGACTCACTGACCTTAATTTGTGGCTAGAACCCAATTATGAGTGAGTACATCCCATGTTCATCTTTTTGGGTCTGGGTTACCTCACTCAGGATAGTGTTTTCTATTTCCATCCATTTGCATGCAAAATTCGAGAAGTCATTGTTTTTTACGGCTGAGTAGTACTCTAATGTGTATATATTCCACACTTTCTTCATCCATTCTTCCATTGAAGGACATCTAGGTTGTTTCCAGGTTCTGGCTATTACAAATAATGCTGCTATGAACATAGTTGAACAAATGCCCTTGTCATATGATCGGGCATCTCTTGGGTATATTCCCAAGAGTGGCATTGCTGGGTCCAGGGGTAGGTTAATCCCAAATTTCCTGAGAAACTGCCACACTGCTTTCCAAAGTGGTTGCACAAGTTTGCATTCCCACCAGCAATGGATGAGGGTACCCCTTCTTCTACAACCTCTCCAGCAAAGGCTATCATTGGAGTTTTTTATTTTAGCCATTCTGACAGATGTAAGATGATATCTGAAAGTTGTTTTGATTTGCATTTCCCTGATCGCTAAGGAGGTTGAGCATGACCTTAAGTGTCTTTTGGCCATTTGAACTTCTTCTTTTGAGAATTCTCAGTTAAGTTCAATGCCCCATTTTTTAATTGGGTTAATTAGCATTTTAAAGTCTAGTTTCTTGAGTTCTCTATATATTTTGGAGATCCGACCTTTGTCTGTTGCGGGGTTGGTGAAGATCTTCTCCCAGTCAGTAGGTTTCCTTTTTGTCTTGGTGACAGTGTCCTTTGCTTTACAGAAGCTTCTCAGTTTCAGTAGGTCCCATTTATTCAATGTTGCCTTTAATGTCTGTGCTGCTGGGGTTTTACCTAGGAAGCAATCGCCTGTGCCCATATGTTGTAGGGTACTTCCCACTTTCTCTTCTATCAGGTTCAGTGTGTTCAGATTGATATTGAGGTCTTTGATCCATTTGGACTTGAGTTTTGTGCATGGTGATAGATAAGGGTCTATTTTCATTCTTCTACAGGTTGACATCCAGTTGTGCCAGCACCATTTGTTGAAGATACTTTCTTTCTTCCATTGTATACTTTTAGCTCCTTTACCGAAAATGAGGTGTTCATAGGTTTGTGGGTTAGATCTGGGTCTTCTATAAGATTCCATTGGTCGACTTCTCTGTTTTTATACCAATACCACACTGTTTTCATTACTATATCTCTGTAATAGAGTTTAAAGTCAGGGATGGTAATGCCTCCAGAAGTTCCTTTATTGTATAAGATTGTTTTGGCTATCATGGGTTTTTTGTTTTTCCCTATATAGTTGATTATTGTCCTCTCAAGATCTGTGAAGAATTTTGATGGGATTTTGATGGGGATTGCATTGAATCTATAAATTGCCTTTGGTAGAATTGCCATTTTTACTATGTTGATCTTCCCAATCCAAGAGCAAGGGAGATCCTTCCATTTTCTGGTATCCTCTTCAATTTCTTTTTTCAATGCCTTAAAGTTCTTGTCAAATAGATTTTTCACTTCCTTGGTTAGAGTTACCCCAAGATATTTTATGCAGTTTGTGGCTATTGTGAAAGGTGATGCTTCTCTGATTTATTTCTCTGCTTCCATATCCTTTGTGTATAAGAGGGCGACTGATTTTTTGGAGTTGATCTTGTATCCTGCCACATTAATAAAGGTGTTTATCAGCTATAGGAGTTCTTTGGTGGAGTTTTTGGGGTCGCTTATGTACACTATCATATCATCTGCAAATAACAAAAGTTTAACTTCTTCCTTTCCTCTTCGAATCCCCTTGATCCTCTTATGTTGTCTTATTGCTATTGCTAAAATTTCAAGCACTATATTGAAGAGGTATGGAGAGAGTGGACAGCCTTGTGTTCCTGATTTTAGTTGGATGGCTTTGAGTTTCTCTCCGTTTAGTTTGATGTTAGCTGTCGGCTTGCTGTATATAGCTTTTATTATATTTAGGTATGACCCATGTATCCCTAGTATCTTCAAGACTTTTATCATAAAGGGATGTTGAATTTTGTCAATAGCTTTTTCAGCATCTAATGAAATGATCATATGTTTTTTTTTTTCTTTCAGTTTATTTATATGATGGATTACATTGATAGATTTTCGTATGTTGAACGAGCCCTGCATCTCTGGGATGAAGCCTACTTGATCATAATGGATAATTTTTCTAATTTGTTCTTGGATATGGTTTGCCAGTATTTTGTTGAGGATTTTTGCGTCGATATTCATGAGTGAGATTGGCCTGTATTACTCTTTCTTGGTTGAGTCTTTGTGTGGTTTTGGTATCAGAGTGACTGTAGCTTCATAAAACGAATTTGGCAATGACTCTTCTGTTTCTATATAGTGAAATACATTAAGGAGTTTAGGTATTAGTTCTTTTTGGAAGTTCTGGTAGAATTCCGCATTGAAACCATCTGGTCCTGGGCTTTTTTTGGTAGGGAGGTTTTTGATAAAAACTTCTAATTCTTCGCGACTAACAGGTCTATTTAGATTGTTCACCTGGTCTTGATTTAACTTTGGTATATGGTATTTATCTAACAATGTGTCCATTTCTTTTACATTTTCCAGTTTTGTGGCATACAGGCTTTTGAAGTAAGATCTAACGATTCTCTGAATTTCCTCTGTGTCTGTGGTTATGTCCCCCTTTTCATTTCTGATCCTATTAATTTGCATATTCTCTCTCTGTCATTTGATTAGTTTGGATAGGGGTTTATCAATCTTGTTGATTTTCTCCAGGAACCAGCTTTTTGTTTCATTGATTCTTTGGATTGTTTTCTGTGTTTCTATTTTGCTGATTTCAGCCCTCAGTTTGATTATTTCCAGGCTTCTACTCCTCCTGGGTGAGTCTGCTTCTTTTTTTTTTTTTCTAGAGCTTTCAGGTGGGCTGTTAAGTCTCCAATGTGTGCTCTCTCTGTTTTCTTTAAGTGGGCACTTAGTGCTATGAACTTTCCTCTTAGGACAGCTTTCATAGTGTCCCATAAGTTTGAGTAGGTTGTTTCTTTATTTTCATTGATTTCAAGGAAGCCTTTAATTTCTTTCTTTATTTCTTCCTTGATCCAGGTGTGGTTCAGTAGTTAACTGTTCAGTTTCCATGAGTTTGTAGGCTTTCTGGGGGTAGCATTTTTGTTTAATTCTAACTTTAATCCATAGTGATCTGATAAGACACAGGAGGTTATGAATATTTTTTGGAACTGTGGAAGTTTGCTTTGTTACCGAGTATGTGGTCAATTTTCGAGAAGGTTCCATGAGCTGCAGAGAAGAAATATTCTTTTCTATTTGGGTAGAATGTTCTATAGATGTCTCTTAAGTCCATTTGATTCATTACCTCCATTAGTTCTCTTATTTCTCTGTTAGGTTTCTGTCTGATTGACCTGTCCATTGGTGAGAGAGGAGTGTTGAAGTCTCCTACTATTACTGTGTGCGGATTGATGGCAGCCTTGATTTTTAGTAATGTTTCTTTTAAGTACCTGGGTGCTTTTATATTAGGGGCATAGATATTCAGGATTAAGACTTCATCCTGATGAATTGTTCCTGTTATGAGTATAAAATGCCCCTCTCCATCTCTTCTGATTGATTTAAGTTTGAAGTCAACTTTGTTAGAAATTTGTATGGCCACACCTGTTTGTTTCATAGGTCCATTTGCTTGATAAACCTTTTCCCATCCCTTTACTCTGAGTAGGTGCCTGTCTTTGTGGTTAAGGTGTGTTTCTTGTAAGCAGCAGAATGTTTGATCCTGTTTTCTTATCCAATCTCTTAGCCTGTGTCTTTTTATAGGTGAGTTGAGTCCATTGACATTAAGTGATATTAATGACCAGTGGTTGTTAACTCTGGTCACTTTTTAGCAGTAGAGTTTGTGTGTTTCCTTCTTTGAGTTGTGCTGGTAAGGGGTCTCTAGATGTTTGAGTTATTGTGGTTATTGTTGGACTCCTTGGTTAGTGATTTTTCTTCTATTACTTTCTGTATGGCTGGATTTGTTGCTATGTATTGTTTAAATTTGTTTTTATCCTGGAAAATTTTGTTTTCTCCATTTATAGTGAATGAAAGCTTGGCTGGGTATAGTAGTCTGGGCTTGTATCCATGGACTCTTAGTTTCTGCAATACTCTATCCAGGACCTTCTGGCTTTCATTGTTTCCATAGAAAAATCAGGTGTAAGTCTGATAGGTTTACCTTTATAAGTAACTTGGCCTTTTTTTCTTTGTGGCTCTTAATATTTTTTTCTTTATTCTATATGTTTTGTGTTTTGATTATTATATGGCAAGGAGATTTTTTTTTGGTCCAGTCTATTCGGTGTTATCTATGCTTCTTGAACCTTCAAAGAAATATCCTTGTTTAGGTTGGGAAAGTTTTCTTCTATAATTTTATTAAATATATTTTCTGGACCGTTGAGCTGCACTTCTTCTCCTTCTTCTATCCCAATTATTCTTAGGTTTGGTCTTTTTATTGTGTCCCAGATTTTCTGAATGTTTTGTGGTGAGAATTTGTTGGTTTTGCTGTTTTCTTTGATCAGTGTGTTTATTTTCTCTATGGTATTTTCAGTGTCTGACATTCTTTCTTCTATCTCTTGTAATCTGTTGTTAGTACTTTTCTCTGTAGTTCCTGTTCATTTACCCAGATTTTCCATCTCCATCCTTCCCTCGGTTTGTGTTTTCTTCATTACTTCCATTTCATTCTTCAAGTCTTGAACGGCATCCCTTACCTGTTTGATTGCTTTTTCTTGTTTCTCTTGGTTTCCTTGCGTTTATTCATTTCTTGATTTATTCATTTCCTCTACCTTTTTGTTTGTAATCTCTAATTGTTTATCGCAGTTTTTCACCTCCTGTTTAAGGTCTTCTATTATTTTCATATAATTCACTTTATAGTCGCTTTCTTCTAATTCTACTGGAGTAGGGTGTACAATTCTTCTTATTTCCGGATCCCTGGATTCTGGTAATGTCATGATGCCTTTTAGGTTGTTGTAGGAATTCTTGCATTGGCGCCTTCCCATCTCTTCCTTCAAATGGAGCCAGGAGAGGCCTGGTGTCTTGGTCCAGTCTTTGCTGTGACTGACTCTCTGGGTGTATCTCTTCAGTGTAGAAGCAGGAACTGTTCCCTCCAGATGGAACTCCTCAGCCACAAAACATGGACAACTGGTTGTCCAAGGACCCGTGGACAAAAGGGAGTACTTGGGGGCAGAGTGGGGACGAGTAGAACACGGTACACCCTGCCCCACAAGCTGAAGGTGCACGTGCTCCCTTTCGGGGGTCCTTGAGGCCTGCCCAGTAGCCGGCACTCTCTGCTCTGGGTGGGTAGCCTTAGTGTAGGAGCAGAAAACTGTTCCTGAGCATAGGACCAGTCCAGATGGAACTCCTCAGCACCTAAACAGGGCCTCCTTTTAGCCCAATGATATGGAGACAAAAGGAAAAACGAGGCAGGCAGGGCGGGATCCAGGAGAGCACATGCAACACTGCAGCACGAGCTGAAGGTGCCCTGGCTCCCTTACAGGGGACCTTGAGGCCTGCCCAGTAGGCAGGCACTCAAGGCTCTGGGTGAGTAGCCTTGGTGTAGGAGCTTCTACGGGTAAGATCTTAACCTGTGTCCATCTTGGAGAAGAGAGGCATGGCATCTGCCTGACTCAGCCTCTTTCTTCCAGAATTCTGTTCTGTCTACTCTGCCTACCTAATTTTCTGTCCTATCAAAGCCAAGACAGATTCTTTTATTAATTAACCAATGAAACAACAGATAGAAAGAAGACCCTCCTCCATCAGAAGAAGGAGAAAAAGTACAGCTCAATGGTCCAGAAAATATATTTAATAAAATTATAGAAGTAAATTTTCCCAACCTAAAGAAAATTATTCATATGAAGGTTCAAGAAGCATACAGAACACCAAATAGACTGGATCAAAAAAAATCCCCTCACCATATAATAATCAAAATATGTTTTTAAACAAAAACTCTAGAAACTAAACATCAAAAGAATAAATAATCAAATTACAAATGGAGTCCAGGTTTAAACAAAAAAATTTTAACAAAAAAAATCTCAAATGGCTGAATAACACTTTTAAAAAGGTTTAACATCTTTAGTCATCCAGGAAATGCAAATCAAAGTGATTTTGAGATTCCATCTTAAAACGTTCAGAATGGCTAAGACAAAAAGACAAATAACAGCTCATGATAGAGAGGATGTGGAGCATGGGGAACACTCCTCCATTGCTGATTGGAGTGCAAAGTTGTACAAATACTTTGGAAATCAATAAGAAAGTTTCTTAGAAAATTGGAATCTACCTCAAGACAAAGATATATCATTCTTGGGAATACCCAAGGGATGCTCCATCATACCACAAAGACAATTTCTCATTAACTATATTCATTGAAGCTTGATTCATAATGGCCAGAACCTGGAAACAACATAGATTCTGTCAACAAAATTGCATAAAGAAAATGATAACCAAAGATGTTGAACATGTCTTTCAGCCATTTTAAATTCCTTTGTTGAGAGTTCTCTATTTAGGTCTGTACTCCATTTTTTAATGGATTATTTGTTCTTTTGAGACAATTTTCTTCAGTTTTTTGTATATTTTGGAAATCAGAAATCTGTCTGATGTGGAGATAGTGAAGATCTTTTTCCATTCTGTAGGCTGTTGTTTTGTCTTGTTGACCATGTCCTTTGCCACAGAAGCTTTTCAGTTTCATGAGGTCCCATTTATTAATTTTTTCTCTCAGTGTCTGTGATGCTGGCATTATATTTAGAAAGTGGTCTCCTGTGTCAATGCATTCAAGTGTACCTCCCACTTTATCTTCCTTAAGGTTCAGTGTGGCTGGCTTTATGTTGCCAAGATCAAAAACATTGATGACAATTAATGCTGGAGAGGTTGTCAGGTTAAGGGAACACCTCTGCATTCCTGGTAGGAATGCAAGCTGGTACAGCCCCTTTGGATATCAGTGTGATGATTTTTCAGAAAATTAGAAAACAGCCTTCCTCAAGACCCAGTAATACAACTTGTGTTATATATCCAAAGGATGCTCAATCAAGCCACAAGGACATATGCTCAACTATGTTCATAGCAGAATTCTTTGTCATATGCAGAACATGGAAAAAACCTAAATGCCCCTCGAACAAAGAATGGATTAGGCAAATGTGGTACATTTACTCAATGGAGTACTACACAGCAGAAAGAAATAATGACATCTTAAATTCTTCAGGAAAATAGATGGAGCTAGAAAACATCATTTTGAGTGAGGTAACCCAGACTCAGAAAGACAATTATCTAATGTACTTACTCATAGATGGTTTTTAAACATAAATCAAAGAAAACCAGACCACAAATCACAATCCCTGAGAACTTAGACAACAGTGAGGACACTAAGAGAGACATATATAGATCTAATCTACATGAGAAGAGAAAGACAAGCTCTCCAGAATAAAACTTGATCAATATTTGCCCTGTCATCACAACACAGGCATGAACCTAGAAGAGAAAGTGGGAAGTACTCTACAACATATGGGCAGAGGAGATCAATTCCTATGTATAACCCCAGTCATTAAGGGCAACATTGAATAAATGAGACCTCCTGAAACTGAGAAGCTTGTGTAAAGCAAAGGACACTGTCACTAAGACAAAAAGGCAACCTACTGACTGGGAAAATATATTCACCAACCCCACAACAGACAAAGGTCTGATCCCCAAAATATATAAAGAACTCAAGTAACTAGACTTTAAAATGCTAATTCACGCAATTAAACATGGGGCACTGAACTGAACAGAGAATTCTCAAAAGAAGAAGTTCAAATGGCCAAAAGACACTTAAGGTCATGCTCAACCTCCTTAGCGATCAGGGAAATGCAAATCAAAACAACTTTCAGATACCATCTTATACCTCTCAGAATGGCTAAAATCAAAAACACCAAGGATAGCCTTTGCTGGAGAGGCTGTGGAGAAAGGGGTACCCTCATCCATTGCTGGTGGGAATGCAAACTTGTGCAACCACTTTGGAAAGCAGTGTGGTGCTTTCTCAGGAAATTCTGGACCAACCTACCCCAGGACCCAGCAATGCCACTCTTGGGAATATACCCAAGAGATGCCCGATCATATGACAAGGGCATTTGTTCAACTATGTTCATAGCAGCATTATTTGTAATAGCCAGAACCTGGAAACAACCTAGATGTCCTTCAATGGAAGAATGGATGAAGAAAGTGTGGAATATATACACATTAGAGTACTATTCAGCCGTAAAAAACAACGACTTCTCGAATTTTGCATGCAAATGGATGGAAATAGAAAACACTATCCTGAGTGAGGTAACCCAGACCCAAAAAGATGAACATGGGATGTACTCACTCATAATTGGGTTCTAGCCATAAATAAAGGTCAGTGAATGTATAATTTGTTATCCTAAAGAAGCTAAATAAGAAGGTGAACCCCCCCCCCCAAAAAAAAAAAAAACATATAGCCAGCCTCCTGCATATTGGAAGTGGACAAGATTGCCGGGCAAAAATTGGGAAGTTGGGGGTGGGGTGGGATGCTGGTAAGGTGAAATGGGGAGAGAAAAGTGAGAAGGGGAGGATGGGGGAAACTTTGGGGAATGGGATGATTGAGATAAAGGAAGGGTGGATATGGGAGCAGGGAAGTATATATCCTAATTAAGGAAGCCATTTTAGGGTTGGCAAGAGACTTGACTCTAGAGGGGCTCCCAGGTGTCCAGGGAGATGTCCCCAGTTAGTTCCTTGGGCAGCTGAGGAGAGGGAACCTGAAATGACCCTATCCTATAGCCATGCTGATGAATATCTTGCATATCACCATAGAACCTTCATCTGGCGATTGATGGAGATAGAGACAGAGACCCACTTTGGAGCACTGGATTGAGCTCCCAAGGTCCAAATGAGGAGCAGAAGGAGGGAGAACATGAGCAAGGAATTCGGGACCGTGAGAGTTGCACCCACCCACTGAGACAGTGGGGCTGATCTATTGGGAGCTCACCAAGGCCAGATGGACTGGGACTGTAAAAGCAAGTGATCAAACCGGACTCTCTGAAAATGGTGTATAATGAGGGCTGATGAGAATCCAAGGACAATGGCACTGGCTTTTGATCCTACAGCATGGACTAGCTTTGTGTGAGCCTAGCCTGTTTGGATGCTCACCTTCCTAGACCTGGATGGAGGGGGGAGGACCTTGAACTTCCCACAGGGCAGGGAACCCTGACTGCTCTTTGGACTAGAAAGGGAAGGGGAAAGGAGTGAGGGAGGGGATAGGAGTGGAGGGAGGGAGAGAGAAATGAGAGGCAGGGAGGAGGCGGAATTTTTTTCAATAAAAAAAAAGAAAAGAAAAACATCCAAATGCATTTGTATCAGTTATTGTTTACTAAAACAAAACTGAAGCAAAGGAACAGAACTGCATCAATAGAAAGACATGTTTTAATCTCTATGGTATAACACTTTACACAAAATGTCATAAACATTTATCTGAAGGTATGGAAATATTAAAATGAAAGGTTTGCCACCTTTTATAAAAAATATCTAAAAGCTCTCATTCCTGAGCAGTAAGGCATTTGGACCCTGCCCCCACTTCTCCTGGAACTACACCACTCTGCTAAAGTAGCCACCAAATTGAAAGCTGTTGAGATACCCACATCCAGGCTTTTCTCCCAACTCTGCCACCCACTGGATATTATTTCATTAAGATCCACTCTGCCACCCAACCTGATGCATTTAAACATCCTTGCTGTTGCCAGCCCATGCTCTCTCCAATGCCAGCAGACTACATAGGCACAGGTGCATACCACAACAACTGAAAGAACAGGCACAAGCACAAACCACACCTGTTGGAATAAAAGATGAGTAAACATCAGTATAAGAATAGCTCACCAATAGCTGGACTGGGACTGAAAAAGCATGGGATAAAACAAGACTCTCTGAATATGGTGGGCAATGAATATGGTGGTCCTGAGAAGCCAAGGGCAATGGTGCTGGGTTTTGATCCTACTGCATGTACTGGCTTTGTGGGAGCCTAGCCTGTTTAGATGCTCACCTTCCTAGACCTGGATGGAGGGGGGAGGACCTTGGACTGCCTACAGGGCAGGGAACTCTGACTGCTCTTTGGACTGGAGAGGGAGGGGGAGGGGAGTGGGGAGTGGGGGGAAGGGGAGAGAAAAGGGAGGCTGGGAGGAGGCAGAATTTTTTAATAAAAAAATAAATAAAATAAAAGAATACATTCAACAACTGAAAGAGCAATATGAAATTACCAGAATCCAGTGATCCTGCAATGGCAAAATCTGAGCATTCTAATTCATCTGAAACACAAGAAGAAAAAAAAAAACTTCAAAATACATTATGAAGATGATAAAGGCTTTTAAGGAAGAAATTAAAAAGTCCCTTAAAGAAGTCAATAAAAAATAAAAAATTGGAGAAATCAGTAACACTCTTAAAGAAAGCTAAGAAAAGGTACTCAAACAGGTGATGAAAATGATTCAAGACTTGAAAACTGAAATAGCAACAATAAAGAAAACATTTAAGGAATTCTGGAAATTAGATCCAGGGAAGCAAATAGGAACTACAGATGTAAGCATCACCAACAGAAAACAGGAGATTGAGGAATGAATCTCAGGCATTGAAGATACAATAGAGGAAGTAGATTAGTCAGAAAAAGGAAACCTTAAATTTATTAAAATCCTAACACAAAACATTTAGGAAATCTGGGACAGCATGAAAAGACCAAAACTAAGAAAAATAGGGATAAAAGTAGGAAGAATTCAAGGGCAAAAGAAAATATATTCAACAAAGTCATAGAAGAAAAATTTTCCAATCTAAAGAAGTGCTTGCCTATAAAGGTACAAAAAGCTTACAGAACACAAAACTGGTTGTACCAAAAAAAGTTCCCTTGCCTATAATAATCAAAACACTAAACTAGAAAATATGAAAAGAATTTTAAAAGTTGTGAGAAACAAAGTTCGAGTACTGTTTTCAATGGTGACTCTAAAAGCTAGAAGGTCCTAGTCAGATGTTGTTTCCCAAACACATGGATGCCTGCCCAGATTACTATACCAGCAAAATTTTCAATCAACATGGATGGAGAAAACAAGATAGTTTCAGACAAAACCAGTAAGTAATACCTACCCACAAGTCCAGCCCTACAGAAAATGCTAGAAGGAAAGCTCCAGTCCAAGGAACTCAGTTACATCCACAAAACACAAGCAATATATAATTTCACAACAACAAAACCCAAAGAAGGAAAACACATATACTAACATCACCACCACCAAAATCAAAAAATAATAGGAATTAACAATTGCTGATCAATAACAACTCTTATTATCAATGGATTCAATTTGCCAATAAAAAGACACAGATTAGCAGAATGGATACTAAAATGGGATCCTTCTTTCTGCTGCTGCATACAAGAAACACAACTCAACTTCAAAGACAGACATTACATCAGAGTAAAGGGTTGGGAAAAGGCTTTTCAATCAAATGGACCTAAAAAACAAGCCAGTGTAGCTATCCTAATATGTAAAAATTAGACTTCAAACTAAAATGAATCAAAAGAGATTGTTGATTGAAGTTTACTGTCCTGCTCAGTCCCACAGCTCTTAAGTCCCAAAGAAACACACAGAGGTCTACATTAATCATAAAATGGTTGGTCTCTTAGCTCAGGCTTCGTATTAACTCTTATAATTAATGTTAGCCCATAATTCTTGTCTTTGTTAGCCACATGGGTTGGTACCTTTTTCAGTGGGGTAGTCACATCTTGCTTACTGTGTGTCTAGTTTCAACTATGTCTGGGTGGCTTGGTACCTTTTTCAATGAAACAGTCATATCTTGCTTCCTCTGTGGATGGATGATGACTGCAAACTGACTTTTTCCTCTTCCCAAAATTTACCTATTCTCATTGCCTCTCCTCTACTTCCTGCTTGGTCACTGGCCAATCAGCATTTTATTAAAATACAATTGACAGTCTGTAAACCATTGTTCCACAGCAAGAGATGGAGAAAAACTTTCATATTCAACAAAGGAAATTTACATCAAGATGAAGTCTCAATTCTGAACATCTATGCCCCAAATACAAGGGCACTAACATTTGTAAAAGAAACATTGCTAAAGTTTAAATCACATATCAAAGCCCCCACATTACTAGAGGAAGACATTAATGGCCCACTCTCACTAATGGTCATGTCTACCAGACAGCAACTTAGCAGAGAATCAAGGTGACTAGCAGATATATGGTTCAAATGGATCTAATTGACATCTACAGAACATTTTGTCCAAATACAAAAAGAATATACCTTCTTTTCAGCATATAATGGAACCTTCTCTAAAGCTGGCCACATGATCAGTCATAAAGCAAATCTCAATAGGTACAAAAAAAATGGAAAAACCGCTTGTATCTTAGTAGACCATTATAGGCTAAAGTTGGAGTTCAACCACAATACAAACTAGAGAAATCTTACAAAATTGTGAAAAATTAACAACTCTCAACAGATACACCTCTAGGTAAAGGGGAAAAAATCAAGAAAGAAATTAAAGAGTTCCTAGAATTCAATAAAAATGAATCCACAACATACCCAACCTTATGAGACACAATGAAAGCAATGTTAATAAAGCTCATGACATTAAATGCCCACATCAAGAATTTGGAGAAATTACACAAATGTGACTCATCCACACACCTGAAAACTGTAGAGCAAAAAGAAGCAAACTCACCCAAAATGAGCAGATGTCAGGAAATAATCAAATTGAGTGCTGAAATAAATAAAATTGAAAAAAAAAGAATGATACAGTGAAACGATAAAGCAACTAGTTGTTATTTTTTGAGAAAATAAAAAAGAAAGACAAATCCTCATCCAAAGTAAACAATAGACAAAGAAAGAATATCCAAATTAATGAAATGAGAAATGAAAAGGGGGTCATAACAACAGACTCCATGGAAATACAGAGAAACATTAGGTTATACTTTGAAAAACCTCTACTCCAAAAAATTGGAAAATCTAAAAGAATTTAACAACTTTTTTGAGAGATACCACATAACAAGGTCAAATTCAGACCAGATAAACAATTTAAACAGCCTCATAAGCCCTAAGAAAATAGAAATAGTCATTAAAAATCTTCCCACCAATAAAAGCCCAGGGCCAGATGGTTTCAGCACAGAATTCTAACGTAATTTCAATGAGGAGATATTACCAATACTCCTCAAATTGTTTCATCCAATTGAAATAGAAGAAATACTGCCAAAATTTTTTATGAGACCACAGCTATCCTATTATCCAAATCAAATAAAGATGCAGCAAAGAAAGAGAATTACATGAACATTGATGCAAAAATACTCAACAAAATACTGGCAAGCAAAATCCAAGAACACATTTTTAAAAAGTCTTCCACCATAACCAAATAGGTTTGTGCTAGAGATGAAGTGATAATTCAATGTATGAAAATCTGCCAAAGTAATTCATCATATAAACAAACTGAAAGAAAAATGGCATATGATCATCCCATTAGACACTGAAAAAGCTTTTGAGAAACTCCAACATCCCTTCATGATAAAGGTTGTGGAGAGAACAGAGATACAAGGAACATACCTAAATATAGTAAAAGCAATATACAGCTAGTCAACAGGTAACATCAAATTAAGTGGAGAGAAACTCAAAGCGATTCCACTAAAATCAGGGACAAGACAAGGCTGTACACTATTTTCATATCTGTTCAATATAGTACCCAAGATTCTAGCTAGAGCAATAAGGTATCACAAGGAGATTCGGTGGATACAAAATAAAAATGAAGAAATCAATCTTTCACTATTTTTACATGAGATGATGATATATGTGACCCCAAAAATTCTATTAGGGAACTCTTATAGCTGATAAAAACCTTCAATAATATGAATTGATACAAGATTAATTTAAAAAAAATTAGTACCCCTCCTATAAGTGAATCATAAATGAACTGAGAATGAAATAAGAGAAACAACAACATTTACAATAGTCACAAATAATATCAAATGTCTTAGGGTAACTCTAGCCAAATGAGTTAAAGTTTTATATGATAAAAATTTTATTTTTTCGAAGAAGGAAATTTGGTAACTGATGATAAATGCAAAGATCTCCCATTGACATTTATTGGTATAATTGGCACAGTAAAAAATGCCAATCATAACCAAAACGATCTATAGATTCAATGTAATCCCAAGCACAACTATTCACAGACCCTGAAAGAAAAAGGATACTTGCTCAACAATGTTCATAGCAGCAGCATTGTTCATAATAACCAGAACCTGGAAACAATCATATCACCCTCAACCAAAGAATGAATAAAGAAAATGTGGTATATTCTACACAATAGATTATTACTCAACGGAAAGAAAATGACATCATGAAATTTATAAGCAAACAGATGAACTAGAAGTAAAAAAAAAATCCTGAGGCAGGTAACTAGACCCAGAAAGACAAACATGGTATATACTCATTCATAACTGGATATCAGATGTAAAACACAGGACTGCCAGGCCACAGACCTCAGGCCCAGATAAGCTAGGTAACAAAGAGGACCCTAAGAGATGGAAATAGATGAGATGTCCTGGATAAATTTGCTGTGGGGCCTGGGGAGTTGAGGTGAAGTGGTGGAGGATGGGAACTTGAGGGATCAAGAAGGTTAAGTTAAGGGAGAATAATGAAATAGATATCTTGATAGAGCGAACCATTATGGGATTAAGGAGAAAAATGGTGCCAGGGAAATTCCCAGGAATCAACAAAAATAACCCCAGATAAGACTCCTAGCAATAGTGGAAAGGGTTCCTGAATTAGCCTTCCCCTGCAATCAGATGGGTGACTACTCTAATTATCATTATAGAGCACTGGGCAGAGTTCCAGGAGGTCATTGAAAAGAGAGAGAAGGGATTATATGAACAAAGGAGGATGTGAAGACCATGACAGAAAAAGCTGATGAACTGATGTTGTGGGAACTCACAGACTCTAGAAGGAAGGCTAGGGAGCCCACATGGGACCAACCTAGGTCTCTGTGTCTGGGTGGTCGTTGTTTAGCTTGATCTTTTGTGGGACCACTAGCAATGGGACCCTGACCTTTCTCTGGTACAGAATGGTGTAGGAGGGTTGCTTTCATTGGTTGAATAAAGAAGCTGTTGGCCTTTTTTAATAGGGCAGAAAATTAGGTGGGCAGAGTAGACAGAACAGGATGCTGGGAGGAAGAAAGCAGGCAGAGAAAGCTGCCATAGAGCCAGCTGCCAGGTCAGACATGCTGAATCTTTCCCGGTAAGCCATGGCCTCGTGGTGACATACGGATTGTTAGAAATGGGTTGAATCAAGATGTGAGAGTTAGCCAATAAGAGGCTAGATATAATGGTCCAAGCAGTGTTTAAATTAATACAATTTCCATGTGGTTATTTCAGGGTTAAGCTAGCTGGGCCAGGAATGCAGCCACTCCTCTACACCAACAGGAGATGGTACTTTGGAGCCTATTCCCTAGTGGGGGTGTCTTCTTCATCCTTGATTCAGGGAGGGGGAGCTTGGTCCTGTCTCATCTTCCTATGCTGTGCTTTTTGATTCCCAAGGGAGACCTTACTCTAAGCTTTGTTTATTCTCAAGACTTTATTCAATCTGAACGGAAACAGAGGAGTGGATAGGAGTGGGATAGAAGGGAGGTAGGGGTAGGGAACAGGAGAAAGGAAGGAAGGAACATTGCGATTAGTGTGTAGAATAAAATAAAGAAAAAATTAATAAAGTGAGACAACAAAAATGTATAAATTAAAAAAGGATTCAGAGATCCAGTCATATGTCTATGACATGGAATAACCATGATCTCCTTTGCTGGAGAAGTGGATTTCATTCCTGCAGTTAAGATTTTTTTCTTTGCATGAAGAAATAAATGTGAAGTGAGGCCCATGGTGAAGAAGGATGCTTAAAAGATATCCCGCACTAGCTCAGAATGAAAAAAACAGAGGGTTATTTACTTAGGGATAGTCTCACAAGTCACAATCCTCTGCTGGAATGGACAACAACAACCACCAAATACCACAGCCAGAAAAGAGGCTGGGTGCACTTTACATATGCATAAATAGTATAAGAGGCCATGCCCATGTAGGCGGGTAACTTAAAGGCTATTGGCAGTAGGAATTCCTACAGAACCATGGAAATGTGCTCTCCTGTAAAGCCAGCACTACGGAGTCTAAGGCCAAAGGTTTACCGTGAGTTTGGGGCCAATGAGGGCTGCAAAATGAATTCCAAGCCAGCTTGAACTATATGAAGGCCATTTCTAAAGAGGAAAAACAAACAAGCAAAAACATTTGGAATGTTTTAAATCTTGTACCCAAATTTGTTTATATGTTTCCAAATTTTGAATGGGGAATAGAATCATGTGAAAAGAATATGACACAGAAAATGACTGCATTCAATTTTTTTATACTTCATAGGTTTTAAAGTCCATTCACAAGATTGTATTCTTCTAACAGCCAGCAACAAGTTTACAGGATGTGTTTGTGCTTGAGGACTATGAATGATTTGGGCATGCATCTATTGCTAGCTTAACTTGATGCCTCAAAATAAAGACTTTCCATTCATATCACAATATTAAGAAATACTCCATGTATTACTGAAAACTTGGATATGTAGCTACCCAGTATTGATAAAACTTAAAGCAAATCATATTTTAACAGTAGCTGAGACGGCTTAGTCCTGAAATTGCAACACTTGGAAAGCTTAGGCAGGAGAAATATTATATGTTGCAGGAGAACTGGGATTGTTTCACACATAGTCACTGTTTTAAGATACATAATAAATAAATACCTGGACTGAAATCACACTTGTATACACATTTTGTTTTCTGGGAATTGTTAGAATTGTTAGGGAGAATACATTCTATAACACCTAAGAATTGTCAACAAGAACGAGAGATAAATAGCAGCAGACCAGCTCCTTGCATACTCCTTTACATTAGAGTACTACACTGGCAGAGTAAATTGAAAGTCACAAGAAACACCACAGTGAATCAACAAAAAACAAATCAACAAAAAAGACTGTGGAAATGGAAACCACCAAGAGAGCTAGCCACCCTTAACTGGGAAGGTAGAGTAGTAAGAGAGAAGCTTCTTAAGTCATCAAAAGACCAATACCCCTGCTACTTCTAATGTCTCTGAAGTTTTTTCCATTATGCTAAAATATTTTTCAATATCAGACATAAATTTAACCAATAAGATTTGTATCTTATCCTATAAAGGGGTCCCTTTACATAATACATGTGGATACACAATACTGGTACCAAGGAAAAGAGAAACTTGGTATTTTTAGGGGGATTTTAAAAATTCTATAATAACAATCATGTTAGCTAGTTAGAAAAAGTTAGAAAAATGCTATCATATTAATACTTTTAATGTTGTGGTTTAATATAATGAAGACTAAAAATTCATAAAAAAACTTTTTTTAAAAAGTAAAAATTACTTTTTAAAATAATCGATTACCTAAAATTGGATTGGACATTGCACATTAAATATTTTATGAGTTGGATGAGATGATTGACAGGATGAAAAAGGAATAATTATTAAAACTGACTTCAATTCAATAAGAAGGTTTAGAAAAAATGATAGGGAAACCAATGCAAAATTTTGACATAAAGAATATGAAACAATAATAAAATTAACAATCTTAAAACAGATTATTTGAAAAGTTTGTTAATTCAATCTTAAAATATGGCCATTAAGACCATCCAGTAAGTTCAAACAGATGAAGCATGAACTGCATTATAGTACATATATGCATATGCAAATATTTTCACATGCATGCATGTATATGTATTTTTCTAATTTCAATGAGAATGTCAACTGAGACTCAAATATGTATAGTCCCTAGCTGATGAACTTTTCAAAGAGTAAGGATGTTTAATATTGTTGGAGGAGGTGTGCCACTTAAGTTGCAAAAGCTCATACCAGAGATATGAGCTAACTGCCAGAGGAACAAGATGTGCTAGAGAACAAGTAAAGACTGTTCAGCCATATAGCAAAATGTAGATATATAGAAATGGATTGATTTAAGTTGTAAGAGCTAATTATTAATGAGCCTGAGTTATAGACCAAACATTCTAAAATAAAGATAAGCTTTTGTGTGATTATTTAGGAACAGTGTTAAGGACAGAAGAAAAGCTCTGCCTCCATTTACACAGCAATATATTTGTTTTCTGTTTTTTTTTAATTAGTGTTAGAATGCTAGGAATGAATTAATGGCAGATTGTGGCAAATCAGTTATATATGAAGTGGCTAGAAACATGAAATACATAGTCAGTGAGTATATGCACTGTCCTTATGACTTTAATACATTCTGCTCTTTAGAAAGCTCAATCTGAGATGACTTGAGTTTCAATAATTATATTGAAATATTCTAGGTATCTGGTTATAACAGCAAGATTGGCTGAATCTTGACTACAGAACATCTTTCTGGTGACATCTGGGTTTTCAGTATTCCATTAGAATTAAAAAGATCATATCTTGCCCATATATAAATCAGTAAAAAAATCCTATGCACATTTAGACTCTGTCTTTGAAATGAGAACATTCCATGAATTAAGCAGTCTCCTCGGAAGTTAACAAAAGCTCATGAAGATATGTCAGAAGTATAAATATTGCCTTTGATTGAGATGAAGAAGCTACGTATATATTGCCTGCCTGCTTCTTAGAATGATTTGAGATAATTTATGCTACCAAACTACTTAGAACTCAACAAGATAAAATTTAAGACAGATAATCAATCATTAACAAACAGGCACTGGTACAGTAGAACATGTCACAATAAAGAGAATCCATACCAAACAGAACTAAGGCAGATGTTACAACAGGGAAGAACAGACATTCAGGTAACTAATGCAACTATATCCCATATGCTGAACCTCTTTGAAAGACAGTTTACTCTTAAAGAGGAAAAAAAAAATAACTGCTTCTACCATATGATCCAGATACTCCACACCCTAGCAAAATATGAGTGTAGATTGACACAAATATTTGTAAATAAATGTTCATATCATTAGTTTTGATAGTTTGATTGTGAATGTGTCATTTCCAGATATACACTAAATACTTAACAATTTATTGTATACCTATAAAGTGAAAATATTATTGGCAAGGAAAAGGTAAAGGATAAAGTATAGATACAACAGAATTATATAGAGTAGAGATCCTAAGAGTTCAGACTATATGAGGAATTTATATGGAAGTCATAAAATGAAAATAATCTGGAGTGTCAGAAGATAGATCAATTACTCTAGAGACTAAAAAGAGAAGGGCTGTAGAAATAGATAATGCACCTGTTTTCTGACAGGGAACCTGAGCACACAACCACCTGTAACTGCAGCCCCCGATGATCAGATACCTTATGTCCTCTGGGGTCACCTGAAGATGCATGTGCAAAATACTGAAATGTACATATGCGAAAATAGAAAAGCAATTTAACACGTAAAATTCTAAATTAAAAGTTTGAATAAATTACACAATTTTCTCCATTAAAATATGAAGGAAATGCAAATGAATTCTATCTCACTATAACATAATGTACTGCCACATGAACTCTTGAGAACTTTAATTATGTGACAAAGAACATAAAGGCAAGCAAAATGAAAACATTGCTATTTTCAATTTTTGCAACTCTCATCAAAGTACTTGTGAAAAGTATAAGAAAACAGAGCAAAATTAGAATGTGTGATTGAATAAGAAAGTATACAAAATGAATTTCCCAGCAATTCTTCACTGATCAACTCTTAAAAACTGAAGGAAAGAAAAGAAATATTCACTTCTAAACACTGTGGAGTATACGTATCAAAATAATTGCAAATGTAAATGATGAATTTTGGCAGATATATGAGAAAGCATGGATAATGGAAACCAGAATTTGGCAATTTGAACATGTCAGTTCATTTTTTTTTAATTTTTCTATTCAAATGTTTACACTTCCTTCCCTCCTCCCAATCCCCTCCTGCTCCCCCACACCCCCTCCTCCCTCTCCCTTCCTGCTTGAGAGAGGGCAGGGAACCATGCCCTATGGGAAATCCAAGGCCCTCCCCCCTACATCCAGGCCTAGGGAGCTGTCCATCTATATAGACTAGGGTCCCCAAAACACAGAACATCCCGTAAAAACAAATCCCAGTGCCTTTATCAATGGCTTCTCAGTCAGCCCCCATTGTCAACCACAATGAGAGTCCGGTTGATCACATGCTCATTCATACCCAGTCCAGCTCGATTTGGTGAGCTCACATTAGAACAGGCACATTGTCTCTGTAGGTAGACCAACCTCTCGAGGTCCTGATTTCGTTGCTCATCTTCTCCCTCCTTCTGCCCTTCAACTGGCCGTTGGGAGCTCAGTCCATTGCTCTGATGAGGGTCTCTTTCTCTATCTCCATCTGTCGCCAGTCCAAAAACTCAAAAACACCAATGACAGCCTTTGCTGGAGAGGTCGTGGAGTAAGGGGAACACTCATCCATTGCTGGTGGGAATGCAAACTTGTGCAACCACTTTGGAAATCAGTGTTTCGGTTTCTCAGGAAATTCGGGATCAACCTACCCAGGACCCAGCAATACCACTCTTGGGAATATACCCAAGAGATGCCCTATCATACTACAAAAGCATTTGTTCAACTATGTTCATAGCAGCATTATTTGTAATAGCCAGAACTTGGAAACAACCTAGATGCCCCTCAATAGAAGAATAGATCAAGAAAATGTGGAATATATATGCATTAGAGTTCTACTCAGCGGTAAAAAAACAATGACATCTTGAATTTTACATGCAAATGGATGGAAATAGAAAACACTATCCTGAGTGAGGCAACCCAGACCCAAAAAGATGAATATGGTATTTACTCACTCAATACTGGATTCTAGCCATAAATAAATGACATTGAGCCTATAATTTATGATCCTAGGGAAGCTAAATAAGAAGGTGAACCCAAAGAAAAACATGTAGTTATCGTCCTGGATATTGGAAGTAGACAAAATTGCCAAGCAAAAATTGGGAGCGTGGGGCTAGGTGTGGGGTGGGGGTAAGGGGAGACGGGGAGAGAGAAGTGAGAAGGGGAGGATGGGAAGAGCTTGGAGGAATGGGGCAGTTAGGATGGAGGAAGGGTGGATATAGGAGCAGGGAAATATATATCTAAATTAAGGGAGCCATTTTAGGGTTGGCAAGAGACTTGACTCTAGAGGGGTTCCCAGGTGTCCAAAAAGATGTTCCAAGTGTGTTCCTTGAACAGCTAAGGAGAGGGCTCCTGAACTGGCTCTATTCTATAGCCATGCTGATGAATATCTTGCATATCACCATAGAACCTTCACCTGGCAATGGATGGGGATAGAGCAGAGACCCACACTGTAACACTGGACTGAGCTCCCTAGGTCCAAAAGAGGAGCAGAAGGAGGGAGGACATGAGAAAGAAGTCAGGACTGCGAGGGGTGCACCTACCCACTTAGAAGGTGGGACTGATCTAATGGGATCTTACCAAGGCCACCTGGACTAAGACTGATGGAGCGTGTGATCAAACAGGACTCTCTGAATGTTGCTGATTGAGAAGCCAAGGACAATGACACTGGGTTTTGATTCTACTGCATGCAATGGCTTTGTGGGAGCCTAGTCTGTTTGGATGCTCACCTTCCTAGTCCTGGATGGAGTGGGGAGGACCTTGGACTTCCCACAGGGCAGGGAACCCTGACTACTCTTTGGACTGGAGAGAGAGGGAGAGGGGGCGTGGGGGGAAAGGGAGAGAAATGGGAGGAGGCGGAAATTTTTAATAAAAAAAAATCTTATGTGATCTTTCCTTAGAGTTTTCTCTAAGATATTTTACATGTCCTATGAAAGTTCTTGCATTAAATTTGTGGTACAGGAACCCTGATCTTTAGCTCCTCTTGAATATCATCTACATAGCAATGCTGCACACCTTCTTTTGTTGTTAAACTAATAATTATGGGAATACTGTAAGCTCTCTGCTCTGATGGTCAAGTTAGTATTTGTACCATATTCTCATTTGGAGGATATTCTTTTTGTTGTTGCTGTTAGGTCTTTGGTCTCACAGATAAATTCTTTAAAAGTTAGGTTTTTTTTTTACACATTATGCAGTATAACATCTTTTAAAGCCTATATTTTAGCACTTTCTGGGTCAGTGCATAAAAGAATATGAGCATTGAATAATTACAGGGCAATTTCCTTCACTGCTCCTTTGACTCAGCCTGTAGATTAACATTGACTGCTTCTACAGTCAAGTAATTTTTAGCATCCTGGCAGAGAAGTCTTTAGGCATATCAAGTTTCCCAATGGATAAAATCTACTCCAAATTCATATTATTGACAGGCCTTCTATAAGTTCTCAAGCACAAATGAACTCGTGCTTTTTAGCTGAGTACAATCTTAACAAGTCTCTTGGGAGCATGCATGAATTTGGGTAGGCAAGACTGGAGGCAGATGGATTGTATGGAAAAGAAGCCATGATCAAGACAAAGAAAACTAGATCTGCCAAAGGTAATTGAGTGTAAGGCAGGAAAACGGAACATTCGGTATGTTTGTGTGAGGTAGTACATGTGTTCTTGATTTTACATTCCTATGTGAAACAACTTCCTTAATTAAAGTAAGTCCAACAAGCAATATATAAGCCGGGTGAGTGTCAGCATAGCATATCATGAATATGACAGAAAAGATGGCATGTTAAGACACTGATGTTGTGATCAGTAAATTAGTAAAACATTTGCAAAATGTATAGCACAGCTGCTGGCTCAGGTGTGCCTTCTATCAAAGTTAGCTATTATTAGCATCATTATTGTGTTCATTTTGGTGTTACTTCTACTGACAGCTAAAGCATACTAAGAGTGAAATAAGTATCAGCCAAACCCAGGAAGCATCAAAGCATAAGCTTCTTTGAATAAAAATGTAGAAGGTAATTTTGGTTTGATCATTTGGTTTATTTGAAGAGTAGCAACAGGCTGGTAATAATGGAAAAGGAGGTAGGACATTAACAAAAGTGCACAGTGTCCACTTAAAGAATTTATAGATAATGTGGCCTAGTAAAACAAGTCACAGAAGTTAATTGAGCATAAAAGGAATATAATTGGGCCTATTCTTTAAGAAAACTAGTTATGGAATTTATTGAGAACAGAGAGGAGAAAGCCGGGTTTCTAGTTAAAAGAATCCCTGGAGCTGGCATTCAGTGGTAGTGCAATAGTCAAGCCTGCAGAACACCTTGTGCTCTATCCTGCAATTCCTTTATTATTTTGTTTGCTTGTTTATTTTCTACTAAAAGTCCTTCATTCTATTTCTAGATTACGTCTCAGGTTAAACATAGCATGTCCAAGTATTTACTTTATATTGCATTTCCTATTTTGTATATCAGATCTGTAACATCAACAATCACCGTGGGGTAACAGAAGCGATAGCCATATCATCCTCACATCCAATAAAGGATTGTTTTGCAAATATTGTGATAAGTGAATATTGACTGATCAAGTATAATGTGGGATTGAGATGTTTCTTTAATAGAAAAATATTCTGATATATATATAATTCATCTTTCTATGTAAAAACCTTAAGGAAAAAAATAGATGAAAAGGCAACATTAAAGCAAGACACTGGAGTTTTCTGAGTTGGCAAATGAAAAGATGGATCTATTGCTTAAATATTATGTTTCTTCCAAAGATAGAAACCCATGGAATTTATGGGGGGGGGATGAGAAGTGAGCAAAAACAAAACAAAAAATATATAAATTTTTAGATTGTGAGAAAGGTCATGGAACACAAGAATTATGTAAATGTCAATCTGTCAAAAACAGCTAAGTATAAAAAAACCTTATTTAAAATGCAAGGGGCAGCCAGGCAGTGGTGGCATATTCCTTTAGTCCTAGCACTTGGAAGGCAGAGGCAGGCAGCTCTCTGTGATTCGAGGCCAGCCTGGTTTACAAAAGCTAGTTCTCAGACAAGCCCCCAAGCTACATAGGAACTTGTTTCAAAAAGCAAAATAAATAAATAAAATGCAGGGGACATTTTAATAATTTGTCATTAGCCTAAAAGGGAAGTCTTTAAGGCACTGTGAATGGAGAAAATTATATAATATAACAGATGAAAGTAAAATGAAAAATTCCAACTTTTAACATTGGCATTAATGAGATAACAAGAAATTTTTGAGATAATTATTAATAGCAATTAGATGTAATAAATCATTTGTTTTTTTGTTTATAATACTGTGATATGAACAAGTCATAATTAAGTTTGGGGATTGGTAAAAATCCTGCTAAGAGATTTAAAAATCATATTAATATAGTCTCGACATAAAAATTTCAAGGCATAGGCTTTAAGAGTTGTGAATTTTACTTTTCTCCTTTCTCATTTTTAATGTGATGTCACCAAGTTTGAACCAAATAATATAAACAAATCAACATTTCCAGTATTATTATCTATTTTACATTCTTCATCTTATTTCTGAAAGAACTCTACACACTGTATTTTTTATTTAAATGTATCTGCATGTGTGCAGGTGTGTGCATGTACATATAGCTGTAGACAGCTGCCTACAGAAGCAATAATTGAGTGTTGTATTTCCTAGAACTGAAGTTGTTATAAGCCACCATAGAGGGTGCTAGTAACCAACCTTGTGTCCTCTCTATGAGCAACAAATGCTCTAAAGAGCTTATCTTACTCTGTGATCATCAATAGAGTTTTAAATCCCGAGTTGTTCATTTTAATGTTGGAAAGAAAAAGAAAGAAAGCTTCTAAAATTACAATTATTACCAATTGCTATTCTTACTGCTGAAGCACTACTCTTTTTTTCTACCTCAGGTTTGAAAAAAATGCCATAAGCTTTCTACATTTTCAATAGCTGCCCTATTCTGTTTAGATAGATAATATTATTTGATCTAAAAAGTTAAGCTGGCCTTTTGCCTGCATAATGCTATCTACCATGTATGCCGTATGAATTGACATACTTGGCCTTTTTCTTGATTCTTCTATGCAATACTGTACTTATTCGTTCCAGATTTTATCTTTATCTTTGCTCCAGTGGTATATGTCTGTCACCTGCTAGCTGTAGAACCTCACTGTGACCCTATTTTTCTATTTGTCTATTTCTATGACAAAAAGAAAATTACAGTTCATACCTTTGTCCTTTAGCACAATAACTTTATTTCTTATCCTTGCTCCTAGCCTAGAATTTAAAGCTTTGTCATTACCTATAGATGGAATAAAACAAAAGAACAGCACAACAATTTATTTTCTCCATCAACATATATTAAAACACTTTCATGGATACGTATAATCCTTCCATTTGTTATTTTGGCAAGACCAGGTTTAGGGGTGTAGCATGAATTATAATTGTTCTTAATAACAAAAACCTGGAATCAGATATTAGGAGATGAATGATGAAGGATCAGAGAAAAAGAGTATCCAGTGGGTATCCTGTCTCTGCAAATCCTCATATTGATGTCTTGAGCTCCTGTCTCTTCCTGCCTTGTATTCTTCTCTTCACCTAGCCATATCCCTTCCTTTCTCCACCTCCCTAGTGCTGCGGGTGCTGGAATTAAATGTGTGAGCCATCAGTGCCTGGCTCTATTTCTCTTCTAGACTGGATCAATCAGGGTTTCCTTGAGCTCACAGAGATCTGTCTGCCTCTGCCTCCCAAGAACTGGGATTAAAGTGTGCACCACACTGCCCAGTTCCTATGGCTAACTGGCAGCTTAGCTTCTCACTCTGATCTTCAGGCAAGCTTTATTTGTTAGATCATAAACAAAATCCCACCACACAAGGGGTCATTTGATGTTACACAAAGGAAGCCCTTAAAACTCAATCCTGAACGATTTCCTCTACCTCCAGTTAACTGTTCTCCTTTACTTACAATTTTATTCACACAAGTATAAAAGCCAGTGCAATGGCACAAAGCAATGTCTACAGATTAGCATTTTTATTTCTTCAAGGTACCAAAAGTGCTGGCATTAAATAAGAATTCCAGGTTTGACTTTGCTTTAGATAATGCCACTTAAGAGATGCAAGCTTCAATCATACATAATAGAAGATTGGCTGAAGAGAGAAATTGATTTTGAAGTTGTAATTTACTTCAAGTATTTTGATGATCTCATAAAATATAGGCACAAAATTGAAGTTATTTAGGATTTCATGGCTCTCTTAAAGCTTGAATTACTACTTCAGTGCCAAAGTCCCTGAGAAAGAGTCACGGGTTCCTGTATTACAGACTACATATTTATTGCCTTGTGGATATATTTTCTGGTACAAAACTCTTTCATTTTCTCTGTGTGTCTCTCATGTATAACATTCCTTTATTTATCTATCAATCTATCTATTGATCAATATATCATTAAACCATCTATCAATCCACCCATCAGCTATTTATCATCAATATATCTATCTTTTTATATCTATCTATCTATCTATCTATCTATCTATCTATCTATCTATATATATATATATCATCTGCCTCATAGATGAATGAACCAGACATTGTCTGAGTAGTACCCCAATGTCTACATGTCTATCAAAATTATATAGATGAGTGTGGAGATATAATTCAACAGTCAAGTGCACTGGCTTCTCTTCTGTAGGAGCACGGTTCAATTCTCAGCACACATATGATGGTTCACAACCATGTATAACTCAAGTCCCAGTAGAACTGATACACTCTTCTGGATTTTGTAGGCATCGGACATTCATGTGGTTTACAGACTTGTATGCAGGTATCTATAACCATAAAATAAATAAGATATAGTTAAATAAGTAAATATAATTTGTATGATGTAAATGAATAAAATAGATAAATAAATGATATATCTATATGCATAAAATAAAATTAATATTAAGATAAAATAAAATAAAAATTATAAAAAAATGAATGATTAGAAAAACCTTATATGTACCATGGATTTAGTTTATAGATTGTTGCCTACTTTACTTCTTTTATCCTTTTTAGCATTACAATTAGAATTTTATCGTGATTTTCCTGCCCAATCATGATGGTAACAAGATGGCATAAAAACACCAGGCAAACATGCAAGATATATTAGATAATGTTGTAAAGATGTGGTAGATTACAAAACAGAAGGCACAAATATAGGATGTCAAACAACTAAAACCAGGAGACTTTTTTTTTTCTTCCTCCCCTTCTTTATTAAAATAAAAAATCTTTTTTTTTCATTTTACATATAAATCTCAGTTCCCACTCCCTCCCCTCCTCTCATTC
Organism: Microtus pennsylvanicus; assembly: GCF_037038515.1. Classification (NCBI taxonomy): domain Eukaryota; kingdom Metazoa; phylum Chordata; class Mammalia; order Rodentia; family Cricetidae; genus Microtus; species Microtus pennsylvanicus. The sequence goes on along the minus strand of NC_134586.1, from coordinate 66,887,328 downwards.
CCTCCATCTTCCCTCCACTCCCCCCATCCACTCCTCAGAGAAGGAAAGGCACATTTATTTGGGGAAAATCCAAGGCCCTCCCTACTATATCTAGGCTGACCAAGATATCCATCCAAAGAAAATGGGTTTCCAAAATGTCAGTACAAGCTGTAGGAATAAATCCTGGTACTGCTGCCAGTGGGACCACAGTCTGCCACAGTCATACAACTGTTATCCAAATTCGAAGGGTCTAGTTTTGCTCTGTACTGGTTCCTTTGCTGTCTGGCTAGAGTTGATGAGCATTTATTAGCTAAGGTAAGTTGTTTCAGTGGGGGTCTTGACCTCTTTGTTCATATTCTCACACCTCTCACTCTTCAACTGGTCTTTGGAAGCTCATCCCAGTGCTGTGCTCCTGGTCTCTGCCTCTCTTACCATCAGTTGCTGGATAAGGTTCTATGGTGATATTTAAGATATTTAAGATATATAATCGGACTACAGGGCAAGGCCAGTTCAGGTACCATCTCCTTTATTGCTTGAATCTTCAAATTATCATTTTTAATTACAATTGATACAGTCACACCATCCAAGAGAATGTACAAAAAGTAAACTTTCTTTGTATGCTTTTTATCACAGATGAGTAAAAGTATGGGTGACAAGTTGGGAGGCACTAGATTAGAAGTTCTGAATTCTCAATACATTATGATAATCTCAAATTCAGAGTTTTCAAACTAGCTTACACAATTAAACAGAATGTCTGGGAATAATTCTTTAACTTCTTAGATTATTCAATATATAGCACACAGGTATATATTAAGGCAATTGATCTCATTGAAATCCTGTCCTTGTGAACATGAGAGGGTTGAAAAACAATTCTTGTTAAGTGTGCATGTGTGTGTGTGTGTGCGCAAACACTCACTAAAAGCAAGATAGATGTAATGGGTCAATTTTTATTACTGCTTACCTTCTTCCTACTAGACAGGGCCTCTAACTGAATCTGTAAGCAGGCTGACAGTTGGCAATGCCCAGAAATATTCCTTTCTTTACCCATACAGCACTGCAGTTGAAAATGTGATTATGGCCTGACCCAAATGTCGATCCTGGGCTAGAAATTCAAACTCACTTCCTTTAGTAAATATTTTAACCTATTAAATAATCTTCCCATAATGTATCTTCTTTCATTTCAATTATTTTTTGTTTGTAATATATATGTGTTATACACATATAACTATAAACATATATAATCATATGTGATGTATGTATAGGTATATATACATATTTGTGCATATATGTATATACATTGTAATTGTATAATTAATTGCTCTAGTATATATGTAGGAATGCTAAGTAAAATGAATGAATATGTCAACATAGACATGTTCAAAATTTTCTTTCTAGATTATTCTTGAAGAATTTTTACATAAGTACAAGTACAATGTGTCAGAAACGAAAGTGAAACTAACAGAGCAGAGATGTGGAAGAAGTATTTTGAAAGTTTGGGAATTGTAGTGTTGAGTACAGGCACATAAACACTTGGTTGAAGATCCACACCTCCGCATCTGGGAATGTCCTCCTGTCCTCTGAGCTTGCAGTTGCGGAGTGATACATACAAAACAGTGAATGAGGGAAGAGACTTTCACATATCCAATCAGATCAGCAGATTCAACCATCACCATGGGACAACAGAAGTCATAGCTATATAACCCTGACATCCAATTAAGGGTTATTTTACAAATATTGTGAGAGTATTATTGATAGCTCAAATATAATGTGGGATTAAGAATTTGTTCGTTTGACAGAAAATATTCTAGCAGAATACTCACATTTATATGTAAAAGTGTTAAGGAAGATAAAAAACAGTGAAAAAGAAATAGAAAAGGAAAATATTGGAGTTTGTTTAGCAAAACAAAAAATGGATTTGTTGCTTAAATATTATGATTCTTCCTTCATTGTTGCAAATGATTTTGCCATGGTAACAGATATAATCATCGTAAATTGGTATGGTCAGCTGGAGATGTGGTTGTAAGATTTGTTGGGTTGCTAAGTAGATTTTGTTTTTATCTAGAAGGAAAATCAGTGCTAAAAGTAATAATGAGGAAGTGTTTACCAGATATGTTACTTGACCTTTTTCCTTTGCAGCTCTTAATATTCTTTTTATATTCTTTATGTTTAGAGTTTTGATTATTATGTGCCAACAGTATTTTTTTATCCAGTCTATTTGGAGTTCTGTAAGCTTCTTATATCTTCATAGGCATGTTTTCTTTACATTGGGAGAGTTTTCTTCTATGATTTTTTAAATATTTTCTATGATATTTGTGTTAAGCTTTTGTTAAATTTAATATTTACTTTTACTGGTGAGTCTATTTCCAATATTGTATCTGCAGCACTTGAGATTCTCTTTTTCATCTTTTGTATTGCTTGTATTTGTGATTTTTGATCATTTTCTCATAATTTCCCTTTCTATAATTCTCTCAGTTTGTGTTTTCTTTATTATCTTGATTTTTGTTTTCAAGTCTTAAATAGTTTCTTTCATATGTTTGATTGCTTTTTCTGGGTTATCTTTAACAGATTTTTGATTTCCAAATTTTTGTCTCTTTTTGCATTTCTTTGAAGAAATTATTCATTTCCTCTTTAAGGGCCTCAATTGTTCTCCTAAAGTTATTTTTAGGTCATTTTCTTCTGCTTCATCTATAGTTTGTTGTTCAAGTTTTGTTGTTGTTGGGCCACTAGTTTTTATTGGTATCATGTTGCTCTTTGTGGTGTTTCATGTGTTCTTACCTTGACTACTCATCGTTCCTCTGATTGGTATAGCTGGGATTGTCTGTGTCTCTTGTGGTCATTCTTCCAGGTGCCAATGGATCCAAGGCTCATATGGTTGCTCTTTGTGGTGCTGTTAGGGCTACAGGTACAGTCACCCCATTGGTCATCTGTGTTCCTGAAGGTTGTTCAGTACTCCCAGGGGTCGCTCTACAATAAGGGGGGCTAGGTTGTTTGGACCTGCTCCCATGGAGGTTGCTTGCTTAGGGCTGTTTCTGCTGTGGTTGCTGCCTTGGACCTGCTCTGGCAGGGGTGGCTGGCTCAGGCCTACTCAGGTGGAGGTCACTGGTTTAGGAGTGCTCTAGTGAAGGTCACTGGCTCAGGCCTGCTACCTCAGAGGTTGCTGATTCATGCCCAGTCCCGCAGAGGTTTCTGGTTTGGGCCTGGTCCCTCAGAGGTCACTCTGTTGTATGTGTTCCTGTGGAGTTCAGTCCCTCAGGCCTGCTCTGGCAGAGGTCACTGGCTCAGGCCTGTTTCTGCAGATGCCCCTGGCTTGAGGTCGCTCTTGCAGAGGTCTCTTTCTTGAACTTGGCCTCAAGGAGGTCCCTGGTTTGAGCCCAGTCCTGCAGAGTTCTCTCGCTCAGGTCTACTTCCTCAGATGTCCCAGACTCATGCTTGGACCTGCAGAAGTCTCAAGCTCCAGCCTAATTAAAATGTTTTATGTTTAACATAGTACTTATTGTTACTATGCAGTAGATAAATGTATCCTGGAATATTCAAACACCAAGAAGTGAATGGCTTTAATACTAAATTTTCTCAACAAATGTCATTATATATGTCCAAAAGGAAGGTAGGCAGGATACTGGCTTCTCCATTATTATCCAAATTTAAGAAAGGATCAAGAATGTTTTATTAGCACATTAAAATATTGTAGCACTATTGAAATTAGCTTAAATTAAAGTAAAAATTTAATATAAAAGAGACGAAAAATTTGATAAAAGTTATGAGAAAGAAATTTCTATGGTTTGCTATATTTAGAGAAGTATTAGTTGTGAGGTAATGGAGTGATATGAAAAGATGGAGTTAATGTAAAATCAAAGAGAATTTTCAAAGCTATTTTGCTGTGATAATAAAGGCAGGTCAATGGGTGGCCACAGGAATAAGGTGATGTTATAGAGTGCTGAATTAGGACAAAGAGTCAAGGACAAATAGACAAAGATAAGTGTTGAAATAATGAAGATATTCCAAAAATTAATGATGAATGTTTGTTTGACAATGGGTCCTTTTTACTTTCAAATACAATTATTCTCTGAATTACTGAAACCTGTTTAGTAATGTTTATTTCTATATGTTTGTTTTTTGTTTTTATTATTGTTACACATATGCACACAAATAAATATAGCAATACAACCTGTTTTGTGCATTATTGTTGCTTATATGTAAATGATTTCAGGGATGACCACTTGGTCTTGATTAGCCTTTCAGGGGACTCAACTCTGGAGAAGTTTGATTCCCCCTTTTAGCAATCATTAATCTTTAACTTTTCATTTAGAGATTGGCCTGAGAAGGTACTTTGTGTCTTAATTTTCAGCACATAACTTTAATTTATGTTAGAAATAATTTTATCTCTTAATAATTTAATCTTTTCTTCCTTTTACAGATTTCTCTAACAATCATTCCATGATAAAACATACATATAGACTATGGAAGATCAATTACCCATGAACCTATTCATTAATTGCTGCAATGTATTCTCAAATACAGATTAATTGCTCTTTAAATGTCAAAATCTGTGCAATATCAAAGATAAAAAACAAAATCATGAAATTTGCATTTTTTGATGTTTCCTGTCTTGGTTCAAGTGGCTTCTTATTGCAATTCTTAGTGCTTACTGAGACACACTTTTACTACTATGTGAGAGTAAGTGACTGCAGCCTCTGCTACTGACTGGGACATCTGCACCTTTTCACCTGCTCCAAGTCTCAGGGAACATGATAGAAGAGGGGGTTGAAAGAGCCCGGTAATGGGAAGTAACCTCTGAAATGCAGTCTTCTGGAAATGACATCACTCTCTAAAGCAAACACAAAATGTTGAGTCCAAAGACCTGACGTCTTAAATCTACCCATTTCCTATTGTGACCCTGCACAGAGCATTCAGCCTTCAGTCTTCGTCAAATTGACTCCCTTGTTTGCTCAATGAGAACCGTGCCTACTTCACAGGGCTGTTGTGAAGACCACGTGGAACCCCCTCTGTGCATGATCATTGTGTGTGTTTGTCCTTGGCTACAGCCTAGACCCAAGTTTCTTTTGTCAATTTAAAATTGTTTCATTTTGATCCTACTGCACGTACTGGCTTTGTGGGAGCCTAGGCAGCTTGGATGCTCACCTTACTAGACCTGGATGGAGGTGGGTGGTCCTGGGACTTCCCACAGGGCAGGGAACCCTGATAGCTCTATGGGCTGACAAGGGAGGGGAACTTGATTGGGAGAGGGGGAGGGAAATGGGAGGTCGTGGCAGGGAAGACACAGAAATCTTTAATAAATAAATAAACGGAAAAAAATAAAATTGTTTCATTTTAAAATTCTTTCTCTGTGACTTTAGTTATCCAGTCATTATTTGGACATTTTAGCAATGTTCAGTGTTGGGAGGAAGGTGACAAAAAAGAGAACATTTCCTGTGATTATACCTAAAATTATATTAATAAAGCATTTGAATTCTTAAAATAAAAAAAAGACATCACTCTCATATACATGAAATTACAGTAAATTCTGGTTACCTGCATATGACTTGCACAAGATCTAAGATCAAGCCAGTTAAGAAAGAATCCCATAATAGAGAGAGGAGAGAATCCCTGGCCTGACACATAGATGAGAACATATTAACAGTGGATGATGTCTAGGAGAGTCACTTCTGTTTTGAAGGATATGGCTTTAGAGTAGGTTACTCATATACAAGTGAGAGACACCATACCCATGAATATAAGGAAAGCAGAAATCAGATTCAATGTGTTTAAATTGACTGTTTTGTTACAAATTATAAAAAGATGCCATAAAATTGGAGGGAGATATTAGAGGTTTCTGGTCGAAGATGGGTGAAAAAGGAAGGTTAAGGGTAAATATTTTCACGATACACTGTATATATGCATGACATTTTTAAAGAATAAAACTTAAAATAACAAACATGTTTTAAGTAAATAAAGAGAATACTGTTTAATAGAGAAATGAGAAAAATATTATAGTTGTTTATATAGATTTGGGAAAATATCTGAAATATGATGGAGGAAGGTCATTGGTTAAGTATAATAAAGAAACTGCTTGGCTCTCATAGGTTAAAAGATAGGTGGGTGAAGTAAACAGAACAGAATGCTGGGAGGAAGAGGAAGTGAGCTCAGACTCGACAGCTCTGTTCTCTGGAGCAGATGCCATGCTCCCCTCTCCCGGGCACACGCGATGAAGCTCCGACCCAGGATAGATGTAGGCTAGAATCTTCCTGGTAAGCCACCTCGTGGGCTACACAGATTATTAGAAATGGGCTAGTCCAGGTGCGAGAATTTGCCAAGAAGAGGCTAGATATAATGGGCCAAGCAGTGTTTAAAAGAATACAATTTGTGTGCTGTTATTTCGGGGCATAAGCTAGCCAGGCAGCTGGGGTGCAGGGGGCGCTGCCTCGCTGCTCATATTACAACAGAAATAAAATTTCAACCATTCTAAAGTCAGCTAATTCTACATACTATAATGAGCCCTAAATTAATTTTGCAGAGTTAGTATAAAGTGAAACAAATGATTTTAGATTTGAATATGTGGAGAGAAATTTGCTAACCCAACTATTTTACAAATTCTAAGGAAATTAAGAGATCTGCTGAGGCATGCCTTTCTCTCAGTTTCCTCTTAAGTATTTGTTTTGGTTTTATTTCTTTTGCTCATGATATTTGTCTGAAATAGTAATATATTTACATATATGTTTTAATTATATTTCTATCACTTCAGTGCATTCCCAGACACTATGAATAGATGTTTGTATTTAGTGTTAATTTTTGTGGTCTAAATGATACCACATTCGAAATAAGTAGTTATTTTGCTATATATGATTGGTGGTGTTTTTTTTAATTGAAGCAGGCATTTATTTATCTTTATATATATAGAATAATTACAATTTTCTGATTAAAATAGATATTTCAAAAGCAATGCTTTGATAATCATTGCAGTGCACATCTTTGTATATTTTATGTTTGTCTACCCTCATGTCATGTGTGTATGTTTGTTGCATCCGTGTGTGTGGTATATGTACGTAAATGTGGATATGTAAGTATACTTGTCACTGAATGTGTGGAGGCTAAAGGAGCATTCTGAAAGTCTTGCTGTCTAATTCTTTGCTATAGTCTCATGAAATGGGATCTTTCAAAGAACTTGGAACTCAATTAGCATCCAGCAAATCCATGGGACCTCTTGTTTTTGACTCTCACAGTCTTAGGGTTACAGATATGTGGCCAGGCTTTTTTTTTTTTAAGAGATTTGAATCAAGGTTCTTTTTGTTCTGGAATAAACATTTTCACACTGAGCCATCTCCCAGCCTCATTCCTGTATATATTCTACTAGATATTTTTATGTATCCCATAGTTATTCTAGTGCATACTAACACTGGAATCTTCTAGAGGCTAGGGCACACATGTCTATCTGTTTAAATATGCTTCTATTCTGAACCTGTAATCCTTGTTCTCAGAAGAAATTAATATTGATCTTATTTCTTTCTAATAATTAGTTTACCTTGGTGGCTCCAATTAGTGGTCTTAAATCTAGGCCAAAAAATTATCTAATCAAAAACCGCAAATTTCACAACTAATCTTACCAGCCCATACCAACTATGAGGTATTTGCTGAGTTTTCTTTGTTTTCTAACAACCCTGAGTTACTTATGTGATATCTATGACTCTCAGTGGACAGTTCCTTTGCAACTATAATTCATTGTCACTCAAGTGACCTATTACATATGCACGTGAACGCTACAGCAGGACATGAACACTGTCTCTAGATGGCCTGTCTTTAGTGGTGATTTAAAGCACTTAATTAGTCCAGAGTGCAATTAGCAAAGTATAGAACATCATAAAAGCTCCTTCATGGGCTGCATAAGAAATAAACAGATATTGCTTAGTAGAATGAATGACTTTGTCCTTTGTTATCTTCATTTATGTATCATCACTGCTTGATCCCCATCAGGGATCAATGCTTCTTTGCTTTATCAAGGGCTTTGTAGCCATCTGGATCTTATGTTTCTGTTTTAATATGGTACTAAAACATGCTAGACATGTTTTAATACTTCAGTGAGAAGAGCCTAGTGAAGTCAAGGAGACTCTGCCACATGAATTTGGTGTGTAAAGACACAGATGCTTCACTGCTCCTGCCTCTCTGTTGAGATTTTCTCCAGGAGTATGCTCAAATCTGCTCCTGGGTTCCCAATGTTGAGAAGGGTTATTGGTTACGGTTCAAACAAAGACAGAGAGAACATGAAGGTCCCTGCCAGGGACTCAACTGTATATGAACATTTTTATTTTCTGTTTTAAGTTTTTTCAAAATATTTTTCTTAAAGCACAATGTTGATTGAGAATCTTCCTTCTTACTGATTTTATATTGTGCCATAAATTTTGTTTTTATCAGGTCTGTGCTTAGAGAAATCACAAAGGAAATATTTGACCTCATCCCTTGACATTTCTACCTGTACTCTCATTATTCATCCCTTCCTTGAAGCAATAAGATTATAATAATCTGGATCAAAGGTTACAGTAGGATTTAGGAACAAAGCACTGAAATAAAATTAATATGTGCTGGTATATTAGATGGAGAAAAGTTTTACTTTTCAGAGCAATATGGAAACCTTCAATAGAAAAGATGGTGAAGAGACACACTTAAAAGAACATGAGTGCAAAAGAGGGAAGAAAAACACCACAGTGATCCTTGGCTTCCAGTCAAGGTATAGTAGGCAGAAGAATAATATGCTTACTGAAAAGAGAAATCACAAATTAATGAATCTTACCCATGCCATCCTCTCTATCTAGAATACCTGAGTATACAAAAGAGAAATGGAAAAGGTAGCTTAATTATCTCAGTTTGCTGAGAATGTGACATGTATAAACCACAATAATTATTAAATTAATTGTGCAAAAATATTCAGAAGATGGGCATGCTGTGATTTGTAACATTAACAGTAAAGAAATCAATAAAGTAATGGCATATTTTACAGTTTTGTTATAAAGCACAAATAGGCCAGTGGAGCTCAGTGCACTGCTCAATTCCTCCAACCTGCTAATTATTTTTTAAAGATTTATTTATTTATTATGTATACAACATTCCTTCCATGTATGTTTACATGCCAGAAGAGGGTAACAGATCTCATTATAGATGGTTGTGAGCCACCATGTGGTTGCTGGGAATTGAACTCAGGACCTTTGGAAGAGCAGGCAATGCTCTTAACCTTTGAGCCATCTCTCCAGCTCCCTAACCTGCTAATTTTTTAATGAAGATCCAGAGAACCATGTTAAGATTGTCTTTTCAGTCAGTGGTGATTTAAGGACACTATATGGAACAAACACAAAAGAAACCAAATTTTACCTCATTTTCCATTAATATAACTAAATAAGAGGTAAACATAAAATTAAAAAAAAATATTATTAAGAATGTAGAGGGGAGGAGGAAAGAATGTATAAAAGAGAAATAGATTAGATGACATGGATTATTTTAAAAACATAGTTTTTATTATGAGTATCCATGTGTATCTGTGAATGGATATGTACAGGTACCTCCAGAGGAGTACACAGAGATACCCTGTTTGAAAAAAACAAATAAAACAAAGAGAGAGGGGGGATTAAAATCTGAAATTAGCTAAATATATTGGCATGCATATTATCAAATGAAACATAAAAAATAAGCATATAAAAATCTCATTTTCATCATCTACTTGGCTGAATTGAGTTAAGCCATAATGAAAAGGTTTAGCAGAACCCCAGAAAACCTGAAGTTAGTTTTTGTTGACACATTACTGTCTTTGAGGGCTTCAGTAATTGGGATGTATAACTCATGCTTTCCAAGTACAAAAGCAAAATTCTAACACCACAAAAAACTTAGGTCTTTAATTAACAAAAATCGTCCTGATAGTTTCTCTCTTTCCCTGGTTATAGTTTTCATTATTGTCTCCCTTTTCTACCATTCATATTATTACTACATTTACCCCATGATTAAAGGTTGTTCTCCATATCTTTACAAAAGTTTTTACCTCGTGCTTTTAAATATATTTAAGCAGTATTGGGGGTTGGAGAAAGGGTTCTGTGTTTTTCCCCATGCATTTTGATTAGGATTATTTGATTTTCTCCCCTCCTCTTCCCCTTTTACCATTCCTTTCTTCTCCAGCCCCCATGCTCCCAGTTTTGTCAGGTGATCTTGTCTGTTTCCAATTTCCATGTGGGTATGTATATGTTTTTCTTTGGGTTCACTTTATTACTTAGCTTCTCTAAGATCGTAAATTATAGACTCGATGTCCTTTGTTTATAGCTACTATCCACCTATTTGTGAGTACATACGATACTTATCTTTTGGGGTGTGGGTTACCTCACTCAAGATAGTGTTTACTAATTCCATCCATTTGCATCCAAAATTCAAGATGTCATTGTGGTTTTTTTTTTTTGATTTTTTTTTTTTTACTTCTGAGTAGTACTCTAATGTGTAAACATGACACACTTTTTTTTTATCCATTCTTTAGTTGAGGGGCATCTAGTTTGTTTTCAGGTTCTGGCTATTACAAATAACACTGCTGTGAACATAATTGAACAAATGTTTTGTAGTATGATTGAGCATCTTTTGGGTATATGCCCGCAAGTGGTATTGCTGGATCCTGAGGTAAGTTGATTCCCAATTTTCTTAGAAACTGCCATACTGATTTCCAAAGTGGTTGTACAAGTTTGCATTCCCACCAGCAATGGATGAGTGTTCCCCAAAGATGGGGAGGGTTAAGGAGAACATGAGGGAATGGTATAGTAAAGATGGAGGAAGGACAGAAATCGAAGCAAGAAAAGAAATATCTTGATTGAGGGAGCCATTATAGGATTAGCAGTGATGGAGGAAGGTCATTGGTTAAATTAAAAGAAGCTGCTTGGCTCTCATTGGTTAGGAGATAGGTGGGAGGAGTAAACAGAACAAAACGCTGGGAGGAAGAGGAAGTGAGGTCAGACTCCGCAGCTCTCCTCTCCGGAGCAGACGCAGGAGAGACGCCATGCTACCTGCTCCAGGGAAGACGCACGCTATGAAGCTCCGACCCAGGATGGACATAAGCTAGAATCTTCCCGGTAAGACGGGTGCTACACAGATGATAAGAAATGGGCTAGTCCAGGTGCGAGAGTTAGCCTAGAAGAGGCTAGGTAGAAATGGGCCAGAGCAGTGTTTAAATGAATACAGTTTGTGTGTAATTATTTCGGGGCAAAAGCTAGCCGGGCAGGCGGCTGGGGTATTGGGGACCCAGCCCCGCCGCCGCTCCATATTACAACATAGCAGAAACCTGGCTTTAGAGAAATTCCAAGGAATCCAAAAGAATGACCACACCTAAGACCCTGGGTAATAGAGGAGAGGGAACCCAATCTTGACTTGCTCTATAGTCAAACTGATGATTATCTTAAATATTATCATAGAACCTTCATTCAGCAATAGATGGAAACAGGCAGAGACCCACGTGGGAACACTGGACTGAGCTCTCAAGGTCCAGTTGAAGAGTGGAAGGATTGAGAATACGAACAAAAAGGTCACAACCATGAAGGGTTCATCCACTGAAACAGTTTACCTGAGCTAATGGGAGCTAACCAACTTCAGCTGGACTGGGAAGGAGCAAGTATAAAACCAAACTAGTCTCTCTGAATGTGTTTGACAGTTGTATGGATGGGGCAGATAGAGGGGCCACTGTCAGTGGCACTGGGATTTATCTCTACTGCATGTACTGGTTCTATTGAATCCTATTCTCTTTGGATGTATACCTTGCTCAGCCTAGATGTAATAGGGAGGGCTTTAGTCCTTCGAGAAAGCAATTTGCCTTACCCTCTCTTAGGATTAGACGGGGGTGGGGTAGGAGGATGTGTGGAGGGAATGGGAAGAGGGGAGGGAGTAGGAATTTCAATTGATATATTTTTAAACAAATCTAATAAATTATTTATTTTTATTTTTTATTATTATTTTTGGTATACCAAGTCGTATGTTATGGCCATTGTAAAATCACATTGTAAAATTGTGTCTTGAAGACACCTCATCAGATGGTATTATATACTCTTTTGTCTTTTTATAAGGCAATTCCTTTGCATTCTCAAAAGATTACACCTTAGTGTTTTAACCACTGCCGATTGAATGTTCTCTAGTCATTTTCAGCAGCCAGAGTGAAGAGATGGAAAACAATGTAACTCCTAATACTGCATGCATTAGATCTGAAGAATACAATTCAAATAGATGTAGGCTTCTAACCAACTGCTTTGGAGAAAAAGGAATAATTTACACAATAAAGAACAGAATATACACATACATTACAACCTCTCAATACATACTATATAACTTCTCACTAATGGATATTTTACTGAGAGTCTTTAGACCAATTTACACATAAACTCTCAAACATAGAAATATGCATGGGTAATAGTATATGGACATTATTCATTCAATATCAGAATAAAACTTTATTGAAAATCACAAATGAAACTTCATTCAATGTCAACTATAAAACCACACACAGTTTTTGGTAGTTATTATGAGTCATATAAAATGATTAACAATAATCATAATAATTATATTATGTATGCAATCCTCAATAGTAATTTTTGTTATGGAGGATGTGTTTAGAAAGTAAAATATTGAGAATGATGGGAACAGGGAAGAAGATATGTTAATTAAGAGAGCCACTGTAGTGTTAGCAGGAGACTTGGCTCTAGAGGGGTTCCCAAGTGTCCAAATGGATTTTCCCAGCTAGGTCCTTGGGCAGCAGAGGAGAGGATACCTGGACTGGCCTTTTCCCATAGCCACACTGGTGAATATCTTGCATATTACCATAGAACCTTCATCTGGCGATAAATGGAGATAGAGACAGAGACCCACATTGGAGCACTGGAGTGAGCTCCCAAGACCCAATTGAAGAGCAGAAGGAGGGAGAACATGAGCAAGTAAGCCACGACAGCGAGGGGTGCATCCACCCACGGAGACGGTGGGACTGATCTAATGGGAGCTCACCAAGGCCAGCTGGACTGAGTCTGAATGAGCATGTGATTAAACCAGACTCTCTGAATGTGACTGACAATGAGGGCTGACTGAGAAGCCAATTTGATAATGACACCGGGTTTTGATTCTGCTGCATGGACTGGCATTTTCGGAGCCTAGTCTGTTTGGATGCTCACCTTCCTAGACCTGGATTGAGGGGGGAGGGCCTTGGACTTTCCACAGGGCAGGGCACCCTGACTTCTCTTATGACTGGAGAGGGAGGGGAGGGAGAGTGGAAGGGAAATGGGAGGATGGAAGGAGGTGGAAATTTTTAATAAATAAAAGAAGGAAAAAAATAAAATCCATTATCTACTTCAACTATCTCAAGATATCTACTAAGCAAATATGTGATTTTTGTTTTAGCATTCACCTAATTCTATAATAAAAATTTGTGTAAAATGTGAAAAAAAATTTAAGAGTGCACATTTAAAATTTTAGGGAAGTACTAGAGAATGTGGACTATTATTGATTCATTTTACTTTGTTATGAAAATGAAACAAGCAATAGCGGAAAGGCACATGACAAAATTTGTTAGTAGAGTTTGGAATTTAATGTTATTAATTTTCGAGCAAAATGGAACCTTTAGTCAAGAATCAGTAAAAAAAATAAAAATAAAAAAGGAAGCTTAACACAAGAGACAAAAGAATATAAACCATCTAATTTGACTCATGATCAAAAAAGGCTATGACAGATGCAGGATACAGGTGCCAATTAATTGTGACTTGTTCTCTAATTGAAAACTTAATTGATCCGCGGCCCCCTTAGTACAGCAGACAACAACTGGTCAAATAAAAATTTTGTGGTCTCATGTTCAAACTCACCAAGACACACACACACACACACACACACACACACACACACACACATTTATATGAACCACTGTGAGTGAGTGCCTGCATTGTGGCCATTGAACAGGGCTGATGTTTGATTAAAGATGCTAAAGTGTCAGTGTGTGGGTGCACCCCTCGCGGTCCTGTGTTCCTTGCTCGTGCTCCCTCTCCTTCTGCTCCTGATTTGGACCTTGATATTTCTGTCCCGTGCTCCTCTGTCTCTGTCTCCTTTCATCGCCTGATGAAGGTTAATATTCATGAGGATGCCTGTGTGTTTGTCTTTGGGTTCACCTTCTTACTTAGCTTCTCTAGGAACATGCATTATAAGCCCAATGTCCTTTATTTATGGCTAGAAACCAAATATGAGTGAGTACATCCCATGTTCCTCTTTTTGGGTCTGGCTTACCTCACTCAGGATAGTGTTTTCTATTTCCATCCATTTGTATGCAAAATTCAAGAAGTCCTTGTTTTTTACTGCTGAGTAATACTCTAATATGTATATATTCCATACTTTCTTCATCCATTCTTCCGTTGAAGGGCATCTAGGTTGTTTCCAGGTTCTGGCTATTACAAACAATGCTGCCAAGAACATAGTTGAGCATATACTTTTGTTGTATGATAGGGCCTCTCTTGGGTATATTCCCAAGAGTGGTATTGCTGGATCCAGGGGTAGGTTGATTCCGAATTTCCTGAGAAACCGAAACAGCATGGGACAAATCCGGACTAGCTGAACATAGAGGACAATGAGGAATACTGAGAACTCAAGAACAATCGCAGTGGGTTTTTGATCCTACTGCACGTACTGGCTTTGGGGGAGCCTAGGCAGTTTGGATGCTCACCTTAGGAGACCTGGATAGAGGTGGGCGGTCCTTGGGCTTCCCACAGGTCAGGGAACCCTTATTGCTCGTAGAGCAGATGAGGGAGGGGGACTTGATTGGGGGAGGAGGAGGCGGTTGCGGGGAGGAGGCAGAAATCCTTAATAAATAAATAAATTTAAAAAAAATAAATAAAAAATAAAAATGAAGCTTAAATTCTAAAAAAAAAAAAAAAAAAAAAAAGATGCTAAAGTGATTCTGAGGTCATTTCTACCAACTAGGCAACTGGTTGGCAACTGTCTCAAAAGGCCTCTGGGATTTTTCCATTTAAAATATGTATTCATGAAATGTGCCTCCATAGTGCAATGGAAATGTGTTTTGGAAATAATGCAAAACAAAAATGTGTTTCCTGTAAATCTTAGTTAAATATTCAATGGTTTTCATAACTTGTGGTAGGCTAAAAAAACATCCCCCAAAAAATCCTGTTCAGAAAATCATCAAAAAGGTTGGAAAGCATTTCATCTTATCAAAGTAGTCGTAGAATGTCAATACTTTTATTGATTAATGTTTAAACACTTTAGACATTTATCATAGTTACCACTTGGAGATTTCCTATGAACCACTATGCTAATTGATTTCATAGATTTTTCTCATAAACATTTATAGAACAATTCCAGGGAGGGGCTGGTGACATAGGTAGGCAGCTCAAAACACCTGAAGTCTATCACCTGAGAGTGATTCAGAACCTACACATGTGTGTCACAGCAGGCACACATCTGTCTCACACACAGCTCCACGTGTGTGTCACAGCAGGCACACATCTGTCTCACACACAGCTGCATGTGTGTCACAGCAGGCACACATCTGTCTCACACACAGCTGCATGTGTGTCACAGCAGGCACACATCTGTCTCACACACAGCTGCATGTTTGTGTCACAGCAGGCACACATCTGTCTCACACACAGCTGCATGTGTGTGTCACAGCAGGCACACATCTGTCTCACACACAGCTCCATGTGTGTGTCACAGCAGGCACACATCTGTCTCACACACAGCTCCACATGTGTGTCACAGCAGGCACACATCTGTCTCACACACAGCTCCACGTGTGTGTCACAGCAGGCACACATCTGTCTCACACACAGCTGCATGTGTGTCACAGCAGGCACACATCTGTCTCACACACAGCTCCACATGTGTGTCACAGCAGGCACACATCTGTCTCACACACAGCTCCATGTGTGTGTCACAGCAGGCACACATCTGTCTCACACACAGCTCCATGTGTGTGTCACAGCAGGCACACATCTGTCTCACACACAGCTCCACATGTGTGTCACAGCAGGCACACATCTGTCTCACACACAGCTCCACGTGTGTGTCACAGCAGGCACACATCTGTCTCACACACAGCTGCATGTTTGTGTCACAGCAGGCACACATCTGTCTCACACACAGCTCCACATGTGTGTCACAGCAGGCACACATCTGTCTCACACACAGCTCCATGTGTGTGTCACAGCAGGCACACATCTGTCTCACACACAGCTCCACATGTGTGTCACAGCAGGCACACATCTGTCTCACACACAGCTCCACGTGTCTGTCACAGCAGGTACACATTCCTGTCTCACAAACACATAAATTCATAGAGATATTATTAGAAATGTTATTGAAACATTTAAAAACTAAACCCATGATATTGGTCTAACTGATAGTTAATAGCAGTTAGGATGGGAAGCTAATATATAAACTAATATTAAGAAAAACTTCTAAGCAGCAGATTCAGGGCCAGTAGAGTATATCTGTTTCTCAGTCAATATTTGGATTAAAAGAGAAACGAAGCCTAAATTTTAGTTTAAAATCATCTTAGAATACATAATTCTTTATTGTTTTTTCATATGTTAATATTTTTCTGTGTTCCAGGACATATTTGTTGTGAAGCAATTTTACATTGTGGCTAAGATTCAGGTTACAAAATTTAAAAATTTTAAAACATCTTCCCTGTCAGTTAAACTTGTAAAGACTTTTAAATATTTTCTTGCTTTAATGCTTTAAAAGCTAAATTTGAATTAATATGTCAGCATCTTAAAAATTTTAAAACAATGTTGCTCTAATTCTGTCACTTTAGTTCTTTTAGTGTTTTAAAGAAGGCAAACTTTTCCATTGAAAATTATTCCTAAAGCAAAATAATCTATCCAAAAATATGTGCGTATGCGTGTGTGAATTTTACTGTAAAGTTAATTATAACACCCTGAAGAAGAAAATCTGCATTACCTCCCAAATGGGAAAAAGGTCACTGGAGTCTGAAGACATCTTTCATTGTTTGTTTTCCAGCTACAGCGTGCTCTGCCTGGCCTCGGAACTGTAGCTTCTCCTCCGTCTCATATGCAGACCTGGTATCATGGAAGCCCTCCTCCAAGTCAGGATTATTTTCTGTTCTTGCCATGTTCTTTCAAGACACCATTTCTATTACTTGGAATAGGTAGTACCATTTGACTTAAATATGTAAAGAAATGCCTGTACTCTTCAGTCTACCATTAGTGAAAGCTTGTATGGTAAAATTTATTGTTGAGCATTTATGTTAGCTTTTTAGGAGATTTGACAGTTTTTCTTCCTTGCTCAAATAAACACTAAATGAAGCTGGATATTTCAAACCTCTTTAGCGTCAAGTGCCAGAGTATATACATGGACTTAACCTTACTTGTCATCTTCAAATTAATTGCCAAGACTAGCTAAGCATGATATATTTTTCTATACTGTCATACACAAAACCTTCTGAATTATTAAAGCAACTAAGCAACATACATTCTAGTGATGACTGTGCTGTGCTACTTTTCTAAGGGGGAATGAACAAATATATCTATTTATTCCAGAAAACATCATGACAGACTCAAGAAATGGTGTCATTCAGGTCAATTTAGCAACCTGATGAGCTTACTGAGTTCTTGCTGGAGGATGGTCTCAAAGACTCCTCCATCTTTGAGATCTCCTCCCAGTTCATTGTATATGACACAGGAGAGTGGTCCCTCACCGCTCAAACAGCTTCTTTCCACTCCACCCAGAACTTTTGCTTCCGCTATCAGTTTTCTGCTTATTCTTCTGTTAGGAAGAAAGCATAAGTTTAGTAGCTTTCTGAGCTTTCTAAACATCTTGTAACTTTTTGTGAATTCCTAAGCCTGGAAATAATTCCTTTGCAGGCTGGCTATTCAGAGAAATCTTCTCTCTTTTTAGAGTGGAATGATACAATCTGTGTAAAATAATGACAGAAATAATGACAGAACATACTAATAAAAATAATGAAAAATTTTGGACTCAGGGGTAGATGAAACTATCTGCAGTGATTGGTCTAGAAGGGCAGGAGTCAGTCAAAGCATACAGGCAGAAAGGATAATTGGGAGCCTGGAAGAAGAGTAAGAAGAAGGAGCACATATGGAAAACACCACAGCTTCTAAGTATTTGCATGCAATCTCTTCGAAAAAGATTATTTTTACATTTAATGTGTTTGTGCATACACATGTGAGATTGTGTATATTTGTGTGTCTATACATGCATATGTGTGTGCCAGTCCACGAGTGTGTGTATGAATATTTGTATGTGGGAGAGAGTATGCACACACATATGCGTTTATGGAATATGTGTGTGTGCCAAAGTGTCAGTGATTGTGTGTGTGTCCGTAAGTCCCCAGATTGTGATTGTGTAGGTCAATGTACAACAGGTGGGTGCCATTCTTTCCTATCACCATGTGGGTCTCTGGAATCAGACTTGTATGTCAGGCTTGACAAGAGTTCTTTTATACCATGAACCAACTCATTATCTCTCACATGAATTCTCTGTTATGTTTGTGATAGAATAAATCTACTTGTGCTGTCATTGAATATTTTCAGACATTTGTAGCTTATGAAACACTGTATTAGTGAAGCAAAAAAAAAGGGATAAGTGTAGGGGATATTCAATTCCTTACAGAATACTTTTTGACCATGGAAAGACTCAATACTTTTCAGTTAAATAGTAGAAGCCACTTATCACAAAACTTATGATATTTATCAACAATATATTCAATTAATTTTGAGAAATAATGCCTTGAGGCTATTTTCATCTAGAAAAAATTCTGTCTCAGAAATCCATTATGAAAACCAAAACCAGGCCATTCAGCACTAGAAAGTACCTATTGACACAGGGAGGACAGACTAGAGTTTTCAGAAAATGATAATGAGGTAATATAAAATTGTGTGTCATTCAGCTTAGTGCTGTTTTCCTCTGAGCAGTATACCTTTCCATGATTGGTATTAAGCTCCTAGTGCTGAAATGAATGTGAATGTGTGACTTTGAATAGTCATGAAAGTATCTTTTCCGGCTGAAAAGCTTCAAGTGGCTGGGAAACTAGTGTTCACTGTCAGCCATGTATACCTTCTGACACTCAGCATTACAGTTACTACTTTCTAAAAAAAAAATATTGAGACTTGTGGAAAGCAAAAAAATATAAATCAATTTTATAAATATATTTGATATAAGATTAGTTTTGGACTATTATTTAATGTTTTCCAACTTCCTTTTAAATCATAACCACTCATCATCTGCCTATGTTTCTTGTGTGTATTTCTGATGGAAACTGTCAATCAATGCATTTTGCTTTCAAAACAGCAGGCATGATTTCCCTGGCATGCTGCTTTCCCCACATTAACATCAGTCAAATCACTTCCCAGGGTTTTCCAAAGTTGAACTGCAGAAAAGAAAGGGCCTGGGACCCTTGGGAGCTTGATTTTCATTGACTTCACACACATATATTGTTATTGTGTATTTTCTCCAAAAACAGTTCACGGTAAGTTGTTTAAAAATGTTTTATTTGTATTTGGTTCTTCTTTTATCAAATTGTGTATCAGTCTTTTCATTGTTTTTGTTATGTTTTGATGCAAGTCAAAATTCAAATGTCTAATTTGCTTCATTTTGTACATTTTTAATTATTTTGGTTCAAAAGCAAAAGCATATTATGATATATAATTTTAAATTATAGGAACTAAATAAATGCAATAATTTTTAATGTAAGAACAATTATGCATTGTGGTAATACAGATCAGAAATTTTGTAAAGAAAATTTTCAAAAGAAAATCAAAAGCACTGTATATTATTTTATACAATAAATTTTCCAAAAAGTGTTTTACTCTTTTTGGTGCTGAGCATTTCATTAAAGTCTCATGGAGGATAGAAGAGTGTTCTTTCACCAGTATGTACTCTCAACCACATGACTTATATTCTGAAAAACACAATAAAAAATTGACATAAACACAAGGAGAACCATCAGACTAATAGCTTCAGCTCTTGAGAGAACTGTTCAGCAAACAAACCAGAACATAATAAACATTATTTTTGCAATGAAATTATAAATTAAATAGGAAAGAAAAACATCCAAAATCTGAACTACGACCATGAATTTATTTTTTTATTAATGTTGCCAATATTTGTATTCCTTTCTTTACAGTTTCCTTCTTTAGATATCTCATTAGTCATATTGATTGAATTAATAAATATCCAATCAAATTGTAAATTTTCAATAAAAAACATACAGGCAAATATGAGTCCATGTATGTACATGTTTGTGTGTACATGTATCAGTGCATCTTAATTGAGTTTTAAGGCATCACTGCCAAGATACATCTCTAACTCAAACTGCATTACCAGAGATTCAATTGTTCTCTTTAGTTCTTTAAGTGTGTGATAAAACTCTTAAGAGTTTGATACCATATCTCACTGCATTTTAATCATTTCTCTTAGATTTTATCAAACAAAATTCTTATTACAGACTATGAAATGTACAGTCACCACTTGACACTATGGTTATTACATGGGTATAGTCTTACACTGGCTTCCTTTATGGATAAGTTAGATCCAATTAGAATCAGAAAGGGCTAGGGAGATGGTTAATTACTTGAAGCCAGGCTCACAACAAAATGAATAAGGAAAAGTTTACTGTGCACTTCAACTGTAAAAATTTCAGACAAGAAAGTGGGGAAATGTGTTCATCTTGGATTATTCTTCCTACCTTAGAATTTCTAGTGAATTTTTTAAAATGACAAGAACTTGGGCTTTTCTTTTTATTTCTAAATTTGTTTGCCAATTTATTTAAATAGATTTAATACCATTCTAGTATATTTAATGTCTGTAGCATAACTAAACATTAAGATGAAAATCAACCAGGTAGTGGTATCAGATATACTCATGATCAATTGAACTTGACTAGACTACAATATCTTAATTTAAACCAACGTGTTCCTGGCTAAATAATTAATAGAAAAGAGCCATTACAATTAGTTTGTGTGAAAATAATCAATTAAATATTGCATATTTGAGCTCTAGGATTAGTGTTTTGTCTAGAAACAATTCTTTTTCTTGTCCATTCACATGTAAAAAGTTCCCAGCATCTGTCTCAGGCCATAACTCCATGGCTTCTCTCCAACTCTGCCCTTCTTTCTCCCAGCATTCTGTTTAGTTTTCCCCAACTAGCTCTGTTTTCCTATAGGTCTTCTATAGGCCCAAAGCAGCTTTTTTATTCATTAATGGTAATCACAGCATACAGAGGGGACTCCCACATCAATTAACTCTCTGTTGATTACTTTCCCCTATGGAATGTTGGTTTGGATCACAGTCCTGTGTTACTAGTCCCAGCTGGATTTCTCATGTATGTACTCAAAGGGAAATCTACAAGGTTCTTTTCTACTAGACCCACCTGCCATGTTTATATGCTATTTCTCTCTTGATTTCCATGGGGTTTTTAAGCATTTTCCTTTCATTTTCTTGCTGTGTTTTTTAACAAGTTCTCCCTTCCACTGTAATCATTCTTTCAGTGCCATCTTAATACTGAAATTTATTGATTTTTAATTTGCCACTTTCTTCAAAAATTTACTTTAAATTTTATTCATCAAATAACTGTTATTACATTAATTATGTATATTATGATACAGGATATATATCTATATGTATATGTTTGTCCATCCATCTGGCTATTCATATCTATATCTATCTTCCATATATCTTGCAGATTGTATGCATTCACATGCAAGCAAATCATTCATA
Organism: Microtus pennsylvanicus; assembly: GCF_037038515.1. Taxonomy (NCBI): domain Eukaryota; kingdom Metazoa; phylum Chordata; class Mammalia; order Rodentia; family Cricetidae; genus Microtus; species Microtus pennsylvanicus. The sequence continues at coordinate 66,865,611 of NC_134586.1, read as the reverse complement.
TGAAAACAAAAAATTGAAGTAACTCATAATATTGTTATTCTTTTATCATATAACATTTTCAGCACATATATGTGCATGTGACATAGATATATACCAAACAATAAATATGTTAAGAGTTGTAAATGGCATAATAAAACACAGACAAGGTTTGACCTGAATATAGCATTACATTTCAACAACACTCAACTGTCAGTTTTATGTCTTAGAATATATTATGAAAACAAATTGATTTTATTTATTGACTAATTCTCTTTATCACTTTCTCAGTCATAGTTCTAATGCCATGTTTTATTCTTTTTACTATGTAAATTGCTTCATATCAAATATATGCTTCAAAAAATTAAAAATATAATATGCATTTCCAACTTAAAATATTTAACATAATAAAATTAGAATGTATCCATTGAAATGACATTTATGTACCAGTTTTGGCTATTACATCCTAATACCTATTCTTGCCTCATCAAAATATCCAGTGTAGGAATTATACAAATCACCCTCAAAATTCAAATTTTCTGTTGAAAAGAACTCAATACTGACAAGGAATATAACAGTTGAATTGACTGTGTTGTCTTGAAACCCTTTAAGTTCTTTTCACTGTTGAAAAGTCTGTATTTTAAAGAATTAAAAGCCAATTGTGTTATACAATTGTCTATGATTTGGAACTTTACACTAGGTTTTGATGATTAAGTTTTTCTTAGCTATTGTCCTAAGAATGTACTAGCTCTTGTTTTGTGGTTGCAGAATACAGAGACTCTCCATTTGATAAACTGTTTGTGATATTATTGTTTATTTTGGTGTCAACTAGATCTCTTCATCATTAAATTATTTTTACTTATGTAATTACTCGGTAATCAGTGAGGTATTAGATTCAGATTCTGGAATCATCTTGCCAGAGAATAGAGTTTTGTAAGTTATTCATTGTCTTTAGCGTTCACAGATGATATCTCATGCCAGTTATAAAATTACAGTTTCCAAAAAGATAACATTTAGAATCAGTCGATACTTCTGTATCTCATCACTGAAATCAGGAAAAGAGAGCCCTTTTCCCCTTACAAACTACTTTATAACTTTGAAAATCACTTAACATTTGGGTTTATTGTTGTCTGCTTTGATGGGTGATAATGATCAGTGATTTTCTTCATGGTGGAAAATGCAGTCTATGGAATTCCCCTAATCCATGGTGTTTCCTTCATTGCTGTTCAATACGTCCTAGAAACATCCTTCCGACAGCATGATAAAGTATGATAACCTTATTTTTCTTTAGATGTGTTATCACTCAATTTTCAAAGAAAAGTTCAATTTTTTAATGTGGAATGGAAATTAGTCTAAGAGCTGCATGCTGAGCAATATAACGGTGCATTATGAAGCATTGTGCTGACTATGGGCACTGTGTTAAATTTGTGAATACAGTTTTTAAATGCCATGTGTGCATAGTTGCGCACACATGCACAAGTTATCTAGTGAGTCTTCCCATCCATTTTCAACTTTCTCTTTTCTAGGAGGTATATTAGCTCTAATCAGTATTCATATTCCCATATATGTGATTCACATAAATTGATGTACATTAAATTCATGGCAATTCATATGAAAACATGAAAATTTTCAATCAGTTTTTAAAAGTTAGGATTTCTTTCTTATCTTTTATATGTAACTCTTTTACCATGAAGTTTCAAAAGTAGAAGTTAAGGACATTGTTAATTTTGGTTATCATACAATAAATTTCTGTAGAAGTCTGTTTTTCTGCTTTTATTCAATATTATATTAAGCGTGTTGCTATAACTGTGTTTAGATGGTGATTTCTAAATATAATATATATGTATAATTTATAAGTGTGTATGTGTTTGTGTTGTAGATGTATATCCACAAACATATATATAAATATGCATATACGTTCACACATATGTATCTATATGCTAACTTCAAATAGTGATAGATCCTAAATCATACTTAAAGTAAACTTATTACAACATTTGATAATTTATACTAACTTTTCCTGAATTTTATCAAGCATATAATACATCTTAGACATCACTGCATACTATTTTTTTATTTTCTGTGACTTCATGATGCTTATTCTATGTGGGTACATTACCAAATCATTGCCCACTCCTTTTGAGTTTTTTATTTGCAAATTTCACAGTAATAAAAAGTCTCTATTTTATATACCCATTTCAAATAATAAATATGTAGAGACTCATATTTTTAACCACATAACTATCATCATAAACCTTGTTCTCATTATCTTCATAATTAATTGCATGCTGGTCCGATAATTGGGATACTTTTTCTAAAACTTTGATTTTAATATAGCTTGCTGCTTTGTCCGTCATACCAGCTATTTATAGTAATTATTTGAATTTTTTGACAAGCATTGTACTTATGAGTTACTCCAGACAAAGGATGTATAGGCAAGGCCTCTCTAGTTTACTTTAGTTAATAGGTGTTTAATTCAACTGCATGTGAAAACCCACTCACACAAATAACTTCAGTTTCTGTTGGTAAAAATTTAGAGAAAAATTATTTTGGCAGAAAACTTGGTGCTACTTCACTCTGTGGTGCTAATTCCTTTGCAAATTGGTGAAATAAAACATAAGAAATTGTTTTCTTCTCTTTTAACTAGACGATGTTTCCCACCATATTCTTCTAAGTTCTAAATCATATGTTACAAAATCAGCCAAGTTATGTTATCTCATCTCTATTCCATAAGATGAGCTATGTGGGGTACCGACACAGATTCTGTTATCTTTAAAACTTTGGTTTAAGGCTTTTGTTATCTGATGAGAGGAATGACATGAATTTCTGTCCTATCTAAGTGACTCATTGATAGCTGTCACCTCATTACAGCTGTTCAAGTGAAGGTGAGGTCTCAGCTTCTGCACCTGGAATACCAGCTGTCACCCTTCTCATAGAAAGTAAGACCTCAAAGGTTTGATTTTGCTATTCTTAGACTAAAGAAAGATAGACAATGTAATGAAAATTCTTCTCATGTCCTAAAATATGCCCAGAAATATCTACCGTGCTGAAAATTATTTCCAGTTTTATTTCATCGCACCAAAGAACATTTTAAACTGGTTAAAGGACAAGGACAGAGGTTACAGTATGGGTTAAATAATTACAAAATTTAAAATATATTTTCATTATTTTAAATTATGTATATGCTTCTCTGTTTGTGTGTGGGCATGTGCATTGTGAATGAATGTACCTAGAGTCCAGAAGGGGATGTAGGGTTCCCTGGACAAAGAATTACAGGTGGCTATGATCTGTAGAAATTGGGTGCTGAGAACCAAACCCTGTCTTTTGAGACAAGGTACTTTTAGGAGAGCAGAACACACTTTTAACTGTTGAGTGTTCTCTCCCTCTTTGTGCAACTAGAATGATAATAACTTTAATTTTTCTTTAAATTTAATTTTTAACTATATTTGTTGAAAGATAATTTTTATGAGTAGGTTACTGGGGAGATATATGAAGATACAAATACATATGTCCAGGCAATAAAATTAATTGAAAAAAATGGCCATTCATTTGTAAGAGAGCAAAAAGGGTTGTATTTACAAAGGAGGGAGGAAGAAAGGCAAAATTAATGTAAGTATTATCTCAAAAATGTATTAAAAGGAAAAACAAATTATTTCATCATTGTTCATAAATAGTCAATCTTATTTATGCATATATAGAACATTTGTGCTTTACAAATGTCATTTCACTTGGCTGCACTCTGTCCACATGATGATGCTATGGAGAATAATCAGCTTCTCCCAGCAGATATATGCTGAACTTGCTTTCAAATACTATATTCCTACCCATTTCCATGTTTGTGATAGACTTCACTTTCTCTAGGTATAAGTAATCTCTTTCATTAATTATTGAATTCACATTTCTTGGCACTTCAGCTATCTAATTAATATTCTAATGTTTGTAAAGTACTTAATTGCTATCATTGCCTTCTCATTACTAGCTTCCATTTCCTTTTATACCACAAACAGAACAAGTGGCCATCATAGTGGGATGGAGGAAGAAAAGCATAGTATTATATGTAAATATTGACTATGAATAAAAATACAAATGCATGCTTACCTCAGAAGATTGAAGTTTGTGATTCTGTGGGAAGAAAAACAAAACAAAACAAAACTACCTTCCTTGATAAAAGGATGCAAACCCCTTTGATTGTGTGTCACCTGCTGGGTAAGCAATAAACTCGAAGATACCTCTGGAAATTTAAGTCTTTTGTATTCTTCCAGCTGTCTTGATATACCCTAAACTGAAAAGAAAAAGCAGTGCTGGTTGAAAATTTAAGGTTTAAAAGCATTGTCAAAACTTGGTATGGTGTTGCAGGAGGCTGCTTGTTGGGAGCCTTTTGTTGATTCCTGGCCACCTGGCTAGCTTAGCCCTATCCAGTTCTTTATTCATTAACCAATAAAAGCAACACATCGGCAGAAGGACCTCCCACACCAATGTGGTGAGTCATAACTTCAGGAGTAAAAACAGACAGATGAAACATTTGCTGTCTTCCTCAACCACAGAGTATACCTAGCCTGGGCTACAGAAGATTATGTTTAATCCTTCTCCGCACTGACTTCCCACCCACCCACACATACAAATTGTTTTGATACATAAATTTAGACTTGAAGTAGCTCCTGACTTGTTCTAGAATAAATATGGAGAACTTCTAGGTTTTCTCTTCATCATGGCTCTATGAATTTTTAAATTGTGCAGGGATTCTCTTGATTTTATTTCCACAGTTTCAGAGTTGTTTGCTTATTTACAAAGTTAGAAATTCATATTTGTAAGAAAAGAGTGTAATGTCCCTTCAATATTTTAAATTTTATTATTGGGTATATGCGTATGTGAAGACTTTTTTTTTAAATTTATACTCTCAAACATTGATTTTTCTTGTGGACTTTAGCTTGCATCTGAGTGATGCCTTTGGCTATTCTTTTTTTCTATTTTTCTTTATTTAATTTAACATACCAACCCACAGTTTCCCCTTCATTCTCTCATCCAGTTCCTTCACTATAGCTCCCTTCTAACCCCACCCCACACATACTCCCCCTCAGTCTCCATTCAGAATGGGTAAGGTCTCCCTTGGGAATCAACAAAGCATGGCATATTAAGTTGAGGCAGGACCAAGCTCCTCCTTCTCATGCATCAGGGACAGGCCCTGGTTCCATTGCTAGGGGCCCCACAAAAGACCAACTACACATCTGTCACCCAGATGCAGAGAGACTAGGTTGGTCCCATGCAGGTTCCATAGCTGTCTATCCAGAGTCCGCGAACTCCCCAGAGCTCAGGTCAGCTGTCTCTGTGGTGTTTCCCATCATTTTCTTGTCCCCCCAACCTTTGTTCATATAAACTTTCCTCGATCTCTTCATCTGGACTGCTAGAGCTCAGTCCAGTGCTTTTCTGTGAATCTTTGCATTTGCTTTCATCAGATACTGGAAGAAAGCTCTATGATGACAATCAGGGTAGTCACCAATCTAAGTACCGGGTAAGATCAGTATATGAGGATCTTTTATTGGCTTTCTTATCTGTGGACCACATGAATACCTGCTGCTCTTAGGGGTAGGAAATGGACTACATTCCCTAGAACTGAAGTTATAAACTGTTGAGTTTTGATGTGTGGATATTAGGACCTGAACCTGGGTCCTATGGAAGAGCAGCCAGTATTTTGTCATGACACCATCTCTCTGAATCCTCAATATCCCTTATTTAAACATAGAGACTTAAAGTAGAACATCTGTCAATATGAGGTTTTGTATTTTTTCTCTTGATAAAATTAGTGTAGAAATATAAAACTAGGCTCTCCTGTTATTCTAATACATTGGACATGCAAAGAGACCAAGTTTGTAAACTTGATTAAAATAAAGGCTCTTTGCTTTTACATATGGGACTCAGTTTCCTTGTTGGCCTTGAGGGGACTTCATGGCTTTGGGCATAACATTTGGAGGCTCATCTCAGATCCCTTAAAGCTCACTAGGACTACCACCCGTAGATCCTTCAACCAGCTGGTAAGTTTTCTGTGTTTTATTTCATGTCAGTAACTTTTCTGTGTTTTGTTTTATGTTTCATTTCTGTTTGTGAGCAGGCCCAGGAATTGTAGTACCTCAAGACGATCTGTGGATGGGCCAAAGATCCTAGGCGGGACACCCTGGAAGACGTTTCTGGGGAGTTCTTCTGCAGAGAGTGGTTCTCTCTGGAGAGGCAGGTGGGGAGCAGGTCTCTCAGTTCTGTGGTGTGGCACATGAGTGGCATGGTCAGTTCTCTGCAGAGACAAGCGGATAGCAGTCTCATTTTGATAGCGGGGCCAGGTCACACCCGCAAAACAGCTTGAAGCTGTGTCTTTAGTTTGATTGCTTGAAGCTGTGTCTTTGGCACCATTGTCCTTCCTTCTTATAGTCCTGTATGTCTGTGTATCATATGTTGTGGTTTTTGTTCTGACATAGAGTGACTCTGACAGACTCAAGTCATGACTTCTTTGACTTTGATATTGTGATCACTTACAGGACTTTAGAGATAGGGCCGTAAGCATAGGGGTATATTTTCCTTGCTGCCTTAAACATTTTATAAAAAGGAGTCAGCCTTAGCCCAAAGCACATAACTATGGGGCAGAGTGCTTGTGTAGGTGAGTGGCTGGGCTATGCAGCCTTGCTGATACAATGTAGTGAGGCTGCCAGCCACAGTTGTAGGGGGCCGAAGTACTCCAATAGGATTTAAAACACTAAACAAAAAATCTGGGGTTAACTGCTGTGGCCTGGAGAAGTTAACAATCATTTTTCCCACAATGCTGCATACCATCCTGTCCCTCCCATGCTGGTGGATGAGTTCTTTCAGCTTGCCCTGGGGTCTGCACCCCTGCTGATTTTGAAGGGGGAAATGTGAGGGCCAGCCATGACAAGCTAAGTCTGGGCAACTCACACAAAGGAAGGTCTTTACTTCCAACCATTATCATCTGCCAGAGTAGAACTTGGCCACTGATAAATTTAATAAGAGGCCTGAGTCTCAGTAGTTTACCCCAAAGCAATACCTGGTAGCATGAAAGAACCACAAGCTGAAATAACCTGACCCCCACCCAAGAGCAACCCATTCAAAGGAAATGCCTAGCATTCCAAGCACTGTAGATAAAAACACCTGCCAGTGAACATTCACCAGGACACCCTGGATAAATGTCAGCCAATCAGGTCACGAACATCAGAGACCCCTCACTACCACCTTTACTACTTATAAATACCAAATTCTAATTGAGCTCGGGGTTCTTCAGTTATTCCCATACGTTGGGCGTGTGGAAAGACTGGGTTTGCTAACTTGATTAAAATAAAGGCGCTTTGCTTTTTTTGAAAGAAAGAAAGAAAGAAAGAAAGAAAGAAAGAAAGAAAGAAAGAAAGAAAGAAAGAAAGAAATATAATTTCCTGACACGGCAGGACTTTTTTTCTATTGAAAGTAAGATGTTTACAGGACTCTTTTCTAAAAGCATATATCCATAGCAGGGATGAAAAGAGGGGAAGAGGGAGAGTGAATGTACGGAGTCAGGAAGAAGATGTGATGTGTGGATGCAGGAGGAGAGTGTTAGGATGGTTAGAATTTTGCCCTAGGTTTTCCCTTCAGGTTTCTGTGATGTTCTAAAAACAATTTTGTCAGTTGCTGCCAAGCAACACTGTCTGAATTTTTCTCCATGGTCATTCTAAGATGAGATCAATCCTCTGAAGCTTTTCCAAATCAATTACTAACTTGGACCATCACACAATTCAAGGAAAGACACAGAGAGCAGAGAGACAGAGAGGTAACAGGATCAATGGCACCCACGGACTGTGTGGGGAGGAGACTAGGGAACAGCTGCCATAGGAAATTTCACAAGAACTCAATCTTGTGACAGTCACCTGGGCAGAACTTCAGGGGAACATGCTTTATACTGCTTTCTATCAACACATTCACTGGAGATTGTACTATGGAAAATGTTCTCAGAAAGCTAATTTTTACCATAGATGTGTATTTGGGCACATGTGTGTGAGTATGTATGTATATAAGTATGCATGTATATAATATTGTATGTAAATAAATTACAATGTGTGTGAATGCGTTTATGTTCTGAGAATAGTACATTTTTAAAATTTTTTTGGGGGAAGTATTTGTTATTTCAACAATTTTCTTATTTATATGAAGAAAACATTAATTTTCTTTCTGGTGATATTTTGTTTGTGCTTCAACAAAGCTTGCCTGAAGATCAGCGTGCAGAACTAAGACTCTTGATGCCAGGCAGTGGAGGCACATGGCTTTAATCCCAGGTATGGAAGACGGTGGCCGAGGGATCTCTGTTAGTTCAAGGTCAGCAGGGGCTATAAGAAATTGATCCACTCTAAAAGAGAAACAGAGCACACACAAAGCACTTGGGAGTCCCTTGCCTTTAATCCTAGCACTAGGGACGTGGAGACAGAAGTGATATGGCTGGGAGAGAGATGAATATAAGGCAGGAGCTCAGGGAAGTCTGAGGCTTTCACATTTCCCCTATATTTTCTCATTAAATATCACAATAAATGGTATGGTTACCAATGGCTGTGTGCCTGGATACCACTTCTGGTTATTCTGTGATTTGCAGGCCTTGTGTTTTGATCACCTGGTTTTTTCATCCTAGCGTATTAGCTGGCCAGGTTCCAGCAGGCTGTCCTAAGAATTTCCCTTGACTAGAAAAACATTAGCATAAAGGTAAATATTTTATGTTGAGAAGACTTATGGGAAATTTACAGATGAATACATAACTGGAAAGAGACAGATGTAGATAGAAAGACATGGGCTTATGTTTCAGATTGAGGAAAGCTGGTAATAATATGTCTACTGTACATTGGAAAATGTGTAATTATGATTAAAAAAATGCTAGGTTTGTGGAAGCTCAAATTATGAATCTATTCCACTTTGACTGAAGGTCAGAGAGTTTGAAGTTGCTCAAAGCTGTTGACCTAGGCTACATACCCCGACCTAGGGTGTAGTTACTTGGTGGTTGGACATTAAGATGGTTCATAGAGGTGCATCCACTTCTGACCAAAAGTCAGAGAATTGAAGCATACTTCTGCTCCTTCTTTTGAGTTAGGAGGTTTGACCTAGTGAGTGGCTACCTTCAGGATACTTGGTCTAGGATGGGATCACTGCCTAAACTACAGAGGGCTTTTTCTCATGAATTAATGGCTTGATATTTCAGAGAATTGAAGCAAGTAACTGTACTAGCTGTCCTTTGTATCATATTAAAAACAGTCTTTTGCCTTCTCCCCCTTTTGTATGGTGGTGTTAAAAGTGTATAGAAAATTAAACAGGGGCTAACTTAGAACTCTGAAGAAAAATTCAGCATACAGTATTTGCTGAGTTGCCCTCCCGGTACTACCCAATCATGTCTTTGTGATTCTTTCTTATCTCTGTTCCTTCTACCTAACATTTCTAATTATTATGTCCCTGCCCTGGAATGTACAAACATACAATGACTAGGACCAAGGCAAAGGTCACCTCAAAAAGGTGGCTCCCGATATATGGCAGCCCAACGTGGCCCAGTTCACAACTTAGATGGTCATCTCTCAAAATATATACAGACAAGCCACAGTAATATGCTTAGCAGATTCGTTTGTGGTGTGCGTGTGTGTGTGTGTGTGTGTGTGTGTGAGAGAGAGAGAGAGAGAGAGAGAGAGACAGAGACAGAGACAGAGACAGAGACACACACAGAGAGAGAGAGAGTAATTATAGAAAAGCTTAGATAAGCTATTGATTTGAAATGGAGTAGGGGTAATGTGGAGATTACAAGGCAAAAGGATGAGGGAGAATTTATGCATTTATATTTTAATTAAAGTAAATACTTTCAAGCATGGTGGTGGTGGAGCATGTCTTTAATCCCAGTGCTTGGAAGGCAGAGGCAGGCGGATCTCTGTGAGTTGGGGGCCAGCCTGGTATATAAGAGCTAGGTCCAAGCAAGACATGAGGCCATTGACTACAACATGGGCAACTGACATATGTCCACTATGTATCAATATATAGTCACATATAGATATAGATGTAGATGAGTGTCAAATCCTGGGTCCCATGTAGCTTAAGCAAGTGCTTCACTCCAAGTAAATTATTATCATTTTTAACACCTTATGGCTACCATTTTCCCCAACACTCTCTATTCTTACATAGGAAACAAACATTTTCTTATTTATGAAATAAATGGGGTTTTTGGTTCTTAAATTTCAAACTGTAATGATGTAAGAGATGTAATGTCTCTAGTTTTTCTTGAAGCTAAATATGCATAGCTACTGATGAGTAAATTAGTATTTACTAGAGCCATTGAATAATTAAAATAGAGTTTTCAAGTTTCAGAATTGTTTTAGCTGACAACACTTTACATTTAGGTACATATTTATCTTGTACTCATTAGGAATATTTATTGTGTTGTGCTGAGTAAATCACTGAAGTCCTCAAGTGTTTTTTTTTTCTCATCAGCTCAAAAATTAAGTATAGAGTAACCAGTAACATAGTCAGATCATGGATATGCAACCTGTGATTTTATTCCTTTTAAGGGATTTAATCAAAGGGAAAGAATTGGGGCCTGGTGATGCAGAAATACAATGACAGATACTTATTGTGAGGGAAGTCACTTGTTTGTCCCAGCTGCCCAGAATCAAAATAATCACACAGAAACCACATTGTTTAAATCACTGCTTGGCTCATTAGCTCTAGATTCTTATTGGCTCATTCTTATATCTTAATTTAACCAATTTCCGTTAATTTATGCATTATCTTGAGGTAATGGCCTACCAGCGAAGTTTCTGCATTCTGTCTCCAGCAGCGGCTCCATGGTTTTTCTCTTACTCCACCTCCTTTCTCCCAGCTTTCCATTTAGTTTTCCCTGCCTAGTTCTGTTCTGTCTTGCCATAAGCTCAAAGCAGTTCTTTATTAATCAATAATAATCACAGCATACAGAGGGAAATCCCACATAACCTCTCCTCTTTTGTTTAAATAAAAAAGGTTTTGTCAAGCAAGAATTACAGTTGCAATATTTATATCTACTTTATCTTTTATCATATTTAAGGAAAGCTAATTATAACTACTCTTCAACTCCATCAAAGACTCCAGAAGGATAAAATATTATCTAAGTTAAAAAAAAGTGTATTGTAAGCAACTTCCAAAACTAGGGAACTGACAAAGACATTTAAGTTCCTGGACAGTTACCCAAAGTTTTTTTTTTTTTTTTTTTACCATTGGAGTATCCATCATCAGCCTACAGACCCATTGTATCCAGAAGATTTTTCCATGAAGCATGAAATTTCAAAGACAGTTACACCTGTATTGGCAGTTTGTCCTTCACTTTTTTCTGTGTCCTTCAGAATGTCTAGTAGACTCTTTCATGAAGCAGGAAATCCCAAGTACTGTCTTACCTTTAAGCAAATTCTGCAGTTATTTCTCTGTGGTTCCTGCATGTTCAGTTCATCAAGAAGTCCAGGCAAGAGCAGTTTCTAGCCCATATGGCTAATGAATTCCATAAGGAGCCTCTTCAATGCCCATCTTTCTCTTGAAGTAATTGGTGCTGCTGGGAGCATATGTGTCTCATTGTCCTGAAAAGTCCTAAATTCTTAAAACATTTTAAATACCATATTCTGTATGGTATTGAACGGTTTGTTTCAACTACCCCTTCTCCCAAAAAATGGAATTTTTTGTAATGCCCTTGAAACCTTCAACACAAGCAGAGACAACACTGTGATTGTCCATATAGATTGCCATACTAGACAGGAACTAGAGTCGGCAAGAAGAATTGTCTGAGTGGTTATGTAGGGTAGAAAGTGCCTTGGTGCCACCATGCAGGGCTCCATGTTTTTCCTTTCTAAAGATCCCAGCTAGCTGACAATCGCCTGTTTTCAAACTCATCAAACCAGACAGACCTTGCTTCTGAAACTACAGACTAAAATCCTATTTGAGTTTTTAACCAAGTAGAAGGTGTTTTGATTGACAATCCTCTGGAGGAAAGCTGCAGCAGCTACCACGCCTCACTTGGTGCACAGCCGTAGAGGACATAGTCTGAAAGGAGCCATTAAGAATTAAGTGAAGGTTGGAATCGTCCTGTTCAGATACTTATCTCTATCTGAAGTCCTCACCCACTGAAGACTTCATTATTTGAGGCCTCTATCTTGTCCCATATCAAAAATATGTAGAGTCTTCTCTCTCCTGTTCTAGTGTTAGAATTTAGCCTCTCTTCCTTTAGGCTCTGCTTCGGTGAAACAGCCAGGACCTTTTGTATGTGGACCCTTTTCAGTGAGAAAAGCTCATGTTGGCTATGGTTCACCTGACTTCTACCCAGTAGCACATCAAGGGGGAAAGATGAGAAGACCAGAAGTGCTTCCAGGTCAGCCACTCATGGGCTTTATCACAGGTAATGCCCTTGCCTTGATGTCTTCAGCAGTAGTTTGGCAGTGCCACTCACTGCACCTTTGCTTAGGTCTTGGCAAAGCTCACAGAAGACTAACAGTGTGTATGATCTTTCTTAACCTGAAAGGAAATCTTACTGCAGAAACCTAGAATTTGTCGACATGTAGCTGTCTTCCAGGATTTTCTTTTCTTTTCTTTTTTATTTGAAACTTTTGACTGTTTTAAACTGAGCATTAGAAAGCACGGTCTCACTGCCCTACCCATTTTATTTTCAAATCCAGAGAGGCACAATGCCTAGCACAGGATGCTTTTAGACTGTAAAAAAAGGAATGGTACCAATGCCTCTATTTCTTTACTGTTTAGGGAGCTGTTACAAAAATAGAAGATGTTGTCATGCATTAGACAATCCTGTGGAACTTGCCCAGTAAAGGGTTCTGTGCAACGACTGGACTCTGGATCTTTTAAATCTCTGGCATCTGAAAGTAGCTTCTTTCATGAAATTTACCTGCTCCCTTAAATCTGCTTCTGACCTAGTCAATGTGGTTGAGGGTTGGTTATGGGTGGTGTGTTTCTGTCTGACGCTTTCTTTTCTCTTCAGTTTTTCTCTCCTCTAAAATCAAGAGTTCACCAACTCATGGCTAAACTGCTAAAAAAAAAAAAAAACAGTACGGCACAACTGCACAAAATCAGGCTACTGGATCGTATCTCAGATAGTCTACAATTTTTTTCATTGTTTTGTTCTGTGTTTTTTTTTCAAGCATATAATCATGTGTGCCTATAAAGACTGAGTAGGTAGAGAAAGAGAGGTGGAGGATATAACACAAGCATGGGGATAAACGTTAGAGAGAGGAGAGACAGAAAAACTTGTTTTACATAGCACTCTTTCCATATTGTTCCTATTCTGTTGAGAAGTTTTAGATCTTTTCAAAAGGTATAAACATTTTTAAATTCAAAAGGAAAATCTAATGCAAAAATGTTATGTGCTGTGATAGGAACTGCTGTGGGTTTAAAGCAAGACATTTAGAAGAGAAAACACCACTCTGAACATTGCTAGCTGTGTTTGTCTGATGCTGCACCACAGTGCTGTGGATTTGTGCTTCCCACGACTGGAAAGGAGAAGAGACACTTTAATATTAATATTCAAATTGACTCAGTGATTAGCTCTGATGGCTTGTGAATAGCTTCTAGATGCATCAAATCTATTGATCTAAACAAATTACACATAAAACATTACTAAACATGAAAATTTACCTCACTATAACTTTGTTTTTCTTTATAAATATTTAAATGGGGTAATGTTAAATAACGTTTCAGGTGTACTTTAGGCATTTTTTCTAAACTTTGACATGTAAGTTATAACTTTTGACTTATTGTAACTCACTTTTACCAAAATCAAAGATTTCTGTGAAACATTTCCCAAAATTTTTTCACTAGAATAACATCTAAACCAAAAAACTAAAATGATTACATTTTTGTTGATGAAGAATCTCTTGAGACTAAAGAGATTTCCTGCTGAAGCTAGAACCTGATGGAAATGAATGTTTGCTCCTGAGAAAAATCTATAGGATTCAGGCTGGAGGGAGACAATACACACTTTACCACTGAATTATTTTATTGTCTTTGGATTACAGGTGACAGTGATTCCAACTAGATTAATCCACAAAAAAATGTTAATATCTTGGGAAGGCTAACTAGAAGTGCTGATGTCATAGGGAAGGGCCTCTGGAAGGGAGAATGGCCCGCACTCTAGGTCTTAATTATTGATTGCTTTGTGATGTCGCTTATCTTCAACATCTTAAAGTGGTTTGCAAATGGTCCTGTTAACAAAGCACTTATTTTTGTAATGACCTCACATATAAAGATTGTATTTTGTAATTTCCATTTTAATCCATCTACCTGCTTCTCTTTCCAGAAGCTTGACAAAAGAATGCATCAAATCACATCTAATGAATTCATTAATCTCAATTTCTACTGACTCAGCTAGAACAGTGCGCTCATCCTTACCAACTACATGTCTAGGTATAACTCATATCATTGTTAGAAATTTAGTCCTAGGATGTAGCAATGATTACTGTTTCTTAACAAACTACCCTGAAAACAATGTTTAAAAATAAGATATTCATTTTCTTTGTGGACTCTGCAGATCAGGTACTGAAGACTTCATGCACTTGTTGCTTATGATATGTGTTATGTTTATTCCAGAAAGTTTTTCTGTGTATTCTGGCTTATATTACATACTGAAATGTGAATGCAGACACACACACACACACACACACACACACACACAAACACACAAACACACACTCAGATAGAGAGAAAGAGAGAGGAGATGGGGTTACATTGTCTTTGCTAATATATGATTATAATCCACATAATGATATTTGTATCAAAGTCTCTTCACTATAAGGTCAATAAGTCTGTCAATAATTCCAGGATTTATATTTGGTGGCATAAGAATCAGAATATGTTTAACAAAACTTTGACATGACTAACTTTGGGATGCATAAATAACATATCTTAATTGAAATTCTTGTAGGAAAGAATTATAGACAATACCAAATTCAACAAATGTGATAAAGGAAGGGTGTTTATAAGTAGCACAAGAGAAGAGTACACAGCTAGCTATTGCAATTTATTTTTGCTTCAATGGCCAATCTATTTTATATTTCATTATGACAATTATAATTTACTCTTCCAGTGATGAGGGGTTCCCCTCTGTATGCTGTGAATATCATTGGTGAATAAAGAAACTTCCTTGGCCTGTTGATAGGGCTGAACTTAGGTAGGCAGGAAAAACTAAACTGAATGCTGGGATAAAGGATGTAGAGTCAGAGAGAAGCCATGTTGGAGACAGGCGCAAAAACTTTTCCTGGTAAACCAGGACATGACAATATAAAGATTAATAGAAATTGGCTAAATTAATATATGAGTTAACAAATGAGAAGCTAGAGCTAATGGGCCAGTCATTGATTTAATTAATACAGTTTTGTGTGATTATTTGGGGTCTGAACTGCTGGGAATCCATAAAACAAACAAGCAGCCTTATTACAACATTCCAGTTTTGAAAAAAATTAGAAATGTGCAACTTTGATCCCTGACTAATGTTAAATATTCTTATGAAATTTTTTCAATTTTGGACATTAGCTCTGGTTTTTCTGTTGGTTACTTACAAGATGATTGCTATATTTTAAAGATAAGTTTTAAAGGTGTGTGTATGTGTGTGTGTTTGTGTGTTTGCAAATGTGTGCAAGTGCCTGCAGGGAACAGAGAGGGTCTTAATTTGCCCCTGGATCTGAAGGAACAGGTGGTTGGGAGTAGCCCAGCATAGGTGCTGGGAACAAAACATCCATTCCTCTAGAAAAACAGTGAACACTCCCAACTGCTGACCCTCCTCTCCAACCCTTAGAATATAACTTTAGAAAACATTTTTAACCTTACAGTGACTTTGATCTGATTCTCAACATTCATTTTTTTGGTCCGTATTTATCATGTCACTTTCATTAAAGCTGATTATTTGATTTTAAGGAAATGATCACAGGGTTTTATTTTGTAATATTAAATCACAATTGCCAGTGCTGTTGATTTTTGTGTCCACTGAAGTTTTAACAGAAAGCATATGGGACAGAACTTTACCAGTTCATTTATGAAGAACATTTTTTTTTTATTTTTCTTTTGTGTGTGTGGCTTTAATAGGATGACATTCTTTGCATTTTGTATCTGAGTTCCCAGAAGCTCAGAGGTTTCTAAGCTTCACGGGATCCTTTTTTGAAGTTGCACAGGCATGACAACCTCCAGGGAGAGGCTTTCTCTTAGTGCCCTCCATAAGGTTATAAAGGAAACTCCATAGTTGTCACTTTCATGAATCCTCACCCATAATGCAAGAG
This sequence comes from Microtus pennsylvanicus, assembly GCF_037038515.1. NCBI lineage: Eukaryota > Metazoa > Chordata > Mammalia > Rodentia > Cricetidae > Microtus > Microtus pennsylvanicus. The sequence goes on along the minus strand of NC_134586.1, from coordinate 66,849,355 downwards.
ATCTGTAAACATCTAGCCAACTTTGGTTCACCCAAACACCTGGAAGTAATCTTAGCCAACTCATTGGCTCACCAAGTTAATGACGAGGGAAATAATTATTAGTTCTATCACCTATGTCCAGCCAGAAGGCACTTGTTTATATACCCTCGGAAAAGTCATATAATGCTGTCTCATACTATTTGTTCAGGTAAAAGCACTTTCAGAATTATGTTGCATGGACCAGAGCAATTTTAAAAATTATAAAATATTAAAAATTATATACAAACCTCCAAAAGCATCCTCCTTGGAAGTGTGGCTGTGACTCTATTCCCTTTTTTGTTATGCTTTTCAAGGAATCATTAATAACTAACCTTCATTTTAAATCTACAGCCTTCAGCCTCCATATATTTGTTTGCATTTTTCTGCTACATTTCATCTTTTGTTTTATGCGTTCTGGGAAATCCTTTCAAGCTGTTCCCTCATATCAACTAATCAATATATTTTGTATTCTTCTGAGAATTCAATACTGTTTCCTACATATTTTTCAGAATCATGCAATAGATCATTTCAAAATTAATATCTTCCTTTGAATCTTCTGCATGTTGTTCAATATATTTGATTCTTTTTTTTATTTTTATGAGTTATAGGTTGCCAGTAAACATATCTGTGGTTTTTTTTAATCACTTGAATTATGTTCTCTCTTTTAGTGTTTGTAAAGAGATGAGAATTTTAACTACACCTCTGACCTCAAGACAATCTCAATGTGTCTGTAATGTACTTTGTAGTGAGTTTTGAGCTTTGGAAACATAAAGCATACAACTTTCTTCTTTTTCTAGATATGTTGGCTATTGAGATCTCTGTAATATAATCTTCTCAATTTCTGTGGAAACAGAAGAAACTCAATAGTGAAAGCACTGAATCCACAGGTCAGATTGGCGTGGTTTATCGGTGATGTGCATGTTGTGCATATGTACATGGTAGATGAGTGTACACACATAGATACATATTTGTGTGTTTCTATGTGGAGGACAAAGGTTAGTATTGATTGTCCTGGTTGATCTCCACCATATTTCTTTGATGTAGAGTCTCTAGTTGAACTCAAGTTCATCAGTGCTGCTAGACTGGATGGATGTCTATCTTTGAAACTACCCCCAAATCTGGGGTTAAACATATGTGCTACTATGTCTGGTGCCTGACTATGTGTGTGCTACAATGGCTGGTGGATTCCGAGATTTGAACTTAGGTCTTGTTGCATGTTGGAAAGTGCTTCTCACTGATCTTTCTCCCAAGACCCATTATTGGCATTTTAACAGTTTTAGATCACCCAGTTCTATTTTGAGATGTCTTTTCATTTATGCAGAATTTCCTTAATTATCTTCAAAGGCTATTTTTTTCAAAGGCTTTTTAACAGGCCTTACACGTTTTTAAGTAATTAGTATTTAAAAGTTTTATATTTGTGTTCTCATAAGCAGGGGTGTTTTCTTAATTTAATTTTGCATTGTTGGTTTTTCTTATACAACAATGCTCAGTTAATTTTGCATACTGAAGTCTTTCTACACTGGTAGACTAGTTCTGATAGTTTCAGGTGAGCAAAGAAATTTCTGTGAGTGGTCTGTGAATGCATACTTAGATAGCATAGTCTAATCTTTAATCTAGGTGACAATTTTTATTTTTCCTGCTTAATGTCTTTGGGTAGAACCTCTAGAAAAAGTCAGGATAGATTTGGGAACTACGGACATTCTTTATTGATCCTACTGTCAGGGTGGGAAGTTGTTTCATCTCTTCGTGTTAAGCACATATTAACTCCATAGTTAGATGCAGAGTTCTACATATCCTACATATCTGTATAACAAAGTTCTTTCATATTCTTTGTTTTGTTTTTTCTTGAAAATTTGTGTTTTAAAAGCCATTAGATTTCATTAAAAATTTTCTTTATCTCCCTTGATAGGACTATGTATTTCTTTTTTAAAAAAAATATTACTATTATCTGACCAAATTATGGCTATTGAACCATTTTGTTTTTATTTCTAGGTAATTCAAAAATAGCTTTGGAGTATAAATATTTTTATTTTGGGAGTTGCATTGAATAAGTGCTTTGTGTCATTTCTTACGGTGTAGCGAGTGTAATTTTCTCTTTTTTGGTGCTGTTGTATTTGGCATGAGATTAGTTGAGGCGTCATACAAAGCTGGGCTATGATCTACAACATCCTTTTTCCCCTTTCAGATTTTTAAAATTGTTTTCTTTTTAATTAAATCATCTGGACTAAGGACATAACTAAGGGATACAATGCTTACAAGATCCCTTGTTTAATGCTAGCACATAGTAAGAAATTATTAGGAACACAACTGGGGCCTACATTTCTTTTTGTCAATTGTTTTGATTAATAATCTATTATCTTAAAACTTTAATATATTTATCTAGATTTTCTTCCTTGTGTATCATTTAATTTTTTAACTCTGTGAAAACCTTTTTGAATGTTAAATCTATTTTTAGATTTGTGAGTTTGGTAATAATATCCTTTCTTTCATCTCCATTGTGTGTGTGTGTGTATGTGTGTGTGTGCATGCGTGTGTGAGTGTGTGAATCAGAATCTTCCTTTTTAATTTATTCTTTAAAAACCTATCTTTTCCCCCAAGCTCTCCCCAATCCTCCCCTTCTCCTTCTTTCTCCCCATCTCCCATTCCCCTCACCCCACCCCCACCCCGGTGCTCCCAACTTTTGCCCAGCAATCTTGTCTACTTCCAAAATCCAGGAGGATAAATATATGTTTTTCTTTGTGTTCACCTTATTATTTAGGTTCTCTAGGATCATGAACTATAGGCTCAATGTCCTTTATTTATGGCTAGAATACACTAATAAGTGAGTGCATACCAAATTCATCTTTATGAGTCTGTGTTATCTCACTCAGTAAAGTGTTTTCTATTTCCATCCATTTGCATGCAAAATTCAAGATGTCCTTGTTTTTACTGCTGAGTAGAGCTCTAATGTGTATATGTGCCATACTTTCTTTATCTATTCTTCCATTGAGGGGCACCAAGGTTGTTTCCAGGTTCTGGCTATTACAAATATGTTTGAGATGGAGGAAGGGTGGATAAGGGAGCAGAGGAGAAAATATCTTAATTAAGGGAGCCATTTTAGGGTTGGTAAGAGACTTGGCTCTATAGAGGTTCCCAGTTGTCCAAAGAATATCTCCAGCAAGGTCCTTGGGCAGCAGAGGAGTGGGTCCTGAACTGACCTTCTCCCATAGCCACACTGTTGAATAACTTGCATATTACCATAGAACCTTCATCTGGCGATGGATGGAGATAGAGACAGAGACCCACATTGGAACACTGGACTGAGCTCCCAATGTCCAGATGAAGAACAGAAGGAGGGAGAACATGATCAAGGAAGTCAGGACCGAGAAGGGTGAGTCCACCCTCTGAGAAGGTGGGACTGATCTAATGGGAGCTCACCAAGGCCAGCTGGACTGGGACTGAACGAGCATGTAATCAGATCGGACTCTCTGAATGTGGCTGACAATGAGGGCTGACTGAGAAGCCAATGATAACGGCACTGGTTTTTGATTCTACTGCATGTACTGGCTTTTTGGGAGCCTAGTCTGTTTGGATGCACACCTTCCTAGACCTGGATAAAGCGGGGAGGTCCTTGGACTTCCCACTAGGCAGGGCAACCTGACTTCTCTTAGAACTGGAGAGGGAATGGAAAGGGGGATGGGGGAGAGGGAGGGAACTGCAAGGAGGGGAGGAGGTAGAAAATTCTTATAAATAAATAAATATTAATAAAGAAAATAAAAACAAAAACAAGACGCTATCTTTTCTCATTTTACATGCCAAATTCAGTTTCTACTCTCTTCCCTCCTCCCAATACCACCTTCTTCCCCCATCCCACCCATAAATCAATCTTCAGAGAAGATAAGGCTTCTCATACGATGTCAACAAAGTCTAGCACATTGCTTTGAGGCAGGACCAAGGCCCTCCCTATACTACATCTAGTCTGAGCAAGGTCCCTCCAGAGAAAATGGTTTCTAAACAGCCAGAACAAGCAGTAGGAATAAATTCTGGTCTCGCTCCCAGTGGCTCCACAGTCTGCCCGAGTCATACAACTGTCACCCTCATTCAGAGGGCCTAGTTTGCTAGTATGCTTGTTTCCTCGCTTAGTAATTTCAAGTTGTCTACTTTATTATTATTCTCAAAGAATTTCCTTCTGTTATTTTATTTTGTGTGTACATATGTATGTAAAGATGAGAAGGCAAACTTCCTCTTGGGAGCTCTGTTCCTTCTACTCCATAAGTTGCAGAGGTGGGTCACAAATTTTCAGGCTGTATAAATGTGTATTAACCCACTGAGTGGTGATTTGGTCCTTCACATTTTAATTTTGTTGATCGATTTTGATATTTCTGTTCTCTCATTATTCTGCTAGACTCTATACATTAGCTCATTTCTTCTTACCTATGTTTAGATCTTTTTATTCCTGTATGTGGAAATGTAGGAAATTGTTTTATTCTTCTTTTTACAATTATTTGTTTTAATATGTAAAAAATGTCCTATCAACTTCTTTTAATTTTACCTCCTATTTTGCTTGCTTTTTTACTCTTTATTTTATTATGACTATGAGGTAAATGCTTTGGAAAATTTGTATTTCATGTTCATTGATTAGAGTATAGTAGGAAATCTAACTTGTTATGCAACTATTAATGTTTTTAATTGTATATTAATTAATTTCTGTATACTTTTCCCATGATTAAACACTGATGCCCAAGTCCCTGCATAAGAGCAAGTTTATTTATTCTCTATTCAATTCTCTTGATATTGCATATTTGAATCCATGTTGTTGGGTGCAAATATATTTAAACAGAGGCATCACAACGATTCTGTCTTCTTAACAGTATATTAGGCTTATAAAATGTCCCCTTTAATGAAAAGCTTGGCTGTTCTTAATATATCTTGATGATATTATTTGAAGCAATCCAGCTATTTTTGATAACTGTTTTCAAACATACATATTTAGTCTCATTATTCATCTCTGTATATGCAACTTTGGATATAAATTGAAACATATAATTGGATCAAGTTTTCTACTGGTCTATTCTAATTATTGTCTCATTATTAGAATATTTATTCCATCAAAAGTTATTGAAACTACTCATGAGACAAGGCTGAATTCTGCTATTTTGGCATTTTAGTTTATTTCTCTTTTTCTCTATTGCTAACTTTGTTATCATTAAACATTTCTAGGGTGTAATTTTATTTTTAAAATTTCTTTTAAAATAGTTGTTATTATTTCTATTTTCTTAGATGTTGCTTGGGGAACTCATTTTAACAAGCTAGTTGAGATTAGTTAATTTCACTAATGAAAGCTTTTCTTTTATATAACTATGCTTATTATCACTTCTTTCATATTATTATTCACTATAGTGTACATTTTTAATTAATTCCACTTAATATTTTTAATATTCATTTATTTTTATTTATTTAAGTTTACAAGACAAGGCCTCACTCTGCATTGTAACTTGATCTCAAACTTATTCTCTACCTCAGGCCAATTTTTCACTCATGATGGTCCTCCTGACTTAGCATCTTGAGTGCTGGGATTGCTTTTGTGAATCTTCACACCTGCCCTAAAATGTTTTTTAAATATTGCAGTATGCATTTTACCATTTAGTCAAAGAGAATAGTAAAGAGCACCAATGAAATACATACTGATGGTCTTTGACTATGCCCACACTGTTACTGGTTAGCTGTGGGGTGTTCTATCCCAGTCTGGTCAGTTTATGCTCATTTGTTTATTATTTTATTTCTTCAGATTAAGGGCCCATGTCAGCATTTCATACAGTCTCTATCTGCCAGGAAAGAATTCTCTTAGGTTTTGTTGATTTGGGATTTCATTTATCATTGGTGATTAAGGGATGATTTGGGAGATGTGGATTCTCGGCTAACAACATCCTCTAAAGCACTTGAATGCACATAAGCTGGATGGACTCCATTTTCTAATAAGAAATCAGCTCATCTAAGGTCTCCTTATGCACAACAGGCTAGACCACATCTTTCATTACTAAAGCTTTCCAGATTTCTTGTTTGTGTTTGGCCTTTGTTAGTTGGAATACATCCCTTTGCTGATAACATTGTAACCTATGTGCAAAGTAACATAGTTTTTTACTAAAACGTTAATATTTAGTGGTAAGTTTGGGCAAAATACTTACTGTTCTTTTCTTTGTCATTTTCTTAATTTTTGTATTAATAATTTGCATTGTGCAAATATTGGTTAAATGGTCTTTTCCTATGTGTCTCTAGGGCTATTTTGATACCGCCTCCCATTTTTAAAGTTTCTATTACCCACTTTCAGTAGGCACCTGTGATTCACCCAAAATACTTTCGGTACTTCTGCCAGGCTAATTCTGAAGTTGAATCCTTTCTGTGAATGGTTTGCTATGGTTGTCACTCTCCACATTTTTAACTTTCTTTGTAATTTCTCGCTTTATTGTAATTTTCCATTTTGAAAGGCAAAATTTTCACAGTTTATATCAGATCACTAGTAATACTGTAATATAGAACTTGCAACTGGCCCTCACTTTTAATCTGATTTTTCTTTGAAAGTATTTCACTATTTATGTATTACCACATGTGCATGGGTGTTCCTGGCATTCAGAATAAGGTGTCAGGACTTCTGCAGCCAGAGTTTCAGGCAATTTGAGCTGCACAGTACAGTTTTATAGAAACTTATGATGCTTCTGTGTTTTATAATGTGGCACATGAAGTGATTTAGCTATTTAACAAAGACGACATCTTCAAACCATTATTATGATATTCTGCAAGACCAGCATTGCAAAGTCATTGATATAGGCCCTTGAATTAAGCACTTACCAGCCAATATGAATCCCTACAAATAATGACCAACCTAAATTTTCCATGGGCACTTACACTTATTTTAACTTATTTCCCCAAATATGTGTGTGTGCATCCTTTTCATCCACTTTATGTCTCATATTTTTTCAAATACTAGAAATTGGAACAAGAAGATATGACTATTAGAGAAACTAAGAATATCAGTTTCTTAGGTGCTAGATATTATTGTTGCTGCCATTTATTTGCTTTGGTAAAATCTTGAACTTGCCATGGAGTCAGTTCTCATTAATGAATTGCCCTGAATCTGTGCACAGTTGCAAGAATAGCTAAGGAGGAATATTTCCTTAAATTCATCTCTTGTACGAGGTCATCTGTGCATATTGGGGGCATATCTGTATTACTCTTTCAGATTAAAACTCTACCATAAGATTCACTTGTGGCTAGGATTTTGAAGCCCACCTCATTGAAATATAGGGATCCCGTGGGTCTTCCTAACCAATCATATGTCCCTGTACACACATCTCTCTGCCCCTTTTTAAAGGCATATCAGAACTTTACAAATCTTCTTATAAATGTAATTTTCTAATATTCATTTAAGTGCTTTGTTTATCCTTCCATTTTCTTTGCTGGCATCTCTGGCTCAGTCAGTTGTGATATTGAAATATTGCTGCTGATTCCTGTCAACACGTTGTCTGGAATAAAACCTGTTTACTGTGAGTTCTGGCTCAGATCAAGTCAACACAGTCTGTGCAGTTGAGGCTTTTGGGGGGGGCTGCCAAGCCAAATAAGATTTTAAAATCTGCACCAGTAGAGCAACCCAGGGGCTCCAAAGCCATTCTGCCACTCACTACCTGCTAATTTCAATATAGGTTATTTATTTTGCTTTAAATTTAGTAACACATAAAAAATCCTATATACTAGAGCAAGAGAGATGACGCCATGGATAAGAACACTTTCTTCTTTTCAAGAGAAGCCAAGTTTTATGCCCAGCACTCACATGGCAGCTCACGACAATCTGTAACTCTAATTAAAGGGTCCCCATGTCCCTGGCTTCCACAGACATCAGTTATATATGTGATGTACATTCTAAGGATCATACACATAAATTAAAAAATAAATCTTTAAAATTTTATAAAAGCTTATTATGCTTCTTTGTTTTATAATGTTGCACATGAAGTAATTTAGCTATTTAACAATGACAACATGTACTCTAGCATAGTTTTCAAGGATGCAATGTGATTTTATTAAGTAGAGTCGTCAGGATAAATGAAATTTCTCTGTAATTTATTTCTTCTATCAAGCTATATTTTGTATCACTTGCCCAACATATCTCCAATGACTATACATGCTATCTTGTTGGCTTGCAGTGGAAACGTTCTTAAATGACTTTAAATCTAAAGTTCACTCCTACTCTCTAATTGATGATAAAACTGTCCAGATAGAAATCTATGTAAAAGAAGAAACACCTGGCACTCCATCTCCTTAGCATTGGACACAGCAATTCTGTTTCTCTCTCTCTGAGAGAGAGAGAGAGAGAGAGAGAGAGAGAGAGAGAGAGAGAGAGAGAGAGAGAGAGAGAGAGAGAGAGAGAGAAAGTCAAAACACACTAGTTATATGTGTTATATTATATAATGTATTATTTTGGCCCTGGCTCATTTGGCTTATCACAGTACCCACCTTCCCTAAGTTCACCTATAAAATCTAAGTAGAATTTCTTTCTTTTAAAAGGACTCGGTCCTCCATTTTCTTTTTTAATTCACCCTTTGATCGATACACAGCTTCATTACTTTTGCTACTGTGAATACCATACATATATATCCCATATCAATTTAACCTACTCAAGGTATTTTTGTAAAGATCAGATTACTAAATGTTCTTGGGTTTTTCTTTGTAAGTTTTTTCTGAGCCACCTTCTGTTGTAATTAGGATGTAATCATACTCCACAGACTTTCTCTAGCTGGTGGTGCTATCTCAGGAGGCTTTGGAAATTCTGAAGAAGCCGCACTGGAAAAATTGAGGATGTGCCTTGTAGTCTTGTATTGCAATATCTTTTCTCATTTACTTCCTGAGCTGATTCTGCCTAAATGGGAGGTATTGGGTCCCAGGTACACATTCTTGCCACCAGGAAGCCATTGTAATCTATGTCTTTCTGCCATGATGAACTGTATAAAACTGTGAGCCAAAATGAATCCTTTCCCCTTGCTTGCATTTGGTCACAGCAATAATAGTAACTAAGACTCTTCTGTCACATTTTCTGCTATTTATAACTAGCGTTTCCATTTCTTTTAGATTTATTTTAGTTTATGAGTAGGAGTGTTTTGCTTGCATGTGTCTAATTGAATCTTGTATGTGCCATTTTTCAAGAGGTCAGAAGAAAGCATTGCATTTCCTGGAATTTCCCTGGAACTAGAGTTACAGATGTCTCTTAGTTACTATGTAAGCATTGCAAACCAAACCTAGGTCCTCTGAAAAAGCAACCAGAGCTCTTAACTGCTGAACTATCTCGCTAGTCCCAATAGTAGTGTTTGATTTATATTTATTTTCAGAAATAAAAGTAAGTACATAGATATAGGTAGATAAAATGATAGATGCATATAAATAGATGACAGATAGTGCATAGATGATAGATATATATGTACATACCTGCCTGCTTACATAGGTATATAAATATTTATCATAAGTTATAAATAAACTTTAAAGTAAAATAGATAAACAATTTAAAGAATAAAAACATAGTAGAAATTCAGATTAACCAATTGGTACCTGCAGAGAACTGTGGAGTTGGATTGGTCTAGCTGCCTTGAGAACCATGTGTCATAGGTTAGCAGGATAGAGTCCATGGATCCTGGACACTATGTGTCTTCCAGTTCTTTAGAGATTGGCATACTCCCTCAGGCAATGAAGTATTCACACTCCTTTGTGTTTCTCTGCTTGTCAAATAATCATGAAGACTTGACAGGAGGACAACTGGCCTTAGATATTAATCATGTGTGCCCTGTATGACTTGCAAACTTCACTGTATCCTAGCAACTACAACTGCATTGATCCTGGCATTGCTTTTCTGTTTTGTTTCTGATAAAAGTATAAAAAATATGATTGCTCTCAATAAAATTGTCACAGCCCCAGTCTTGCTGTGACTCCTCCAACCTGAGCCTAGTCTCATTCCTTAACTAGTAAGTGTGGATATTTACAGGTGGTGCCTGGATAGGGACCTAAAATATGGGAATTTAAGAAAAAGCTAAATAAAAAGGGAAATAAATTGAAGACAGGACACTCTTGGCATGAGTGTGCATACAAGTATTATATGGTAGGAGCATTCATTAAAGGTAAAAAGATGGGGCAGGCACAGTAGAAGCAGTGACATTTCTTTAAAGAAATTCTGAAAATTTTGTTGCTGAAAAAAAAAGAGTTAAATCTGGAAACCATCAGTTGATGAAATTCCTGGAGCTCATTGGGGACCCTCAGCCTTCTTTCCCTGGAGAAGTGTCTCTAGATACCTGAATTTGGCCCTACTTTTTTTAAAATTTATTTATTTATTTATTAAATATTTCTGTCTCTTCCCCGCCACCACCTCCCATTTCCCTCCCCCTCCCCCAATCAAGTCCTCCTCCCTCGTCAGCCCAAAGAGCAATCAGGGTTCCCTGCCTTGTGGGAACTCCAAGGACCACCCACCTCCATCCAGGTCTAGTAAGGTGAGCATACTAGAAGAGTAATTCAGGGAAAATTGAATGCAAGAGGACCAGAAAAAAAAAATTCTTAATGATGCTTTTCAGCTTTGGATAAAAAAAAAAATAAAAACAGCAATAGATAAAAATGACAGTGTGAAAATTAAGGAAAAAATGAAAGTTATCAGAGAAAAATTAGAACTAATACTGAGAATATAAGAAAAATTAAAACCTACAGAAGTATAATCTAATGTCTCTCTGTGTTGAGGTTGAGGGCTTTCCTCCTCTTTGTACTGATTTTTCCTCCCTCACCTACAACTCCAATTTCTCCCATTCCTAACACCTATCTATCAATAGCAATTACTGGTAACATGAATTTATTCTTTGCTTTGTTTCATTTTTTATGAGGTTGTTATAGATGTTTCTAACCCTTCATAAAAGAATTAACTCCTTTAAGTCTTCCAGACAAGAGACATTGTATTGAGCCAGAGAGATGAAAAAACACATCAAAAGATTTTCCCTTTTAACAGTGAGCAAAAATGCCCAATCCTACTAACCCAGGACAACAAATTGGAAATTGTGCATCCATTTAATTTGGACTCTTAATGATATTAATCAGGTTTATGGTCAATGTGGACCAGCTGTTCCTTTTACATTGTTTCTCCTTGTTTCTCTTTCTGGGGACGCTTTCCTTCCCTCTCTTTGGAGGGTCTTAGGAAAGGCTTGTCTTACTGGGAGTAAATATTTACTGTGTAATATTTGCTGGGGAAGACTGATTATTCAATAATATAAGGACTAAGCTATTCAAAATTAGCAAAATAATCTTCCCATAACTTCTGAAATGTCAATAAGAGAAGGCATGTATGGTGATATTCAATGACAGGTTACATATCCTCCTGAGGCTTATTGACAAATCACTTTACAGGTATAGCATAAGTTACCAGATATTGAAAAAAATAGACAGAAATTTTTGAAAATTGGACAGGAACCTCCTGATCCTTAATAAGATGTTGTTGCTCATTTTGTACAAGCATTCATTAATATCCGGATGGCTAATAGAGAGGCAAAGATGCCTGTTCCAAAATTGGCCAGTGAGAATGCTAATGCTACAAGCTAAACTGCCATTGGTTCTTTTAGGGGAAGAAAGGAGATACTAATGATTACATCTGCCTTTATGCTGATATACTCAATTACCTCTGTCTACAACCCTCCAAGGGCACACAGTGCCCAAATGTTGGCAGCCATTCAACAAGGAATAGAAAATGAAAAATAAGAAATAGCCCAACTTAATAACAAAAGTTTGTTGCCACTGCTTTCTAAAGTTTAAAAAATGATATTTTCTCATACTTTCTTATTGACATTCTGCTTTCTACAAAAATAATAAAATACTAAAATCTTTGTTTACAAAGATAAATATTAGAGTAATCTTTTAAATTTGCATCACTCATTTATTTCTTAAGTTATCACTAGCTTTTACTATTTTATACACTGCCAGTCCTTTCCAGAAATTTTGCTAGCAGTTAGATATGACCCCTATTGTATCAGAAGTATTCCATGTAACCATTCAGGATCAGTCTTTTGTGGAGAAAACTAATGGGCAACTTAAATGTTATTTAAATATAAAGGAGGAGGAATAAGGTAATATGGCTACTTTTCACAATATTTTTCTTCTATTTTGTTTACTTAAAGTATTTAAATTTTGGAACAAATGGATTTGCTGCTGAAGAACTATTTTAGGCCACTCTGAAAAAAATTCAGGGTAATAACATTTTGGGGAGATATTATGTCTGACCAATTGAATGGGATAGCTCCAGTAATTCACAGGAGTGGGGCCGTATTTGTGTGCTTTTCCTTTGGGTGCCAAAAAATCATTGTGGATACCTGAAAGGTTAAAGTGACCTGTGGAAGATGGACAAAAAGATTCCAAAGAGTCTACAAAGGTTATCCCTGCAAAACAGGAAGAGAACATAGTGACAGAATTGTCAAGTCAAAAAGAATATAGTATGCCTACCAACAGTGATTCAGCTGAAGAAACTGATCAACCTATGTTTAACTTTGTTAACTTAGAGGAGAATAACATTCCCTTCCTGCTTATGTCAATGACTCTGAAATCTTGGATACCCTTACTGCAAACCATATTGTTCACCATGCAAACATTGTCACATGACAAATTATGCATTGATGTTTAGGATTTTCATGATAAAATATTAACCACTAAAAGTTAGATAAATTACCCTCTACCATTGCTGTATAAATCCTGACAAATTGCTTTGGTCATTAATTTTCTGTCTCTAATGGGACTTCTAAATTTTGGTACATAGGAATTTTGCTGGGATTTTTTTTTGGTTATATTGGGAAGCATGATAGCCTTGAGATTTATTTGCTATTCCATATCTGCTTTAACGATTGTCTTGTGAACACTAAAATTAAAAAAAAAAGGATAGGTAGTGAAGTCACCAATCCCAATGTTAATATTAATGTACAAAACTATTTTTTATGCATACCTCCATAAACTTTTTCTTATTTCTATGAAAAATGTATAATTACGTGTATATCTGGGTACAGATGCCATTACATGTCTTTGTGTGTAGAAGTTAGAGAACAACTTTGTGGAGTCTGAGTTTTGAACTCAGGTGTCCAGAATTGTACATTAAGCATCTTTATCTTCTGAGTAATCTTGTTGGCCCAAGAATCTTCCATTCTCCTTCATGAAGGATTGTCGTTGATCATCAGCCTTTGAGGCTCCTGATGATTTTATTCTCCCTCATCTGTTGCAAGACTCTCCTAATGCTTCTTGTTGATGATTCATTTTTGTATCATCATTTCTAATTCTGACATAAACTGATTATGGAAGTTAAAAAATAATCCCATACTAGTTCAAAATTAAGTATAATAAAGGGTTATTTGTTTAGGGGAGACTCACAGATCATTGTCCTAGATCACAGTCCTCTGCACGAAAGGGGAACAGGAAGAGTATAACAGCCAGAAGTGAGAACTGAAAGCAAGAGAGAGAGAGAGAGAGAGAGCGCACAAGTGTTAGAGCTGCATTTATAGTATAAGAGACCACATTGAAGGGGGCTGGTATGTAAAAGGTTATTGACTGAAGGAGGTGAAGGTGCTCCAAGAGCACCTCCCCCTTTTGTTTAAATAATAGAGTTCTAAACCCAATACAAAGCTATGTACACTAGAAACAGATATCAAGTATAAAGTTAGAATTACAACCAGCATAAATAATATTAAGCAAGGAACATATCCTAATGTTTTAAAAAAACATTCTATCCTATGGAGTCTAAGCCCTGTGTAAGAAATGACTTGGCTATATCATAAGAGGAAGGTAACTACGACTATCTAATCTTCAACCCATTAAAGGCCTGAGAAGGAAGATAATATTACTTGAGTAGGTAGGAAGTACAATCTAGCAGATTCCAAAATGTGCAGTAGATGACAGAGGCAACTGGCTGTCCGAGCAATCACCCAAATGTTCATATGCAATGTTGAAGCAACCAACTTTGGCTATGGCCTAGAGTAACGGATAGACAATTTTCAGAGGCAGGAGAGTTTTCAAAACCATCTTACCCTTTTTGGAAAGATTTGACATTCTTTTTTCTTGTCTCCTGCTTGTCGAGCCCAGACATTGTGCACTTTGTCAGTGGTTAACAACAAATAAAGGAGAATTCCAAGGACTGACTGACTCTTCAATATGGTGAGGATCTAGTTGCTCCTGTTCCAGCTGTTATAAAGCCTAAAGTTTGTCTTCTGTTAAAGGCCATTGTTTAACACATATGAGTCTCTCAGTTAACCATTTTAAAGGCAAGGCCATTATTACCTCTGAAAGCTTTGTGTTCTTGTATAGCCTGAATGGCAGGTAACCTTTGTTTATAATAACTTTTAATCTCCTTCTCAGAAACATGAGTATTTGGCACTGTAGAAATGTTAACCTGGTTAACATTCTATTGCTGCAATAAGTCATGACCCCATAAATTCACTGCAATATTAGCTATATGTGGCCTCAACCTTCCTTTCTGTCCTTCTGGCCCTAGGTATTAGCCCACCTTGTGCTTTGTTTCACTTAAGATAGGGTTACAACTCCTACGGATTGAATATCTGCCTCTTGAACAGGTGAATCTGGATTCCAAGATTCTGGAGTAATGATACTCATGTCCACACCTGTGTCTAATAGTCCCTCAATTACAATATTATTTATATGCACTCTTAGCTTTGGTCTTTGATAATATAAAAGTCTGCCAACATATACATTTCCTATTTCCTACTGGAGTTTTTGACTCATTCTCTAGGTCTATTCCATCATCCAGAACAGGATGGTTTTTTAGAGTAGCCACTGGATTGTTTAATTTTCCTGATGAGACATTTTCTCCATGGTGACTGGGAATAACTGGACATTGTTTGACATTGAGGCCTTCGAGAGGCCCCCAAGGAGTTTCCTGGTAGTATTGGGTTGCCTTGTTTGTCTCTTGTCGACCTACATGCTTTAGTCCAATTTCAGCCTTTGCCACCCTTCCTACATACACCATAAGGCTGGGTCCTCCTATTCTTGCCATTCTAAGAGGAGACATTATTTTTAGGAATTACTTGTGTAAGTCCCTTTTTAGGTGTCCTATTCTTCCTCAATTAAAACATTTGGCATTTTGTGTCTTCTCATACCACTGGAAATCACTTCTACTACCCAAGCTTCAGTACGATAGTCAAATGTTTCAACATTAACTGTATGCAAGATCCATTCATCTTTTTGTGCTTATCAAACTTTCTAAGGATCTTCTTACATTTTAAGTTGGCATTTTCAAAATCCAAGGATTAAATTAGTGCATATTTAGCTTCAGGGTCTGTCACTCCTAATTGTACAGCCTTAGTTAATCTTTGCAAGAAGTCAGTAAAGGGTTCTCTCTGGCCCTGTTTCACTCTAATATATGACTCAATCTTCTTTTCTGGTTGTTGAATCCTGACCCAAGCATTGAACGCTTCTCTGATACATAGGGACAAGGTGCATTCATCCTAGTGAGCATGTTCCTGAGGATCAGAGTAATGACCCTAGCCAAGAATTTGATCTTGAAAGTCTCAAATCTTTTTGCTTTTCCCTGTTGCTCTAAAATTTTTGCCTTTTCTCTCCAATAACACTTCCAAGGCAGTTGAGGTCCATTTTATAGGAAGTTGAGATTAACTGAAGCCAATTGTGCCTTAAGGCTTGAAACTCACGTAATCATCATTTCCATGACAAATGGTTAATGTAGTCCATAAGAAACTATTGCTAGTTTTATTTCTCTTAGATCACTCATGAGTATTGGTTCCCATGCATATTCTTTGACTACCTTAGGGTACTTTGTACCAGATGGTCTTTCCAACTGAATTACTTGATAAGCAGTTAAAACTCTGTGTAAGTCATCCTGGAATCTGGCATGTACTGATGAGTCTAAATCCTGTCCTTGTAACTTCTGTCCCTGCTCAGCAATTTAATGACTTCCTCAATCTTTTAAAATCTTTTCACCTCTGCCTTTTTTAAAGTTGAATCTCCTTCCCAGTGTTCTGTTCTAATGTCTTCACTGAGGATTCTAAGGTATAAAATTGTCCAGTAAAGATAATGTCTCATCCTTGGACATATCATGACCTTTCAACAGATTTAGATATTTAGATTCAACAGCAAAAATTTTTTCAGATATTTTTGTCAAATAAATGTTGTCACTCTCTGTAGTATTGAACCATTTTCTAATGAGATAATGTTGAAAATAAAGCTATTTCCTAGAATCCAATAAAGGGATGCAGAAGAGGTAAATCATCCAAACCTTGCAGAATATCTTCCATACTATAAGCAAAATAATTATTGACTCCCTGGTTGCTATCAGTCATTTTTATGTAGTTTTTTAGGTCTTACATGTTGTAAGGCAGTTATAATGAATTGGAGTAGGTGTAATAATCGTTATGGGCAAGCAGGTGTCACAATTGCAGCCACATAGCTGAGAGATACTAGCAGGAATGAACAGCATGTGTTGCTGACTTAGGTACTAAAAAACTGCTTTGTTTAACAAATTAAGAGCAAGTGTTAATGTGATCAAATGATTCTGAGAGTTAGGGCCCAGGAGAACGAGAAAACCCAATGTTTACCATCAGTGTAAGCTGAGGACTGTGTATACTGCAGGGATGACAGGCAGTAAGCAATGTGTCTGCTGGCATGTAATGCACAGAGAGGCAGCATGTGGGTTACAAGCCAGGAGAGCTGAGCAGCAACCTGATGCTTCTGAGGGCCAACAGAGCTGTGGGCAGGAGAGTCATTGCCAATATAACACACAGCTGGTGGACCATCCCAAAATGTGTGGACTGGTCCCCATAGTCAGGAGCTAGATAATGATGAAAGTTACAAAATAGTCCCAGACTAGTTGAGAATTAAGTATAATAAAGGGGAAACTCACAGATCACTGTCTTAGATCACAGTCCTCTGCACAAACAGGAAACAAGAACAGAGTCTAGAAGCCAGAGCAAAAGCAAGAAGCAAGAAGCAAGAGAGAGAGCACAAGCTTTATAGCTGAATTTATAGTATAAGAGACCATGCCCAAGAGGGCTGGTATCTGAAAGGCTATTGGCTAAAGGAGCTGAAGGAACTCCCACAGCAATAAATGTTATTGTAATGTACTGCATTGTTCTTAGGGTGTTTAGATATATTACAATAGAGATCATGAATGGAAAAGAAATGTGTAATATTTGCTTATCACAATGTGCATTGTAAAGCTCTTCTATAAAAAGCTGTATATTATTAAGGTAAGTATAGAAAAATGAAAATTTGAGCATGTAGATTGATAAGATATCTGTTTGACTGTCAAGTTATCAACAAGATAAGAGGTATATGTTGACTAATTTGTGGAACTATTGGATTTTAGCACACTTTAGAACAGAGAGACATCCATACTGATATTTTGGAGACATAAGAAACAGTATTTTAAATGCCTCTTATGAAGAAAACAGGCCAATGACAGAGTTTTTTGTTCTTTATGTGCTGACCATCCAATCATGGGCAAAGGACCTACCTTTAAGAGTATTTTCAGTGAAACTTTCTTGGAAAAAATTTACTTTGTTTACAGGTAGTTGACAAAGTCAAACTGCTCTGGGATTTCATCTTTTATCTCTTTGTGTGGTTTCGTTCCCTGTGTGAAATCTGTAGAGACCATCTCAAATTTGTTAAATGTCAAAATCATTGTTAGGTATTTGGGAATGGTTATTTTTACCTATTATCTTTATAAGCTTTATATTTGGAAATTATATTTGTTTTGTTAATATCAAATTCAGAAGTGAAAGGTCAACTTAAAACAGCAAAATTTGCATTCATTTTATATCTCTTAATGATTTTATTAGAAATATAAGGAAGTATGCCAGCAAGTAACAAATAACTCTTTCTTTTAAAATTTTTGCTTCATAAAATACCATAAAATCCTTTAAGTGTATTTGTACCAACATATTAAAAACACATTTTGGCATAAAAATGAACATTTTGATTTACTCCTTTCTCTTAAATTATTTTTATGAAAAAAATAGTATTCTTTGATCACACCACTGTAGGATATCTGATTATTACTATTAATATAATTCATTAGGAGGAAAAGTAACAAATGATTTTAATGAGCCTTCCAGATATAAATTGATTCCAATCTCCAAACTCATTAACAACTTTGTAGTATATCCAAATCAAATTAGTGTTCTCTTATGTTCACAGAAGCTTTGTTTCATTGTGAAACGATAAACAAAGCATTTAAGTTAAAGTACTCATCAGTGAGTTGTTTTATAGTTTTCAATATAATTCTTAATAATTCTAATAATCGTTCTTTATTATTCCTGTTCAGATCCATGTGTGTCTAAGCCATATCTAATATGTATGTGAAATAGACACGTTTTAGACCATCTATTGTTTTAAGTACAATATACCAAAAATTCTTGTAGGTGTCACTTTATTACTATACAAATTGAAATAAAAATAAATACTTTAGAGTCAAGCTTGGATATGACTTATGGATAAAACATCTTCAAATTTCAAAAGAATCTAAGATCCTTCCTTTCTTTTTTCTCTTATTTGTAGAAAAACCTACAAATGTGTGATAATTACAATTAAATGTTATTAAACTGAATGATAAAAATGTTTAAATAAGTTCTTATTCCTTTATCTTGATTAAATTTGCATAGATAACAAATATAATTAAATTTTATCTATTCATATTTATAGATTATAAAATACATCTTCTCACAAGATCTTAAAATCCTTGTCCAATCTAGACACATATTCTAAAATAAAAATCAGCAAACAAACATTGAAGCTAAATTATACCACATATCAACTGACCTAGAGAAATATTTGCAGAATATTCATCCAACACATGGACTACATTCTTAACAATAACATATGAATTCATCCCCAAAATGATCACATAGCACAACATAAAGCCAGCCTCAACAAAAATTAAATGCTGTGATAATTCTCTGTATTGACATATAATAACAATGAATATGCTGAGAAAATAATTATGGAAAGCATTCCATTCACAATGACTCCCTGCTACCCATAAGATATATTGGAATGAATCTCAATGAGGACGAAAAATAATAAGCAACTTCTTTGGAAATACAGTAAATAATGAAGATAACAGAAGTTGGAGACACATTGAAGCCTCCAAGATAAGAAGCCACCAAGACAAGTTGAATAAAAATTGTAAAAATGGTCATATTACCTAAAATAATCTATGATTTCTTACAATTTCTACAATGCACAGATCCATGCAGCCTTTTTTTTCCTGTTTTATTTTGTTCACCTCTCTCTGTCCTTTGGTAGATGTGGGTAATGGTTTATCAATCTTGTAACTTTTTCAAAGAGCTCTTTCTCTGGTTGATGATGTGCCTTGTTCTTGTTTTCTTTGTAATATTAATTTCCTCTCAATTTTTTTTAGTGTTGTTGTATGCTTGGTTTGGAAGAGGTTTCTAGTTTCCCACAAGCCATAAATGCATGCTTAATCTACTTTTTTAAAATCACTCTGATTTTTTTTAACATGAGTACTCACAGCTATAAATGTTCCTCATAGAATGTGTTAGCTGTGTCCCAGAGGAAGTGGTCACTTGTAATTTTATTTTTATTTATTTCTATAAAAATTTGTGTTTTATTCTTATATAAGGTAATATGACTGCAAAGTAAAATTGGAGCAAAATTCTCAAGAAATATTGCTGAAAATACTTGATGCAGATATAGGACAAATATCAATAGTTCATCAATCTAATCAATATATACACAAAAGACTTGTTTCCATATTGAAAATAAAGAGAAATATTTAACTATCAGATAAAAATAAATGAGAAAATATAATTTATTTTCTTAGATAGTAGTTCCTTTTCAAAGAAGTATGTTAAAATCAATGCAATGGTGATGAATTTCACTATTCACTGGTTTTACTTCCCGGTAGCAATGTTTAAAACACTGCTTATGGATGGAAATTTTGATCAATGTATGAAGTACTATTGCAGATAAAAAAAAACTGGCCAATTGCCCTCTGCAAGTGCTAAATTGGGGTATAAATGAGAAAATGTATATGGAAACCATATGTATCTTTATATAAAGTTGATGCTCCCAAATAAATAATACAGATAATAGGCACAATGCTCATATATGTGAATGGAATATAAAATTTGTACAATGTCTTAAAAATAAAGTATGCTGTACCAAACAGAAGTTACACTTCAAACATACCAGCCAACCTTTAGACACATAGTTCAAATACTTAACAAAATATGTTCACAATGTTTATCAGTGGGAGCAATCCCACTGCATCATCCAAACATGTATAATTATGAAAATAATTTAAGTATGTTTATATATTTATTATGTGGAGTGGTATAGGTCATATTTGCCATGACTTGCTGTAGAGATTGGAGGAAACTCGAAGTGTGTGAAGTCCTGAATAAATGTATGTTATTTAATGAACCGACCATGTCAAAGACCCATGGAGGAATGGCAAAGCCCCACCAACATTTTGAACCTTAAGGAGATAACAAATCTTTTTTTTTACTATTTGTGATTGGATATTGATATTATATACAGAAAGTATTCACTGTGACTTTGTCACCCATGGATGAGAAAGACTACTCCTACAAGGTTAGCTAATCCTGTCTCTTTGATTTGGTAGTATACCAAACCTTATCGCCATTCCATTTGTATGTATCAAATCTCATTGATTCATCTGTATGCACAAATCCCACATGTCTTTTAAACTCTATATAACAAACATGCTGAGCTCCTTCTGGTATTGTGGCTTCTCTAGCACTGAACCCAGATCACCAAATACTAGCTGTCTGAGTGACTGTCTCCTGTCATTACTTTTCTCCCTTACCAGTCCTAGTCAAGAAAAGATTTTGGAAATCATATATGGAGAGAGCACCACACAAATGTGACAGTTTATATATCTACAAAATTTCTAAGCAAATTGTGAGATATAGATAGATAGGTAGGTAGGTAGGTAGGTAGATAAATAGATGATAGATAGATAGATAGATAGATAGATAGATGATAGATTAATGTAAGGATAAATAGATAAATTGATGGAAGGAGGATAAAGAAGATGACATATAAAGATATCTAATATAATGAGTCATACCAGTAAAAAGAATGAACAATAATTCTTCAAAATAAAGTGGTTGTGCACGATCTTAATCCCAGCACTCGGGAGGCAAAAGCAGGCGGATCTCTGTGAGTTCTAGGCCAGCCTGGTCTACAAAGGGAGTTCCAGGACAGGCTCCAAAGCTACAGAGAAACCCTGTCTCAAAAAAAAATTAATTAATTAACTAATTAATTAATTAAAAAATAAAGTGTCAAAGGATTTACTTAGAATTGATCAATTTTGCTGCTATAGAACACATGCTGTATATTTTCACTCATGAAATGTACTGCTCAAAAAAATACTGTAAGAGTAATTTTGAAAATGAACATAAATAATTAAATATAGGTTTGGTCTTTTTATTGTGTCCCAGATTTCCTGAATGTTTTGTGAAAACTTCTGTAAATCAATGGAAACTGTCAATAAGACAAAAAGGCAACTTACTGACTGGGAGAAGATCTTCACCATGCAACAGACAAAGGTCTGATCCCCAAAATATATAAAGAACTCAAGAAACTAGACTTTAAAATGCTAAATAATCCAATTAAAAATGGGGCACTGAACTGAAAAGAGAATTCTCAACAGAAGAAGTTCAAATGGCCAAAAGACACTTAAGGTCATGGTCAACCTCCTTAGTGATCAGGGAAATCCAAATCAAAACAACTTTGAGATATCATCTTACACCTGTCAGAATGGTTAAAATCAAAAACACCAATGATAGCCTTTGCTGGAGAGGTTGTGGAGGAAGGGATACCCTCATCCATTGCTAGTGTGAATGCAAACTTGTGCAACCACTTTGGAAATCAGTGTTTTGGTTTCTCAAGAAATTCGGGATCAACCTACCCCTCGACCCAGCAATACCACTCTTAGGAATATGCCCAAGAGATGCCCTATCATATGACAAAAGCATTTGTTCAACTATGTTCATAGCAGCATTATTTGTAATAGCCAGAACCTGGAAACAACCTAGATGTCCTTCAATGGAAGAAAGTGTGGAATATATACACATTAGAGTACTACGCTGCGGTAAAAAACAATGACTTCTCGAATTTTGCATGCAA
Organism: Microtus pennsylvanicus; assembly: GCF_037038515.1. Taxonomy (NCBI): domain Eukaryota; kingdom Metazoa; phylum Chordata; class Mammalia; order Rodentia; family Cricetidae; genus Microtus; species Microtus pennsylvanicus. The sequence goes on along the minus strand of NC_134586.1, from coordinate 66,827,173 downwards.
ATGGATGGAAATACAAAACACTATCCTGAGTGAGGTAACCCAGACCCAAAAAGATGAACATGGGATGTAATTACTCATATTTGGTTTCTAGCCATAAATAAAGGACATTGAGTCTATAATTTGTGATCCTAAAGAAGCTAAATAAGAAGGAGAACTCCCCAAAAACCATATAGTTATCCTCCTAGATATGGGAAGTAGACAAGATTGCAGGGCAAAAAATTGGGATCTTGGGGGTGGAGTGGGAGGGGGGTAAGGGGAGATGGGGAGAAAAAAGTGAGAATGGGAGGATGGGGGGAACTTGGAGAAATGGGATTGTTGGGATGAAGGAAGGGTGGATATGGGAGCAGGGAAGCATATATCTTAACTAAGGGAGCCATCTTAGGGTTGGCAAGATAATTGAACCTAGAGGGACTCCCAGTTGCCCAGAGCGATGTTCCCAGTTAGTTCCTTGGGAAGCTGAGGATAGGGAACCTGAAATGGCCCTATCCTATAGCCATACTGATGAATATCTTGCATATCACCATAGAACCTTCATCTGGCGATGGATGGAGATAGAGACAGAGACCCACATTGGAGAGCCGGACTGAGCTCCCAAGGTCCAAATGAGGAGCAGAAAGGGGGGAGAACATGAGCAAGGAAGTCGGGACCGTGAGGGGTGCACCCAGCCACTGAGACATTGGGGCTGATCTATTGGGAGCTCACCAAGGCTAGCTGGACTGGGAATGAAAAAGCATGGGTTAAAGCCAGACTCTCTGAACATGGAGGACAATGAGTGCCAAGGACAATGGCACTAGGTTTTGATCCTACTTCATGTTCTGGCTTTGTGGGAGCCTAGCCAGTTTGGATGCTCACCTTCCTAGACCTGGATGGAGGGGGGAGGACCTTGGACTTTCCACAGGGCAGGGAACCCTGACTGTTCTTTGGACTGGAGAGGGAGGGGGAGGAGTGGGGGGAGAAGAGAGGAGTGGGAGGAGGGGTAAAGGGGTTAAATCAGCTCCCTTTAGAGGGCGGGGTTTGCCTCAGGCTAATCCCTGCCAATAAAGAGTGCTCGGAGAGGCGGCTCGGCCCTTTTGTTCCTCGCTACCTGTGCTATGCTGGAACTTTGGTTCAGTAAGTTTAACAATAAACTGGTAAATATTCTTTGATATCTGCATTGCCTTTATTTTGTGCCGGTACATCTGGCGCCTCCCCCGTGGGGCTTTGCCGAGAACCGGCCCCGAATTGGAGTCTCTTGCACCCCGAGCCGCTGCAGCGGTTTCTCTGGGCGCACGCTGAAACGGCTGAGATTCAGAGCGACTCGATTTTCCCTGCTGCTTGTTAGAGTATCAAGCAGTGAGTTTGATTCAACAGAGCCTTTTTAACAGCGCCTAAGCCTCTGTTCCGAGCCGCCCCGGCCAGATTTCCCGTGCGCAACCGCCCGCCGGCGCGCGCGCTGCCTGTGTCTGCTCCCCCTCCCACCCCCACCGCCGCCAGCGCTCAGGTCACGTGACAGCGGCCTGAGAGCCCCGGCAAAAAATACTTATCAGCTTGGTGTCTGTTTCAATTTTGTTTTTGAGTCCTTTTATTTCAGATTTAGGACACGTGGATTCAACTGGGCTCTTTCGCCACCACTGGCAGGAACCAGTTATTACAGGTAAGAGAACTTTTTCTTTTCTAAATAATGTCTGACAACGTGACCGCAGCCTATTTCAATAGTTCTTTTGAATGCACCATTTGGGAGATCTTACAAGAGGTGTCTACCACACCACATATATGGATATTCCTGGGATTCTTAATTTTCCTTAGCACTATTTGGTTTGATAATAGGAAAATGATCAAATCTCTTAAGGCAGAGGTTGAACGTTTAAAAAATATTGAGAGTGACAACAATCTTCTCAAGAATCAGTTTGAAGTTCTCCAGGAAGAAAACAAATCTTTGTTTAACATGACTCGGTTAACTGAGCAAAATCTAAAAAAAGTACAGGTTGATGTTAAGGAGAAATTCATTACTATGGAAGAAGGAACAGCTGAATTGGATCGTAAGTTTCAGCAGTCCCTTTCTGATGTTAAGGAGAAATTCATTACTATGGAAGAAGGAACAGCTGAATTAGATCGTAAGTTTCAGCAGTCCCTTTCTGTAGGAACTGAAACGTTAACTGAGAGAATCAAAACTGCTGAATGTGACAATCGAATTTTGTCTAAAGCTTATGACAGATTGGCGAAAAGATTGTCAATACAAGAAGGCACGGTTTATGCCATAAAAATTATGTCCAAAGATGACAAGTTATCTCTACTGGACAAATTTCATACTCTAGAATCCTCAATGAAGGCTTTAGAACATAATTCTGGGCAGGAGATTCAGACATTACAAAAAGCAATGGTGAATAGAATTGAAAAGATTGAGGAATTTCTAAATTCTGAAGAAGAAGAGCAAAGGGTAGAAAGGCAAATTTTAACTACATCTGTGGATAAATCCCTCCGGGACAATTTTCACAAAGCTCTACCTACAGCTCTACATGCCTTTCCTGTAATAACAACAGAAAAGGTGGTTGGTTCCAGAAACCCTAGGGTCATCAAGGAAGATACATGGGAGCCTGTCCGTATGAATGATCTCAAAGAAATTAAACAGGCCATCATGTCTTTTGGGATGCACTCCCCTTTTGTTAAAGAGATGCTAAAATCTTGGGCCACAACAAGCAAAGCAACCCCCTTGGACTGGCTCCAGCTGAGCTCCGCGGTCCTTGAGAGTGGACCGCACTTAAAATGGAAATGCTTATTCAGGCAAGAGGCTAGACTTTTAGAACAGCAGGAAAAGGCGAAGGGAATTGATGTTTCCCTAGATAAAATTCTAGGTGAAGGGCTCTTTTCAGACCCTCAGGAACAAGCTAATTTGGATGAAAACATACTTTCTATGTGTACTACAGCAGCCTTAAGGGCTTGGGACAGAGTACAAGACCCAGGACAGAGAATGGAATCATTTGTCACAGTTAAACAGGGTCAGAGAGAACCCTTCAGTGACTTTTTACAAAGATTAACTAAGGCTGTACAAATGGGGATACCTGACCCAGAAGCAAGACGTATAATAATTGAGTCTTTGGCTTACGAAAATGCTAATGTGGAATGCAAAAGGATCTTGAGGCCTTTAATGTTCAGATCAGCGTCCTTGGAAGAATGGGTCTTGCATACACTAGATGTTGACACATTTGACTATGGCACTGAAGCATGGGTAGAAGAAGCAATTTCCAATGGTAAAAGGAGACACCAGAATACCAAATGTTTTAATTGTGGCAAAATGGGTCATATGAAAAGGAATTGTAAACAACGGGTTTTCAGAAATAATAATAATGCGTCTTCTAGAAATAACAGGAATAGAAGGAATCAGCCTTCAGGTTTATGTAGAAGATGTGGGAAGGGCAGACATTGGACGAATGAATGCAGGTCTACAAGAGATAGACAAGGCAACCTGATACAGACGGGAAACGTGAGAGGGGGGGCCTCTCAGGCCCCCATGGCAAACATGGTTCAGACATTCCCAGTTTCTGCAGAGAACATGCCTCGTCAGGACAATTAGAAAGCCACATGCCTACTGTTACAAGCAATAGTAATCAGAAAGATGAGTTACCTGTGTTTTGGCAAACTTCTATAAATGATCAAAGACCTAAGCTGAGAGTGTGTGTAAATGGCATTTTTATTACTGGCCTACTGGACACAGGTGCTGATGTAAGTATCATTACCCCAGAATCTTGGCATCCATATTGGCCTCTTCAGAATGTAAATGTTCAGCTCCTGGGAATTGGAACCCTATCTCGAGTAAGGCAGAGCACGAGATGGGTTGAATGTATAGGGCCTGAGGGACAAATAGGAAAATTAAGGCCTTATGTAGCCAATATTGCAATGAATTTATGGGGTCGTGACCTATTACAACAATGGAATACTCAAATTAACATTCCTGCTACTTCTAGAGCCCATATTTCTGAAAGGAATATTAAAAGTTATTACAAAAGGACAAAACCGGCCATTAGGGCTGTGCAGGAACAAGCAATTGATGTCCCTTCAGAAATACCAACAGCCTTGCCTCTAAAATGGTTGACTGAGAAACCAATATGGACAAAGCAATGGCCTTTAGCTGAGGAAAAGCTACAGGCTTTAGAACAGCTGGTACAAGAGCAACTAGATGCTGGACATATAGAAGAATCTACCAGCCCTTGGAATTCTCCTGTATTTGTGGTTAAGAAAAAATCAGGTAAATGGAGAATGGTGACAGATCTCAGGGCCATCAACAAGGTTATTCAACCTATGGGCCCTCTGCAATCTGGAATTCCGTTGCCCTCTTTATTACCAAAAGGATGGCCTCTCATAGTTATTGATTTGAAGGATTGTTTTTTCACTATACCTTTGCAAAAAGAAGATAGAGAAAAATTTGCCTTCACAGTGCCTACTTATAACAATTCTCAACCTTCGAGGAGGTACCACTGGACCGTCCTCCCCCAGGGTATGTTAAATAGCCCCTCCCTGTGCCAATATTTTGTGAACCAACCATTGCAAATAATACGCAAGAAATTTCCCAAATCTATTGTATACCATTACATGGACGACATATTGTTATCTGATTCAAACATAGATACCTTGAACAGGCTGTTTGAAGAAACACAGATACTGTTACCTAAATGGGGATTGCAAATTGCTCCTGAAAAGATTCAGAAGGGAGATTCTGTTAATTATTTAGGTTATAGAATAGGTTTGCAAAAAATTAAGACACAGAAGGCACAAATTCGGAGAGATCGCTTACGGACTCTTAATGACTTTCAAAGACTGTTAGGAGACATTTCCAGTTTACGACCAACTATTGGGATAACACCTGATCTAATAATTCATTTGAACAAGACCTTGGATGGTGATAAAGATTTAAACAGTCCCAGAGAATTAACAGCTGAAGCAGAAAAGGAACTGACAATGATTGAGGAGAAATTACAACAGGCACATGTGGACAGAGTGAATCCAGAGCTCGATTGTATTCTCGTCATATTACCATCGAAAATTTCTCCTACAGGAATTTTAATGCAGAGAGATGATATTATCTTGGAATGGATCTTTTTACCACATAAACCAAGTAAGAAACTGAAAACTTATGTGGAAAAAGTCTCTGAGTTAATTATAAAAGGCAAGCTGAGACTTCGTCAACTAGCAGGCATAGACCCAGCAGAAATTATAGTGCCTTTCACTGCTGATGAACTAAAGAAATTATGGGAAGATAATGAACCATGGCAAAGAGCTTGTGCTAATTTTTTGGGAGACATTAATAACAACTATCCAAAAAGCAAGCGGCTCAACTTCATAAAGAGAACTTCTTGGATCCTTCCTCGAATAGTCCGTGATGCTCCAATAACTGGAGCCCGTACATTCTATACTGATGCCAATAAATCAGGGAAGGCAGGTTACAAATCAGAAGACTTGGGTAAGGTGGAACAAAGTCCTTATGATTCTGTCCAGAAGGCAGAATTATATGCCATTCTTATGGTACTAAGAGATTTTAAAGAACCTATTAATATAGTTACTGATTCACAATATGCAGAAAGAGTTATTTTACATATTGAAACTGCTGAATTTATACCTGATGATACAGAACTAACCTCATTGTTTATCCAGGTTCAAGATTTGATCAGGAACAGGCTTTGCCCTATGTACATAACACACATCCGATCCCATACGGGTCTGCCAGGTCCTCTAGCACAAGGTAATGCAGAAATTGATCAATTATTGATTGGTAGTGTGCTTCAAGCCTCTGAATTTCATAAAAAACATCATGTTAATAGCAAAGGTTTGAAGAAAGAGTTTTCTATTACATGGCAACAAGCTAAGGAGATTGTGAAGAAATGCCCTACCTGCTCTTTCTATAACCAAACGCCACTGCCAGCAGGAGTTAATCCAAAGGGCACTCATAGAAATGAAATCTGGCAGATGGATGTGTTCCACTTTCCAGAATTTGGCAAATTGAAGTATGTTCATCACACCATCGACACTTATTCAGGCTTTCAGTGGGCAACTGCTTTAAGTTCAGAAAAAGCTGATTCAGTAATCACTCATTTATTAGAAGTCATGGCTATCATGGGTATACCTACACAAATAAAGACAGATAATGGTCCTGCTTATGTCTCTAGGAAGATGAAACGGTTTTTTGATCATTACAATATCAAGCATGTTACAGGTATACCATACAATCCTACAGGTCAAGCAGTCATAGAAAGATCAAATCGAACTATAAAGGATATGTTGAACAAACAGAAAGGGGTGGAAAACACCCCTAGAAATAGGTTACATAATGCTTTGTTAACCTTGAATTTTCTCAACGCTAACGAGAAGGGAACGACGGCTGCAGAAAGACATTGGATAATGGAAAAGTCTGCTGAACTAAATCAACCAGTTTATTTCAAGGATGTACTGACCTCACAATGGAAGCCAGGAGATGTGCTGCGTTGGGGAAGGGGTTTTGCTCTTATCTCCACAGGTGAGGAAAAATTATGGATACCGTCAAAATTAATAAAGGTTCGGTTTGAGGAAGAGAAGTCACTTGGAAAAGATAAATAACAATTCATTCACAAGGATGACCGACATACAGATGGTAAGGATTACTATTAGGATGGGGGCAGGGTTCTTTTCTTATCTCCACAGGAAAATATTCACCTCCAAAGAATTTGAGGGACCCTGAATATTTAATTACTGATGGATGGAAAATAGATACGACCCATTAAACATCAACAATAAAATTCTATACGTATCGTAAGTATTGGTTTTATATATATTTATCTATATTTATATGTTTTATTGAACACTTCTTTATAAATGTGTAGAGCTGGTTTTGGAGTTGGACTATGGCTCAGTCCTTCTTCAATTCCAAGCCTGTTGATAAGAGATATTTCAAAGTTTCTGTCTCAGGTCAGGAGCCATGAAATGGGACAGAATAAGAATAATTTTATACTTGATAAACTTTCTTTGCCTTCCCTCACATCTGTGTCTTTCTTTATATGTCAGTATAAGTCCTTGTTGTTAATGTTTAAATTTCCCATAACAAGCAACATATTTTCCTACAGTAATTTTTGAAGTTTCCAGGATGAAGATGGGGCCCCACAACATCAACTCAATCTGGTTTTTATGACGTCATGAATTTTTTTTTTTAAGCACTAATTTTGGATCTGTTTTTTGGTACCAATTGCAAGAGACAATTTCATATGATGCACATTTTTGACGACACTCTGGCCGGACCTTCTCGAAACACACAGAGACTAGTTATAGTCTTCTTAAATCAAAGGTTAATTTGGGAATTTTACCATCGTTTGCTTTCACAGGGGCCCCTAAGAAGAACGTCGCCCCCATGTCAGCTAGAAGCAATCTAAGAGGACGACGTCCCCTCTCCCAACAGAGTTTGCCCACAGGGTTAGGGACATCTTTTAGTGGTTGGTTTAGGGGTGAGGGGACGGGGAGATATTGTATGGAATTAGGGATATATATATAAAAAAAAAAGAGGGGGATTAACTGGGTTGATGGGATGATTGGTATTTGTGACTTACTGTTTTTAGAAAATTATGTTGGTACTGTTTTTTGTATATTGATATATTGAATATTGAATGTGAGTGTTCCTACCTCTATTTTGGTATAAGAGTATGCTTATATTGTATGGATACATCTATCATATCACAATGTACATTTCTACCTCTGGTCCTATTTATGTAACAACATTGTTTACATTTGATAAGTAATGACATTGTTTACAAGTGAAGATCATTGTCTTCATACATTGCACAATTGTTTATTCCCTTAGTTTTCAAATTAGATAGGTATTGAGAATTACATGTTTGTCATATTATTTTTAGGTTAATCAGGTCTTTTAGATACATAGAGATTATTTTCAGTATAGATAGTATAATCTTCAGCTTCTTTGAAGAGCTGTAGAAAATGGCCTTTAATCTAACCTAGAATTCTGTGCCATCGAGACACAATTTACTCCTGGCAACACCACTTTACTCCCGAGAGAACGTTGAGCACCAAAGACACTCCACTGGGAGCTTGTCTTCCTGGCAGAACTGGCCTTTGGGTTAAGAAAAACCCATACCTCAACTACTGACTAAGATATAAACAGGATTGTCTTATCTTGCCAAGACAGGGTAGGATAATCCTAAGAAAGTTCCTTGCATTTGAGAATGGTATGTCAGTTATGTTAGGCCTTAGCCAAAGTTGGTTGACTCAACATTGCAAACGAGATTTTGGGTGATTGCCCAGGCAGTCAGTTGTCTCTGTCATTTGTTGCACATTTTGGATATCTCTTTTTTGTTAAGTAATATTTACTCCCTTCTCAGATCTTTGATGGAGTTGAAGATTATTTAATTGTAGTTACTCTTTAGCAAAACTTTTGCTCTCAATATTGTTTGTTATATTTATCATTTGTTATTATTGTTATAGTTATATTTGGTTTAGTTGTGTCTTATTTAGACAAAAGGGGGAGATAAAGGGGTTAAATCAGCTCCCTTTAGAGGGCGGGGTTTGCCTCAGGCTAATCCCTGCCAATAAAGAGTGCGGGAGAGGCGGCTCGGCCCTTTTGTTCCTCGCTACCTGTGCTACGCTGGAACTTTGGTTCAGTAAGTTTAACAATAAACTGGTAAATATTCTTTGATATCTGCATTGCCTTTATTTTGTGCCGGTACAGAGGGGGAGAGAAATGGGAGGCTGGGAGGAGGCAGAAAAATTTTTTTCAATTAAAAAAAAATGAAAAAATAATTAAATATATGGAAGCACCGTATATAGAAGTACCTAATTAGAATCAGTGAAATGGCAAAAACTAAAAATACAGTACTAGAAACAATGTTTGATTAACAATGTATATATTCAATGTATCTTAAGAAATATAGAATGATATGCATGATATTCGTCAGTATTGCTCTAGGATAGGGTCATTTCAGGTTCCCTATCCTCAGCTGCCCAAGGAACTAACTGGGGGCCTCAGCTTGGGCACCTGGGAGCCCCTCTAGGGTCAAGTCTCCTGCCCATCCTAAAGTGGGTCCTTTAACTAAGAAATGGGGTTCCGTGCTCCCCTATCCAACCTTCCTTTATCCCGATCCTCCTGTTTCCCCAAGTCCCCCCTCCTTTCCTTCTACCTTTTCTCTCCCCATCTCCCCTTACCCCCATCCCACCCCACCCCCAACATCTCACTTTTCTCCCCGTCAATTTTGTCTACTTCCCTTATCCAAGAGGATAACTATATGTTTTTCCTTGGGTTCACCTTCTTACTTAGCTTCTTTAGATTCGCCTATTGTAGACTCCGTGACCCCTATTTATGGCTAGAAACCAATTATGAGTGAGTACATCCCATGTTCATCTTTTTGGGTCTGGGATACCTCACTCAGGATAGTGTTTTCTATTTCCATCCATTTGCATGCAAAATTCGAGAAGTCATTGTTTTTTACCGCAGCGTAGTACTCTAATGTGTATATATTCCATACTTTCTTCATCCATTCTTCCATTGAAGGGCATCTAGGTTGTTTCCAGGTTCTGGCTATTACAAATAATACTGCTATGAACATAGTTGAACAAATGCTTTTGACATATGATAGAGCATCTCTTGGGTAAATTCCCAAGAGTGGTATTGCTGGGTCGAGGGGTAGGTTGATCCCGAATTTCCTGAGAAACCGAAACACTGACTTCCACAGTGGTTGCACAAGATTGCATTCCCACCAGTAATGGGTGAGTGTCCCCCTTTCTCCACAACCTCTCCAGCAAAGGCTATCATTGGTGTTTTTGACTTTAGCCATTCTGACAGGTGTAAGATGATATCTCAAAGTTGTTTTGATTTGCATTTCCCTGATTGCTAAGGAGATTGAGCACGACCTTAAGTGTCTTTTGGCCATTTGAACTTCTTCTGTTGAGAATTCTCTGTTCAGTTCAGTGCCCCATTTTTTAATTGGGTTAATTAGCCTTTTAAAGTCTAGTTTCTTGAGTTCTCTATATATTTTGGAGATCAGACCTTTGTCTGTTGTGGGGTTGGTGAAGATCTTCTCCCAGTCAGTAGGGAACCTGAAATGACCCTATCCTAGAGCAATACTGACGAATATCATGCATATCATCCTAGAACTTTCATCTGGCGATGGATGGAGATAGAGACAGAGACCCACACTGGAACACTGGATAGAGCTCCCAAGGTCCCAAGGAGGAGCAGAAGGAGGGAGAACATGAGCAAAGAAGTCGGGACCACGAGGGGTGCACCCACCCACTGAGACAGTGGAGCTGATATACTGGGAGCTCACCAAGGCCAGCTGGACTGTTACCAAAAAAAGCATGGGATAAAACTGGACTCTCTGAACATGACGAACAATGAGGGCTGATGAGACGCCAAGGACAATGGCACGCGGTTTTGATCCAACGCAATGTACTGGCTTGGTGGGAGCCTAGCCAGTTTGGATGTTCACCTTCCTAGATATGGACGGAGGGGGGAGGACCTAGGACTTACCACAGGGCAGGGAACCCTGACTGCTCTTTGGACTGGAGAGGGAGGGGGAGAAAAGTGGGGGGAAAGGGAGAGGGGTGGGAGGAGGGGGAGAAGAATGGGAGGAGGGGGAGGGAAATGGGAGGCTGGGAGGAGGTGGAAATTTGTTTTTTTTTTCTTTCTTTTCTTTATTCTCCTTTTATCAATAAAAAAATTAAAAAAAAAAAGAAATATAGAATTTTAAATGACAGGTAGCTGCTAATACATATTTAAAGCTATCACAGGTCCAAGAGATAACAAACTGGATGAAGGCGATTGCTGCTACAACCTGATTTCAATTCCCAGAATCCATTTGGTAGACGAAAAGAATGGATTGGTTCATTGTGTCCTTGACTTCCACATGTGCTGCATGGCATGTTTGATATCTATAAACACATACAAATAAACACAACAAAAGTATGTTTAAGCATTTTCCTTGACATAAGTATATTCCAGTGAAAAAAATTAGTAAAAATAACATATATTAAATTTACATCTTGTGAACATAAACATGTTCAGAAATTTAATGCAATTTGTATGCTTGTTTTTGTTTTGTTTTGCTTTTTGAGTTTTTCAAGACATGTTTTCTCTGTATAGATCTAGCTCTCCTGGACTCAGGAGACCAAGCTCTCCTGGACTTGTAGACCAGGCTGACCTCAAACTCACAAAAATCTACCTGCCTCAGCCTCCTGAGTGCTGAAATTAAAGGACATCACAGTCTGGCTTCATGCTTATTTTGTCAGTAGAATGGCAATATTAACAGGTGGAAATAAATATTGAGGGACTGGAAAGGTTTCTCAGTGGCTAAGAGTGCTTCCAAAGAACCTGGGTTTAATTCCTAGCACCCACATGAAAGCTCACAAGCATCCTTTTCTACAGTTCCTGAGGACATGATGCTCTCCTCTGGCCAAAGCAGGTACCACTCCCACATGTAGTACTCCTGCATGCAAGCAAACAAAGAGAACACCCATAAACATAAAATAATAGAATCAAATTATTTATATGTATAAATAAATGTATAAAAATAAGAATTGAGGATGTTCCGAGTAAATGACTTTTCATCCTATAGATACAAGTAGTTCAGTATTGAAAATGAGAGAGCAGTTGCCTGGTATAAAAGAAAATCACATTAGTAATTGAATTGTCAGATGTTATTTTACTTTTTAATGAAATAATTAAATATAATAATTTTAGTAATAGAGAGATATTTTTAATTAATTTTAGTTCAAGTAAGAAGATATAGTATTATTACATATTGTGATACTTTGGGAGAAAACACATTGAATATGTAATATAAAATATGAAGTATTGCTTTACAATATGTAAATAAATGTAAAGACCACTCAATAAAAGATTGTGGAGCATGAGTAAATAAATTCCCTGATCCAAGTTGAAAATGTATAAATCTGTAATGCATTATTCCATCACAGGTTTCCTTTTTACATGTTAACGTAATGCTGGCATGAAAGGATGTGTTTATGTACCAGTTGCAGCAGTGCAGAGATGACAATTGGATAGATAGAGATTGGAGACTGTGAAGATAAAAGTCAAGCCCTGTATTCAGGCAAGATAAATTAAAACCAGTCTGGCAATTTAGAAAGTAATTATACAGGACTACCTAAATCATGAGATCTCTATTCCGTACCTTACATAAATAATAATTTAGATGCACATATGTATGTGTGTGTGTGTAATAAAACCTTTCAAATGCTAACATTTTTCATACAGTAAATGCAGTATACTAAACATAGTATTATACAATTTACATGTGGGTTATTTTGCATTCTTATTCCCAATCTCTTTAGTATGATCTGAGATATGCAGCTTAGGGAATTATTTCTTCTTCCTCTCTGTGTTTCATGTTTTTCTGGCTTCATTATGTAATTTTTCTTCAACTTTCTCTTTGGGAATTTTATTAGGATGGTCTTTTGAAATACTCCAGAGATAATTGGAACTCTTTATTTTGTATGATCATAACTTTGTGAAGTTTTCTTAATGTTTATTCTAAACACAAACCAATATTTCATTTCATTTTGGAACTCCAGAATAAAAGCTATTTATAAGTTGACCTCCCATCCAGTGAACTAAGGGTAATTTTTTTTTTTATTCTTCAGGTTATTTTCTGTAGGTTGGCCCTCTAGTTCCTTGATGTTTTTCTCTATCTTTATCTTTTGTTTTGTACTATCTTGGAAAATAATGACCTTACTGTATTTTTATTGAAGCTCTAAAATATCAATGACATTTTTATAAAGCTACCCATTTGTAGACCTCTCCAACAGTTTCAAATATATTAATTTTCTCTCATATAATGGTCATTATTGTTAGTAGTGTTTAATTACAACATTAAGTCAAACAAATCCTGCCTTCATTAAATACATTTTCCTTTTTAAAATGAGCCCTTTTAAACTCTTTTTAATCTGCTTTTTTGACTTTTTTCTTTCTTTTTTCCTTTCTCTTTGATTTTTATTTTAATCTTTCTCTGCCTCCCTTTATCTAACAAGGCCTTCCTTGCCTCATTCTTTTTTTCTCTCCTCCCTTCCATCCTTCTTTTAAGTCTTTCCTTCCTCCCTCCTCCTTGTCCTTCCCTCCCTCTTTGTCTTCTTTCCTCCCTTCCTTGCTTGTTGCCTATATTTTTAAGTTGTGTCTCTGTTCCCAAGGATGTTTTCTTAATGCTGGCTTCTTCATGGATCACAAATAAGGAAGATAAACATCAAAACAAGATTTATTAGAATTTTCATATTTGTTCCAAATTTATTTGAATGTAACTTATGTGTCCAGTCTCTATAGTATTGCCATATTTCCATCACTTTTAAGTGTTGCTTCTAAGTTCTGTGTAGGAATGTTAGTCATATTTTTTTGATTGAGAAACTTCACAGAAAATTTTATCTTGAAGCTCACCAGCAATTGAAGGCTACATTCTATTGGAAATTAGAAAATCTTTCTGACTGCAAAGCAATTTTTTTACTCATTTGATGAAAATATCTGATAAATGTGGCTTTGGGGGATACCCCTAAAAGCTGAGCTATTCAAAGTATGCTTACAGGGCTGAAAAGCATGACCTCATGCCATGACCTCAGAAGCTCCACCTCCACACATATTCTCTCATCCTTTTCCATGATCCAGACAACTGTTGGCCCTGTTTCTTTCAATGTTGTAAGGATTTGAAATAGTTTAGAATTTGTTGTCTCTAAGTTGACATTAAGTCTGTATTTTTCTCTTTCTTGTTCAGTTATATTTTGTATCTCTTGGTTTTACACATCACCTTTTAGAATATATTTATCACATTGTTTTAATTTCTATATTTTTATTTCAGTAAGTCTGCTTAAAAAGTATGCATGACTTGATTTGTCTTTATACTATAGTGTAAAGTATATAGTATATATAAAGTATACTATCTAGTATAGTCTTTATAGTATAAATTATCTAACTGGTAATAAAATACATTCTTGTTACCATCAGAAGTTCCTAATAGTTTTATATAACTTTTTAAATCTAAATTCTTCAGAGTTTGTATTTTTCCCAGAGGAGACAGAGGAGCATATGGATCTGAGCTCATTCTCTAGACCACATGTTTGTCAATGAACCTCCTGGGAAGGCTTTGTTTTACATTTTGCCTTGCCTTAAATTGTTCAAATTGACTGGCTGGTTCTCCATCTTGAATTATCACATCACCAATACATTAATCTAGAAGATTCCTTTTTTCTAGAGTTGACTATACAGTTTCTTTCTATTTTGGGGAGTTTAAAATGGATCTTTTGGATTTTCATCTTTCAACAGCCCCACACAGCTCACTAACTATTGTGGAGAAATTTTAACCAAATCATGTAAAAGATAAAATAATCATTTTTAGAAATTGAGGGGAATTAAAATGGTTACGTATTCCTTAAAATTAAGCATAGCATAGATATTTATGGAAGATCTGATGTAGATATCTATAGAAAATAAGCAAATATGAACAAGGGATTTAATGTCCTCCCTAGATCATATATATCCTCATCAATGTGCAAATAATATGTTCTTTTGATGAAATGATCAGACTACTAGGTAATACAAAGTAAGAGACAAACTGTTTAGTTATACTCTTCCATTAAACAATGATATGTTCAAAGTAATACACAGTACATTTTACACCTTGTTAACGTATCTAATTAGCATATTTTATGCCAATGATACTACAAATATTCACCATAATAACAATATACTTTCAACATAGGTAGAAATTATAACACACTCAAGGATAAGACACTATTGCATATATTATAATTCTGAATTCTCAACCCGGCTGGTAATGTCACTTGCATGATTAATTATATACTTAAGTTTAACAATGGGTACTATTCATTTAACACCTACTCTGTGTGTGTGCAGAATAAGTGATAAAAATAAAGGCATGAGACTTACTAAATAATAAGTATTTGGAAATGCTTTTAAGCAGACAATAACATCTCTCCTGAAAACAATAGTTGAAAATTACAATATGTGTTATAATTTGGAGAATAAATAGTATTTCTGGAGAGTATTATTTGAATGCTATATTCAGATGATAGGTGTTTTTGAACAAAATACTCATTGTTTCTTAATATCTATTTTTGGATTCCAATATATTTAACATAAATTGTTTACAGTTCATCTATTTTATCTAATAGTGAATGTTCCAGCTATTAATTTTCTTCCTTTCAGTCTTGGTAATTTCCTTCTTTCCTCCCTCATCCTTCCTTCCTTCTTCCTTTATTTCTGTCATGCATATATGTACACATACATACATAAATATTCATAATTAAATGCTTGAAAATATATTTTTCTTTTTTTAATTTATTTATTTATTAAAGATTTCTGTCTCTTCCCTACCACCGCTTCCCATTTCCCTCCCCCTCCCCCAGTCAATTCCCCCTCCCTCATCAGCCCAAAGAGCAATCAGGGTTCCTTGCCCTGTGGGAAGTCCAAGAACCACCCACCTCCATCCAGGTCTAGTAAGGTGAGCATCTAAACTGCCTAGGCTCCCACAAAGCCAGTGCGTGCAGTAGGATCAAAAACCCAGTGCCACTGTTCTTGAGTTCTCAGTAGTCCTCTTTGTCTTCTATGTTCAGTGAGTCCAAAGAAAAACATATAGGCATCCTCCTGAGTATTAACCTTCATCAGGCGATGAAAGGAGACAGAGACAGAGACCCACATTGGAGCACCGAACTGAAATCTCAAGGTCCAAATCAGGAGCAGAAGGAGAGAGAGCACGAGCAAGGAACTCAGGACCGTGAGGGGTGCACCCACACACTGAGAACATGGGGATGTTCTATTGGGAACTCACCAAGGCCAGCTGGCCTGGGTCTGAAAAAGCCTGGGATAAAACCGGACTCGCTGAAAATATATTTGTCTAAAAGTAAGAAAAAAAGGAAGTTCCACATTCATACATTGAATTCCAAATAAATGTGAGGTACCAATGAAAATACTAAAGACACAAAAGTTCAAAGAATCAAGTTTTGTAAGAATTTTACTTAGATTTTTGGGTATACATTCAAAAAAATTCAAAATAAATTAAATGCAATATATGATGGACATAAAATTAGATGTTAAGTATTTTTAGTATATAAAAATGAGCTGATAACAACAATGAACATAAGATGCCTTTGTTGTCATGGCTGCAAAACAATTAAAACTGGAAGAGCTGAGATTCAATTAGCCTGAAGTTGCTGATCATTTATCAGTAGGAAGAAGTTGAGAAATAAATGAGGCATCTTATCGTGAATTAAACTTTGCCATGTTTAAAGTATATATTCAGAGGAAAACATTTAAGGTCAGAGAACTTGCTGTAATCTCCTACATTGGCAATGCTGATTTCAGGACACAAAAGAATCATCCCAATTTGTTGTAATGAACCAATATGATATACAAATGGTGACCTAGAACATTCTCTGCTATGACACATTGTACCATGTGTTCATATATAGTGTAGAGTATTCAAACAGGATTTTTAACATAACTTTCAGCATCTGATTAACAAAACTCACATGTACTTCCCCAACTTTCAGTGGATATGACAGTATTAGAATATATTGACTGTAGATGTCACTCATAATAAGGAAGTTGTTTGGCAACCAGACGTCTCCAGTCTTGATCCTCAACACCACAAAGGAAGTGCCTAAGGAATATATTTTCAATTCCTTGACTTCTGTCTTAACTACTTCCTACACAGGGAACTGAAGATGTGTGCCAGCTCATAACATGAATGATGATGAAGACATTTCTTTTAGTCTGATACTTCCTATGAATATCCATTTAACACTGATTGATGTTTACAATCTTCTTGATCTAAATAAAACACTGAAAATCCCAATATGACTAAGATACTTAGTGATGATAGATACCTCTTTATATAGCCATGCATTGTTGAAGTGGAGCTACCAAAAGGATCCCAGTATTGGTGAACATGATGGAGTAAACACAAGATTCTAGATGATACTAGTCAATCACCCAAAGTGGATTCTTGATACAATCAAGAAACCATCCTAAACATAAGATATACGAGGTTGTCACCAGCTTGACAGTACACACTCCTTTACATTTAACTTTAATTTGTAGGTAGAATACAAAATAGTGTTTAGATGTCTAGTGCATGAAATATATAAACCAGTGACAAACTCACACACAAGCACGTCAATTTTCTTATACTATATGTGAGTTTGTATGATAGATTTTATTGTAACTCACAAGGGAATAGGTTATTTTTCTGCCCATACCATTATAAAAGTGTGAATAATGTATCATACTATTACACTGAAGTACTGATGATATCATCAGGTGATGGAAGACTCTACCCCTTAAAAGACCTTCCTTGGTCATGTATCCATACTTGAATGAAATATTTTTCAGACATGACTATATTCGATTGGAAAGGCAGCTGGATAGGCTGGGCATGGATGATCAATGCCTTTCATTTCAGAGTTCAGGAGGCAAGGGAAGAGACAGGCAAGCAGATATATTCAGTTTGAGGCCACACTGGTCTACACAGGCATTTACAAAACAGTCAAGGATATATTAGTGAGATTCTGCCCCTCTACCTCTAGTTAAAAAAGAAGAGGAAGTAAAGAAAAACATACTGAAGAAAAGTACCCAGACTGTTGTCTCTCAGAGGCCTGCTCTCTTTGCTGTAGAAGAGAGGAGAAGTGCATCTGGGTTAGATGGGTGGTGGGAGCTGGGAGGAGTGGAGATAGGGGAAACTGGTCAAAATAGTTTGTATATATTACATAAGAAAATAATCTATTTTCAAGAAAGAAAATTAATAGGCAAGAATGTATTCTCCCATGTAATGTGTAGGTTCTTACTAAAGATGGACATTGAGTATATGTAGCACCTTTGATAGTCAATTATCTCCCTAGAGAGTCCTTGGGGCATAATGGAAATATAGTGCAATTCAGTTGATAAACAAACATGTTGAAAGTGTTGTGTCTAGCAGTGGCGTCTCTCTGTTGTTTCTGATCTTTCACTATAATGAATAATGGGAAAATGAATAAGTCTACTTCTAAGCTTTTTAGCTTACATTGTTTTATTACTGTGGGATCACTTCCCAGAAGCAGTATTACCTTTTCAAACAATATGAATACATTTATAGCTTCAGATAGTTATTGGTGAACTACTTTAAAAAAGCAGTGCGTAAAAATTTACAACTGCTCTAGAAGTAGAAGAATTCAGCCAATTTCACTGCTCACATTGTGACTGAAAATATGACACACACAAGAAAGCTTAATGCAATCCATCAATATGCATGTAAATTCAATAATATATAGTACTTTTCTTAGAAATATGGTCCCAGTAAATCACAAATCATGAACATGTGATAATATCAGAAAAGTTAAAGGGTATTATAGTTTCTGTCAAAACTGGACAATGACACAAATGTCAGCCCTCAGATTTAGAATCAGGGGGCTCAGAAATCATCAGCTAGATTTAGCTACATATTAATTCCAGGCCTACTGAGGCTGCACAATGAGGCACAGTTTGAAATAAAACAAACTAAACAATTAGAACTGCAGAGAGAAACTCACTAATCTCGGGTATTATAGACAAATCTTTTGAAATAAAAATCACAATACTATATAAACTATATATATATATTAAAATTTTCATAACTAAAATAGGAGATGACACTAAAATGTAACTAGTCTTTCTCATGATAATTAGCATTCATCCACAATTCTTAAATGAAGTAAAATAATTAGAATACTAATTAGTATTATATTTCCCATAAAGAATAGGTCATTTGAAGTAAGGATAGAAGGACTAGGCAATAACAAGATTGGTCATTATCATTGCAGAGAGCAGCTCTAATTAACAGTGAAAAGAGAAAGTAGAGAAATTAAATGTAATTAAAGTAGGAAAATAATGTGTACATATACAGAAATACATGTGCACACACATATATACATTCATACATATATATACACATATACATGCACAGATGCAGACACATACATATACAAATATATGCACAGGCACACTAATATATAGATATATAATATTTATGCACAAATATGCATAAACATGTACAATACAGTTGAAAATAGAGTTTGAGTTTGGCTAGTATCCAGGTTTCTTCGTTTGTTTGTTCAACTTGACACAAGGAAGATTATTTGTAAAAAGAGATATTATTTTCAAGAATGCCTCCAACAGATTGGACTGTAGACAAGCCTTTCAGACACTT
The DNA here is from genome assembly GCF_037038515.1 of Microtus pennsylvanicus. Classification (NCBI taxonomy): domain Eukaryota; kingdom Metazoa; phylum Chordata; class Mammalia; order Rodentia; family Cricetidae; genus Microtus; species Microtus pennsylvanicus. Next base: position 66,807,992 of record NC_134586.1, on the reverse strand, counting down.
TCTGGATTAATGACAGATGAGGGAGGACAAAGCCCACTGTGGGTGGTGCCATTTCTGGGCAGATGACACTGAGTTCTTTAAGAAAGTAGATTGAGCAAGCCAAGAAGACCAAACCAGTAAGTCATGTCCCTCCACGGTCTCTGCTTCAGGTCCTTCAACCACGGTGAATCCCTGCCCTGACTTTCCTCTGTGATGGACTGTAATCAGGAAGCAGAGCAAAAGCTTTCCTCTACAAGTTGCTTTCTGTCATGGTGTTTTCCCACAGCAATAGAAAAGAAAGAGAGAGGAGAAAATTGGTGTCATGTAACTTACGCAGGTATGAAATATCAATATAACTGGTGTGGAGAATAAAGGCCAAACTAAAAAGAAAAAAAGAAGAAGAAGAAATTGTTTTGTTATATAGTGATCAGAACTGCCCAATTTTGCAGTGAAAAGATAAACATTTCACACATCTTAAAAGAGTAGAGAAGCCATGCAGGGAACTTACACCACCTAGCAGCCTAAGTTCTGAGTTCAACAAACATTTGTATTTAAAATACAGTCTACCTGACTCCTTAGGGAGGGTTGAAGGGGTGAGGGGAGAGGCAGGGAGGGGAGCAGAGAAATATGTAAAGCTCATCAAGAAATAAAATAAAATACAACTTAAAGTGGACAATAATGCTGACACTAAAGCACAGCTGACATGTCAAAGGGGAGAGGAAATACTTCACTCTGGACCCATGGCTCAGAACTAAATTAAGTCACCATGACCCAGAACACAGATTCAGGTTACTGTAATATATTCTATGTTCCAGTGGGGAAGGAGTTTCATGAAATTTTTGTAACAATGGAACCAAAAAAGTCATAAATCAAGATACATTTTAGATTTAATGGTTGAGACATCAGAGAGGTGGCTACAGTAAGGTGAGGAACCTCTGTGATAAGGCTCCAATGCTGTCTGGTGACCTTTTTACCTTTTGACTGTGTGTTGGGGGGAGTCAGTGGATTTTCATGTCAACACATTCCAAAGGAAAAGTAGGTGTCTTTTTGTATGTTCCAAATCATTTACCTCTAGTCACAAAGCTGTTAGATCAGACATAAAGAAGGGGAATGGATGGCTACAAGGACAGCTAATGATGGCTCAACCTAACTAGATTTTAGACTTGCAGTATTATTGCTACCCCCCCCCCATACACATACAAACACAGTCACTGAAGGTCTATACTTGCAGTATTATTCCACAATCGCCCCCCCCCCACATCCACTAAAGGTCTAAATGTGTAGTATTATTCCAACACCCCCCTCCACACACATACACACACACACACACAAACACACACATTCACTGAAGGTCTAGTCAGTTCTTTGGGCCTGAAGAAAGTTTAAATTGAAGGCACAATTTCTGCCTGAGAACTTTCATCAGCAATATTTTTAAATGAAATATACCTTTATAGAATAACAAAAGTGATTGTCATAGCAAGGGGTATTATAAAATGTACCCAAAATATTATCCCATATTAAATAATGGGACTAAAATATGACATAAATACCTTTTATCGGACAGAAACTCTACATAATATAAATGCCAGTGATGTATAAAAGCCATTAGTAGAAATTCAGCAGAAAAATATGCAAGTCCTGTAGAAAATTGAAAAGAAAAGCAGCACTGGTAAGTAATTGAAAAAGAATTTTTTTAATTCAGGAAAATGTAATCAACTCTTTCTGTGCAAATGGAAACACAAAGCAGAATTACCATGATGATACTATAAATGTTGGTTGGGGTGGAGACTCTGAGTTCTGGTTTTCTCAAAGGAGAGGTTCATCCAAAAGACAGGTTGAGTAGTTTATTTAGCAAAGTTAAACCAAGAAAACTCTGAAGAGAGATTGCAATAGGCTTTCCCAAGGCAAGAACAGCATAGTGAACTAATGTTGATAGACTTTTGAGAAGTATTTATGAATATTTATGAAGTGGGTGTTAGAGTATGAGAATGCCACAGGCAAGCATGAATCCTATTCCTGCTGATGCCAGCAATGGCAGGGTGGGAAACAAGGCCAGCCCCCTACTTGTTGGATCAGCCATACCACCTTGTTCAACATCTCCATGACTGTTAGCAGGTAGCCTTAGTTCTTATTGGAGAGTATGCGTCGTTTATCTAGAAACCATTTAGGGAAGAAATTTGACATGTGGAGCTTTACTTAGATGCCACCCTTTCAATTAATCAGTTGTAATTGCATGTACTATACATAAAAGTATTCAGAGAGATAACTTCTCTTATCTGGCCAGTTTCATCATCTCATATACAGCTGCAAACCCTTCTGTCTCTTATTTCTGCTTTAACCCTACTACTTACTTCAACTTGCACATTTGTCTTCTCAGTAATGATCTTAATTTTTGGACAATAATGTAAGTTCTAGTTTTAAAAAAACTCTGTAGGGAAGGAAGTAGTGTCTTGGAAGGAGTGAGCCACTTGTTTATTTCCTACTGCCCTGCTAGCTTAGACCTGAAATAATCACACAGAAACTATATTAATTAAATCACTGTTTGGCCCATTATTTCTAACTTCTTATTGGCTTATTCTGACATATTAATTTAACTCATCTCCACTAATCTGTGTATCACCATGAGGTTATAGTCTAGCAGCAAAAGTTCAGCACGTCTATCTCCGGCAACAGATCCATGGTGGCTCTCTCCGCTTCCCTTCTCCCAGCATTCAGTCTATTTTTCCCGCCTACCTAAATTCTGCCCTACACAACAGGCCAAGGCAGTTTTTTTATTCATTAATGGTAATTATAACACACAGAGGGGACTCCCATATCAACAGTGGGAAGAAAATAAAGGAAATAGACTGCCACAAATAACAACACTTTATGTTTATGTATACACTGAAGTAGCAATACTATTTCTACTAAATTTTTCATGTAGTTAAACACTTTTTAAGCATCTTTTTGTTAGGCTTGTCTGCAACTTAAAAAGTCTTTGAACAAGTGACATATTTGGGAAGAAATAGTTAAATAAGAGCGTGTAAAGGAAGCTCAAAGGTGAAGAAAATGTACAGACCTTTCAGAGGTCATGAGTTCTGTTCCCAGGCTGGTGTGGGAGGTCCTTTTGTCTATGTGTTGCTTTTATTGGGGAATGAATAAAGAAACTGGCTTGGCCTGATAGGGTAGAACAGAGTTAGGCAAGAAGAACTGAAGTGAATGCTTGGGGGAAGAAGGCAGTGTCAAGACAAGCCAAGGAGCCACTCTCTGAGACAGACACACTGAAACTTTGCTGGTAGGACACAACCTATGGTTATACAAGATTAATGGAGATGGGTTAAATTAATATCTAAGAGTTAGCAAATAATATGGTTTCTGTGTATTTGTTTCAGGTCTGAGCAACCAGGAACTAGCTATCAGCCTACTTACAACAATTGGCATGCCAACATGGTAGACTAAATCCAGAAACACTTAAAAACTAAAACCTAAAAGCTTAAAAAGGAATCCTAGACACAAAAGAACAGAGTTAATCATTATTTGGAAGCAGCTTTTCTTGGGTGAGCTCTGTTTGCTAAAAGCAAGCAGAGGCATGGCTCCATAAAGAGAGGTATTCCTGATTCAGCAATAGCAAAAAGGAAAAAAAAAAGGGAAAACAGCCATTTTGAAATTCTGGCTTTCTGGGCCATGCTGCCAATATGACCTCTGGCTCTTTCAGGCGACCAAGCATTTGAATAGGGTTTGTGAGAAACATACTACAACTTGCTTAATGGCAACATATACCTGCTGTGTGGCTAAAAATGGGGCTGTGAGCAAGGTTTTCAGAGACAACAAACAGCCCCTTTGTGTTGGAGTGGGCAAGGCAAGCAAGCACTGCCATATTTCCCCTAACAGTGGTGCCACTTAAGTACATTAGAAGGGATTAGCATTTTATGAAGCACTTCTGGTCAGAAAATAATTACAGAAATACAGTAAAGACAAATTCAGATGAAAAAAGACCTCTAAATGAGACACAGTGTGTTTACTAAATGTACATAGGCTTGGGAGAGAGAAGAAAAGGAGTATAGAGAGTTATAAAAAGAAGTAAAAAAGATGTCTTTAAAAAGACAGAGTGTAGACAGTCATAGGTTGAAGGAAGTAAAGTAATAATAAACCACATAAAGATGGAATATGCAAAGAGAATCTGGATTATGTATGCTATTGCGTTTGCTTTGAATTTTTTGACTCTGAATGAGCTAAGTAGAGAGAAACATTTCATTGTATGGGCTGTTAAGCTAAACCAACATACATACTATAAAGGTATCTTGCTTTTAGAATTCGTGTCTAAGAATATTTTATTTTGGAAAAGCGGTTCTTCTTTTGTTTCCACAAAGGATGAGAAGCTGTGGATTGATTCCAGGCAAATGTCATTGGATGGACCAAAGCCCCCTGAAAGGTTGACTTGAAAAACCTTCAAAAATTACTTTGCCCAATAAACAACAGGAAGAGGTTTGAACTATGCCCATATTCCCCAATATTGTTTATAAATATTTCGTTACATTTAAATGGGGATATGATAGGGATAGGCTACAGAGATTGATACTTTGCATTGGTATAGATCTTGCACTATTGATACAAAATTCAGGTCAATTTTGTTATGTGTATATTTCTGCTCTTGATTAAGGTATTATCGTTGTGAAGCTCATTTAAAATGTAATGTATAATTAAGAAATATAGGTAAATAGATAATTATCTATAATAATCAAGCTTGTACAACATATCCTTAGACCTGAATTTTTAAATCAAGTACCCTTAAAATATATATGTTGGTTTAGCTTAGCAGCCCATACAATGAAATGTCTCTCTGTACCTAGCTCCTTCATAGTCAAAAAAATTAAAGAAAAAACAATAATATACATAAAAAAATAGTCAAGCTTGTAGTTATATTGTAGTGATGAGGCGAGCAGGCCTGCTTTTCATCCTGTATGGCTCCCTCATGGCTAGCTTTACACCTGAAATAACAACACACAAACTGTATTCTTTTAAACATTGCCTGGCTCATTAGCTCTATCCTCTTATAGGCTAACTCTCACATCTTGATTAACCCAATTATATTAATGTGTGTAGCACCACGAGGTGGTGGCTTACCAGGAAGATTCTAACCTACCTCTATCTTGGGCTGGAGCTTCATGGCGTCTGCCTGATTCTGCTTCTTTCTCCCAGCATTCTGTTCTATCTACTCCACCTATCTAAGCTGCTGTCTTATCAAAGGCCAAGGCAGTCTCTTTATTTGACCAATGAAAGTAACACACCTACATCATTATGTTAGTTAGATTTTCTAGAGATATATTTAAGTTAGATATTCTTCAAATCTTTCAGAGACCTTCAGAATATGTCATTTAAAATGTTTAAGAACTTAGGAGTTTTTATGATAATGAGACAGTCTGCATTCAGGACCAAGCTACTTCAAGAGGATGATGGGCATCAAAGAGATTCCTAATGGACTTTTCTAGCCATTTGTGCAAGAACTTGCTCTTGCCTGGACTGCTTTATGGTATGCTGCATAACCTGGAAATGCAGGACCCATAGACAAATGACTGATGAACTTGCCTAAAGGTGAGACTGCTCTTCTTCATGAAAGATTCTGCTAGACATTCTTCAGGACACAGAAAAAAGTGGCTGACAAACTGCCAATATAGGCAAAACTGTCTTTGAAATTTCCTGCTTCATGAAAAATTCTGCACAATACTATGGGCCAGTAGGCTGAAGATGGATGCCCCAACAATACAGAAGAACTTTGGTTGACTGTCCAGGCAGTGAGATATCTCTGTCAATTCTAGAATTTTGGAAGTGGCTTACAGTGCACCTCCTGTTTACTTAGGTAATATTATATCCTTCTGGAGTCTTAGATGGAGCTGAAGAATAGTTATTATAGTTTTTCTTTGTTATGATAAAAGATAAAGTAAATATGATTATTGTAACTATAACTCTTGCTTGATAACTGTTTTGTTATATGTAATTTTACTATGTTAAAGTTAAAGCCTTCCTTTTTGTTTAAACAGAAACAGAGTCCGGGCAGTGGTGGCACATGGCTTTAATCCCAGGACTTGGGAGGCAGAGGCAGGCAAATCTCTTTGAGTTCAAGGCCAGCTTAGTCTACAAGAGCTAGTTCCAGGGCAGATTCCAAAGCCACAGAGAAACCCTGTCAAAAAAAAAAAAAAGGTGTTGCCTTTATTGGTTAATGAATAAAAAAAAACTGGCTTGGCTTGATAGGGTAAAACAGAGTTATGTGCAGAGAACTAAACTGAATTCTGTGAAGAAGAAAGCAGAGTCAAGAGAAGCCATGGAGTCACTGCCTGAGACAGACATGTGGAAACTTTGCTGGTAGTACACAACCTTGCAGTGATGCAAGATTAATGGAGATGGGTTAAATTAAGATGTAAGAGTTATCAAGTAAGAAGCTAAAGATAGTGTGCCAAGCAGTGTTTTAAATAATACAATTTTTGTGGGTTATTTTGGCTCTGAGTGGCTGGGAACTAATTAGCAACCTCCTTACAACACCAAGCCCCACATGGAAGGGTCATACCTGCCTACACCACATGATCTTGGGGTTCCAATAACTCTACTTCAGGACGATGCAATCCAAACCTGAAAGTACACTCCACTCCTGGAAGAATGGCTGCAGTTAAAAAAATTCCTTTTACATCATACACTTTTTAAAATCTGGTGATATTATATCCCTTCTATTTTACTTCTTTTAGTATTGGTGAGTGAGGGTTCTTGACATAGAGTAATTGTTTCTTAATATTTCATTTATTTTTATAATCTTAATTATACTTAAAAAGAATTTTTTAACAATTAACTTCAAACCTGGTTTCAATTTTTCATGACAAATAAGAAAATTTTGCCTTTTGGTAGACTTATTGTCAAGGTTATAGCATATATCAAAATATCTTTTTAGGGACAGCTTTATAAATTATGTAGAAAGATCATTATAACCATGAGTAAATATGCAGTATTTGTATGTTATTATTAATGTTACTCTTATTATTACTGCCATTGGTTTTTTGAAGCAGAGACTCACATAGCCCATGCTGGTGTCAAACTCTAGTTTTCCAAGAATGACCTTGAAATTGTGATCCACCTGCTGGGATCTTAAACACTGGTATTACAGACCCGGCTTCTTTCCACTATTATTTAAAGGATAGTCCTCTTAGAACTATTAAAGTAATTTTAAGAAAAGTGATTTCTTTAATAAAAAGAATGAACATTACTGCTCTTCTCAATTAAAAAAAAACACAAAAACACATCAGCCCAATGAAGGGAAAATATTTAGACATGCATCAAATGTAAGAAGCAATTCCAGGAAGAAGTTTTAAGGTTATTTATATTCTAGAATATTTATGATTTGTATGGCAATAAGTTTCTTTGGATTTAGTTCTACCAGCCTAGACATAAGCGTAAATGCCTTTGGGACAAACCAGTTGACTCATAGGCATAACACAGAAAGGTATTTAGAAAATGAAAGATTCGTTGGGAGATATATATACACTATACCATTATATACCACATATACCATTAATCATGAGAACAAAGACAAGATTTATTAGATGGCAAGTTAAGATGAATAAGATATATACTCTCAGTAGTTTCAAGAATTTATTTTAGTGTACAGTTATTTTTCCACGAATATTTCTCGTCTCCCATTCCCTCTATGTTTGGGAGTTTTCTGTGTATAACAACTGAAATTCTGGGTATGTATATTAAGTACAAAGTCTCAAAGTTAAAGGATTCTATCTTTTCACTGTATGCATTTGATTTTTCTACCACAAGGGTGATTTTAGAATTATATTGTACTTAGTTTTCATAGTAATACTTTCTCAGAGTAAAAAAATGAGAAAACATGGTGATCATACTAGATGGTATAGAAATGAACAGTCTGGTTTAAATTGTTTTTAATACTCTTAAACAGATGGAACTACTGATGTTCAATTATACTAGAATTAATATATACTTACCTCAGTACCTAAACTAGTATGTCTTAAATACCCACAATGCTACTTGGTTTGCAAACATCTCTAATCTCTAACCATGTTCAAAATATCACATTGGCAAAGGAAATGCCATTCTGTCGACATAACATTCCTGTTACAATACACAATTTTAGCTTAATTTTGTACATAACTATGGTTCATTTCTTCTTTACAGGTTTGAATTAAAGTAGAAAATTTCAGTAACTTTAATTAGCATGAAATGAAGATTAATACATTCGATACTTAGAAGAAGATAGTTGAAGACTATTTGCTTTTAGTTTTCCATTTTGTAGCAGCACAGGGATGCCCACAAAAGCTGTGTTTCTACAGAGTTTTTTTAGGGTTCTGTGTTCATTGTCTTGCGTGTTATTGTTTCTGAAGTCTCAAGAGGAACAGAAAGTATAAACGGAACATTGCTTAAACCTCAACTGAAACTGAGAAAAATGAGATTTAAAAGATATTTGTATAATTAGTTGTTTCTCAAGGGAAAATGGTTAAGGTAGGATGGATATGCATGTAACTGAAATGGTTAAAGCATCATAATCATGGATGGAGAAGAAAGGTCATGTTAAACCCCAGAATATGAGACTAGAACACCTAAGTTCTGGAGACTATGAAAATGAAAGTAATTCATTTAAATGTTCTCTCTTGCATGCATTTTGTTTGAGGCAGGGGTTTAAACACAGAGGAGAGTATGTAAGTTTGACAAAAGACAATGGAAAATTCCTGCCTTTCCTCTCCAAGACCCTCAGTATACAGAGGATGGAAAGCAAGCAAACTTTACTGTTCTACCTCAAAGAAATGTCAGGGCTACAGAGATAGCCCAGTGGTAGGGAGCACATGCTGCTCATGCAGAACCTGTGTTTAGTTCCCACCACTGGTATTGGATGACTGACAGCTACTTGTCATTCCAGCTCCAGACGTACAACACAGATATCCATGGGCATGTGTACACAAATGATTTGATTTGTTCTCACAAAAATGGAAATACAGGATGATAGTGATGTCAAAATATTCACGAGAGCAATCTGGGGAGTACTTAGGCTGGAGATGTGAGCAGGTGAGAAGGACTAAATTATTCTGGAATTGTGTAAAAGCTAGACCCCTTGAAGGAGTCAGAAGAACAAAGGTTGCAGACAGGATATAATCAAAAAGGGTCTTCTCAAATTCCAGCCTGGACAGAAAATAATAATGGAAACCCGAAACTTTAAAATAGAGAAGCCTCACCTCTGCCCTGAGCACATATGTTCTCCTAGAACATTGAGCTCCTATCATGTGTGAGAGTGAAGTGTGTCCTAGTGACAGAAACAAAAGTACTGACCTCCTTTCTCTGATTTATTACTTCAGATATTTGGTAATGTCGTACATCAGGTATTTTTAGTATCTTGAAAATCTTTACATATTCATATTATAGATCTTTTTACTATCCATGGAAAAATACTTTATTTTATAAGGTCATTGATTTTCATAAATATTTAATCTATTTTTCTAAGTTTTTGTAACTTTTGAAGTAGAAGTTAAGAATTTAATGCTGAAAAATATTATTATAGAATTGATTTTACATACTTCATATTATTTACTTTCATTCACATATAAAGAATATATAAGATTTCTGTTCATCTGTTTTTTTTCTTTTTTTAATTTATTTATTTATTAAAGATTTCTGCCTCCTCCCCGCCACCGCCTCCCATTTCCCTCTCCCTCCCCCGACCAAGTCCCCCTCCCTCATCAGCTCAAATAGCAATCACGATTCCCTGACCTGTGGGAAGTCCGAGGACCACCCACCTCCATCCAGGTCTAGTAAGGTGAGCATCCAAAATGCCTAGGCTCCCACAAAGCTAGTACGTGCAGTAGGATCAGAAACCCATTGCCATTGTTCTTGAGTTCTCAGTAGTCCTCATTGTCCACTATGTTCAGCAAGTCCGGTTTTCTCCCTTGCTTTTTCGGACCCAGGCCAGCTGGCCTTGGTGGGTTCCCAATAGAACATCCCCACTGTCTCAGTGTGTGGGTGCACCCCTCATGGTCCTGAGTTCCTTGCTCGTGCTCCCTCTCCTTCTGCTCCTGATTTGGACCTTGAGATTTCTGTCCTGTGCTCCAATGTGGGTCTCTGTCTCTGTCTCCTTTCATCGCCTGATGAAGGTTAATATTCAGGAGGATGCCTATATGTTTGACTTTGGGTATACCTTCTTATTTAGCTTCTCTAGGATAGTGAATTATAAGCTAAATGTCCTTATTTATAGCTAGAAACCAAATATGAGTGAGTACATCCCATGTTCCTCTTTTTGGGTCTGGCTTACCTCACTTAGGATAGTGTTTTCTATTTCCATCCATATGTATGAAAAATTCAAGAAGTCCTTGTTTTTTACTGCTGAGTAGTACTCTAATATGTATATATTCCATACTTTCTTCATCCATTCTTCCATTGAAAGACATCTAGGTTGTTTGCAGGTTCTGGCTATTACAAACAATGCTGCTATGAACATAGTTGAGCATATACTTTTGTTGTATGATAGGGCCTCTCTTGGGTATATTCCCAAGAGTGGTATTGCTGGGTCCAGGTGTAGGTTGATCCTGAATTTCCTGAGAAACCACCACACTGCTTTCCAGAGTGGTTGCACAAGTTTGCATTCCCACCAGCAATGGATGAGTGTACCCTTTCTCCAAAACATCTCCAGCAAAGGCTATCATTGGTGTTTTTGATTTTAGCCATTCTGACAGGTGTAAGATGGTATCTTAATGTTGTCTTGATTTGCATTCCCTGATCGCTAAGGAAGTTGAACATGACCTTAAGTGTCTTTTGGCCATTTGAACTTCTTTTGTTGAGAATTCTCTGTTCAGCTCTGTGCCCCATTTTATAATTGGGTTGATTAGCCTTTTAAAGGTCTAGTTTCTTGAGTTCTTTATATATTTTGGAGATCAGACCTTTGTCAGTTGCGGGGTTGGTGAAGATCTTCTCCCAGTCAGTGGGTTGCCTTTTCGTCTTAGTGACAGTGTCCTTTGCTTTACAGAATCTTCTCAGTCTCAGGAGGTCCCATTTATTCAATGAGGCCCTTAATGTCTGTGCTGCTGGGGTTATACGTAGGAAGAGGTCTCCTGTGCCCATGTGTTGTAGAGTACTTCCCACTTTCTCTTCTATCAGGTTCAGTGTGTTCAGACTGATATTGAGGTCTTGAATCCATTTGGACTTGAGTTTTATGCATGATGATAGATATGGATCTATTTTCATTCTTCTACAGATTGACATCCATTTTTGCCAGCACAATTTGTTGAAGATGCTCTCTTTTTTCCATTGTATATTTTTAGCTCCTTTATCGAAAATCAGGTGTTTATAGGTTTGTTGGTTAAAGTTAGGGTCTTCTATTCGATTCCATTTGTCCACTTCTCTGTTTTTATGCCAATACCAAGCTGTTTTGAATACTGTACCTCTATAATAGAGTTTGAAGTCAGGGGTGGTAATGCCTCCAGACAATCCTTTATTGTATAAGATTGTTTTGGCTATCCTGGGTTTTTTGTTTTTCCATATAAAGTTGATTATTGTCTTCTCCAGATCTGTGAAGAATTTTAATGGGATTTAAATTATATTAGATTATATATTAGATTAATATATTATCTATCTAATATATATATAATATAATAAATTATATTATATTATATATATATTAGATTAATCTATAGATTTTGAATCTATAGATTGCTTTTAGTAGAATTGCCATTTTTACTATGTTGATCCTCCCAATCCAAGAGCAAGGGAGATCTTTCCATTTTCTGTTGTCCTCTTCAATTTCTTTCTTTAGATCTTTCACTTCCTCAGTCAGAGTTACCCCAAGATATTTTATGCTATTTGTGGCTATCATGAAAGGTGATGCTTCTCTGATTTCCCTCTCTGCTTCCTTATCCTTAGTGTATAGGAAGGCAACTGATTTTTTGGAGTTGATCTTGTATCCTGCCACATTACTAAAGGTGTTCATCAGATGTAGGAGTTCTTTGGTAGAGTTTTGGGGGTCATTTATGTATACTATCATATCAGCTGCAAATAACGAAAGCTTAACTTCTTCCTTTCCAATACGAATCCCCTTGATCCCATTATGTTGTCTTATTGCTATTGCTAGAACTTCAAGCACTATATTGAAGAGGTATGGAGAGAGTGGACAGCCTTGTCGTGTTCCTGATTTTAGTGGGATGGCTTTGAGTTTTTCTCCGTTTAATTTAATGTTAGCTGTTGGCTTGCTGTAAATAGCTTTTATTATATTTAGGTATCACCCTTGTATCCCTAATCTCTCCAAGACCTTTATCATAAAGGGTGTTGAATTTTGTCAAATGCTTTTTCAGCATCTAATGAAATGATCATATGTTTTTTTTTTCTTTCAGTTTATTTATATGGTGGATTACATTGATATATTTGCATATTTTGAACCAACCCTGCATCTCTGGGATGAAGCCTACTTGATCATAATGGATAATTTTTCTAATGTGTTCTTGGATTTGGTTTGCCAGTATTTTATTGAGAATTTTTGCGTCGATATTCATGAGTGAGATAGGCCTGTAATTCTATTTCTTTTTTTTTTTACATTTTTTTTATTAAAGATTTCTGTCTCTTCCCCGCCACCGCCTCCCATTTCCCTCCCCCTCCCCCAATTAAGTCCCCCCCCAGCCCGAAAAGCAATCAGGGTTCCCTGTCCTGTGGGAAGTCCAAGGAACCCCCACCTCCATCCAGGTCTAGTAAGTTGAGCCTCCAAACTGCCTAGGCTCCCACAAAGCATTCTTGATTGGGTCTTTGTGTGGTTTTGGTATCAGGGTAACTGTAGCTCATAAGGGGAATTTGGCAATGACTCTTCTGTTTCTATATTGTGAAATACATTAAGGAGTATAGGCATTAGCTCTTCTTGAAAATTATGGCAGAATTCTGCATTGAAACCATCTGGTCCTGGGCTTCTTTTGGAAGTGAGATTTTTGATAAGAGTTTCTAGTTCTTCACGACTAACAGGTTTATTTACATCGTTCACCTGGTCTCAGTTTAACTTTGGTATATGGTACTTATCTAAAAATAATATCCATTTCTTTTGTATTTTCCAGTTTTTTGGCATACAGGCTTTTGTAGTAAGATCTACTGATTCTCTGAATTTCCTGTGTCTGTGGTTATGTCCCCCTTTTCATTTCTGATCTTATTTATTTGTGTGTTCTCTCTCTATCATTTAATTAGTTTGGATAGGGGTTTGTCAATCTTGTTCATTTTCTCTAAGAACCAACTTTTTGTTTCATTGGTTCTTTGGACTGTTTTCTGTGTTTCTATTTTGTTGATGATTTCTGCCCTCAGTTTGATTATTTCCAGTCTTCTACTCCTTCTGGGCATGTCTGCTTCTTTTTTTCCTAGAGCTTTCAGGTGTGCTGTTAAGTCCCCAATGTATGCTTTCTCCGCTTTTTTTAAGTGGGCACTTAGTGCTATGAACTTTCCATATAATAATCAAAACACAAAATATACAGATTAAAGAAAGAATATTAAGAGCTGCAAAAGAAAATGGCCAATTAACTTATATAGGTAAACCAATATATTGGTATTCTTAATCTGATCAGAGCACATGGTACACACGAATTGACTTCATACTATTCTCCATTACCTATAGCTAAACAAGCCATAAGCCCTAATAGAGAATGTATTTCCACCCCCCCCCATGGGAGAAACTATTATTGTTCTGCTAAAATGATGTAGTATTAAACTGACTCCTAATAACTTATTGTTATTTCCAAAAAGGAAGAAAATTGATTGATTCACAATCTTTAAGTGCAGCATAACTTTGCATGACTGCATTGTTTTATTAACCTTAGTTTTATTCATGCAATGATCTTAAGATAAATTTAGATGTAGTAAAAAGGCTACTTGTTGATTCCTAGCCCCTAAACTCCAAAATAATCATACAGAAACTGTATTATTTAAATCACGGTTCGGCCCACTAATTCTATCTTGTTATTGGTTAACTCTTACATCTTAATTTAACCCCTTTCCATTAATCTGTGTATCGTTATGTGGCTGTGGCTTACCAGTTCCCAGCATCTGTCTCCCCAGTTTTCCCCAGCTAGCTCTTCTCTGCCCTACCCTGCTCTGCTATAGGCTCAAAGCAGTTATTTATTCATTAATGGTAATCACGGCATACAGAGGGAAATCCCACATCATCTAGAGACTGTTGTGACCTTTAATTCCATTCTGCAAATATTGATAGGATCTTTTTGTTTCTTCATATTACTGGCTAGTGTGTGTCAGTACAATAATCCCTCTCCTGTCTGTTGAACACACTGTTGTCAAAGTGGTGAGAACTCTAACCCTTGCTCCTTTATTTAGCATTTATTACAGCATCACAACTGTAAATGCTAAGGAATATTTCTGAAGCTGAAGCAAAGGCCAGGGGTGTCCTTATGTAAAACAAGGATGTCAAGTCTCCCCTTGGGTAGACATTTTATTACATTTCAGAATGTGTTATTTAGATATTATGCTTAATATTCATAGAGAGTAAATGAATTATTCACATTTGAAGCTAAAATTCACTCTCAGGATTTTGTTTTGTTTGTAAATTAGAATAAATGATCAATGGAAAGACTAGTTTAACCAGCTAATCAGAAACCTCTTAAAATGACAATTTTTTTAATTAATCTGAATGATAACCTAAATGAAGAATAAAGAGGAACTTTATCAAGATTTTTACTCCTTAAAATGTAAAATGTATAGTTGATGGGTCATCTTGAAATAATTTGAAGAAAAAACACCAATATTAAATACAAAACCTATGATAGTTAATTAACAAAATCTAAACTGTTTCAATAATCTATATTCCATTTGTCCATTATAAAATTGCTTGCTATGAGTTATTTAAAATCATTAATCAATGGGATGAAAACTAATTCTTTAATATGAAAACCAAGGAAACTTTTGTTCTTATATGATGCTTGCATTTCTGAGGCAATTTCTTTCAATTGCTTAGAAAGGATCAGCAGGGTAGATTTCGGAAAGTACTAAAGATGAGAACAAATGGGATAAAGCCTGACTCAAATAAAATTCTTTCTGCCAGCAAAGGATTATTTGAGAGAATACAGTCATATAGATATTTGATATGGAAACTACAGCACATGTTTGTAGTGGCATTTCGTTTCTATTTTACTAGATAAAGCTTGACTAAGGATCAGAAAAGTAAAATAGCCACACTGGCCAGCCTTACAGACTAGGCAGCAATAACACACCTTTAATCCAAGTAGCCCCAATGACACACACTTTTAATGCCAGTAGCTACACTAGAAACCAGGAGGTTGTGGTGCATTCCTTTAATTTCGGAACTAGAGAACATTGTAAAACAGAAGGAGACAGCTCGTAGAAACAGTCTCATCCTGAGATTCCTGGAGGCAGGATCATCATTTTGAACTGAGGTAGAGGAAAGAGCCAACGGCTGGCTGTTTTGCTTTTCTGACCTTCAGGTTGAACCCCAATTTCTGTCTGTGAGTTTTTATTAATCATGCTACACATGTTGCTATCTCTTTGAAGATCTGGAAGAAGACTTACATTCCATTCTGGAGTCATTCCTCAGTTTAATGTCAGGTGCAATAGTCAAGAATTCTGATGTCTTTTGACATGTGTCCTATGGTAGAAAAGGAAGCAGTCCTGAGGCTCTGCAATTGCAACACTTTTCAAATATTATTTATTATGAGCTTACAGGGAACATACAGGTAAATATACTTTGATATAAAGTTCATTCTTAAACTTTTATGAATAAATTACCAACTACTGAGTCATAGAAAAAGTACAAAGTGCTCAAAGAAGAATATTCTTATAGGAATGAAGAAATGTAAAAACAGTCCTCACTCATAAAGTAAATAAATGAAAAGGAACCAGCATTTTTTTATTTAATTACCTCTAAGAAAAATAATATTACCAAGTGAAATACTTTAATTTTTTTGAAATTTACTAGACAATTTTAAAATGTAGAACTCTTTTTGGCTTAGGAATTTTGTTTGTGTCCTTAATTAAAAATGTTAAAGTTAAAATTATCTTTCTATTTATGCCAGTTTTCATAGTTGAAAGTAAGATCAACATGCATGTTAAGATTATTAAAGTAGTTAAATTGATTATACTTCACTATTAATCAATCGAATATATTTAAAAGTATAATTATTTAGTTTAGAGGGTGACATGGATAGAGGATTATAAGGATGACATGTATTTATACAAAATGATGTCATGAATTAATAGATTTTATTGTAATCACATTAGTGGAATACTGTATGTATTTTAATAATTGTTTGCTTTTTAATCATCATTTAATAGTTTAATAATCATTTTAATTCAAATCAGCTTGTATTAAATACAAGCTGAATAATAGTTTTAGATATTGTATATCTATAAATTTCATTTTCAGTAAACCACTGCCAGTTGATGACTTCAATCTTTGTCTTCCAAGTATTTTAAAAAAAATTGGTGCCAAAAAGGAAAATAATTGTGAAAGCCAGTGAGATGGCTCAGAGAATAAAGTGTTAATTGTGCAAGCACAAGGACCTGAAATCTGATCCCCCACTACACATAAGAAAGCCAGACACATATCTATCACCGTGCACAAAACTCAAGTACAAATGGATCAAAGGCCTCAACATAAAGCCAGCCACACTGAACCTTATAGAAGAGAAAGTGGAAAGTATATTGAACATATTGGCAGAGGAGACCATTTCCTAAATATATCCCCAGCAGCACAGACTCTGAGAGAAACAATTAATAAATGGGACCTCCTGAAACTGAAAAGCTTCTGTAAAGCAAAGGACACAGTCAACAAGATAAAACAACGGCCTACAGAATGGGAAAACATCTTCACTCACCCAACTTCAGACAGAGGTCTGATCTCCAAAATATACAAAGAACTCAAGAAATTGGTCATCAAAAGAACAAATAATCCAATAAAAAAAAAGTGGAGTACAGACCTAAACAGAGAAATCTAAAATGGGTGAAAGACACTTAAGGAATTGTTAAACATCCTTAGTCATCAGAGAAATGTGAATCAAAACAAATCTGAGATTTCAACTTACACCTGTAAAAATTGCCGAAATCAAAAACACTGATGACAACTTATGCTGGTGAGGTTGTGGGGGAAAGGGAACACTTCTGCACTGCTCGTGGGAAGGCAAGCTGGTACAGCCCCATTGGATATCAGTGTGGCAATTTCTCAGAAAATTAGGAAACAACCTTCCTCAAGATCTAGTAATACCACTTTTGGGTATTATCCAAAGGATGCTCAATCGTGCCACAAGGACATATGCTCAACTATGTTCCTTGCAGCATTGTTTATCATAACCAGAACCTGGAAACAACCTAAATGCCCCTCAACTGAAGAATGGATGAGGAAAATGTGGTACATTTGCACAATAGAGTACTATACAGCAGAAAAAAAATAGAAAATGGATGGAGGTAGAAAACATTATTTTGAGTGAGGTAACCCAAACACAGAAAGGCAATTTTCACATGTACTCACTCATAAGTGGTTTTTAAACATAAAGCAAAGAAAACCAGCATACAAATCACAATCCCAGAAAACTTAGACAACAATAAGGACACTAAGAGAGACTTATATAGAACTAATCTACATAAGAAGTAGAAAAAGACAACATCTCATGAGTAAATTGGGAGCATGGGGACTTTAGGGGGAGGGTTGAAGGAGGAGGTGAGAGGCAGGGAGGAGAGCAGAGAAAAATATAGAGCTCAATAACACTCAATAAAAAAAAAGAATGTCAGACAAGTATATGTGTGTCTGTAATACCAGTTGGTAGGAGGTGGAGGCAGGAGGATCTCTACAGCTTGACCAGACAATCAGACCCAAATTGTCAACTCTGGGTTCAGTAAGAAACTCTGTCTAATAAAAACATGAAAGAGATGGGAAAAGATATGGACAATTACTTCTGACTTTTACATTTTTAAGAACAGGTATACATTCCTGTAGGTTCTCATACACACATTCCCACAGGCACACACACTCAAATAACAAATTATATAACTCTTCTTCCTCACTCTTTTTGAGAAATTATTATAGAGATAAATATATAAATTGATAAATGAACATATATGCAAATTTATATGTAGATTGATATGTATTCAGACAGACAAACAAACATTATTTAGCACATGGAGACTAAATCTAGCCTGAATTTCTCTGGCTCTTTTTCAGATTCAAGTATGAGGGAGCAGTCACTCAACTTGGACATTTCTGTTGTGCCTGTGTAAACTGTTCTTGATTAGGCTGTTGCACTCTAGAATACAGCTATTCATTTCAGCAGGGCATTTTTCCAGACTACTACCCTTTCTTGTTTTGAAAGTCATTTTGTAATATACCACTGACCTTTCAACTGTCTCACCCTTGAACACATAAACAATTTTCTTTTTCAGAATCGCTCTTGCTGTATCATTTGTGTTGTTTTTTTGGGTGGATGGAGAAAGTAATAAGGAGAGGTTACATGTATGAATTCATGATCCATAAAAATTAAAATGATTGAGTATTCCTGAATGGGTGAGTAAGGATACCATCATGCTTGCTTCCTTCTTGGGACATCACTTCATTATATGATGGTCCACATGTGCTCTGTGACCCATGTCTTGAGATTATGAAACGGCATTTTGTTTTAGAGTCTCCATTTTTATAATAGATTTCAGAAACCTGTGTGTTGATAATATAGCTATCAGCAACCCTATTTCAGCCTTCTTTGCAGTCTTTAAAGGCTGGGACAATATTTTTATAGAATGACTGAAACCTGGAGATAATATAAAATCAAAACAATCACAAACAATCAAACCAAAGTGAGCAAACTAAGATCTATGCTTGGACTATAATTACCCTTGTGAAAATCCCCAGTCCATCAGTCATTTATCCATTGCAGTCATTCAGGCTTCCAACTGCTGTTTTCAGATAATAAAAGCAGCAGTATTTAAAGGAAACCTGTTTACACACACATTGTTATTCTATAGACTTAAACAACATATTGATGTAAAATGTATAATAATTTATACAACATTCTCTTACACAGACTTGCATTCATGGACAAAGTGACTATTATGGGAGCCCTGCGATTCACGGATACATGTCAGTTGATACAGTCACTTACATAAATGATGCAAAATAAAAACTGATTTCATTTTAATGAATGTGAATTCCTTCACAAATGATAATAATTGCAAAATACCATATCAAGTATTCA
Source organism: Microtus pennsylvanicus (assembly GCF_037038515.1). Taxonomy (NCBI): domain Eukaryota; kingdom Metazoa; phylum Chordata; class Mammalia; order Rodentia; family Cricetidae; genus Microtus; species Microtus pennsylvanicus. The sequence continues at coordinate 66,788,814 of NC_134586.1, read as the reverse complement.
TCTTTCCCTGAATAAAATTCATGGATACACTATTTGGAAAGAATTTAAATTGATCTAGGCAGACCTATATAATATTCTATATTAACAAGTTTTTGCCATCCTTCAAAACTTTAGCTTCCCTTGTTCCTGGAATTTGAGCGATTTCTTGTGTTTTCTGATGTAAAATTTTTCATTGTATGTAACAAAAATCTACAATGTAGCAGAATTAATATGTGAAAATCAATGAATACTACTTCAGCAAATCATTTATACAAAAGGAAGCGGACTATAATAGTAAAAATAAAACAAACACCACAGTATATTAAAAAACACATCATAAGTCAGTATGTATGGCCAGCAAGATGACTTAATATGTAAGGAAACTTTTTGTCTTGCCCAATGGCTAGAGTTCAGAGCCTGAAACCTACATTTTAGAAGGAGAAGTCATAGTCCCATAAGTCACCTTCTGATTTCTACATGCCCGTTGTAACATGTACATGAGAATTAATTAATTAATTAGATAAAACATTAAAGCTAGGTATAGAAGAATACTATGCATTGATAGTTACCTTACATTGAAATATCAAATATTTAAACCAAATATACAGTAACAAAAGACCCAACAATTTATAAACACACACACACAAAACATATCCAAGGACAGAAACATAGAGAAAAAATGAAGGGATGAAACAAATTACTGCATACATATAGAATCCAAATAAAATCAGACATGATAGACAAAATTCAAAAGAAATAAAATGATCTGAAAGGGTCAACAGAATTGCTCAATGGTAAGAGCACTTCTTTCTAAAATGTATGACCTGAGTTTGATCCTTGAGACTTACGTAGTGAAAGGAGAGAACTTACTTTAATAAGTTTACCTCAGACCTCCGCATGTGTGCTGTGTGATATAACTTGCACACACAAAAATAATTCAATGCAAAGAAGGTAATAAGTATATACTACTCAAAGCAGCAATGATCTTCAATCTATCTGCAAAATTTTTTCTCTTACTTTATTACCTATTTCAGCTAATATCCCAATGACCTTCCTCAGAAACACTGCTTCATCTTAACGTTTTTGCTCATACTTTCCAAAGTCCTAACTCAGTCTCTTCTGCCAATCTTTCATCTTAATATTGTTTGACTTATACAGCAATTCCTATTTATATTGCATAAACATTAGTTCTCATCATTACATTTCATTTTAATAATTAAAACAGGCATGTGAGACTTTTCCATATATGACAAGTTTAAGTCCTCTTCCTTCTCTGAAAGAGCTGTTAACTTTGTAACATAGAGTAGTTAAGAAACCTGCTCTTTTTACTCCCTAACTAGATTGGAAGATTTATAAAACTATGGTAGTTTGCATTCATATCTTATGCACTGTATAATTCTGCTTGACATCTTGACTGACAGTGCATTAAACACAGATGAATACTGAAAATTCCACATTTCAATGGTGATTTATAGAAGATAAAATGTTCTGCAAATCTAAGGGAAGATTCATTTAAAACAAAGAGATAAGGGTCGACATGAAGAGCTGGTAATAGCATTTTATACTAAATAAGAAAACACCAAATGTATTTCCAAAGGAGATTATAGCCTTTAAGTAAAAGTCCTTAGAATGATCAACAATTCTTTAATTTCCATGCCTTTTGTCCTAATAACATACATCTTTTTCTAGTGTGTTTTTCGAGATATGTCTTCAATTTTAGCAGCAAATAAATGAAGAGTTTAAATTGTGGTCATGACAAAGAAAATATATTTTCATAAAGTCCTCAATGTCCATTTTTATATAGTTGATTTTAAAGCACCCTTGAAGATGAACCCATCAACCTATAATGAAGCATATCAAATGTTAAGTTTGATGTTACTAAAAAAGTAACATTGTATCTTTCACTATGTCACTTGTCTAGATACAAGTGTTGTGGGACAATGAGCTTTTACCCTGTATATATTTATCAGTTGTACTTTAATAAAATGCTGATTGGCCAGTAGCAAGGCAAAACGTATAGGTAGGGCAACCAAGCAGAAAGTATAGGTGGAGCAACCAGAACAGGAGAATTCTAGGAATAGGAAAGTAAGTCTACAGTCATGACCCAGACACAGAGGAAGCAAGATAAGAATGCCTTGTTGATAAAAAATGCTAAGCTATGTGACTAGCACAGACAATAATTATGGGCTAATGTAAGATATAAGTTATAAGAGTTAATTAAGAATCCTTAGCTAATTGGCCAACAAGTTTATAATTAATGTAGATCTGTGTGTGTTTCTTTGGGACTGAATGGGTGCATGAACAGGCTGGACAGAAACTTCTGTCAACAAAGGCATCAACATAGACAACTAAATCCACTTAAAACTTAAGGAAGTTTGGGAAAAAATTCTAGACACAAAAAGAAGAAAGGTAAGCACAGCTTCTTCGTAGCAGCATGTTTGCAGGTGAGTTCTGTTTGCTAGAGACAAGATCATCTCATTTAAGAGAGGCTTCCTGACTCAGCTTTAGCTGCAAAAACCTTGCAGTACTTTTAAGAGGCTCTACCATGAAATACTAAAATAGTGTTGATGAATAGAGAATAGCGTGTTTCTTCGTGGTGGGTGGGATCTTGAAACTCTTTAGAGTTGTGGCAATAAACATGACTCTGGCCAGTATCTACACTATGAGGCTAGACTCTCAAAAAGCTAAGGAATGATGTGGAACCAGTCATCAAAGTCATGGCTTTAATCTGAGCCATAATACATAGCAAATTATGGACTTATGTGGCCAGATAAAGAAAGATATACAGTAAACATAGGTTCAGGTGAAAGAAAACCTCTAAATGGTTTATAGTGTGTTTACATATCAAAATATAAGTAGACTTGGGAGAGAAAATAGTTAAAGTCCTTAAAATAAAAAAAGGGAGTAGTTGGATATGGGGTCACACACCTTTAATCTCAATTCTTGGGAGGCAGAGGCAGGTGGATCTCTGTGAGTTCAAGAACAACCTGTTCTACAGAGTGAGTTCCAGGACAGACAAAGAAAGACACAGAAACATAGTTTTAAAAAAACAAAAATTAATAATAAAAATAAAATAAAGCCACATAAAGATGAAAAATACACAGTATGGATAATGTATGTTATTGTGTTGTCTTTAAAACATTTGATGGCTGAGGAAGGAACCACAGTTGCTAAAAGACATTTGATTACAAATGTTGTTGAATTAATACAATATATATTTTAAAAAGGCTTTGTCTTCAAAATTTAAGCCAAAAGATATGTTAATTTGGAGAAGAGGTTTTGTTTTTGTTTCCACAGGAAATGAGAGGCTGTGGATTCATTCTGAGTTAAGAAAAATGAGGTTTGACCAAGGCAGATCCCCTGAAAAATCTCCAATAGGAGCGGATGGCTGAGATGTTTTAATTCTACATCCAGAACAGCCTCAAGACTACTGGCTGAAATGATCAAGTCTCACAGAATGTTTCAGTAAGGACTTGATCATAAAACTCATTTTTTTACAGTCCCCATAAGATTATTAGCACCTCGAGTAAGCAGGAAGTATCCTAGAAAACTATTCCCACATTTCCAAAAACTGAATTATAGATATTTGCCTTTTTGATGGAGGAAGGTCATTGGTCAATTAATAAAAAAAAAAAAAAAAACCTGCTTGGCCCTGATGGGGTAGAACATAGGTGGGTGGAGTAAACAGAACAGAATGCTGGGAGGAAGTGGAAGTAAGCTCAGATGCCAGGCCGCTGCTCTCTGAGACAGATGTGATGCTGCTCTTCTCCAGGGCAGATGCAGGATGGACATAGGCTGGATTCTTCCTGGTAAGTGCACCTTGGGGTGCTACACACATTAATAGAAATGGGCTAGTCCAGGTGTGAGAATTAGCTGAGAAGAGGGTAGATATAATGGGCCAATCAGTGTTTTAAAGAATACAATTTGTGTGTTGTTATTTCTGGTGTAAAGCTAGCCATGCGGGAGCAGGGCGGGACGAAAAGCAGGCCCGCAGCTCCCACTACAGCCTTTGTTTAGAACATTGGTTACAAGTTGTATAGATAATGGTCAGGAAAAAAGCTAAAGAAAAGAGATTAGATTTAGGGTTCTTGTTTTGGAAAAAAAGCAGGGGGAGTGCTTGTGGAACAAGGATCTTTTACTCTGCAAATATTTGTCAGTTGTGTTAAATTAACAAAATGTTGATTGGCCGGTATAGAGAAAAAAATATAGGCAGGATGACCAAGCAGGAAGTACAGGCAAGGCAACCAGAACAGGAGAATTCTTGAAAGAGGGAAGTCTGCAGCCATGACCCAGACACAGAGAAAGCAAGATGAGAATGCCTCTCTTATAAAAGGTACCAACCCACGTAGCTAGCACAGACAAGAATTATGGGCTAATGTAAGTTATAAGAGTTAATAAGAAGCCTGAGCTAATAGTTCAGCCAGTTTATAATTAGTGTAGATTTCTGTGTGTTTCTTTGGGACTGAATAGCTGTGGTATAGGGCAAGACAAAAAAAACTTCTATCAACTATAAGAATTATTTAAATTATTAAAGAAAAATGTTTTCATATTTGATAATCGTTAATAATATTGTTTCTGTTATAAAGACTACCTCTTCCCTGGGTGAATGACTGAGTGATTAAAAAGTTTGCAGTGAAAGCATGAGATTCTGATTTCAAATCCCAGAACTCATCTTGAAAACCTGGTCTTAGTAGTGCATATTTATAATCCCAGTATACCCACGGTAAAGCAGAAACAGATAGGAGGATTCACAGAAGCCTATATGCCTACTTGTCTTCTATGTGCAGGGCAGATAACTAAAAAATCCTGCCTCAAAGATAACTGTTAGGACTAACAGCTGATATTATTCTCTGACCTCCATATATTTGCCAAGGCATGTAGGAGCTAACACATGTATGCATACATACCCATAATGCACACATAGTATACATTACTGTGGTTTGGAAATCTGAAAGTACCATTGATCACAAGTAGGTTTTCAGCTGTAATAAGTGAATTGAATAAAATATTTCATGGATTGAATGCAATATTGATATGTTTCTTAAGAATCTATGTGTGTTTAAGGCAAAGTAGGAGAACTCTGAAAAACTGAAGAAATGACAGAGAGAGCTCTACCTTTGTTCCATTTCCATAAGCCTACACCACAGGGTAGATTAACAAAGAAACTGTTACAGCAAAGAACACACCCCAACATGGCATTTCCTCAGAAAACAGGAAAGATAAAACTATAGAGATGAGACTTTTAAAACAAGAAATTTATTTAACTGCATGAAACATCAAATACTACAAAAATAGAAATGAATAATTTCTCATTTTAGTTTAGTTCATGTGTTTAAAGTACCTTATATTATTCAAATTTCAATCTATTATTACAAACAATTTTAAGATTTTAACAATAAAAACAAAATTTGATGAGCTATGTATCGTTTCTTCTTATGAATATTTAAGATAGTATAAATCAAATTCTATCATATTGTATAAGAGGAAAGTTGAAACTATTCAGAGTCTGGGGAAAAGTACATAATTTTTTAAAATTATATTCTTGTTGTATATGATTTTGTGTTTTTACAAAAATATATGCATATTACCTATACATTTTCTTGTCATGAATATTTAATATATAGGATAAATATGATATTAAAATATAGTTTAAAGAGTCAGTTACAATCAAGAAATGTTTGTGTGCATTCTTCTCATTCTTGTGCGTAGGTGGAAGTCTGAGAAATCCCTGGGGTCTCCTGTTCTGTTACTCTCTTTTTAATTTCTTTGACACAAGGTCTCATGGTTGACCCTAGAGCAAAGCTGTCAGCCAGCATCCTATATATTCTGCAACTCTGCCACTAAGTATCTTAGTATATAATTCTACAGATAAATATATATAAGCATGAAGACTATAATTTTCTTTTTTTTTTTTTGGTTTTCTGAGATAAGGATTTTCTGTAGTTTTGGAGCTTGTCCTGGAACTAGCTCTTGTAGATTAGGCTGGCCTCGAATTCACAGATTCTCCTGCCCTTGCTTGCCAGGTTCTGGGATTAAAGACGTGCAGATTAAATAGACTCTTTTTTTCCCCCTAAGCCAAATGTGAGTAAATCTGACCCAGGAACACAGACCTGAAGTTTCCTCAAACACCATATTCTAACATGGTAATAATTTTGTGAAGTTATATAGTAACATGATGCACCTTATTTTCTGAAATGTTCTTCTACTAATCAAGTATATATCAGTATTTGAAATCTGTGTCATTTATTTCATTTCCATTTTATATTTCTTTTCCAATACTGATCATTTCATTATGAATTCTAACATCTCTAACAATCTATCATAGTTCTTTCTAACATCTATTTATCCATATATCAAGTATCAATCTGTCACCTTTCATCTAATTAGGTATCATCTATTAGCTGTCATCCATTTATAAGTCATTAATTTACCTATCATTTTTCTATGTGACTATCATCAGGTGTCACTTATCTATTTAAGTATGTATCTGTCAATCTAGCTATCACTATAATTCTTCTGTCTTTTTTCTTACATTTCTACACATATCTACCTACTTATCTACCTATCTATCATATGGCTAAAAAATGGTTGTATATAAGCATAACCAAAATTCACAGTAATGTGACACTTTATTTCTCTGTTCTTTTGAGCATTTATCCTCATGGAACCATGAGCATTTATCCCAGTAGAAACACAGCTCATTATTTTTTAATTTATCCTTTCTATAATCCTTTATCACAAATAAGCTCATGAAAGTACTTCTTTCTTGCAAATACTGTAGGGCTATTATAAAAGTAGGTGGCCTTTAGGATCCCTACAGGGATATCATGCTGGGAATGAAAATGGCCCACCAGGAGAAAGATAAATCTTCCAGTAACTGACCATTCCAGGTCCAATAATTGAACCAGACTGCAAAATCTGCATATGCAAATTTCCCAGCTTTTGTTTCCTCTATTGCAAGTTGTAACAATGCCAAGCTAGGAACTTAACTATAAACAATTTCTCAGAAATATGAAACAAAACTCACAGCAAAGTTATTATGTTTTTAAACTTATTGCATGTGTAGCTTTTTCTAGTTTTTTTTTGTTTAAATTTACTTACTCATCACTGATTTGAGACAAGGATTAACTCTGCAGGTCATGGTGGCCTGGAACTGAAATCACTATGTCTCTGTCTCTCCATTGTGTACCCTTCCCCCAATTCTCTCAAGAATTTTGATCCACAGGCTACCTGTATATGCGGAATTTTAAATTCATTTTGAATCCCACATCCTTCATGTCTCAGAAGATGGTTGCACTTGAAAACACAGCATTGAAACAAGTGGTAATAGTGAGTTCATATTGGTAGCTTTTTCAGTGTTATTATTTTAAAAGAAAAAAAATCCGGAGGAAATCTGGGTGAAAGCCTAGATAAAGGAAGCATGTGTACACTGGAAAGATTTTAAAGCTTAGGGATGATAATCAGTGAGGCCTTATATGGTCTAAAGACACATTTCTTTCAAACTTTTTCTGGAAAAAGAAACATCCAGGTTAACATATTAAAGAAGTCACTTCCCAGAAAACCAGAGCATGACTCCACCTAACAAAATAGAATATGCATGGAAAAAGTCCATTCAAAAAGCATATATTTTGTGTTAGGAATATTTTTTAATATAAGCTCTCTGATGATGCAAAAATTCCCAAACAAGCCAAATTAAGAAATACCCAGGTTTAGTGGGATATCTGCCGCAGGAATGCTACACCTGGGAGGAAGAAAGGGAGACCATGAGTTCTTCTTTTGGGGGAATCACTTAAATACACTGGGGAGTGGTCCTGACTCCACCCCCAGAGAGGGGTCAGGACCTGGCCTTCTGGGATTTGAAGTCCAGACCAGGCCTGGGGACTGGGATAGATGCGAGGCAATGGGACCTACGCTCCCAACCTAACACTTTGTAAATGGTCTATGAAGAATTTTTTTTGCACATCAGACTTTTGTGTTTCAGTTCAGTCCTAACTCTCAGTCACAAACATTCCAAGGAGCACTTTTCTCTTCCTAGATAAACTGATCTGTTTATTTAATTACCTCCAAGAGTGTTCACTGGACTAACATCTGGAACTATCATGAAAGTTAACTGTTGTGGGAGGTTGTTTGTTAATTCCTCTTAACTATATTATTTAAATCACTGTTTGTCCAATCACTTAAGCATATTGCTAGCTAGCTCTTACATCTAAAATTAACCCATTTACATTAATTTATTTTACCAGAAAGTTTACAGCCTACTGGCAAGGTTCCAAAGAACAGCTCCAGACTTTCTTCTCTGGCAGCTACATGGCATTTCCTGATTCTGCCTTTTTTTCTTCCAGCATTTAGTTTAGTTTTCCTCACATAGCTCTACTTTATTAAGCCACTGGCAGAAATATCTTTATTAATTAACCAATAAAAGCAACACATAAACAGAAGGACTTCCCACACAATTTCTCCTTTTCTGTTTAAATAAAAAGAAAGGTTTTAATTTTAACATAGTAAAATTACATATAACAGAATGGGTGTCAAGCAAGAGTTACAGTTTCAATATTTATATTTACTTTATCTTTTATCATTTCTAAGGAAAACTATAATTATAATTATCTATTCTTGAACTCCATGAATGGCTCCAGAAGGATATAATATTACCTAAGTAAACAGAAAGTACATTGTAAGCAGCTTCCAAAACTCTAGAATTGGCAGAGAGAATTGCTGCCTAGACAGTCACCCAAAGTTCTTCTGTAAGGTTTTGGGCACCCATATTCAGCCTACTGGCCCATAGTATCTGCCAGACTTTTCTATGAAGCAGGAAGTTTCAAAGACGGTTTCACCTATATTGAGTTTGTCAGTCACTTTCTTCTATGACCTGCAAATACCTGGCAAACTTTCATAAAGCAGGAACACCAAAAGAACATCTTACCTTCTTAAGGCAAGTTCAGCAATCATTTCTCTGTGAGTTCTGAATGTCCAATTCATATAGCATAGCATCAAGCAGTCCAGGCAATAGCAGTTTCTTGCCCAAGTGGCTGGCAAACTCCATGAGGAGACTCTTCGATGCCCATCCTCCTTCTCAAGTACATTGGTGCTGCTAGGAGCAGATGTGTCTCATGTTATGAAAAGTCCTAAGGTTTGAAGATTATCTATGTAATTGAAATATATTTCTATATACCTAGAAAACCTAACATGAGAATAAGCTTGACTATTATAGATGATTATCTATTAACCTATATTTCTTAATTATACATGATATTTCTAAATGAGCTGCATAAACACAATAACTTAATAAAAAGCAGAAATATACACATAACATAATTGACCTTAAATTTGCATCAATAAACCAAGATCCATACCAAGGCAAAAATCTATAACATATCCACCTTTAAATGTAAACAAACATTTTTAAACAATACTTGAGAAGTAGGGCATAATTCTCTCCCAACTGCTACCTGCTTTTTGTTGGGTGAAGTAATTTTTGAAGGTGTTTCTAGTAACATTTTAGGGTGTCTTGGTCCATCAAACCACATTAGTCTGGAAGAAATCCATGGGTTCTCACCTTCTATGGAAACAAAAGTAGAAGCTCTTTTCCAAAGCAACATATTTTTAGAATCATATTTTGAAGTCAAGACACTTTTAAGATATATATGTTGGTTTAGCTTAGCAGCCTGTATAATGTATAAGTCGCTTTGTACTTAGCTCCTTCACAGTCAAAAAATTCAAAAAAAACACAATAATATACATAATCTGGACTCTCTGTGTATATTCCACATTTACATGGCATATATTTTCTTACTCTATTACTTACTTTTTCTACAAGTTTAATATTTGTTTTGATTACCTTTACTCTTTTAATCTGTGACTGTCTATACTCTTTTATATTACATTTAGTCTCTATATAATTTTTCTTCTCTCTCCCAAGTCTATGTAAATTTATCCAATACTGTGATTATTTAGAATTATTTTATTTCTGAATCTGTCCTATTTTGTATCTGTAATCCTTTTCTGTCCTAGAGAGCTTTTATAATAGTAAACAGCTTGGTTGCAGTGGCCCTGGGTACTGGCTCTGCCGCTCTTTGCTTTTCAAAATGGTGGAGGTACAATTTCTGGCAGCTCTCGGACTATTAGGCAGAATCTGCACTCACCACTATAAATCTGAGAAGGAGCCTGCAGCACATAAATTCTTTTTATTTGAATAATAGCTAAATCTGCCATGCAGTGCACTATGTGGCCTGGAAACATCTCTGTGCATGGCAGCAGTAATCAACCATACTCTCCTGCTTATATAAGAATAGTAGATCTGATTCTACTGCCTGCCCAGGCAGGGAGCATCATCTCAGCTACTTTCCTCTTGACCCCAAGTGGTCACACATGCTCCTGGGCCCACAAACATCGTTTAAGTATTTAGCCTCCTGAAAGAGCTAGAGCAGTTTGTGCTGCCATTTTGAAACTCTGCTTTTTTTTCTTTAAAAAAACTGAATCAGGAAGACCTCTCTTAAAGGAGCTTCAGCATGCCACCTACAAGCAGAGCCCATCCAAAAAATATGTGGCTAAAGTTTGCTTTTTAGTATCTAGAATTCCTTTCCGTGCCCTCTCAGGTTTTATGTGGATTCACCTAGCACACATTGGAGCACCAATTTGTTGTGGGAGGCCATTGGTTTGTTTCTGGCTGCCCTAACCCAAAATAAACACTTAGAAACTATATTATTTAAATCATTGCTTGACCAATCATTTAAGCATATTGCCAGCTAGCTCGTACATCTAGAATTAACCCATTTCCATTATATTATATTTTATCATGAAGTTTGTGGCCTACCAGCAAGGTTCAAATTAACAGCTTGCTTTCTTTCCCCTCTGGTGGCTCTATGACATCTCCTGACTCTGCTTTCTTTCTCCCAGCATTCAATTTAGTTTTTCCCATCTAGCTCCACTTTACTAAGCCACAGCCCAAAACAGCTCCTTTATTTGTTAACCAATAAAAGCAACACATATATAGAAGGTCTTCCCACATCAGTTAACTTCCTCAGATTTGTGGGACTCCTTATCATTATTTAAAACACACTGTCTATGACACTTTGCTTGAGTTTTACCAGCAAGCTAATGAGTACAGTTTTAAAGCATATTTTTCTGTTTATATCTGATAAAACATTTAAATTTGTATTTAAGACCTTTATTTCCTTTCATCCCAGACATGTGGAAGCTACCTTAGTACACAAAGGGAAATTGTTATATCTATTATATCTTTAGATTTGTCTTTATGTCATCATTATTTCAATTAGTGCAGATGGGAAAATGACAAAATGCTATGATTATGTTCCTTGGTTTAGAAACTATATTTTGAGGGAATATGCAGGAAATAACCAATAACTAGCAAGGCTAAGCTTCTGATGCTCTGTTATGCTGCATTGTCTGTTGGGGGCTCTGTAGCTAAGAGCACTATCTGGAAAACAGTAAGGACTGGAGTTCAAATCCTCTTACACATGTAAGAAGTCCGTTGTGCTATGTGCAAACCACAGCACTATGTAGAATGGAAAGACCAGAATTTCTGGTGCTTGTGGCTGACAATCCAGCCACAGCTTCAGGGAAAATACCTTCAAATAAAGACTGTAAACATCAATGGAGCAGGACACCTGGATGATCTTCTCTGGCTCCTGCAAGCATGCATATACATGTGTTTCTACACACATATGTATGAATTGTTTTGCCCAGATCACCGAGTCCACCTAAAACCAACTAGGAACCTGAGCTCTGTATGTAAAAGCAAAAAGATTTACTCTTACGCGAGTTTGCAAACTACATGTGTCCAACATATTAGAGTGTTCAGAGAGTCAGGAGCTCAGTTAGGGTTGGAATTTTTATAGTAGCAAAGATGGGGGTGAGGAATTTCTAAGGTTCAGAACATCTGATTGGCTGACATTTTTCTAGGGGTGTCTTGATGAAAAACAATGGGTGTGTGCTGGCAGGTGACCCTATCTACAATGGTTGGAATGGTACGAAATTCCTTTGGATGGTGGTTCCTGGGTGGTGTCTGGGTATTCTCAGTTTGTGATCTTTCTTGTAATAGGTCTTGCCTTAGGGTAAACTACTAAGACTCAGGCCTTTATTGAGCTTGTCATGGCTGGGTCCTACATGCATATAACACCTATATACCAAATGCATATACATACATACATGCATACAGAAATATAAAAGATTGCATATAAATAAATGTTATAGTTCTTTTCTTCCTGATAGTTTTTAATTCAAAATCTTGAAAACATCATGTCAAAAACTTTTTAATGACTGAGACAAGAGGGAGATTGTGTCGTGTGTACATGAGTAATGGAGAGTGTCAGACAAAGCTACAAACCTGATATAAACACAGATGCAGCTTTCCTTATACCAGTCCCATCCTGTGATGCAAGAAGTGACACATTTACCATTTAGAGCAGTCAAGTGATAGTTGTTGAAGAAAGTGAGCAAGTGTGCATTTCCTTCCCACAGCTGCATAAACAACACCAACTGTGATCTGAGGAAAAGGCTGTCTTTTACTTCCAACAGAGCAATGTGTGATTGAAGCAGTTTGATATTGGAGATTATTTTCCATTTTCTATAGTATTATTCAGTTCAATACCAGTATTTGCCAAACTCCCAAATATCTAGGCTGTTTCATGGTGTTAACAGCCCATTGAGGAGTGGGAAATAAGATCCCTGCAAACAAAAAGGGTTCAAGAACTAACCTGGAAATTATATCGAACTATTGAAGTCTCCAAGGGCAAAATGGGAATACTTAAACAGTAAGAGAAATAGCTTTAGCTTTTCTCTAGTGATTTTAGCATCCACATGTGTAATCTCATAATTTCCATACCCATGGTTTGTTTCATCTGCCCAGGCAGGCCAGTAAATCGAGGGTAGAATTCAAGGAGAATTTTAGAAACAGACTATTTTTAAGCATTTATTAATAAGCCAGAAAGACATGATGGACAGTGTAATGTTATATGTGAATGAAAGAAGTGGAACAAGAGGAGAGGCAGTCACCTTACATCATGGAATGAGGGTAAAAAAACTTGGGGAAAAGAATAAGATGGTATTATGTCCAAAAAGCCCACATTACAAGAACTAAAGCTTTTATGGGGAAGCATTGAGTGGGAAGCTCTGGCGCCATCTTGCTTCTCACTTCCTTGACTGGCAAAATACACCATTGAAAAAACCCATTTTGGTGTTTGATCCTGTAAATGTTACTTTTATTTGTAGGTGCTGCATGAATTTTCCTGGGAAACATGATCATCAATTCACCCCTAGAGCATAGGTAACAAACTAAAGAAAAGATTCTACTTAAGGTGGTAAGTGTAATAGATTAATGCTGTGGACCCAGCACTGGCAGGCAGCAGAAACACTGTAGGTCCTCAAGCCTTGGCAGCAGGAAGTGGGACCTGAGAGGCAGCCAGTCCCAGACAGGGACAGAAGGCTGTAGGTCCCCGAGCAGTGGCTGGTCCATAGCAGGAAGACACACAGCCATGGGCAAGAAACAGAGACATAGATAGGCATGCCATGCAGAGTGAGGGTGGATATTTATTTAGGGAGTTATGAAAGGTGAAGGGAGCAGGAGAGAAGAGGAGAGAAAGAGAGAGAGAGAGAGAGAGAGAAAGAGACAGAGACAGAGACAGAGACAGAGACAGAGACAGAGACAGAGATTCAGGCTGTAAGCTGAAGATTAGCCTGCCTCAGTGGACAAGAAAAAGAGGGAAGCCGGGCGACGGTGGCGCACGCCTTTAATCCCAGCACTCGGGAGGCAGAGGCAGGTAGATCTCCGTGAGTTCGAGACCAGCCTGGTCTACAGAGCTAGTTCCAGGACAGGCTCCAAAGCCACAGAGAAACCCTGTCTCAAAAAACCAATAAAGAAAGAAAGAAAGAAAGAAAGAAAGAAAGAAAGAAAGAAAGAAAGAAAGAAAGAAAGAAAGAAAGAAAGAAAGAAAGAAAGAAAGAGAGGGAGTGGACATGACTTGTCTCTTAAAGAGACAGGACAGTCCATTACAATAGGACCATGAGTTTCTTTGCAGTTTCAGAAAAGAGACAAAGGAGCATCAGTGATTTCAAAGCAGATTTGTCACTGCAGTACCCACCCAGCAAGGTTGAAGAATCTGGCTAGCTCCAGCCCTGGATCTCCTTGTCCTTTTAATAAATATCTCCACTGAAGTGTCTTTCTCAGAAATTATTTCTCTATATTAATTATTATTATTATTATTATTTAAAATTATTCTGTGTATCAAAACTTGGTGAGTGTCTTTAAGAAGTATGCAAGTCTCAGAGCTTCTTGTATCTAGTTCTGTGAGTTTCTTATATCTTGTACTTGTCCTGAGACATGTAACATTCATTAACTTCCTATGCCTCATGAGTTTTCCTCCGCACACCAGGAAATATGTCAGTTCAGACTGTAGCAGAACTCTAACACAGTCTCTATCAGTAATAGTCATTTTTTTCAGGAGCTGGGTTGGTTCTGTGTGCCCACAATAAGCATAGCCAGTAGAAAAAAAATTCCTCCATACCCTGGTCTGACTATATCAATGATTTGTTAGTATTAACACCATGTTTAGAAGGCAGTTTAACAGGCACGTTATGATGTTTAACAAATAACACAGTAGCTGTAGCTTCTACATGGATTTCATGACTTCCTCAGCCACAGCCCTTGTCTTCCAGCACCAATGTTTGTGTTTCATTTATGGAGTAGGTGTTGCACACCAAAGGAATAAAACTATTGCGGCTACAATGGTTGTTCCACTATTGTGCCCAAGGGGATGTTTTAGTACACACTATGTTGGTAGTAAAGTATATAGGTTCATAACAAAACAGGAATTGTATGACAATTCTCCCTGAACAGCCTACAAAATGGCATCTAATATTACAATGGGCATCCAGATATAGAGAGTACTTTCAGTTCAGTCCAGGAGTTATTTTCCAAGTTCTGTAGCCAAAGTTTGGGATCTCTTCAATAAAAAGGACTTACCCTTTAGTTAAAGCATGTGACTAACAAAAGTGACACTAACTCTACTGTGAGGAGAGGACTCAGTGCCTCTCTGTCCAACAATTCAAAGAGAAGTAGCCTGCCTGGCAGTGGGATTTTTACCCATCAATCTTATCTATCTTGGAAGGACTATTTTCCACCTGTCCTTGATACTGACTTTTAAATTTATTATCTACTCTTTTTTTTTTTTTGGTTTTTCAGATGATCACTTAAATATTAAGACATTTAAAATTTTGTATAACAACATTCATCATTCATGTAATGAACAGTTTTTACTTTTATTGGGCAGGTACTGTGATCCAACCTATGTTTATTTGTAAAATAGTAAATGGACTTGGGATTCAATAGCTAAGATTACACTTAAATAAAAGGTAGTGAGATCCAACACAACCACTCCATCAGATCTATCAGCCTTTCCAACAAAAGAATAATGTTTTGGACAGCAGCATGAATAGAAGGAACTTTTAATTTCTGAGCAGTTTAGTAACTACTATGATAATTAAACTGATTGATCTTCAGTGTCAGATTAATGGCATGAAGAATCACCCAGTGAACAAACCTCTGGGCATGTCTGTGAGGGGTTATACTGATTAGAAAATATTAAGTAAGAATACCCATTCACTCTGGGTAGAAACATTCCATAGACTGGATCCTGGGCAAATAAAAAGAACAGAAGTTAAGCATTCTGTTAACTCTGCTTCCCTCCTGTAGACACTGTCTGAGCGTCTGAATCAATCTCCTGCCACCATGATTGCCTTCTCTGTTGGAGTCACAAGTATTATACAGTAAATGTACAGGTGAGAAATTCTTAGACAGACCCACAAGTGTGCAACTTGTGGGGGACCCATTTTGCAGAGCTTCGGAAACACTTGTCTTTTGGATGGTTGTTGTTAATTCTATAAAAACTTTGTGAAGTCATGATTTTCCACCCCTTCAAAACGGGATTTATTCCCAAAACACCTCAGCAGTGTAACTTACTCCTGCACAGGCAACAGAATAACCTTCCTGGGCGTTAGAACAATAACATTCACTCTTAGTTCTAACAGTCAAATTTACATAAAGTCAATCCCCCACAATTACATTTGCTAATAGACCACATAAGCATTGCAAAAAGAGAGGAAGACAACAGGCCTGTCCTTCCTCACAAACAGGTCTGGGCTCCCAAAAGCCAATTATTACAAGAGAGATTAGGGTGAGGGGAGAGGGTGAGTTCAGGCTTTGTGGACATTTAGTAATCTTAGCTAATGATTTGAAATGCCAGGTATTTCCCAAAGGATGCTGGCCCTTCCTGGGTGGACTTACCTTGTAATGGCATTTCATTTGCATTTTAATAAATAAAGCTTGCCTGAGAACAAGGAAAGTAAAACAGCCACACTGGCTAGCTTTATAGACCAGGTAGCAATGGCACACATCTTTAATCCCAGTAGCAATGATGGCAAACACCTTTAATCCCAGTAGTCACACTAGTTTGCAATAAAAACCAGGTAGTAGTAGTGCATGCCCTTAATCCCAGAACTAGAGAAAATTATAAAACTGGAGGAGAAAGCTCTCAGTTTCAGTCTCACTCTAAGGTATCTAAGTATTTTTCTATCTATCTATCTATCTATCTATCTATCTATCTATCTATCTATCTATCTGTAATGATTCAATCACACAGCATGGCTGACATTTATGGGTTCCAGGGCCATGCATTTGCAGACAATCCCTCAGATAGAAGTGCCTATTGGCCCTAGGAATCTTAAAGGACCCGCGCATTACCCACATGCAGCATAGTTGCATCATATACATATGACGCAGCTGCAAGAGCCCTTGCAAGCATGTGTGAGTTCTGTCATCTGTGTAAGATGCAGCCAGGTCATCTCCCTGTGCTCATGTATTATGCAGCCTTTAAAAACTGAATGAGCCATTTCAGCTTTCTCTCTCTCTCTCTCTCTCTCTCTCTCTCTCTCTCTCTCTCTCTCTCTCTCTCTGCATACTGACCTCCACCAGGCCTGTACACACCCTCTCAATAAACATCTAAGAGGGTTTGTTGCATGTTCCATGTTCCTTTCTCACTCACACTAGGTAATTTCACTATCTATCTATGCTTTGATCTTCAGGTCAAACTGCAATATGTCTTGGAAATTTTATTAATCATGAGTGCTGATTTGTCAGGTCCTACCTCTAGTTTATGATTCTGAAATGCATGTTGATATCGTTGTCAATGTCTTTGCGGGTTATGTAAGCTGGAAACCTCATGGGAAGAGAACAGCAAAGAATGAGGCACAGCCACAAGCACAGCAAGAACAAGAGAATCAGCAAAGAACAATAAACAGCATGGGCATTAGAGAGAGCATAGAAGGAATAAACATGACATGATGAAATGACTTATGTGAGTTAATTTATTTTGCTTTTACTCTTAGACCGTATTAGTCAGATTTTCACTTGCTATAGATGTCCTGCTCTGAGCCCTGAGAAGGTGCTGAGCCTGGTGGTACTCAAGGCCCCCAAAACTTCTCTGATGGACTTAATCCTTGAACTATGAGCAGTTATAGACTCTTTCCCCTTGTGTGCTTTTGTTGTGGTATAATATGACATTCTTACAGTGATATTGGAAGGCTATACTCTGGCTACACATACACACATACTACAACTAAAGTCTAAGATAAAAACAATGCCTACACAAAAAGGGTGAAAGACCATTGATAAAGAAAAAGTGAAGAAGGCATGGGACAAATAGTTTCAATACATATTATAGTCTTCTAGAACAGTATTCTTATATAGCCCAGTACCAGATTCAGTATGCACCACAGAAATATATATACATATAAATATATGTGTGTTTATATACATATATGCAATTGTATATGATATATAATGTATGCATATGCATGTATGTGTGTGTATATATGTGTTTATATGTATGTTCTTCCCTTTGGTTTTACTTGTTCATCACTTCAGTTTCACTTCCTCCTTTCCCTCATCTGATTCTCCCCATGGGTTTCATGTTTTTGGACCCCAAGGAGAATCTTTTGGCACGGGTTCAATTGTACTCCCTCCTTTATATCAATCTATCAACTATAAAAAAAAAAACCTACTATGTCTATTTTATCCGCTTTCACTATTTCTTCTACTTTTCTTGTCAAACTGGAGGGCAATGTAGAGGATAGTATTCACTTGGCATTTTCTCATGACAATTCTCTCCTAATATAGATAATACCCCTCTACCCCTGGCAGAGAGCTCAGCGTCAATTCCATGTCTTATCATTCACACACATTAATAGTCAATAGTCGCTGCCATAGCTGCTATGATCACATCCCATGCATGTTACTTTCAGATATTATACTAAATTCCTCCACATAAGAAATTGGTAGTCTTCTTGTACTTTGATGGTACATCTTAATCATCAAGAAGTCATGATGCTTCACAGCATGTAGAAGAATAGAAGAAATTGGCCATTCTAGAACTTTAAGACTCTTCAGATTTGATTTCATGCATTATCAACCATCAAAGGGAGCATGCAACTATAGCCACCACAACAAAAGAAGGTACACCATTGTATGCCATATGTAAGCAAACACCTATTAAATTATTTCTATTATAAAAGTTGTCTTCGTCATGGCATCTCTTCATCACAATAGAACAGTGACTAAGCCAGAAGTTGATACCAGAAACTAGTATCAGGAAGTTAGATATTGCTGATGTTGCCTTTGTTTGAAGGAATAAGGAAGACTTTATGATTTAGACTAGAAATACAGTTGAATATTTTAAGAGGGATTAATGAGAGATCTTAGTACATGAATGAACAGCAGTGCTGAGGGTAATAAGGACTGTAGGAATCCCAGCTCAAAAAGTTTCATATGTGAATATTATTATTGAATGGCAATAATAAGATAATTATTGGAGATAACTCTTTTAATATTTTGACCCAAAAATATGTGTTCTTTATGACTTTGTATTAAAACTATATCTGAAGCTAAATTCAAGAGTTTTGCATTAATATTTTTGACAGAGAAAGTTTCAAGATACCCTAGTATTGATTGTATCATATAGTTATTAGTGAACACTCATATACAATTCTACAATGAAAAGGAGCAGATAAAACAATAATAAATACGACATGTACAGTTTGAGTTAGAAAGGAACACCAGGAAATGAAATGATGGAGTCAAGTCTTGTGCTAAAGGAAATTAAAAAGTTTGAAGATTCTGATGCTATATGAAATGGGGTAGTCATGTCTATACAAGACCTTACCCAACTAATCTATCAAGGTATGAAAGGAAAATGACTGAAGGATTTTATAGGATTAAACAGAAACAGGAATCTTATGCAAATTTAATTCAAGAAGAAGACCAAATTTCAGCCTCAGAAATCTAAAGCATGTGGATATGCCACACCAACTCCAGTGTCGTCTGTGTGACATGACATATGCCATTATGCCAGACAGGAGCTACGTGTCCTATGGGACTAGGCTCTCTGGAGGTCAATGGCAGGCAGCCCGGTATTAGCCACTGCTGAGGCATAGATGGGTCTCTCGAGTAGCTGGCTATGCGGGATATGAGCTTTGCACAATTTCTTTCATAATAATGATAGTCTTTATATATAGAAGACAAGGATCATTCTCTTCAGGAACAGCTCTGGGATAAGGAAGCACAGTATGGGAATGTATTAGACTACAGCAGAACCTTTGTCATACACAGGGTGTATGATGAGTAAGGGAATAGATGGGTTAGTGGACAAAGATAAAGTATAATATACTTTGAACTTTATGGATAGGCTTGCTAGATCCCAACCCCCATGATGTCTGCTGCATAAGCAGGTACTAATATGTATATTTCAACATGTGCAGAGAACTGATTAGGTATATTTGGTCACTAAATGAAATAAAGGGCTAGGAAGAGGAAAGGCCATGATAGCGATAATGAGACAGAAACTTTCTATTCATAAGATGAAACCACTTGTTTGAGGTTTACGTTCTCAAGGACAAGATTTCTTCTAAGGATGCTTTGTGTCTAACACCTGTTCGTGATAATGTACTTTTCTTAAATATTGCTGATGTGACTAAAAGAAGCTTTCATACTGTACCAACCAATGACACATGACCTTCTGATTGATTCTTTGTTTGAATATTATATAATGAAAACATGAATTCAGTAAAATCGCAGCAGATTCCAAACACTCTCTTCTGTGTTGTGTCTGTCTGTCATTCACCAAACTTGTGCCTTCCTGTTACCAGGACCCTACTTCTCCCACAGTCTGAGTGGCTCCCCTGAGCCGGTCTGTGGCATGGATATCCTTGGATATGTGGTTCTGCTTTATTGTCAGGGAGGATACAAGAGTAAAGAAGTACTAGAACTTTCTCCCTCAGTTAAAGAGATCCAATCAAGTCAGGTATATGTGAGGGGAGTCCATAGAGGGAGGCCCAGAAAGACCATTGAGAGTTGTGAAAGTAAAGCCTGGAGTTGGTTGTAGACCCTGAGATAGCAGAGCCACTTGATAGCTACCAAGAAGAGCTACTAATGGTGTATAACCAGCCCAAGAGAGGGTGTGCTAGTCAGTGAATTAGAATTAGATTTATCTAATAAGCCCTTGCAAATTTAGAGTTTATCTTGCTGGTTTTCGGTCTTGCTTTGGTGTAATATTTCACTGTGCTCCCTGTCCTCCCTTCAGGAATGTTAATATCAATTCTGTGCCATTGTATGTTGAAAGTAAAAATTTGATATTAATTTTCTAGAAATTACATCTAAAAGACTGTCTTAAACTTAGAAGAGATTTTGGGTATTTGGAATATTAAATAGTATTGAGATTATGAAGGATTATGGGTGTTGGCGGGGTTTCCTGTCCTGCCCGGTTCCTGTAATTGTTAAGTCCCAAAGAAATTACACAGAGGTCTACATTAATCATAAAATGATTGGCCTATTAGCTCATGCCTTCTATTAACTCATAACTTACATTAGCCCTTTATTCTTATCTATGTTAGCCACATGGCTCAGTACCTTTTTCGGTGAGAAAGGTTATATCATGCTTCTTTGGTATCTGGACAGGACTGCAGAGGGAGCTTTCCTCTTCAATATAGACCTCTGTATGATTTCTTTGGTGTTAAATGCCTATGGGACCTGGTAGGAGGACAGAAACCAGGCAGGACAGAAACCCTGATAACAAATGGCACCCACATGGACAACTGCATCCACATAAAACAAGAGAGAGCTTGGAAGTAATTCTAGACAGAAAAGAATAAAGTAAAGCATGATTTCTTGGTAGCAGCAATTTCTCAAATATGTTCTGCTTGATAGAGACAAGCACTCTCATTTAAGAGAGGCTTTCTGACTCAGCTTTAGCTGCAAAACCCTGCAGCTCTTTAAGAGGTCCTGACACAAAACACTTAAATGGTATTGATAAAATCTGACTGCATACTTTTCGGTTTTCAGCTATAGCAGGCAAAAAGCTGTGTCATTTTAAAATTCTGACTTTCTGGGCCATCCTGACAGTGGAAACTTTGACTCTTTGAGGCAGGAGGTCCGGCTACAGAGAGAGCATTTGAGGTTTTTTTTTTTGTAGACACACGGTTGCAGCTTGCTTGCTCGCGAGGACCTTAAAACACCATAGAGCTGTGGCAATAAACATGGCAGAGATACCCAAGGAATGTCAGAAAGCTAAGGAATTGATGGGGGAGAGTCTTCTGTTTTGTGTTAATTTCATTGGTTAAATAAAAAGACTGCCTTGGCCCTGATAGGACAGAAAATTAGGTAGACAGAGTAGACAGAACAGAATGCTGGGAGAAAGAAGCTGAGTCAAGCAGTCACCATGATTCTCCCACTCCAGACAGATGCAGATTAAGATCTTTCCTGGTAAGCCAGCTTGTGGTGCTAACACATAATATTAGAAATGGGTTAGATGAGTATGTAAGAGCTAGCTAATAAGAGGCTGGAACTAATGGGCCAGGCAGTGTTCGAAAGAATACAGTTACCTTGTAATTATTTAGGGCATAAGCTAGCCTTGCAGGAGCTGAATGGCAGGAAGGTAGCCCGCCGCTCCACTCACAACAAGGAATGGGCTGGATCCGGCTGTCGAAGCCACAGCTTTAATCCTACCAATATTGCTTAACAAATTATAGACTCGTATAGTCAGAAAAAAAGAGAGATATACAGTAAGGAGATTCAAAGATGAAGAAAACCTCTAAATGGTTTACAGTGTGTTAAAAATATATGCAAGCTTGGGAGAGTAAAGAAAAAGGTTAAAGTCCTTAAAATAAAAAAGAGAGTAGTTGGGTGTTGTGGTAGATACCTTTAATCCCAACACTTGGGAGACAGAGGCAGACAGACCTCTGTGAGTTCAAGATGTAGTGGCATACACCTTTAATCCCAGCACTTGGGAGGCAGGGGTAGGTGGATTTCTGTGAGTTCAAGGACAGCCTGGTCTGCACAACGATTTTCAAGACAAAGATACACAGAAAACCTGTTTCAAAAAGCCAAAAATTAAAATTGTACATACACACACACACACACACACACACACACACACACACACACACACACACACACACACATATATATATATATATATATATATATATATATATATATATATGGGGACATGATAAGAAGAGAAGATAGAGATATAGATGATGGATTGGGAGATGATAGATAGCATATAATGAATTATAACTGTCTCTACAAAAGATATATTTAAGATAGTTATTTGATGGTATTGAGGCAAAATAGATATATACATGATGTAAATAAATAAATGATAAATAGATAGTATATAGATGAGTAGATAGAGAACATATTCCCTATATGCTTCATGGCACCAGAAGTCATGACTAATTTACACTATGAAGAAACAGACTGAAATAGCTGCTGTGTTTGAATCTCCTGGGAACAGAGTAACTTGGAGATGAGGGAAGAATATTCCAGCTGGGTTGACTGAAAAGTTCTTGATTTGTTTCTTAATCAGATTGTCTCATGAAGCATTTGTGTACATTTTTTTTTGCATGTAGCTATATAAAATTGATTGTGGAGAGAACTGTTGGAATTATTTTAGGGAAATTAACTGGATAATCAATGTTGTTGAAACCTGCTTGCCTGACACTAAGTAAATCCTAGTCTCAGGTGAAGCTGTCTTTGTGTTGTGCTAATGTCAGTTCCCATGTCAAGTTCAATTATTATTTTAGTAATAAAAAACAGCATCAACAGCACCTGGAAAGTTTGGGAAAATGCAAATTCTCTGGCTCAAATTCAGAACTAGCAGCTCCGTCTTGTGCTAAGACTTCAAAACATGTGTTTCAGGTAAGTGTGTAATTATGAAGCACACTAAAATTTAAAAATCTTGGTTGATTGTAAAATTGTATATACCAAATTGTTTTAGAGAGCTCCAGTTTATATTCTTGGTGATTCTATTAGGCTGAGAACTTGAGATCAAGGTCATCATACCATCTGTGTGGACAGCTGATGATGAGCTTAAAATTACATTTATTAATTCAGTTCCACATGGCATGCATGCGTAGGTCAGAGGACAACCTCCAGGAGTCAGTTATTTCCTTCTCTTGTGTGGGTGCTCAGGACCAAACTCAGCTCATGAGGTTTCATAGCAAGCTACTTTATGATGTGTTCTCTTTCTGCCATCTCTACTGATGAGTTTTTTTTAATGATAAGAAAAACATATAATTGAATCAGCTAGTGGATTTACCCCTGTCAGGTTAAACTTTAAAGATAGTAGAAAAGCTATGGGAAATTTTATTGTTATAAAACATTAACATGCTTACACACTTAAATATACACATTCACACACACACACACACACACACACACACACACACACACAAAAACCACGACCACCATCACCTTAAATATACCAAAGGACATAAGTAGTGTCCTCACATTTTAAGGGAAGTGAATTAATGAAAAATATTTAGACAGTTGAGAACAATAACTTTTAAAATGAAGATGAGTACTTAAATGGTCTTAGAAAATGGAAAAGAAAAGTACAAAGCTGATACTTAAATTATGAAGACTGTAGAAATGTCTAGTACAAAAATTACATAAAGGTTTTATGAATGAGGCAAATCAAAAGTAAATTATTAAGATGGAAGAAAAATTTTATTAACAGCAAATTATGAAGAAATGGGAAATGAAAAAGTAGATTTTAACATAGAGAAAGATATGCTAATATTTATACACTAAAGTCTAGTTGGCAAATTTTGTCGTTGAAGTTTCTAGTATTAGCAAGCTAGAGTGGTTTAAGTTGTGCAAGTTTGTTGTTTTAATTGTAAAGCTGAGTTTTAAATTTATGTTTAAAACAAGGGACATCAATTGCATGGGACATCTTAGATCAGGAGACATTCTAAACAAAGCAATGACAATATCAAACATGTCCACTCCTAAGCTGGGTTAAGTTGATACGGCCAATTTCAGAACACTAAATTTTTTTTTGGCACTGGATGTTCTACAAATTTACAATCTTTTGGTGAAGTCCTGGGCGCAATGTAAAATGAGACTCAGCCACAAGCATTCAAACTGAAAGATTTTGCTTTTTGTTTCTACACATCATGAGGTCTGTCAATCATCCTTTTTTAGGCCATTCTGTTATCAGTTCCACTGGGACTTAGTTTCACATTTTCATACTGATTTATACTCTTGAGTATATTTAGTAACAAAACTATATCATTTTGAGCATTTTTGAGAATAAACATGTACTCTAGGAGAGTTCACTCACTCATTAGACAAAATACATTCTTTTCACAAAATTCATTATTTTCTTTATATATTTTGGAGATCAGACCTTTGTCTGATGTGGGGTTGGTGAAGATCTTTCCCCATTCAGTAGGATGCCTTTTTGTCTTAGTGACAGTGTCCTTTGCTTTACAGAAGCTTCTCAGTTTTAGGAGGTCCCATTTCTTCATTGTCTGTGCTACTGGGGTTGTACATAGGAAGTGGTCTCCTGTGCCCATGTGTTGCAGTCTACTTCCCACTTTATCTTCTATCAGGGTCAGTGTGGTTAGATTTATATTGAGGTCTTTAGTCCATTTGGACTTGAGTTTTGTGAATGGTGATAGATATGGATCTCTTTTCATTCGTCTACAGGTTGACATCCAGTTCTGCCAGCACCATCTGTTGAAGACGCTGTCTTTCTTCCACTGTATAATTTTAGATCCTTTGTTGAAAATCAGGTGTTCATAGGTTTGTGGGTTAATATCCGGGTCTTCGATTCAATTCCATTGGTCGACATCTCTGTTTTTATGCCAATACCAAGCTGTTTTCATTACTATCGTTCTGTAATAGAGTTTGAAGTCAGGGATAGTAATGCCTCCACAAGTTCCTTTATTGTATAGGTTTGTTTTGGCTATCCTGGGTCTTTTGTTTTTCCATATAAAGTTGATTATTGTCCTCTCAAGATCTGTAAAGAATTTTGTTGGGATTTTGATGGGAATTGCGTTGAATTTATAGATTGCCTTTGGTAGAATTGCCATTTTTACTGCGTTGATCCTTCTATTTTCTGGTATCCTCTTCAATTTCTTTCTTCAAAGCCTTAAAGTTCCTGTCAAATAGATCTTTCACTTTCTTGGTTAGTGTTACCCCAAGATACATTATGCTATTTGTGGCTATCATGAAAGGTAATGTTTCTCTGATTTCCCTCTCTGCTTCTTTATCTTTTGTTAATAGGAGGGCCACTGATTTTTTGAGTTGATCTTGTATCCTGCTACATCACTGAAGGTATTTATCAGCTGTAGGAGTTCTTGGTAGAGTTTTTGGAGTCACTGATGTAAACCATCTTATCATCTTCAAATAATGAAATTTTAACTTCTTCCTTTCCAATTCGAATCCCCTTGATCTCTTTATGTTGTCTCATTGCTATGGCTAGAACTTCAAGCACTATGTTGAAGAGATATGGCAGAAGTGGACAGCCTTGTCTTGTTCCTGATTTTGGTGGAATGGCTTTGTGTTCCTCTCCATTTAATTTGATATTAGCTATTAGCTTGTTATATATTGCTTTTATTATATTTAGATATGGTCCTTGTATTCCTAACCTCTCCAAGACCTTTATTATAAAGGGGTGTTGAATTTTCTCAAATGCTCTTTCAGCATCTAATAAAATGATCATTTTTTTTCTTTTAGTTTATTTATATGATGGATTATTGATAGATTTTCATATGTTGAACCAGCCCTGTATCTCTGGGATGAAAGAACTCAAGAAACTAGACATTAAAATTTTAAATAACCCAATTAAAAATGGGGTACAGAGATGAACAGAGAATTCTCAAAAGAAGAAGTTCAAATGGTCATGTTGAACTTTTTTAGCGATCAGGGAAAAGCAAATCAAAACAGTTTTGAGATACCACCTTACACCTATCAGAATGGCTAAAACCAAAAACACCAATGATAGACTAAACTGGAGAGGATGTGGAGTAGGGGTACACTCATCCATTGTTGTTGGGAATGCAAACTTGTCCAACCACTTTGGAAATCAGTGTGGCAGTTTCTCAGGAAATTAGGAATCAATCTACTTCATGATCCTGCAATACCACTCTTGGGAATATACCCAAGAGATTCCCAATCATATTACAAAAGCATTTGTTTAATATGTTCATAGCAGCATTATTTGTAATAGCCAGAACCTGGAAACAACCAAGATGCACCTCAAGGGAAGAATGAATAAAGAAAGTGTGGAATATATACACATTAGAGTACTAGTCCGTGGTTAAAAAAAACAAGGACATTGAGCCTATAATTAGTGATCTTAGAGAAGCTAAATAAGGAGAACCCAAAGACAAACATATAGGCATCCTCCTGAATTTTAACCTTCATCAGGCGATGAAAGGAGACTTAGACAGAGACCCACATTGGAGCACCGGACTAAAATCTCAAGGTCCAAATCAGGAGCAGAAGGAGAGAGAGCACGAGCAAGGAACTCAGGACAGCGAGGGGTGCACCCACACACTGAGACAATGGGGATGTTCTACCGGGAACTCACCAAGGCCACCTGGCCTGGATCTGAAAAAGCATGGGATAAAACTGGACTCGCTGAACATAGCAGACAATGAGGACTACTGAGAACTCAAGAACAATGGCAATGGGCTTTTGATCCTACTGCACATACTGGCTTTGTGGGAGCCTAGGCAGTTTGGATGCTCACCTTACTAGACCTGGATGGAGGTGGGTGGTCCTTGTACTTCCCACAGGTCAGGGAACCCTGATTGCTCTTTGGGCTGAGGAGGGAGGGGGACTTGGTTGGGGGAGGGGGAGGGAAATGGGAGGCGGTGGTGGGAAGAGACAGAAATCTTTAATAAATAAATAAAAAGAAAAAAAAAACAATGACATCTTGGATTTTGCATGCAAATGAATGGAAATAGAAAACACTAACCTGAGTGAGATAACCCAGACCCAAAAATATGAATATGTTATGCATTCACTCATTAATGAACTCTAGCCATAAGCAAAGGACATTGAGCTTATAGTTCACAAGCCTAGAGAAGCCAAATAACAAGGTGAACCCAAAGAAAAACATACATTGATCCTCCTGGAAACTGGATGCAAACAAGATCGCTGGGCAAAAGTTGGGAGCATGGGGGTAGGGGTAGAGGTAAAGGTGGGGATGGAGGAAGGGGAGAGGGGGAGTAAGAAGAAAGAACGGAAAAACTGGGGAAAGCTTGGGGGAGTGGGAGGGTAGAGATGGAGGAAGGGCGGATATAGAAGCAGGGAAGAAGATATCTACATTAAGGGAGGCATTTTAGGGTTGGCAAGAGACTTGGCTATAGAGTGGATCCAGGTGTCCACTGGGATGTCCCCAACTAGGTCCTTTGGCAACAGAGGAGAGGGTTCCTGAACTGTCCTTGCCTCACTATCACACTGATGATCATCTGGAATATCACCATAGAATCTTTGTCTGGAGATGGATGGAGATAAGGAAAGAGACTCTCATCAGAGCAATGGAGTGAGCTACCAAGGTCCTGTTGAAGAGCAGAAGGAGAGAGAAGATGACCAAGGAAGTCACGAACATGAGTGCCCGCTCTGACACAGTGTGCCTGATCTAATGGCAGCTCACCAAATCTAGCTGGACCGGGACTGTACGAACCTGTGATCAAACTGGACTCTCTGAATGTGGCTGCCAATGGGGGCGGACTGAGAAGTCATTGATAATGGCACTAGGACCTATTTCTACTGCATGTACTGGCTTTTGGAGACCCTAGTCTATTTGGATGCACACCTTCCTAGGCCTGGATAGAGGAGGGAGGGCCTTGGACTTCCCACAGGCAGGGTACCGTGCCCTCTCTTAAGGAGGGAGGGGGAGAAAGGAAGGGAAATGGGGAGCAGGAGGGTAATGGGAGAAGGGGAGGAAGTGTAAATTTTTGAATGGAAAAATAAAAATTAAAAAACAGAAAAAAATCATTATTTCCAAATGTATCCAAAATATATGTAAGAAATAAATATATGCCCTTACAGGAAATAAACAGAAGAGTTTCATATGCTTTGAAATTTAGAAGAATAATTGCAATGTATATTTGGGTTGAAAATAGATTTTAGAACAGAAACAGTATTAAAAAGCCAAAATAGAGAATACTAAATTTTTTGGCCTTTTGTACAATAAAATTATGTTCATATTATAATCTCAGTGTTCATCTAAAATCTCAAGCTGCCCTCAGTGTGACTTTAAGTTGACCTTCTATTATATGCAAGATATAGCACTCTGAGCTCCAGCACCACATCTGCCTGCACTCCACATGATCTAGTTCATACTAATAATGGACTGAACATTTGAAATAATAAGCAAGTCACATCAATTTAAGATTTTCTTTATAAAAAACCATGGTGTCTCTTCACAGTAATAAAATCACCAAGACAGATGTTAGTACTACAGACTGGAGTACTGTTGTGATAGGTTGGACTTTGTATTTCTTTGGAGAAATTTAGACTTTGGTAATTTGGATTTGGACAGTAGTGGACTGCTTTAAGTACTGCTTAGTGGGCCATACTAATAGGAACATGGAAGATAGTGGTGTTAATTGTTTTTTTCAAACTTTAGGGGGTTCACTCAAGAGGTTTCAGAGTAGAAGAATTTTCGTATGTTACCTAGAGAGCATTCTTCTGATATTTTGGTGAAGAAAGCGGTTCCCTTTTATCCTTGTCTGAAGGGTTTTCATGAGGCTATAATGAATGGTTTTGGGTTAATTCCTTTGGAAGAAGATATTTCAATACAGCCTTATATAGACTGTTGTGTGGATATTAGTGGTAGCTCTAATAAAGACTTAAAATGAAAAGGAGCAAGCTGAGTAGAGCAAATTACAAAGGAAGTAAATTTTGAAGAGAAAAAAGCACTAGGAAGTAAACCAAAGATAAATCCATGTTCAAGAAACTAACAGTATTAATAAATACAATAAAGGGAATTGTGAATGCAGGGCAAGATGCTAGCCAGCTAAATTTTCAGTGTTTGGAAATATTAGAGCTGGGTGTGTTCAGGCACACCTTTAATTCCAGCACGGGGAAGGCAGAGGTTAGTGGACTTCAGAGTCTGAGTCCAGCCTGGTCTACAGAGCAAGTTTCAGGTCAGGCAAGCTTAGGCAATGAAAGACAGAAATCTTGTAAAGATATAATAATGAAAATTACATGTTTCAGGCACAGCAAGCAGCAGAACTTGGAAGCTTCAGGCATGTGGTTCTAGCTCTAGTGTTAAGCATAGAAGAAATGGGTTATATAATTTGCTTCTGCACCCAAAGAATGCTGCTGAGACCAGGCATGTGTCAGCAGTGGCCCTGAATGGAGCCCTAAGAGAAAGTCCATTTCATGATGTTATAAAATTGAAGCCTGGATTCCCTTGGAGGACCCAGGATGTTAGAGATGCCAAAGTTGTGGGACACCTGCCTAGGATAGCTGCTAGGAGAGATGGAATCAGCATAAGAGAAACAATGCTGTAGGCAACAAAGCTGAATGGAGTTGGAGAAGCGGAGAGTGTTTTCCCATCCAACACAGAGATGTAAAGTTTGGAGTTTACCCACATAGGTTTTGGTCTTGCTTTTTTTCAGCATTTCCGTGCTATGCTGCCCTCCCTGCATTTTGAATGCGTATCCTTTGCTATTGTATGCTGGAAGTATGTGATCTGCTTTTTGATATTGATTTTTATAGGGGGGTTACAACTAACAGATTATCATGCATATAATAAGAGACTTTGGAGATTAAAATAACTTTGAGACTGTTATAGACTATGGAGACTTTTGAAGTTAGACTGAATGCATTTTTTTTCATTTTAATATGTATGTAAGCTTTTGGGGGTCATGGAACAGAATGTGGTGGTTTGGCAAAACATGGAACTATTAGGAGGTGTGGCCTTGTTGAAGGACATGGGTCACTGTGTGGGTGGGCTTTGTGGTCTCTTTTGCTCGGGTGTCCCATAATGTGACTTTCAGTCAACTTCCTGTTGCCTGCAAGATGTAGCACTCTCAGGTGCAGCACCACATCTGTCTGCCCTCCACCATGCTCCGTGTCATGATGAAAATGGACTAAACCTTTGAAACAGTAAGCGAGTCACCCTAATTAAATGTTTTATTTAATTGCTATGGTCATGTTATATCTTCACAGCAAAAAACAAAAGCCCTAATTAAGACAACAATCTTTATCTCTATCATAAATTCATTTAATTGTTGTTGATATTATATTGGTTGATATCAATTGTCAATTAGAAAAAACCTAGAATTACCAGCAGGTTCTCTATGCAAGGAACTCTATGAATGATAGTAGGAAATTTTTTTGACTGGGTTATTCATATTGAGAAGATCTGATCACTGGTGGCATCCTTGAGCTAGGATCCTAGATTGCCTAAAAGGAGAAAATGAGATAAGCGCAAACACTCATTGCCCCCTTCTAACTGCAGGTGCTTTGTAACAAATTACTTCAAGCTGTTCCAATGCTAACTTCTTTACCGTGGTGTAAGTGCACATGAATTATAGATCAGTACAAAGTATTCCTTCCTTAAGCTTCTTTTGCTAAGATATTTTATGTAATAGTCCAACTATCCAAGTTACAAAATAAGACATTTCACAATATATCTTCGTCATTGTTCTATTACTATGAAAGACTCCGTAACCAAGGCAATTCTCATGGAAGAGAGCTTTATTGGGGGGTGTTTACAGTTTCAGAGGTTTACTCCATTATCATCATGATAGGCAACATGATCATGGTGGCCTGCAGAGAGAGCTACACCCTTATCTGAAGGTGGAGAGTGACTCTGGACTTGGCATGGACTTTTGAAATCTCGGGATCCACTCCCAGTGCCACACTTCTTCCAAAAGGGCCAGCCATCCTAATACTTTTAATGCTTTTATTTCAAATAATGTCATTTCCTGATGAGTAAACATTAAAATATATGAGCCTATGGAGACCATTCTCATTTAAACAACCACACAATAGTTGTCATATTCAACATTTTTCTGTTTTCAAAAAAAGGATTCAAAAGCATTAGGTTAGTTTTTATATTATGTAGATACAAAGAAGAAATATCAAATATTTCATCTATAAATTCTAACTCAAAAGTAACATCAAAAGTAACATGGTGTTTCTTAAAGTGAATGAAAAATTTCAGTTTTATATCTAATATTGGTTATTACATTTTTTTATTTCTCTTTTACCATCAGCAAGCAGGGACTCTATAACTACTGGTATTGAATTTCATTGAATACTGAGGTCAGAGTGCATCTTTTACTGGTATGTCTGTATGTTACAAATATATATTTTACATTATACCAACACAATGTAAAACCACCTTATAGTAGAATATGAATTAAAGAACATGATCCAAGAAAGGTGCCCATAACTTAAATGGACAACTCAATGATCACCATTCCATTCTGGAAAAAACAAATCCTGATATTTCCACTGGGTCACAATCCGTTTCTCTACACACAGAGAAAATAATGGTCTAACTTTTATAACTGCTATTTGTCAAATTATTTGAAATTTTATTTTGATGGGTCACCTACAGAATCACCCACTCAAAATTATACTTTGTGAGATTGTCTCTGCATGTTGGGTAGTCATATGTCATTGATTCTCATTGTATGAGCTGCAAAGACTACTCAGAAAAAAAAAAGCATAAGGACCTGAGTTGAGATTGCTGGCACCCACATGCGAATAACATCAGTTCACCATTTACACAGGTGAAAGGCTTAATCAAATGAAAAGTATATGAAAATCTATATGGAACCATACCCTCTTCCAACTCAAAAAAAATCATTTAGAGAAATAGTTGAATAGAGATGACATAAATGAGAGAGGAAGCATATGCTCAGGATAAAGAGTATGTGGACCGAAAGATTACTGAGGCTAGCTTATCAGCTCTAACAGCCAATAAAATAGTAAGTTCCAGGTTCAGTGAGAGACCCTATCTCATAGAAATGAGATGGGGAGCAGTAAAACAGGATGACAAATGTCATTCACTGGCCCATTCATGGGAATGGACAAACAGTTGCACGCTTGTTCACACATGTGTTTGCAACACACACAGACAATTCAATGTAACACACTATCACAGTGCATATCCATATCACAATGTAGCAAGTCCTCTCAAAATAGATTTTGAGTTTGGGTTATATGTTTTCACTTTCTGCTTTATGTTTACAGTCTCGGGTATTCATAAATAACACTGTCATGTAACTCCTGGTTCCTGTCTTTTAGCACATGCAGAAATCCAATTTTTTCCATATATATAACTTTTTTGTTTTTACATTTAAATATAAAAATACTACTCTGCTCTTTGTTATAAATGGAGGACCAAGAACTAAGAACCTTTTCTTCTGTTACAGCAGGGCTGTCCCTCAGGCGACACACTGAGCTGTCTTCATGGAGGGCATAAACTCCCCCAAGCAAGGGAAACACAGTACAGGGGAGAAACCTCCAACTGCTCCTCACCTACCTTCCATTTGGAACAGAAAGTTAGCTGAAGAACTAACAGCTCTCCACCAACAGGGAATAGTCAATGCAAGCAGTGGACCCGTGCTTTCAACTATCCTGAAGAAAAATTCTTCCTCTCACAAATATACCCGCTCTGTGACAGCTATGCCTACTGGACATGCATTCCTGATGAGATGAAGGTTACCTTCCCTTTCCCTCCCCCTCACCCACTAAAAAGTTAGATAGAAAAAAAGAAGAGGGTTGGGTGTGTAGAAATTAAGAACTTGACCCCTCTATTCTGACCAATGAAAGCAAGATTAACTGGGCAAGAGGAATAAAAAGACCTTGATATTCCATCCTTTGAGTTACAGTGAGGTCAACTGGGACAGGAAAGAGTTGGAGTGGGATGATTAGGAAGGGCTCAGGATCACTCAAAGCCTAGTCCACTTAGTTCTTGTATTAGAACGGCTCATCGCCAGTCTCGTTGAGAAGGCAAGTGTGGACGATGGCTTCTGTCTCGGCAAAGGGGTCACAATTGACAGAAGGGCAACAGTCTCCTGGCCAACAGTCCGGGGAATGCGGATGCTGGCACTGTGGTTGGCAACACCAGCAGAAAAGTCGTTGATGTTGGAGGTTTCATGGAATCCAGTCAGGTGCCGGGCATTGTCCACCCCCCACCCCTTGGGATCATAGGAGCGAATGTGGTACTGGTGCCGCTTGCTTAGTTTCTCAATGGCCTCCTCAATGTACTTCAGACCTTTCTCCTCCCGCATGGCCTTGGTGCTGAAGTTGGTATGGCAGCCAGCATCGTTTCAGTTCCCAGGAATGGGCTTGGGATCAAAGGTTGCTATCACCCCGAAGTCTTCACATACACAATGCAAGATGAAACGGGCCACCCAGAGATGATCTCCCATGCGGATTCCTTCACAGGGTCCTATTTGGAATTCCCACTGGGCAGGCATGACCTCTGCATTTGTTTCTGTAATCTTGACTCCAGCAGACAAGTAGGCCCGGTAGTGAGCCACAATGATGTCCCTGGCATAGGCTTTGTCTGCTCCCACACCACAGTAGTATGGATCTTGGGGCCCAGTGAAGCCATTTTTGGAAGGCCAACCAAAGGGGTGTCCGTCTGTTCCCATGAGAGTATATTCCTGCTCCATTCCAAACCAGGGTTGCTGATTGCTCAACATGTCCATTATCCATTTACAGTTGTGTTTTAGATTGGACTCTGCAGGCTTCCGGTTATACTTGAAAACTTCAAAGAGCACCAACTTGTTGGGCTCCTTGCAGAAGGGGTCTCGAAACATGGCAACCGGCCTGAGATACATGTCACTGTTGGAGCCCTCAGACTGAAAGGTATTAGAGCCTACTCGGGTAATTCTTCTACACGCTTGGGCTCGCAGTCCAGGGTGCGGGTCTTGCAGCGCAGCTCTTCGCCGGTCCCATCAACCCAGATATATATGGCCTGGACTTTCTCACCCTGGGTCAGGGACATGTACATTTGCTTGATGCTTTTGTTCAGGTGGCAACTTGCTGAGGTGGCCATGGTGGAAGGTGTTCTTAGTGGTGGCCGGCGGGATGATGGATGGGGTGGACAGACCACGAGAGCGAGGCGAAGAGAGCAGAGAGGAGATGGGTGTGGGGCTAAGACGGTGCGCTCTGCTTCCATTCTTGGCTCTCCAGAAATACAATTTTTATTTTACATCTTTGTTGCTGTTTCCCCTTTCTCCTGTTTTCCCAGTTTTTCCCCTCCACCCTGCTGTGTTACCATCCCCAATCTAGTCCTCTTCTACTTCTGCTTAGAAAAGGACAAGCCTCCCATAAGAATCAACAAAATATGAAAAAAACAAGTTACAATAGAAACAAGTACCTCCCATGTATTAAGCCTGGCTTGGCAGTCCAGTTTGGGAATATCATTATTTTTAATGTTATTCTTGTGAGTAGAATCAGTAAACAATGTATGCGTATATTATCAACGGTAATGAATTATTTTGAATAATTTTCAAAGCCTCATTCCAACTTAAGTTTTCTGTTAGCTTCCGTGAACACCCATTTTGTTTTTCTACATAGATGGATCCTTAGACCAATCAAATATATGTTGAAGCCCGTTAATGTTTACTCTGGATTTATCAGATTTTCTTAAGATTAGGGAACTTGTCCAGTAGATACTGACATTGAAAATGTATTCATAAACAGTTGTCTGGTCTTTTCTTCTGTTTTCTTTTGTTTATCTTTATATGAAATGAAACACATTCAAGCACCAAAAACCAAACAAAAATCAAACCAAACAAGCAAGCAGGACTTTCATTACACACGTTCATATATTTATCACTACTATCTTGATATCTCATGATGTGTTTATTAACTTTATCTTTGAGGTGGTATATTTTTATAACTGATTTTCTGAAACTTTTAAAATAAATTTAGTCATATTTTTTCAATGCTAGCTATTTTTGCATTGTGCTTAAGAAATTATTAACAACTCTGAGGTAGCAGTTATTTTGTTCAGTTTTTTTCTAGAAACACTGCTCTTTTGCTCTTCACATTTAAATATGCAATATTCTTAAAATTACATTGCTATTCAGACCTCCTGTATTTCAAATAATATATTCCCCTAATAATTTTTCTGTATCTAACAGGAAACCTTTCACCTGGGGTCATATAGAATGCTCCATTAACAAAGAATCTATATTCTAGAAGCTTTATTTCACAATTACATAACTCCTAGAAAATTTCTGTAATCGGTGACTCAAAAATACAACCTCTGTAGTGTATGTGAAGGAAGAATCATGTAATGTATGTGTGTGCGTGCACAATCATTATTCTTTTCTTTTGAATTTTAAAACAACAGCAATTATTCTTTGAATGACTCATAATTAAATTTGTTTTGAACTTCTCTTTAATCAATGCATTTATTAGAGTGTACATAAGGATCACAAAATAA
The DNA here is from genome assembly GCF_037038515.1 of Microtus pennsylvanicus. Lineage (NCBI taxonomy): Eukaryota > Metazoa > Chordata > Mammalia > Rodentia > Cricetidae > Microtus > Microtus pennsylvanicus. The sequence continues at coordinate 66,753,037 of NC_134586.1, read as the reverse complement.
ATAATTGATACCTACTTATTTTTGTTTGTTTGTTTGTTTGAACTGACAATAGTGTCATGTGACTAAATATAGTTGGGCCCTGCTTACTTTATTTGATAATAGAGACCAAAAGTTTTGTTGGCAATAAAAATTATATTTGTAGAATCACCCAGTCAGTTGGAGTGTTATAAAGGAGCTGTTGTCAATAAAAACTGTAATTATTACTATGGTTTTGTTCCATTTCTGTGGTAATTAGTTATTATCATTATTTATTACTTCATTTTATGGTTATTGCTTGCAATTTCAGAATTTAAATACCGAAAGCACAAACAGTGTTAATTTAATTGCAGTGTTGAAATTCTGAAAACTCCATGTAGTGTTAAGATTATTAATAAGTATATTTCAAATGGATATTCTAATTACATTTTGCATTTTGCCAGATTTCTTGTTCATCATAATTTTGAACAAATCGTTATGTTTTGTCATCTGAAAATTGTCATGCTAAAATAAATGTCATTTCATGGGGCTGTGTTTAGGCAAACACCATGAATTTTGTAGTTCACAGAGGAAACAATTCAGTTATTAAGAAAATAATTCTAAATGGGTTTTATGTGTTTTATATATTATTAAAGACATCTTCAGACCTTAAAACCTTTTGAGGGTGTGGAGACATGGCTCAGTGGTATAGATCACTTACTGTTCTTCCAGAAGATCTGATTCATTTTGCAAAAACCTCATGGCAGTTCACAACCCTCTACTTCATCCTATGCCCTCTTCTGGTCTCCTAAAGCAAATACATTCATTTGCACAGCTCATTTAGGTACAGACAAATAATTTAAAGTACAAGAATTTTCTTTTAAATTTTTATTGCCTTATAAATAATACCATTCAAAATTTCCACTTCCTCCTCTCCTCCCATCCCCTCCCCCGCTCCCCCACTCCCCCTTCCCCTCCTCCTCCAATCCTAAAAGAAGGCAGAGTACCTTGCTCTGTGGGAAGTCCAAGGCCCTCCCCCCTCCATCCAGGCCTAGAAAGGTGTGCGTCCAAACAGACCAAGATCCCAAAAAGCCAGTGCATGCAGTAGAGACAAATTCTAGTGCCATTATCAATGGCTTCTCAGTTAGCTCCCATTGTCAGCCACATTCAGAGAGTCCAGTTTGATCACAAGCTTGTTCAGTCCCAGTCCAGCTGGCTTTGGTGAGCTGCCATTAGATCAAGCACACTGTCTCAGTGGGTGGGCGCACCCCTCACCGTCCTGACTTCCTTACTCATATTCTCCCTCCTTATGCTCTTCAACTGGACCTTGGGAGCTCAGTCCAGTTCTCTGATGTAGGTCTCTATCTCTATCTCCATCTGTTGCAGGATGAAGATTCTACTGTGCTATTCAAGATAGTCATCACTGTGACTATGGGACAATGCTAGGTCAAGCACCCTCTCCTCTACTGCTCAAGGACTATTTTCTAAAAAAATCATATTTCACACAATATAGAACAGTTTGAAAATAGATGATATTTACTGTTATTTCCACTTAACTCATTTAATTTATTTTTAATTATCATTTTATATGTTTGAGTGTTTTGCCTGCACACATGTCTAGGCAATGAGTGCATAACTGGTAACCTTGAAGGTTATAAAAGGACATCAGACTCCCTAGAACTAGAGTTACATATGATTGTGAGCTGTCAGATAGGTCCTTGGAATTGAAACTCAGCCCTCTAAAAAAGCAGTCAATGGTACAGCTCTTCCTCTCCATCTTTTATTTTAATTTTTTTATGTCTATAAATGTGATAGAGAAGATATCACATTTAATATAAAGTGGTTACAATTTTATCAGCAACCACCATTCTTACTAATTATCCTTGATTTAAATTTCAAATCAAATGTACAGTTTAACCACACATCAGTAATTGGCGTCATCAGAATATGAGGAAAACTAATACCACTGATGTAATTACACTTTATTTATTTCACAGAATAAAGTGACAAGTAGGAATTAGGTTGTTTTAGAAGAGATTTTTTTTCACAATTTAATGGTAGCTTGTGCTGTAACAATAAAGTATATGAATAATGAGATAATATCCACTTGCAGCAAGATCCTTGGGGCTTCACCAATAATGGACATAATATTTTCATCAGGCCAGATATAAAATCTTACAAATAATATTTTAATAAAATCTTATAACAAAAACAAGATGAAGTAATACAAATAAGGAGCAAAACCAGACCAAGCAAACAAAATATTAGGTAAACTAATTTTTACAAATAGACAATATACATGGGTAGACATTTTTAAAAATAATGCAATAAAATAGGTCCAATGCACACATAAAAATATTTCAGACCATTAATCATAAAACACGTGTAAAGTTATAATTATGAGGCCTGTTCCTAGCTTTCAGAAGAACTCCTGTGAAGTACATGCCAGCAAGAGTTAGGAGACTTTGAACTTTCTGAAGCAGATACAATTTTGCATAGTCATTTGAGAAACCATATAGAGAAAAGAGACCTTAAAACTATAAAATGAACTATTGTATTAAATATGATAGGTCTGCTATGAGTTTATCTACTTTAAATAAAATAAAAATAAAGATTATAGGTATTTTCTCTTTTTCCACAATAGCTAAGGTGTGAACATAGTTTAAAAGTTCAATAGACAGATGTGATGTGGGATGTCCTTCTGTATATGTGTTGCTTTTATTTGCTGAAGAACAAAGCTTTTTTAACCAATGATTTAGCAGAATAAAGTCATGTGAAAAATCCAAACAGAGAGAGAGAGAGGAGGAAGAGAAAGAGGAAGAGTTGAGAAAATGCCATGTAGCTTCCAAAGGAGCAACATGCCTCACATGTAAGCCACAGCCTCTATTACACAGATTAATAGAAATCGGTTAATTTAAGATATAAGAGCTACCTACGAATATGCATAAGCCATTGACCAAACCATATCACAATTAATATAGTTTCTATGTGATTTTTTTCCAGTCTGAGTGGCTTGGAAATGAAAGCACAGTCTCTATTTACACAGACGGCTATTTATAATAAATAAACATTCACATGGAAGCATATATATGCCTAAATTTATATTCATGCATAAATATCATCTAAGTATAATATTATAATTGCTTCAGCAGAAAGTGAAAGCTACATTTTCAGAGAGCAGGACAGATCTGAAGAATGCTATACTGTTATACTATGTGCAATCAGCCAGACATTGAAAGATGAATGTATTTAGAATCTAAAATAGTTCACAAATAGAAATTTTAAAATTCTGGTTAGTGTTGTAGCAAAGCATCAGTATATTTGAAACTTCCCCAAAAAGAATCTCATATAGACCAGGTCAGTAAAATTAATTTTGTAAAGTATCGAACAAGTAAGCTAGAGTGCAATTGGATGTAGACATCAAATATATATCTAACATGTGTATATGATATGTAAAGGACAATATATTTGAATATATTATGTAAAATGAACATAATTGTGCCTTTCATTTTTACATGAAATATATGGAACATCAATATATGTGCTTTATTTTCCATAACTCCACTCACTCCTCCTAGTTCTTCCCCACCTTCCCTCTTCCCTAGACTAAATCCCCCTCTATTTCCTCAAGGCATAAGTAAGTCAACTATGAAAAGTAACTCTTAGCAGTAGAATACAAATTTTGGGTTTATAAATTTCCCCATTAATTATTTTAACTCTAACGAAAGTTTGAAAGTATTTTCCATTTAAAAATCAAAGTTTGGAACATAGTCTGGAAAAATGACTGAGTCTTAAGTGTTCTTGCTGCTATTCCTGAGAACTCGTGTTCCTAACAACAAGCTCACAACTGTCAGTAATTCCTGCTCCAGGGGACAAAAACTCTTTTCTTCTCTCCACAGATACCTGCACTTACATGGAAAGATATAGCCACACACACACACACTTAAAATAATAAAGATAATATCTTTTTTAAAATCATACTTTATAATATTAATTTAAATTCCAAGGATTAACTAGGACTTAATGTAATTAAATACAATATAAATGCTTCAACCTATGAAATGACTTAGCAGGTAGAACAAATTGTTGTTTATTCCAGTGAACTGAGTTCAATCGCTGAGACCTCTATGGTGGAAAAGGAAAACCAACTCCCCTAGATTGTCTTCTGACCTTCACACAAGCACCATGTCATGGACAATACACACAAACACATGCATGCTTATGCACACACAAGCTAATGGACATGTATATACTATGCTCAGAATGAATACTTAATATATTTTAAAATATATAAATACTTTTAATCCCTGATAATGTAAAATTATTGATAAGTTACTTGATTACTTGCTGTTTTTTCAGAGAATTGTATTGCTGTGTGACAGACACCATATAATAGGACATAGAATTTGTACTAACCAATGAAATCTGAGCAAAAAAAATACCTTCAAGGTTTGTTTTTTTATTAGCTCTCTCTGGTCGTGAGGCCATTGGTCCTCAGGCAAGCATGCTATTCTTCAACTAGTCAAGTTTAGAGTTTGAAGGTCACCCTCAAGGTGATGTAATAACAAAAATAGTTTGAAAAAATGTAAAGGTGTCTTTTAATAATGTACTATAGAATAGATATACATCCCAAACTACAGTTTTAAAGACATGGAAAAATGGAACTATCTAGTTACAAATGAACTAGTACATGATGAAATTAATATGTACAAGGAATTTCAGAAGCATCTGTTTTGTAAAAATTTGAAATGAAAGAAATGTAATTAATCTTACTAACATGTATATAGCCTGTCATACCATATTATTGAGATCATTTAAATCATTTGAAGAAATGATACTATCTTTTAAGATGAATTCATAGTAAATTTTATATTATTAACTCTATAGTGATTCTTTAATTTAATCAAGTCTGTATTTACAGTCAATTTTAAATTTTTAAGAAAAATTTTGCTAATATTAAGAAGGTTGAAAAGGAACTCTTACAAAGTCATACCTTACTAAATATAACTTACCTTACCTCTTTATGTGGAATACTATCCCAATCTTGCTTATGAGCACACAGCTTCTTATATTCTGTAAACACATGTGCAATGCCAGCAGTTCCTCACTCAGACTCAACCAATAAAAATCTTCCAATCATTTGCAGTAAAACAATCTAATAAATGTCCTCCTGGAGTAATAAATTTTCATTTGTTTATCCTCTGCAGTTTGGGTCACACTGAGCTGGAAACCCTGTATTAATATGAATTATAAGATGACTTGACCTGTTTGTCTTGACTCCTGGATTTCCTTTCAATAATTGCAGTGTGAGGCTCTTCTAAGTTAAGGGTATTGAGGGAAAAAATAAAATATCATTGGAATCTTATTTGATAGATTAAAAAAATAAACATGAGATTTCTCACTAGCAAAATGCTAATCTGTACAGATGGCTTCTAGAGGAGACAGAACCTAACATTGATTCTCTTTTCTCCCATTATAATAGTGTGAGTCCTCAGATGGTTTCTCAACTTGGCTCAAAATACATTTGGCACGAGCAGGGTTATATTTTTTGGAAAGTTAGAAGTTTCTCTTATTTTAGGGTTTCCAGTAGGACATTTCCAATATTATCTCTGCATCTCAGAAGCATCAAATGAAGTTTGGATTTGTTAGGATCTATTAATACATAGTAGGTGTCCAATGAGGTACTATTCTTTATTAGCATGGCAAACACGCTCCTGTTTTGATGCTCCATAACTCTATCAAGACAACTCGGTTCTTAAGGTTGAAAGGGTGAATGGGTACCCTAAATGTCAGATTCAACATGTCAAGTTGGCTGAGAAGATTATTAAAATTTACACCTCTTGACTTAAGCAAAATGGTATATATTCCTTTCTCCAGTCTTATGAGAAGCCAGACAAAGTTGAAATTCCAAATTATCTTGAAAATGATTATTATATTGGTCTTTTTATTCCTCAGTGGAAAATTACAACTTTCCTCTGTAGTCCAGAAAGAAAGAATAGTGATTGTTTGTACCACTTTTTATCTTATTTAGGTTAGACTGTAAATCAGCTGATTGTAAGATTTCCAGACAATATACAAAGTAGGAAAATGGAGAAGGGTTCAACACTACTAATATATTGATTGGTAATGATATGGTTGAATAAGTTCTGTATGTAGGGTGAACCTTTGCAGGTATAGCAACTATGCTTACGAAAACAAGAGTTTAAAATATACTGGCTTAATATCTCTCAAATATACCACCTCCATTACCAATACCTCATTATTTAAAATTTCTTATGAATGCACACCAGGAATGACTCAGATTCATTTTTTTTTGCCCTTTGGATATGTGTATTAGCTATTGATTTCGTTGTCCACATAATTGACAAGGAACTACTTAATTAAGAGAAAAAAGATTGCTTGACTGACAATCTGATACTACACTGTTATTCTAGAAGTGAGGACATGGTAGCAAGCAATAGCATCAGTTAGTCACATTATAGCTGCAGTCAGAAAGCAGAGACAGGGTTAGGCTATAAAATATCAAGCCCCAACTCCACTGACATACGTCCACACTAAGTCTCTATCCCCCTAAAAGTTCAGTAACCTTGCCTAACAGGGCAATCAGTTTAGGACCACATGTTCAAATATATTAGCCTATGGGAAAATTACACTCAATTCAAAAGTATAAATGAAGACTTATAATATATAAATCAATTCATTTCTCTATTGAGATTGCATCACATTTTACCTGTTAATAATCCATTTTATACTTGGAGTCCAGGCTCATATTTCAAATATATGTGCTTCATTAGTTTGCAAATAGTATTGCCCCAGCATTGCATTTTTGCATACTTACTGTTAATTTATAAGTAATGTGATTTTGTAATAATAAAGAGATTGAAATATTATGGATTATGACAGAATTCACTGGCACACATATTAATAGGGTGTATAAAGTCAAAATTAACTGCATCATCATTCTTGTTCCCTAATAACATAAAAGATTGTTACCACTTGTTCTCTATTTTTTCCGCAATGAATATATTTTATAAATTTTCACAAATATTGCCTCAGTGCCCTCACAAATAGAAAATGATACCCATGGACCAGTGGGGCTCAGCCTGGGGAGGAGAAGTTCCTTTCTACAGAGAGGGATCATCAATGCAAGGGCTCTAATTGATCAAGATCCTGAGAATAAGTAAATGTTGGATACTGAGTTTTTATGAGGACACTTATATCAGCTCTGCCCTCCCCTCCTTGTTTTTTTTTCAATAATCATGGAGTATTATAGACAGAAGTCAGGAAATTTAAGGTCTGGAAAAGATTTCAGAATCAGAGAGTAGAAGAGTGTCATTTAATGTGGTCATGAGGCTAGCACACTCGTTCTTCACTAATAACACACAGCAACTATGGATGTCTGCACACAATTAGGCTCTCCACCTTCAAACAACTAGTAGAGAGATGTCCATGAAGGCTCAATTTTTCCGTAGAAGACAATGACCCTTAGTGATTGTTGAAGGAAGGGGTATCATTTTCTTGAATGGTGTAGCTACTGGAGAATGATTAGTTAAAAGGGGTCTAAGGTGAGGTCTAGAAGGAAGCCAGAGCACAGTGAGAAATGACTGCAATCACAACATATCTTATGCACAGATGAAATGCTGATCAGCAAAGAAAACAAAAAAAAAATCTCTTCTAAAGTTATACCATTATTTTTTTACTGTTTATATTTGCTTTCATTTTTTACTTTTTATATTCTTTTATAAAATAAGCTTGTAAATAAAATAAAGCAAGCACCACATACCAAAATAAACAAGACTCAGAGTCTATATGTCTCAGTGAACTTCTATATAGTCAGACATCATATTTACAATGAAAGTTGTGAAGCTTATCTATCTAGTACATCATATGCACTTATCCACCACCCAAACCAAAAAAAAAAAAAAAAAATCATGACAAAATAAGGACTAGAAAAGTTGATAGATTTGTATCCTCTTTCATAACTTATTATTTTCATTACCTACATTCAGTTTCTTTCCATGGCCCAATATTTAGCCTTTCTTGGTGTCTTATCTTCACTGTGCATTTGTTTACATGTAATACAACAAATACTCACTCACTTGTATATATACAAAATATTTGTTTTAAAATACCTGTCAAAATTATTAAAACGTGTTTATTTAAATTAGTTTCCTTTAATGAAATAAATAATATAGATAAAAATGATTTTTAACTAGATTGAGTTATTTGTTGTGGGAACAAAAGCATTTGTTTGTTTTTAAATACAAGTTGTAAAAGATTAATAATGAATGCAACATTTTATTCCTTACAAAACTATGCTTACACTACACCGTGTGGTCAAGTATAATATATACATATATATATATATATATATATATATATATACATTGGAAACAAACACACAGAATATGGAACACATACACAATATATAAGATAATACACCCCTTAAGTACCCTCCATGGGGATAGATTTACAAACACACACACACACAAAATATGATTCAATTTATGTAGTTAGTACTTTCTTGTTTTAGATAGAGGGGCTAATGAGGCCATTCTTTCAATACTCTGTAATGATAAGCAAATTTTCACATACGAAAATACGTATGCATTACTTTCTTATAAGTCTCGTTGATATCTATAACATTTTGGTTGAGGACAGGTAAATTCAATTATAGAACTTGAATCTGAGATTTAAAAAAAAATGACAAGATAAGATGCTCTAGTATGACAGACAGCTGCATTCAGTGATAGGTATTCGATCAATCCAGAATTCAGAGAAAATGAAGTCAATAACAAAAAGACCAGCCTAGACTACAAAAGATCACAGAAGGTCTAGATTAGCACATGGGAAATGAATGTGTTTTTACACTTGTTTATTAGGAGAGATGTCAGAGACCAGCTTCAACAAAAATATCACTTACCAAGGTAGGTCATGGGGATCAGAAATGTTAGTAAAAATAATAAAACAGAAACATAATATAGTATCGGGAGGGAGTTCTAGTGAATACTGAAATCCCTGCATTTAATTTTCAATGTACTTTTATATCCCAATACCGATGGGGAGAGAAGGCAACAAAAAACTTCTTTAATATGATTCAAAATCGAAAAGTTAATTGCTTTAATATTTTGAGATATCAAATCACTAGCAGCATTTTGTTGTTTAGGCAGTGAATCCTCCCTAAACCAAATACCCTAAAGGCAGCCACTCCCAAAGTCAATCCTCCTATGTCAAAAGAAGAAGTAGAATTACGCTTGCATATTCTGACCATTTGTCCTGGTAGAGTTGATCTACCTGTACTGGCCACCTTCACGTCAAAAGAACCACATACCACATCCTAGGTCAGGATGTGTAGCCCTCTTTGTTATCAACAATTTGAACAACCTCAAACTGTCTGCCTTCAGACAAGGTGAAATTAGGCTCACATTTTTGGGCTTCCCAGAGAGAACACTGAAAAGTGTGATGAGTGACACCTTTTGAAATCTGCTGTCTTTTCAACAGTAATGGTTTTATCAGGCTAACATTTTTAATGACTATTTCATAATAAAAGTTTAATATTTTGACACCTGTCAAAACATTGATGACCAATAAAAGAAATTAGTTAGAAACAGGAAAAATCATTTTAAGAAATTAAAATGAGTAAAGGAACTGTCCTAATTTGTGTTTCTGTTGCTATGATGAACATCATGACATAAATCAACATTGTCAAGAAAGGATTCATTTGGCACTTTACAATTCATTACTGAAGGGGTCATGTCAGGAAATGAAGACAGATACATAGAAATAGAAACTGAAGCAGAAACCACAGAGAAGTGCAATATATTGGCTCGCTCTTCCTGGCTTGTTCAACCTGCTTTCTTGTACAACCCAGGACCAACTGCCCATGGATGGCAACTCCCATGGTGGACTGAGTACTGTCACATCAATCATTAATCAGGAAAAGGTCTCACAGGAATGTCCATTTTCTCAATTGAGAATTTCCCTCCCCAGGGACCTTAATTAAGTTGACCAAGGCTAATTACCCAGTCCAAAAGTGATTTAAAGCTGACACCAAAGCTCGGCTTCTCTTATGAAAAGTCTGGGTGTGATTATACCCCTAAAAGGTTAATACTTTCTGGAATGTTCCCTTCTGTAGCAAAACCCTTCTAAATCTACATGTGCTATTAATGTTAAACTGCCTCTGAGATATTTAAGTAAGCTATTATTTGGAGAAATCTTAAAAATAGAATCTTTCTTGAAGGTACACTATATGTTCAAAAATATTTTAACTGTCTCTTTATTATTCTACCATGTAATAATACTATCTATAAAAGGTATCCCTGTGCAAAACTTAGAAATATGGAGGAGGACATGTATTGTTTAACCAGCTGTTACAAAACTAATGCACTAACACAATTTTATTTACTTTTTTCTAAGTTATTTATCTAAACTATTTTGTCAGTTCTAAAATTGATTGTATTCTGAATTTCAGTAATAACATATCAATTAACAATAATTTAAAATGTAAATAAAGAAGAACCATTGAATTTAAATAAACTTTTAGCTTGATAAAACAACTCTGATGACATTTCTTTCTCGCTTCCCTCCTGTGTATGTGGTTGTGAACGCCTGTCATACCCTGCAGGTGGAAACCAGATAAAGCTTTTCAAGCAGTGATTTCATTCCCTGTCTATGGAGGCAGAGTCTCTCTTTTCTCTACCTCTATGCTCTGTGAAATTCCATGTCTCTGCTGCTCACCTGGGCCGTGTTATACCAATGATGTTGAAGACAGTGTTTCTAAGACAATGTTTCTCAAACTGTGAATTCCATATCAGATATCCTGTATACTAGATATTTACAACATGATTCATGAGTTAGCAAAATTGCAGTTAAAAGCAACAAAATAATTTTTGATGGGGGGTGCGGTCACCACAAGACAAGTAACTATATTAAAGAGTTGCATCATCAAGAAGATTGAGAATCACTGATTTAAGAAATATTTTTAGTGCTAAGATCTTGAACTGTGCACGTATTGTTTATATAAATAAAAAGGCAAAAGTCAGAGTTATTACAGATTGAAGCTGAGGGTCTAACTGACTCATACCTAACCTTAGTATTTATTACTTAGCAATAACCTGTTACATGGTTTCCAACCCTTGCTTTAGAGACTGGATCTTTAAAAGATTGATTAAAGACCCCTTTGTACCAACTAGCAACTACAACACAATTGCTGTATCATAAGCATGAATGGTGATTGTGCTGGTTTGCAGGTCAGCTGGGATTAGTGTGTTTTAGAGGGGTTCATCTGAATGGCTCTTCTGTGAATTTGGTTTGCAGGGGATTAGTTAGACAATGCCATGTTTAAATGTATTTATCATAAGAATGAAAGGGAAATTCCAGCAGCTGTGAAGGGGAAAGTGCATCCTTCCAAGATTCAGCCCTGGTACTTTTTAACTTGTCACTTATTCATTTAGTCAAAGAGCATGTTTTCTACTTGTATCCTGAAAAATCAAAATGGGAGCAGAAATCAAGAAGTTGACGAAATGATGCTGGGGGTGTAATTTACATATTGGCTGTATGCAACTCTTTTAAGAGAAAGCATTTAACTGGTGCTTGATTACCATTTCAGAGCTTTAGCGCATTATCTGTATGATGGGAAGCAGGACAGACCTCAGCAGACAAATGCTGGAGAAGAAGCTGAGTATTCTACATCCAGGTCTGCAGGCAGCAGGAAGGCAAGAAAAATCACTGGGCCTGGCTTGGGCTTCTGAAATGTTAAAGAACAACCCTAATGACATACTTTTTCCAACAAGTCCACACTTTTTAATCCTTCTAAGTAGTGCCACTTCATGATGTCTGAACATTCAAATATATGAGCTTATGAGGTCCAGTCTTATTCCAAACACCACAGAGGCCCAGTGTGCCTGGTGAAGCTCCAGTCCTCTGCTAGATCAAGTAATGAGAGCCTACTATTTAAACCTGACGGTGCATTCTGCAATGAGGGCCAATCAATGTATGGCATTATATATAACACGTAACTATAGTGTCCATTCATTCATATCTAAAAACTAAATTTATTAACCCTTTTTCAAAAGATTTGTTTACTTTTATAATATAGGAGCGTTTGTCAGGATGTCTGCCTGTGTACTTTTATCTTGATGCCTTTGGATACCCTTAAGTTGGCATTCTAGACTGTTGCAAGCTGCAGTGTGGGTGCTGGAAACCAAACCCAGTTCCTTTCAAGAGCAGAACATAATTCCTGTTAACCATGAAGCCATCTTTCCACGCACAAAGTAATCTTTTTAACATTATTCCAGGGTGGTCAAATAGTTTATATATCAAAAGATAGTTAAACCAGCACACAAAAAACTGTCAAAAGTAAAACATTAGTCATAAATAGCGAACTTAATAATGCATTATAATAGAAGTAAAATAATCAAAACAAACTAAAAAGAAATTAGTGCAATTGAACCTCTGGAAAAAATAAAAGAAGCAAAATGCTATAGAAAGTTATGTGTCTAGTTTATTAGCACTTTAAAAATGGTGCCATGCCAAATTTGCACACACATGACAGTTTTAAAATACAATGCAGATGTGCGACTCACTGTGCCCATAGTAATAGTGGTTTCTTTAATTCTTGAATATGCTTAGTCTTGAAGGAATATTACGAAATCTGATAGAGGTGCTATTCCAGCGTCTTATTTCCACAGTAATGAATATGGAACATGTGAAAATGTAAACCCTGTGAACATGAAACAAGCAAAGATATGGCCTAAGGAATGACGTTCTTAACATTAATAAAGTGCTTTACAGAGGGTAATAGTGGCCTTCCAAGGCAAGTCAGTTCTGTAGCGGCCGCCTGCTCGGCTAGCAATGACCTTCCTCCATCACAGTTCAATCTCAAAGTAAAGCAGAAGAAGCAAAAGTTACAAGTGAAAATTAAATTCAAGGACATACATAGATTATTAAAATATATATTAGTTCATATGTGTAGACATACATACAGAAAGCTGCAAGGGAATATCATACTACTTTTTACTGTAGTAAAAATGTACTAAGGTGTTTGTGCAAATAACAATAGTTTCTATCGAAATCTGAATTCTTAAGGCAGTCCTGTAACCTGAGTTCTCAAGAACCACATGCCTTTATTGGTTCTATTTTCGTGAAACATGAGGGGAAAAGAGTAGAAGACATTCAAACTACTTACAAATATTACAACAAAAGTTTTACCTCTTGTCTGAAAAAAATAAAAAGTCTAGCCAGGCCATGTAGAATTTCTGCATCTCTTAGATGCAAGGGAGTATTTACCTTTTTACACTCTAGAAGTTTCTAGGACTTAAAAACATTTCTATATCCATCTTGATACCAAGCATATGCTGAGAGTCACTGGGGAAGAGAGCAGGTTGCCGTAGGTTTAGCTCTTACTTTATATGGTGCCTACAGAAGGCTGAGATTGGAGCAAGGACTGAGAGATAAATGAGTATGAACTTAGGGAGATGAATGAGTTAATTGGGGTCATTCACACTCCTCACCTAAGGTCTGTTCCAAAAAAAAATGTCCAATAAACTCATTCATCTCCCTAAGTCATTCTTTCTGGCCTTGTGGACAATTTTACACATTCCCTTGTGTCTCTCCAGGAAAAAGTAACACAACAGCATTCTGTATATATTTCTTATAGGAAACTGACAAAGAAATACCCACAAAGGCTGCAGTACAGTGTGCAATGCTCATGCTGTTGTTGCTGAGTACTCACAGTAGAATTAATGTGATTGTCATGAATAGTACAAAACAAAACAACACTTAGGAAAGCTAAAGAAAATGTTCCTGAAAAGAAGATACTTAAATGAGTTTCTAGGAAAAAGGTTAAGGATTAAAGTTATTATTGGTAAGAAAATATGATGGAGAAGAAAACTGTCATCAAAAAATATGGCTGATTGTATTACACTTAGTATTTCAAGAGAGAAAAGAAAATGCTAAAATGGCCATAGAATAAAGAAACTGTTTAGGTTGTGTATATGGAGAGAAAGAGAGAGGACGCAACACTTTTGCATAGATGAGAACTTTTGATATTGGAGTAGCATAATAATCAACATTTATTCTAGGACTTTTTAAATTTGAATATTTAATATAAATAAAAATGCTATAATTTATGTGTCATCTATTACATGGGTGATGTCCAAAACTCTGCGGTTTTATCAACTTGGAACCCTCTAAATGCAAGCATTTGTATATGCCCCTTCTGTAAATTAAAAAGTAGTACAGCTTCTAAGCCAGCATTTGGAGACCTAGTAAGACATCTTGTAAACCAACCTGAACATAAAGAATTTTCTTCAACTCTTCAGAATACTAAGCTTGCTAATAAGCAGTCAAAGGAAAAGACAAAACTAGGTAATTGAATGATGTTCGGAATGCAAAATGGTTGGTGTGAACTGTTAGAAATGAAAAGATTTCATGTGATTATCAAGGATTTGAGTGCTTTCAAAGGGAATTGGTTGAAAAAGAGAAAAGAAAGACATTGAAACGGGGATAGAGAGGCATAGAGAGACAAACTGAGAGGCAGAGAGACATGGTGTGCTGGTAAGGTATGTTTGTCAACTTCACACAAGCTTTTGAGAAGAGGGAACCTCAGCTGAGAAAATGCCTCTATCAGATTGGCCAGTAGGCAATTTTGTCAGGCATTTTCTTGATTGCATGGCTGATGTGGACTCAGGGCAGCTTATTCTGGACATTGTTGCCTTCCATTCCCACATCCTATCTCCTACCTTCACCCTCCAAGTACTGTGGCTAGTAATCTTGCATTGTATAGGACAGCAGGCTAATTAAGGCATGGGGAGCAATCCAGCAAAGAGTCTTTTCTTCACAGTCTCTGCTTTGGTTCCTGCCTCCAGGTTCTTGCCTTCCGTTTCTGCCCTGACTTTCCTCAGTGCACAGTGTTATCTGAGAGCAATAGCTGAAATAGACCATTTTCTTTCACAAGTTGTTTTGGATCATGGTCTTTATGACAGAAATATAAAGCAAACTAGATTAGAGGCAAAGAGAAATGAAGACCTAGACAAAGGGAGACAGAGAGAAATCACTCCCTTACTGATGTGTTGCTGAAGAAGAGGGTAAGAGAAGCAAGTGTAGTAACAGTAAATAGGCACAGTATTAATTTAATCTCTCAAAGGAAGAGAAAATATATTGATTTAAGATAACCTTCAGCAAAAGGCTTCAGGAGATGGAAATATTTACTATTAGTAAAATTCAAATATTAAGCAAATGACATAGATTAAAAAGCTTATCAAGCATAATAACCAGGGAAATGCAAATCAAAATGAATTATCTCATGCATTAGGATAGCCAATTTAAAACACTAGCAACAATAATAATCAACAAAGAACAACGTGTTGACTTGTATTTGTAGAAAGTAGCCATTTGCTCATCATTGATAGACATGTAAAATGATAAGACTGATAATAATACACTAGGGTGCCACCAGTCCCCTAGGGGACATTTATCTCTCAAATCAGTAACATGACCTTAAAATTATTTTTCAAGTGTCATTCAAAAGCAGTCAAGATGTGGAAGTCATTTAATGTTGAAGGCTGATTACTGGATAATAAGAATGGATGTGAGAAGATATTGAAATGTTACTCATTTGTAAAACGGAGGAAATATCATCATTTATTCAGAGATATAATTCCAGTGGAAATTATGCTAACAGAAAAAAACCTGTCATGGTCGTAAAAGGTAACACTGGAATTATTTTACCTTTAGGGGTCTAAAATACTTAAGAAGAGAAAGTGATGAACTTTTTATAAAAGTCTATGGGAAGAGTGATCAATGGGGTTGTTTATCAATAAGTACTGGCTTCAGTTTTGCAAGAGAAAAGTTATGTAATTGAACTCATAACGCATAAGCCTTTAGTTAACAGCACACTACAATGCATTTCAAACAGCTAAGGTATTATGATTCAAATATGCACTTTTACCACTATAAAATGATAAATAGTAAATGGCAAAAGTCTGAATATAATGTGATGCTAATGAACATAACTCTAGAGGCAGCTACAGAAAAAGGCACCAATTGGGAGAGAAAATAATAATACTCATCTCCAAAGTAACATTGTGCTAAAGCTAATAAGAACAATGCACAAAAAAAAAAGGAAAATGCATGCAATGTTCCATAAAGGCCCATTTCACCCTGATAGCAGGATGTGAACATCTCTGAAAAGTCAGATTCTTGGTGCCCTTGAGACTCATCAGAAATTACAGATTTCATACAAATGTAAAAAAAAAAAATCACGAGAAACAAGTAGGCACCCAGACCCCAGAACCCAATGTAACAAATCTGAGAATCAGGAAGGCAGGATAATATACTTATTTCACAGTTTATTACTTGACATCTGAACATTAACTTAAAGCTGCTAAATTTAGTGTTAAAGTGTGAATTGAGAGACACGTAAACTTGAAAGAAATACAGAGGCGCTATTAGAAACTGCCAGTGGAGTCTAATAAGGCAGAATACGAATGAGGAGACGTGAGGGAGGGAAATTTATACTCTGCTTGTAGTGGGTCCTCTGTGAGTGAGCAACTTACAGCATTCAAACATCACTGCTAGAAGCTGAAAAGGTGACTCAGAGGTTAAAGGTACTTGCTGATACTCAACAGTTTCATTCCTAGGATACATATGCAACCCCGGAGACGGTGACACCGACCTCTACAGACACTACAGTCACACATACATACAGCTCCTGCTCAAATATATATAACGAGAGTAAATGCTTAGAAGTAGATTAAATAGCAGATAAGAGAGAGAAGAAAATATGACAGAGAAAAGAGTGGGACACAGTCAAAATCAGGTACATTTAAAATATCAAAGAATATATAATTTTACCACTTATTCTGTGAATCAGAGCAAGGTGTCTTAAATTACTAATGACAGAAATGAGTGAGTATATTATTATTTTAGAGAAGAAAATGATAGAGTGGAAAGTACATAATGTATATGAAGATGAAGGAACACATTTTTAGAAACACATGGAATCCACCAACCAATTGAAAGAGAAAAGCAGAACAGACATCAAGTGAAGAGTCCTAGTAGTTGTCAGTCACTTCGTAATAAAGAGAAGCCTAGAGTCAATTAATAGTGTCACTTTGGAATCTTATTTAAAAATTAATGGGCATTTCACACCAATCTTCTTCAAATTCCTCCAAGACATTAAAATGAAAGTGACACAGCACCCACTATTGCTTTCATACCCAAACCAGTAGCCTAACAGAAAAAAGAGACTACAAACTGATATTATACCCACTTATGTAGGAGCTGGAAGGAGGATTTAGTGGATAAAATGTTGCCATGCAAGCACAGGGTTCTGAGTTCAGTCTCCAAAACTCATGCTAAAACTGAAGCCGTGTGTTAGGATCATACACTAAAATCTCAGTACTGGGGAGGTTGGAAGTGGTCACTTTTTGTTTTGAGCCTTTAGTTTCTAAACATATCAGGAATTTTAGGTAGAGCAAACTATTCATCTCTAGGCTTGGATGTAAGGAAGGAAAAGAACAACTCCTACAGATCCGTTCAAGGACTGCTCTTGGTTCCTTCAGAACTTCTACCTCTGAAATCTCTGCCACATCAGAGCAGCTGGGCACCCAGGAGACACTGAAACACATTATAGATTGACACTTCCCCTTCTTTATATAGTAGGATTCCTTTTGCAGTAACTATCTAAATAAGGAAATCCATAGGGACATGAAACAGAGACTGGACTGAGAGAATGACAATAAAGGTCAAATGTGTCTGAAGTCTAATATTAGGGGAGATGAAATTGATGATTTGGAATTACATAGAGACTTTGAATAGAATAGGGTGGACAATAAGAGCTATGAATCCATGTATTCTGACATAGTTAATCTTATGATACATGTGCTTCGCCTAATAAGAAAACAAATGAGGAATATTAGGCCACCATGCTGAAAGCACAAGATAAGTGTAGTAAGGCCCATGCATGTAAGAATATGAAGCAATGCTTTCTGCAGAGGAATTATTAGAGGGCTCCATTGTTTTTCTTTCAGCAACATCTATATTTACAGAGTCAACTTTCATTAGACATTTGGGTAGCATCTCTCCCTTTGTTCTCATATTCCAAAATAGAAAAAGAGTATCATAGAATTTAAACTTACAAAAAAAAAGCAAGAAATTAAACTTACAGTTGTTTATTGAGGTAACTAGAAAGGCAACTTTTTTTTTGCAAGGTGATCTTATAAGCTTCAAGTTTTCTATATTTGGAAAATTCATTTGTTCACACATTGGGGTTTTCTATGTAAATAGCCATATTTACATATTTGCATATAGAAAATGAAATCATTTGCATATTTTATGTAAATAAACTGTCTTCAAATATAATTTCTTTTACCTTATTCATTTTCCTCATTTATTCTGATCTTAGGAAGAAAGTGCCTAACTTCTCATTATTAAGTAGATATTACCACCAGGCTCACACACAAAGTGCCTCATTTCTGATGCCCTGTGATGCTTGTGGCATCATTGTTCCAATTACTGGATAAAATGAATAGAAAAAAGAAAAACACTAAATACCATCTTTAAAATACAGCACTGCAATATAGAGACAGCCAACACCCAAACCCAGTTAAAGATAAATGAATATTGTGAAACATTATTTTAACTTTCTTTTTTCATGGCATTAGAGTATCTTCTGTTTTCATTTTTTGTATTACATAATTAGCATATTAGTTGCTAATATGAAATCTCATAAATTTCTTTATGCTGTTTATTAAATAGGCAGAACATCTCTGTACTTCATAAAACAAAATCACTACAACCCACTAGAAATACTCAGGGGCTTGTTACTTCAAATTGAAAAATTAAATTTGTAGAACCATGTTAGATGAAGTCCTAACTTGAGGATATCCCAGAAAGTTCTGTGAGCAAGATGTTTTCTTGGATCTCCACCATCATTCCTACTCCCTGGTAACCATTTGTCCTGTGGAGGCACAGTGGGAACTTAATGGGTTCAAGTGATATCCAAAAACAACAGTTTCTTTTAGGAGAAATAGCAAATTTCCCATTTAGTGACTGAATTCCTTTAAACATTGACTTTGAACATTGAGAAATTTCTGAAAACAAGAAAAATTTTCTATGTATGTATGTATGTATGTATGTATGTATGTATCTATCTATCTATCTATCTATCTATCTATCTATCTATCTATTGATCTTGAATAACTCCATAGCAAAATGTATTTCAGTGGTATTTGTCACTTAAGTTCAATACAGAAAAAGTTTGATACAGAAGTTTTATCTACTTGGAAAATGACAACAGAAATTATTATTCAATATTTATGTAGTCTTTGATTTCCTATTTAATATTTTGTATAGGTTTATTGCTACAGAGACTGCATAACCTATTTGTGAAAACTTATATCAAACACATATACCTTCATTGGCTCTTTATATGACTTCTGATTTTTATAATGTATTAGTTATATATACAGCAAATGTAAGCTAAAAACCTGAAAAAATGTAGATTTTTAATTTACTTACATGTTGACCAAGGTTTCTCTTCCACCGGTCCTTCAATCATTCAGTCCCAAAGAAATCACACAGAGGTCTACATTAATTATAAACTGATTGTCCTAGTATCTCAGGATTCTTATTAACTCTTATAACTTATATTAGCCCATAATTCTTGTCTGTACTACTATGTAGTTTGGTACCTTATTTGGCAAAGCAGTCACATCTTGTTTCTTCTGCATCTGGGTCACAACTGCAGACTTTTTCCTGTCCCAGAATTCTCCTGCTCTCATTGCCCCACCTCTACCTTTTGCCTGGTCACCAAGCCTGTACTTCCTGCCTGGCTACAGGCTAATCAGTATTTTATTAAAAATTATACAAGTGACAAGATAAAAGACCATTGCCCCACATCATTTCCTTTCTCCCCTTAAAAAAAAAAAACCAAGAACTCTGAATCTAATATCCTTTGTTTATCATTTCTCCTGACCATTATCCATAACAACTTGTAACCAACATTCTAAACAAAGGAAAATATCCTTACTCCATTTTGGGGGGGAATGTGGGTGTAGTTTTCCAGGATACTTCTTGCTGATTGGGGGTACTGATGGCGACCTAAGAAAATTTAGAAATTTGGTCAAGTTGTGGCTGGAGTATCCTGTGAGGCTTGATCATTTCAGGCAGCATCTTGAATCTGTTCTGGATTTAGAACTCAGACATCTGGGCCATCTGTTCCTACTGGAGATTTCTCAGGCAGTCTTCTTTGATCAAACCTGATTTTTCTTAACTCAGAGTAAATCCACAGCCTTTCATTTCCTAAGGAAACAAAAGCAAAACCTGTTCTCTAAAATAACATGCCTTTTGACTTCAATTCTGAAGTCAAGGTATTTTCAAAATACTTATCATGGATTAATTCAGCAGCATTTATAAACAAATATTTTTAGCAGCTTTTACTCCTTCCTGAGCATTCAAACAATTCAAAGAGAACAAAATAATATACAGTATCCAGACTCTCTGTGTATTTTCCATATTTACATAGCTTTATTTTAACCTCTATTTCTTTTATTTTTATTTTTAATTTTTTACTTTTTGAGACACAGTTTCTCTGTGTATCTTTGGATGTTCTGAAACTCACTCTGCAGACTAGGCTGTCCTTGAACTCACAGAGATCTGCCTGCCTTTGCCTCCCGAGTGCTGGGATTAAAGTTGCATGCCACCACAATTTGAACTCACAGAAGGCTGTGGAACAATGGTCTTTTATCTTGTCACTTGTATTATTTTAATATAAGGCTGATTGGCCAGTAGCCAGGCTGGAAGTATAGCCATAGTGACCAGGCAAGAAGTAAAGGCAGGAATGAGAACAGGAGAATTCTGGGAGAGGAAAGGTCAGTTGGCAATTGTGACCCAGACACAGAGGAAGCAAGATGTGACTGCCTTGCTGAATATGGTACCAAACCATATAGCTAACACAAACAAGAATTATGGGCTTATATAAATTATAAGAGTTAAAAAGAAGCCTGAGATATTAGGACAATCAGTTTATAATTAATGTAGACCTCTGTCTGATTTCTTTGGGACTGAGTGACTGAAGGACCTGGTGGGACAGAAAACCTTGGTCAATACATATACATATATTTCTGTACATAGCCTAATATGACTAATAGAATATTTTGGTCAAATTATTTCTACATAGGAGATAGATCTATTCAATGCTCATAATAAAGCACTGTATAATTATATAAAAAGTTAAGTGATTAATCTGTTCATTAAAAACATTTCCCAATTATGTATTACAGTACTACTTTAAAAAATGAACACTTAAATAGATTCTGATGGATGTAAAGTAACCTGTAAAAGTCCTTAAAACATATTTTAATTGGAGAAAAAATATAAGTATATGTCCTTAACCATCGAGTCATCTTTGCAACATTTTTCTTTGCTTTGATTAATAATAATTTTCTATTTTCCTTGTTTGTTGATGGAGCGGCAGGCTGGGCTGCGTCCTGTCACCCGGCTAGCTTTACCCGAAATAATTCCACGGAAACTCTATTCTTTTGACCCATTAGCTCTAGCCTCTTACTGGCTAGCTCTTACATATTGATCTAACCCATTTCTAATCATCTGTGTAACACCACGAGCTGGCTTACCAGGAAAGATCTTAACCTGCATCTGTTTGGAGTGGAAGAATCATGGCGACTCACTGACTTGGCTTCTTTCTCCTAGCATTCTGTTCCATCTCCTCCACCTACTTAATTTTCTGTCTTATCAAAGGCTAAGCAGTTTCTATATTAATTAACCAATGGAAGCAACAGATAGAAAGATGACCCTCCTCCATCAGTTGTTATTAATATTTTATGTAGCATACCCCATATCAGTTTTGGCAGCAAATTAAAGAATATATTGTCAAATCCAAACTTAAAAAGATTCATTTCAGCATTTTTCTATCAGTTTTAATACTTTATTTTTCCTGTGGACATGTGTTTGTGGATGTATGTGTGTGTTGTGTGCTCATGTAGGTGCATTTTGTGTTCTGGTACTAGTGTATGATGCTTGAATGCATGTTGACGAACAAGGTTCTCCTACAGTGTCTGCTCAGGCACATGCACCTTGTGATTTTAAGTTGTCTTCCTGTCCTAGAGTTGGCTGAGTAGGGAGTGTTGACTGGGTAGTGAGTTTATAGGATAAATAGATACAGTACAGGTACATTTTCAGACTTCCTGTGAAAGTTCACTGAAAATGAGAAAAATTTGGTTCTTATATATGTCTTTCAATGAAATATATGTATGTTTTCACTTTTTAAAATTATTAATTGTAGCCTTATTTTTTAACTTTTAGGGTAAAATTAATTTTGAAACTTCTTTTTAAAACTTATTCCTAATGGTGACTCTCATTTAATCTTGCTTTCAGTGGAATTTCCTTCTTAATGTTTTTCTTGAGTTAGCATTTCTGATTCTTTCTTTCTTTATTTTTTTTCTTTTTTTGGTTTTTTGGAGACAGGGTTTCTCTGTGGCTCTGGAGTCTGTCCTGGAACTTGTTCTTGAATTCCAGACTGGCCTCTAGCTCACAGAGATCTGCCTGTCTCTGCCTCCTGAGTGCTGGGATAAGAGGCATGTCCCACCATTGCCCAGCTTGGTTTTCTTTTTATTTTAGCTCTAAAGAATTGGAGAAATTTGGGGAGATTTTATGTGCATAATTATGTAACTGCAATCAACCAATGGAAACAATTTTATTTGTTTATGTTGAATAGATAGGTTTTTTAAAATTTTCTTTTCCAGTTATTCTTGCTGAAATGTTAAACACAATGCTGAATGTTAGTTGTAAAAGTGAACAGTCTTATTGTTTATCCTAGGAGAAAAAATTGCCATTGCAAATTTGGATTAATATTTTAAAATTAATTAATATTTCACTATTAAGGCTTTTAGCTGTGACATTTGTAAGCAATCTATTCTTGCATTGAAGAAGAGTCTTCCATTTTTAGTTTGGTGAATTTTTTTCTTTTTCATAAAATGTGCTATATTTCAACAAATGCTGCCTCTCTGGTTATTATCATCATGTCTTTTTTTAATGCTGTCATCAACATGCTAAGCTCATCAATATTCATATATTAACCATCTCTACTGGGAAAACATTGAATTTGTTAAGATTTTTATATATCTTCCCATTTTTAAATGGAGTATTATTACAGAACCAATGGAAGGGTTACCATGAAGTTTATAATTTAGATACTTTGCATCAAAATTTCATATGTTATCCTGACTCAAAGGGAGAATCACATAAGAAGTTTGTGCCTCAATGTACTGGCCTGAAAATGGGGATAAAATGCAGTTAGAAATGCTGTTTAAAGACAGTATACTTTAGCCTGGCAGTGATGGCATATGCCTTTATTCCCAGCATTCGGGAGGCAGAGGCAGGCAGATCTCTGTGAGTCTGAGGTCAACCTCGTCTACAAGAGCTAGTTCCAGGACAGGCACTAAAGCCACAGAAACCTTGGCTAGAGAAAAAAGCAAAACAAAACAAAAATCAGTAAATCTTT
The DNA here is from genome assembly GCF_037038515.1 of Microtus pennsylvanicus. Classification (NCBI taxonomy): domain Eukaryota; kingdom Metazoa; phylum Chordata; class Mammalia; order Rodentia; family Cricetidae; genus Microtus; species Microtus pennsylvanicus. The sequence goes on along the minus strand of NC_134586.1, from coordinate 66,729,561 downwards.
CCATTTTCCTCATTAGAACTTCCCTCTCACCTCCCTGCAACAGTCTGTTGATTATTTCCGTCTCACTTTCCTTGTCACTTTTGTATAATATCTCCCTGTGCAGTTAAAAATTATTAATCACCCCTCCTCCTGGGGTCTCAGAAGACCTTATTCAGAAGCACTGATCATGTAGTCAGGTGCATTTCCGAGTGCCCTTAACTAACACCAAATTTTGAGGGCCTTTTAAAAAGACACGAGAGAAAACTTGTTTATAAAAACTCAAACTCTCTTAGGGAAATAAAAAGGTATCAAAGGTATCCATTAATTAAAATTAAATTGTCTTTTTGTAGAAAATCTAAATGCTTGCACAATTTATGATCAAAATCTCTTTGTACCATTTTGATTCAGAAGCAAGGAATAAAACATTGTCAATCATCAGTCTGATTGTCTGTGAAAAAAAGAAAAGAAAATGGCCGCAAGGGAGTGCATTATTGGAGGTATGACTTCGTTGGAGTAGGTATAGCCTTGGAGAGTTTGTAACTGTGGAGGTAGGTTTTGAGCTTTCATATATACTCAAGCCACACCCAGTGTCTAGAGTTCTGTTTCCTTTTGGATCAAGATGTAAAGACTCTCAGCTTCAGCACTTTGTTTGTCCGCATGCTGCCTTGCTTTCTGCTATGAAGATAATGGACTAAACACCTGAACTGTAAGCCAGTCACGCTAATTAAATGTTTTCCTTTATAAGAGTTGCCATGTAACCTGGCAGTAGAGGCAGATGTCTTCAATCTCAGCACTTGGGAGGCAGAGACAGGAGGATCTCTGCAATTTTGAGGCCAACCTGGTCTACAGAGGCAGTTCTAGGGTGGGCTCCAAAGCTGCACAGAAACTCTGTCTGGAAAAACAAAAATTAAACAAACAAACAGAGAGTTGCCATGGTCATGGTATCTCTTCACAATAGAAACCTTAACTAAGACACCATCCTAACCAGCTCTTTATAGTACTTACCCCGTTTACCTCACCAAATGACTCCCATGCCCCAACCTCCAGAAAATCAAAACAAAAAGAACAACAACAACAAAAAAACAAACAAACAAACAAAAAAAGAACACAAAGCCTTTGCCTGAGTTTAAACTTCCGATAAGCTATTGTCTTTCAGATTTCAGGAAAAAGCCTTTTGATCCCGCCCCCAAACACTGGGTAGTGCCAGAAAGAAAAAATTAAATAAATAAAAAGGATCTAACAGTTTCATACAGAGCTTATCTAGGAGAAAAAATTATCTTCTTCATTCTGGACCTAGTGGAATCCCATTCCCCTCTCTGTCCTTTGCTCAAAACCCAGTTTAAAGCCTTTAATCTGCATTCTGCTCACTGCTCATTGCCTTGTTGGAAACAGACCTTGTCAGGCTACCCTGAGGCTCAGTGAAGCCTCTCCAGGTATTGACGTCAATTTAAATTCTCATTCTTGGATTCTTCCTGGAAAATTAATTCTTATACTGATTATGCGGATTGGCTTTTCAAATGTTGTCCGTGTTATGAACCTACATTTTCTTTTCTTTCTTTTTTTATTTAAATAACATCTTTTTCATTTATTTTACATACCCACAGAAGTACATACTCCTCCTGGTCCCTCCCCTGCTCTCTCAACTACCCTCTCCCCTTGCACTCCTCCTCAGTCTCCGTTTAGAAAGGGACAAGGGATGGAGAAAGGGATTCTCCACCTACGGGCTTGGAGAAAGCAGGACACCTTAAGTTGAGGTACAGACCAAGTGCTCCTCTTTGTGTCAAGGCCTTACAAACAGACCAAGCTATACATTGTCACACACATGCAGAGGGCCTGGGTTGGTCCCCTGGAGGGACCAACTCTGAACTGTTGTTTCAGAGTTCATGAACTCCCATGAGCTCAGGCCAGCTGTCTCTGTGGGTTCTCATCATGACCCAGGGAGTTCATAAAATCCCTCCTCCCTTTCTGAGCAAGAATCTCAGAGCTCAGTCCAGTGCTTGGATGCGGTTCTCTGCATCTTCTTCCATCAGTTACTAGATAGAGTATCTCTGACGACAATTATGGTAGTCACTAACCTGATTACAATAGATGACCAGTTCAGGCACCCTCTCCACTGTTGCTAGGAGTCTTAGCTGGTTTATCCTTGTGGATTCCTAGAAGTTTCCTTGGTGCCAGGTTTCTCCCTAATCCTGAAATGTCCTCCCTCCAATCTAGACCTTTAATTAGGTAACTCGCCCTCTCTGTCCTGCCCCAAATCTGTCTACTGCGTCTAGCCTGCCCATCCTGCTCAATCATGTGCCCATCCCTTCAACCACTCCATCTCCTCCTTTCCCTGGCCTCAGTTTACTCAGGAGATCTTTTCTATTTCCTCTTCCCAGATAAATTCATGCATCCCTCTTTGGTCCCTCTTTGTATTCTAGCCTTTCTGGTGTTATGCAGAGTGTTTTGTATATTTAAGACTGTTTGGATATTTTTTGGACATCTGGAAGATAATTTATTTTATTAATTTCCTTGCTTTTAGGCATCATATTAATATAAAAATGATTATTCAATGTCTATCAGATTTCTTCACATTCTGTATCTACGTATTTCATCATATCTCATAATCTACCAAGCCATATTTTTCCCAAAGACAGAGATAATAGATTGATACTTATGCCAAAAATTATCTGTTTATGCTTCTGAAAAGATTGGATTCTCCAGACTATGCCTTCAGTTATCAGCATGTTTAGACTATGATGCCATACATGAAAATGGAAAACTGATAAATGCTGGATTTTTGACTCATTCTCTTAATAAATTCTTTTATCTTGGAGGATAGGACAACTCAGCAAATATCATTGTTTGGGAAAAAAGATGAGTGAAGTTTAACCAGAGTATTAAAGATTTATCTTCATAGTCTAACTTAAAAATTCTTTTAACATAGCCTAACAGGACAAAAACCCATGAATTTCATATGTATATTCAGTTTCCTTCAAAGTCAACTTTAGAGAAAGTCTGCTAAAATATAGCATAATGAGTAAAAGGCACTGGATCTTGTTTAGGCAGATTCATGGTTACTGCGTTTGCCTTTCTGCTTGTGTCGCCTAGACTGGATGACAAGAACATTTTCTCTACTAGGGAAGATACTTGTAAATCTACATTTTCTTTCCTCCCTCCTTCTGACAACCTTGCCATATACCTTACCACTTCTTGCATTTATCATAGCTAACTTTAAATGTGAGGGTACTCTCAGTGTTGGATTTTTATTGTCATGTTTGTTTTTAATGAATAACCACAAATTTTTACATAAATAAAATATAATGAATAATTATGATAAGGAACCTTTCCTTTTCATTCACATTTGGGAAAGACTTGTTATATTATTTTTTAAAATTTAGTACTATTTTTTAAATTAATGATTTTTGTAAAGGGACTTGTTATGTGGCATATGTTAATCAGGAAATAGTAGTAGTAATTGTCACAAATGACTTGTATAAATAAGTTTAACAGCATTAAATAATATATAGTATGACCATAGTAGTAGTAGTAATTGTCATAAATGACTTGTACAAATAAATTTAACAGCATTAAATAATATATAGTATGATAATAGAGAACATTTGAGTGAGAAAGTACCACAGGTATTACCATGAGAGATGGCTCAGAGGTTAAGAGCACTGACTGCTCTTCCAAAGGTCCCGAGTTCAATTCCCAGCAACTACAACCATCTGTAATGAGATCTGGTGCCCTCTTCTGGCCTGCAAGTATACATGCAAACAGAACACCGTATATGTAATAATTATTTTTTTTTTTAAAAAAAGACGGCTTAGTGGTTAAGAGTACATATTTCTCTTGCAGGGACCAGGGTTCAAAACATATGGACCATGTCAAGGAGCTCACAGCCCATTGTAGTTTAGCCTTAAGGAATCTGGTTCTCACTTCTAGACTCTGATCAACTGTACTCACATAAGCACATATACACTCCCACATAATAAAAAATAAAACAAATCTTTTTAAAAAGGTATACTCACAAGGAAAAACCCTGTGAGCATGTCAAAAGTATAATTTTACAATGTGTAATTTGTAGCTGCCATTCTGTGTTTGGACATAGAAGTATTTCAGTTGATGAGTTTTATTGCCAGATTTTGTAAAAAATTGGGAATTTAAATTTGCTTATAATTCTCATTTATTTTAGTTTAAAGAATGATTCTTGTAGGAAAACCTAGTTCTTTTTCTTTTCCACAAAATGAATTCATTTGAACACTTTATTTTGAGAACTCAAGAACAATGGCAATGGGTTTTTGATCCTACTGCACATACTGGCTTTGGGGGAGCCTAGGCAGTTTGGATGCTCACCTTACTAGAACTGGATAGAGGTGGGCGGTCCCTGGGCTTCCCACAGGTCAGGGAACCCTGATTGCTTTTCGGGCTGGGGGGAGACTTAATTGGGGGAGGGGGAGGGAAATGGGAGGCGGTGGCGGGGAGGAGGCAGAAATCCTTAATAAATAAATAAAAAAAAATTCTCATTTCTTATGAAATCAAGGTAGATTACAAATAATAGTACATCTATAATACTTCTTATAACATTGTGTAATAGAACATTATGTATTTTTAACTGATAGGACTAGATTAAAGGTCTTCATTTAATGAATGACAAATTATTTATATAAACAATAATGTTTATGAGAATAGGTCTTTCTTCCTGGAAATCTTTTGACATGTTTTTAAAAACCTTGTTTAATAGAAAATGAATTTGAAAACAAAATCAGTTTGTGTGCTGCACAGAAAATAAGCCCCTGTGGTACTGAATAGAAGATATCATCTGTGGTTGACATAACAAGATTTCCTCTGTTGCTTAAGGCATATAGTTCACAAATGGCTTATTCACATTTTGAAAAGAAAATAACATTGCTGCAACATTTTTACTTAAGAAAAGTAAATGTCTCCTAAGTCCTTTCTGTGGTTATAATGTAGTGGTTGAATATAATAGATCAAATATATGTATATGCTAAATGACTTTAGAAAATTCAGAGAGACAGAAGAAGTAAACAAAGCAAGAAAAGGTAAAATTCTTATAAGTTCACATAATTAGAGAAATTGGATCCATTTGAATTCAGAAAACTACTTTGTGAGTTAGTATAAAATAGTCTTTCCAATCACTTTATGATCAAGAGGATCCAGTTATTTAAGAGTATCTAAATTGAAGAGGCTGGATATTTGACTCAATGGTTAAGAGTTTACACTGCTCTATCAAAGGTTCAACACCCTCTTGAAGGAAAATGACTCCTAATGATATTCTGTTATACCCTTAGATCAGTGCCTTCAGCAGCCATCATCAAGAAGCTTCTTTCTGCAGCAGATGGGAACCAAGATTTCCAGAACCAGACATTACACAGAAAATGAGAGACCTTAGAACACCGAGCCCTACATGGAATGTCTCTATTAAATTCCTCCCCTCATAAATCAGGGAATCCTGGGGAAGAAGATGATGAAGGAATGTGAGAGGCAAAGGGGATACTAAGATAGCAAGGTCCTCTAAATCAGCACAAGAAAAATTTATACGAACTCACAGAGATTTAAGCAGCATGTAAAGAACCTATATCTGCATTATTTTATGACTTCCAATTTATAATTTGTATGGAAATCTGAGTGTACTGAGTAGGTCTCGGATTTTTGTGTTTCCTCTTGAGTTCTTTACCTTCTTTTCATTTGTCTTTTCCAACTTTTATGTAATACTTTTTGTTTTATCTTAATATATTTTATTTTGTTATATTAAAATAAATGAATGAATGAATAAATGAATGGAAGCCACTAAGGATAAAGGTTAACAACTGAATATTTTTTCTACTGAAAGAGAGAAAATCAATTTTCTATCATGGAGTGACACTGGGTATATCAACTACTCCAGGGCAGGCCTCATGTTCACTAGTTGAGCATCTTAAAATGGACTGTACAGTAATTTTGTGTGCCTTTCTTTTGTCACAATTTGGTAGAATTTTTGGATTTTTTTGTTTATTTGACCTTGGTGTATGTGTGGTATTTTATTTTATTGGTTTTGAGGGATTTGATATGGTAATGGGGTTTTGCTTACATTTTGAGGAAGAACTTAATAAGTGGATAGGGAGAGTATCTAGGGCTAGGGAATGTGAAAAATATGTTCAAAATATATTTAAGTTAAAAACTTGATGTTAATTATAAGACAGATATGGTTATGGCTTAGAAATCCAAGATGTAAATATGAAACTGAATTAGGACTCCTGTTACTTTAAAAGAATTTTAATGTTAACTTGGAAATTATTGGGCTTGCTCTTGGGGTGACTAGATTCAGATTCATAACTAGTGGATGAGGTGATTATTCCTAACACAGAGAATAGGCGGTAAGATTCACTTTCTGTCTTCTGATTGAATTTCAGATTTATTGAATGTCTGATTGACCCAGATTTTCCTTCACCGTGTATTATCCAGATCTTTTCTTTAAATTTCCCTGGCTTCGTCTGTACCAGGAAGTTTTAACTTTTAATTATTTGGAATTTAAAAACATTTTAATTTTATCCTGAGGAATACTTGCTAGGTTTATCTGAGTTAGAAAATATATTAGATAGTAGCCTAAAACATATATAAGGAAAATTGAAAATGTATATAGTGGTTTTTAAATACATATACACCCTTATTTAACTACTTATTTTCCATCTATAACTAAAAACTGTCTTATCAATTCACATATTTTAAAGTAGAATTGTTACAATATTGCAAATATATATGTATTATGCTTCTTAGTGTAGATATTTTTGAAATTTTTATCTACATGACTGAGAAAGAACCAGTTACAATTTATTAAAGTTGTAAACAAAAAGTGACACAAACTGGTTCATTTGAAAATATGCTTGAAAGGATAAATGGTTTTCATGACTTTCCACTTTTGTTTTTTATTGACTATAAAATACCATCCATATACATCTTTTCATTGAATACATATAAAGGTATTATTCATATTGTCAAAAACTTTCTTTTTTAAGGAATGCAAGTGTTGGGAATTGTCCAGAATTTATGAGGGTTCAGCTGATAATTGTCAGATAAGGTGATTAATAAATTAGACAAAGCTCAAGAAAAAATATCAGGCCTGAGGGCATTGACTTTATTAAAGTATAAGTGGCCAAGCCGAAGAAAGAATTGTCTTCTGTGATGTACCGCTTTCTTCATACTGATCATGATTAGATTGATTAGCATTAAATTTGGAAATAGTAACTGTTAAGACACCTTTAAATCAAATTATTTTTTTGGTTCTGGTATGAAGTAGCCATTTCTCATTTTGTGTTTCTGCTGGCAACCAATTACCAAGAAATTTCTGACTCTCCATTACATGCCAAAAGGTTATAATCTGTATAAGAGTATGGTTGATAATTATGATAATCTGAATAGGAATATTCTTTGTAGATCATGTGTTTGAATGATTGATCATAGGGAGTAATACTATTAAGAGGCATGGCCTTGTTGGAGTAGGTGTGACTTTGTTGGAGGAAGTATTTCTCTAGCGTGTGGGCTTTGATGTCTCAGAAGCTCAAACCGGTTCACTTCCTGCAGTCTGCTGGTCTGAATGTAAAATTCTCAGTTTCTTCTCCAGGACCATGTCTGCCTTCTTGCCAATATGCTTCCCATTATGACCATAATGAACTAAAACTCTGAAACTGTAAGCCAGACCCAAATGTTTTCCTTTATAGAAGTTGCCATGGTTATGGTGTCTCTTCACAGCAGTAGAAAAGCTAAAGGCATTGTCCACTTAGTTGGGTTTAGAAGCAAGTAGGAGATACAGATGTAGGCATGACTGTGGGCATGTATTTGAGCGATTTGGGAAAGAATACCCATCCTATATATTTGAAGCACCATACCATGGGTAGGGGCTTGACTGAACAGAAAGCTTAAGAAAAGAAAGTAAGCCCAGCACTACCATACATGTCTCATTGTCATGTCTCCACAACTGCCGGCATAAAGAGGCATGCTGAATTTCTTTAAAGACTAATTTATATATTTTTTAAATTATGTGCACACATGTGTATGCACTGTGTGTGTGTGTGTGTGTGTGTGTGTGTGTGTGTGTGTGTGTGTTTGCCTACAAAGGCTTGAAGAGGCATCATTTCCTCTGGATTTAGACTTGTAGACGTGTCACCCCATGCAGGTGTTACAACTTTACTTGAGTCTTCTTCAAGAATAACAGGTACCCTTAAATTCTGAGACCTCTCTCCAGTAATATATATTGAAATTTTTAAATTATCCTTATAAAATAAAAATTTAGTCATAGATTTTTATTGAATAAGGAAAGACATCAGTGATGTTGATTTAAGCTTAATTTTAGTTAGTTACTTAACAATGTCATGTGCAATTGAATCAATTTATAATGGTAAGTAAAACCAGATTTGTCATGGCCATGGAAAGAGAAATTAAATCCAAACATTGTTTTTTTTATGAACATGGGGCAAATTAATTAGCAGAAAAGAGTTTGTAGTGTTACCACAAGTGAGGAAAACTTAACATGATAAGGAAGAGGCAGAGTAAGTGATATGAAACCAATGTGAAAGATTTAGGTGGATATTTTAAAAAATCAGTAAAAATGAATAATTGTGGTAGCTAGTGTTAACTAGCAGCTCAGAACACACAGGAAGCATCTCAATATCAGGTCAGGAGACCAAAAAATGTGAGCCTATTCCACCTTGTCTAAAGTTCAGAGAGTTTGAGCTTACTTTTGCTCTTTCAATGTTGTTAACAGGTGTGTCTACAAAACAAGATATCCTGACTCAGGTGGTGGTTACTTGGTATTTTGGATATTTACTTGGTCAATGGAGGTAGATCCACTCCACCCTGACCAAAGATAGAAGAACTCAAGCATCATTCTACTCCTTCTTTTGAAATAGGAGGATTGATTTAGTAAATGGTTGCCCACAGGATACTTGATGTAGGGTGGATTTACTGTCCCCAAATCAAATTTCTTTGCTTAGGAATTAATGGCTTGATGTCTCAAGTATTGAAGCAAGTAACTGTTCTTGGTGTCCTATGTGTCATGTTAAATCAGTCTTTTGCTTTCTTCCCCTATTTTGTATTGCAGAATAAAGGGGTATGGAAAATTAAATAGGGACAAATGCAGAACTCAAAACTTGAAATTCAGCATTCAGTATTTGCTGAGTTGCCCTCCTGTTACTATCCTGTATCTCTGTGTTTCTTTCTTATCTCTGTTTCTTCTACTTCTCTGTAGCTCTACCTAATGTGTCTAATCCTTACACTTCTACCCTGAATGTACTAACATATCATGGTTAGGACTATGATAGAGGTCACCCCAAAAAGTTTGCTCCTGACAATCAGGTTATCCAGTGACATCTCTGTCGGGGACTGTTTTGGTGGCTAATTGATGTAGGAAGACTCACCTCTGGTCAACAGCATCATTTCAAAGATGAGAGCGATAAAAGCTAGTTGAGAAGAGGCAGTGTCCAGCTAGCAAGGATACCCACATTATCTCTGCTCCTGGATATGAAAAAGATGTGACTAGTTATTAAAGATCTGAGCTGGATTCTCAATGCTGGACTCAAATTTGGAATTGTAATCCTTCCTCAATTTTGGTTCTGGTTGTCTTATCACAGCAACAGAAAAGAAACTAGATCAAATATTTTAGAACTCTTGTGCTTCTTCATTTCTTTTTTTTCTTTTTCTTTTTTAGCTGAACAAAGACTTTTATTTGTAAATTACAAATACTAGAATAAAAAAATCAAATTTTAACCTGTATCATAATGAACACATATTCTAATAATGTATTGATAGATTAAAATAAGGGACAGTGAAAAGCCCTACCTTAAAATAATCTTAAAAACATGGATAAGAGCAGAATACAAGAAAATGTATGCATAAAAGCAAGATGAACACTTGGAAATACATCAACAGCTTAAATATATGTCATTTTAATAATCTAAACATAGAGTTAGGCATTATTTTCAATATGGTAGAAAATTAAATACAGCAAATGAAAACAAGCAAAAATTAATACAGAACTAAGTAAATGAAAAGGACAACAGTCAGCTGTAGAGGCATACTTCAAAGTGCATTGTTTTAACCATGTCTGAATGTCATGAGCTCTACTGTATTATGGACTAGTTATCACAATGTAACTAGGTACCAAAAAACCAACTGAAATTCTCAATCAAACAAAGTCTCATTTATTTTCTTTTTTCTTTCTTTTTTTTTATTGACAAAATGAGAAAAAAAGTTTCCACCTCCTCACAGCCTCCCAGTTCCCTCCCCCTCATCCCACCCTTCTCCCCCTCCTCCCACCCTTCTCCCCCTCCCCCCATTCCTTTCCCCCTCCCTCTCCGGTCCAAAGAGCAGTCAGGATTCCCTGTCCTGTGGTAAGTCCTAGGTCCTCCCCCTCCGTCCATATCTAGGAAGGTGAACATCCAAACTGGCTAGGCTCCCACAAAGCCAGCACATTACGTAGGATCTAAACCCCTTGCCATTGTCCTTGGCGTCTCATCAGCTCTCAATGTTCGCCATGTTCAGAGAGTCCAGTTTTATCCCATGCTTTTTCAGTCACAGTCCAGCTGGCCTTGGTGAGCTCCCAATAGATCAGCTCCACTGTCTCAGTGGGTGGGTGCACCCCTCGTGGTCCCGACTTATTTGCTCTTGTTCTCCCTCCTTCTGCTCCTCATTGGGACCTTGGGAGCTCAGTCCAGTGCTACAGTGTGGGTCTCGGTCTCTATCTCCATCCAGCACCAGATGAAGGTTCTATGATGATATGCAAGATATTCGTCAGTATTGCTATGGGATAGCGTCATTTCAGGTTCCCTATCGTCAGCTGCCCAAGGAATTAACTGGGGACCTCGGCTTGGGCACCTGGGAGCCACTCTAGGTTCAAATCTCTTGCCAACCCTAAGGTGGCTCCCTTAACTAAGAATTGTGCTTCCGTGCTCCCCTATCCAACCTTCCTTTATCCCAATCCTCCTTTTTCTCCAAGTTCCCCCTTCCTCCCCTTCTCCCTTTTCACCCCCCATCTCCCCTTACCCCCATCCCACCCCACTGCCAAGATCTCAATTTTCTCCTCGGCAACTTTGTCTACTTCCCATAGCCAAGAGGATAACTATATGTTTTTCCTTTGGTTCACCTTCTTACTTAGCTTCTTTAGGATCACCAATTGTAGGCTCCGTGTCCCTTATTTATGGCTAGAAACCAATTATGAGTGAGTACATCCCATATTCATCTTTTTGGGTCTGGGTTACCTCACTCAGTATAGTGTTTTCTATTTCCATCCATTTGCATGCAAAATTCGAGAAGTCATTGTTTTTTACCGCAGCATAGTACTCTAATATGTAGATATTCCACACTTTCTTCATCCATTCTTCCATTGAAGGGCATCTAGGTTGTTTCCAGGTTCTGGCTATTACAAATAATACTGCTATGAACATAGTTGAGCAAATGCTCTTGTCATATGATAGGGCATCTCTTGGGTATATTCCCAGGAGTGGTATTGCTGGGTCCAGGGGTAGGTTGATCCCAAATTTCCTGAGAAACCGAAACACTGATTTCCAAAGTGGCTGCACAAGATTGCATTCCCACCAGCAATGGATGAGGGTACCCCTTCCTCCACAGCCTCTCCAGCAAAGGCTATCATTGGAGTTTTTTATTTTAGCCATTCTGACAGGTGTAAGATGATATCTCAAGGTTGTTTTGATTTGCATTTCCCTGATCACTAAGGAGGTTGAGCATGACCTTAAGTGTCTTTTGGCCATTTGAACTTCCTCTGCTGAGAATTCTCTGTTCAGACAGTGCCCCATTTTTTAATTGGGTTAATTAGCATTTTAAAGTCTAATTTCCTGAGTTCTCTATATATTTTGGAGATCAGACCTTTGTCTGTTGTGGGGTTGGTGAAGATCTTTTCCCAGTCAGTAGGTTGCCTTTTTGTCTTGGTGACAGTGTCCTTTGCTTTACAGAAGCTTCTCAGTTTTAGTAGGTCCCATTTATTCAATGTAGCCCTTAATGTCTGAGCTGTTGGGGTTACACATAGGAAGCGATCTCCTGTGCCCATCTGATGTAGGGTACTTCCCACTTTCTCTTCTATCAGGTTCAGTGTGTTCTGACTGATAGTGAGGTCTTTAATCCATTTGGACTTGAGTTTTGTGCATGGTGATAGATATGGGTCTATTTTGATTCTTCTACAGGTTGACGTCCAGTTATGCGAGCACCATTTGTTGAAGATGCTTTCTTTCATCCATTGTATACTTTTGCCTCCTTTATCAAACATGAGGTGTTCATAGGTTTGTGGGTTAAAATTCGGGTCTTCTATACAATTCCATTGGTCGACTTCTCTGTTTTTATGCCAGTACCACACTGTTTTCATCACTGTAGCTCTGTAATAGAGTTTGAAGTCAGGGATGGTAATGCCGCCAGACAATCCTTTATTATATAGGATTGTTTTGGCTATCCTGGGTTTTTTGTTTTTCCATATAAAGTTGATTATTGTCCTCTCAAGATCTGTGAAGAATTTTGATGGGACCTTGATGGGGATTGCATTGAATCTATAAATTGCCTTTGGTAGAATTGCCATTTTTACTATGTTGATCCTCTCAATCCAAGAGCAAGGGAGGTCCTTCCATTTTCTGGTATACTCCTCAGTTTCTATCTTCAATGCCTTAAAGTTCTTGTCAAATAGATCTTTCACTTCCTTGGTTAGAGTTACCCCAAGATATTTTATGCTGATTGTGGCTATCGTGAAAGGTGAAGCTTCTCTGATTTCCCTCTCTGCTTCCATATCCTTTGTGTATAAGAGGGCGACTGATTTTTTGGAGTTGATCTTGTATCCTGCCACATTACTAAAGCTGTTTATCAGCTGTAAAAGTTCTTTGGTGGAGTTTTGGGGGTCGCTTATGTACACTATCATATCATCTGCAAATAACGAAAGTTTAACTTCTTCCTTTCCAATTCGAATCCCCTTGATCCCCTTATGCTGTCTTATTGCTATTGCTAGTACTTCAAGCACTATATTGAAGAGGTATGGCGAGAGTGGACAGCCTTGTCGTGTTCCTGAGTTTAATGGGATGGCTTTGAGTTTCTCTCCATTTAATTTGAAATTAGCTGTCTGCTTGCTGTATATAGCTTTTATTATATTTAGGTATGACCCTTGTATCCCTAATCTCTCCAAGACTTTTATCATAAAGGGATGTTGAATTTTGTCAAATGCTTTTTCAGCATCTAATGAGATGATCATATGGTTTTTTTCTTTCAGTTTATTTATATGGTGGATTACATTGATAGATTTTCATATGTTGAACCAGCCCTGCATCCCTGGGATGAAGCCTACTTGATCATAATGGATACTTTTTCTAATGTGTTCTTGGATTCGGTTTGCCAGTATTTTGTTGAGGATTTTTGCATCGATGTTCATGAGTGAGATTGGTCTATAATTCTCTTTCTTGGTTGAGTCTTTGTGTGGTTTTGCTATCAGAGTAACTGTAGCTTCATAAAAGGAATGTGGCAATGCCTCTTCTGTTTCTATATTGTGAAATACATTAAGGAGTATAGGTATTAGCTCTTCTTGGAAGTTCTGTTAGAATTCCGCATTGAAACCATCTGGTCCTGGGCTTTTTTTGGTAGGGAGGTTTTTGATAACAGCTTCTAATTCTTCGCGACTAACAGGTCTATTTAGATTGTTCACCTGGTCCTGATTTAACTTTGGTAAATGATATTTATCTAAAAAAGTATCCATTTCCTTTACATTTTCCAGTTTTGTGGTATATAGGCTTTTGTAGTAAGATCTAATGATTCTCTGAATTTCCTCTGTGTCTGTGGTTATGTCCCCCTTTTCATTTCTTATCTTATTAATTTGCAAATTCTCTCTCTGCCGTTTGATTAGTTTGGATAGGGGTTTGTCAATCTTGTTGATTTTCTCCAGAACCAGCTTTTTGTTTCATTGATTCTTTGGATTGTTCTCTGTGTTTCTATTTTGTTGATTTCAGCCCTCAGTTTGATTATTTCCAGTCTCCTACTCCTCCTAGGTTTGTCTGCTTCTTTTTTTTCTAGAGCTTTCAGGTGGGCTGTTAAGTCTCCAATGTGAGCTTTCTCTGTTTTCTTTAAGTGGGCACTTAGTGCTATGAACTTTCCTCTTAGGACTGCGTTCATAGTGTCCCATAAGTTTGAGTATGTTGTTTCTTTATTTTCATTGAATTCCAGGAAGACTTTAATTTCTTTCTTTATTTCTTCTTTAATCCAGGTATGGTTCAGTAGTTGGCTGTTCAGTTTCCATGACTTTGTAGGCTTTCCGGGGGTAGCATTGTTGTTGAATTCTAACTTTAATCCATGGTGATCTGATAAGACACAGGTGGTTACTAATATTTTTTTGTAACTGTGGATGTTTGCTTTGTTACCGACTATGTGGTCGATTTTCGAGAAGGTTCCATGAGCTGCAGAGAAGAAGGTATATTCTTTCCTATTTGGGTGGAATGTTCTATAGATGTCTGTTAAATCCATTTGCTTCATTACCTCCATTAATTCTCTTATTTCTCTGTTAGGTTTCTGTCTGATTGACCTGTCCATTGGTGAGAGAGGAGTGTTGAAGTCTCCTACTATTAGTGTGTGCGGTTTGATGGCTGCCTTGAATTTTAGCAATGTTTCTTTTATGTACGTGGGCGCTTTTATATTAGGGGCATAGATGTTCAGGATTGAGACTTCTTCCTGGTGAACTGTTCCTGTTATGAATATAAAATGCCCCTCTCCATCTCTTCTGATTGATTTAAGTTTGAGGTCAACTTTGTTAGAGATTAGTATGGCCACACCTGCTTGTTTCTTAGGTCCATTTGCTTGATAGGCCTTTTCCCAACCCTTTACTCTGAGTAGGTGCCTGTCTTTGTGGTTGAGGTGTGTTTCTTGTAAACAGCAGAATGTTGGATCCTGTTTTCTTATCCAATCTCTTAGCCTGTGCCTTTTAATAGGTGAGTTGAGTCCATTGACATTAAGTGATATTAATGACCAGTGGTTGTTAACTCCGGTCATTTTTTTTTTTAGTCGTAGAGTTTGTGTGTTTCCTTTCTTTGATTTGTGTTGATGAAGGGTCTCTAGATGTCTGAGTTATTGTGGTCATTGTTGGACTCCTTGGTTAGTGATTTTCCTTCAATTACTTTCTGTAAGCTGGATTTGTGGCTGCGTATTGTTTAAATTTGTTTTTATCCTGGAAAATTTTATTTTCTCCATTTATAGTGAACGAAAGCTTGGCTGGGTATAGTAATCTGGGCTTGCATCCATGGTCTCTCAGTTTCTGCAGTACATCTATCCAGGACCTTCTGGCTTTCATGGTTTCCATGGAGAAGTCAGGTGTAAGTCTGATGGGTTTACCTTTGTTAGTAATTTGGCCTTTTTCCTTTGCAGCTCTTAATATTTTTTTCCTTATTCTGTATGCTTTGTGTTTTGATAATTATATGGCGAGGGGATGTTTTTTTTGATCCAGCCTATTCGGTGTTCTGTATGCTTCTTGCACCTTCATAGGTATATCTTTCTTTAGGTTGGGGAAGTTTTCTTCTATAATTTTATTAAATATATTTTCTGGACCATTGAGCTGCACTTCTTCTCCTTCTTCTACTCCTATTATTCTTAGGTTTGGTCTTTTTATTGTGTCCCATATTTCCTGAATGTTTTGTGATGAGAGTTTGTTGGACTTGCTGTTGTCTTTGATCATTGTGTTTATTTTCTCTATGGTATCTTCAGAATCTGAGAGTCTTTCTTCTATCTCTTGTATTCTGCTGGTTATGTTTGTTTTTGTAGTCTCTATTTGTTTACCTAGATTTTCCATGTCCAGCCGGCCCTCTGTTTGTGTTTTCTTCTTTGCCTCCATTTCAGTTTTCAAGTCTTGAACTGTTTCCATTATCTGTTTGATTGTTTTTCCTTGGTTTTCTAGGGTGTCATTCACTGATTTATTCAATTCTTCAAACTTCCTGTTATATTTCTCATCCATTTCTATAAGGGCATTTTTTACATGCTGCTTAAGGGCGTCAATCACTTTCATGAAGTCAGTCTTTCCTCCTTCTTGATTAAGGTGTTCATGTCCTTCCGTTGTGAGGTTGCTGGTTTCTGGTGGCTTCATGTTGCTTTTCAGCTTGTTTGGCGAATTCTTGCCTTGGCGTCTGCCCATCTCTTCTTCCAAATGCTCCCTTATGGATCTTCTTTTACCGGATCAGGTTTCCTTGCCTACCCAACGAGGCCTCCCCAATGTTGGCTCTCCTGGCGCCGAGAGATCAGGTCTCTTTGCCCAACGCTGGCTCTCCCCAACGCTGGTTCTCATGGCGCCGAGAGATCAGGCCTCCGTGCTGGTTGGGCAGCTCGCAAACAAAGTGCCTACCCCGCTTAGTGCAGGCAGGCCACAGAAACAAAGGAACTGCAGCCCGCCCGGGCGCCCCGAGGATCGGACCCAGCGCCCAACAGGCTGGGCTGGGCTGGGCGATGCCACGCGCCAAAAGAGGGCAGTGGGGCCGAAGTGGGGAGGGCTCTGGACGGAAGCTGGGTGGGCCAGGAAGAAAGAGGCAGCCCCCAGGGAGTAGAGGCCCTGCCAAGAGCCCAAGAAGGACAGGGGGCCAAGGAACCCCCGAGCTCCCCGCCCCAGGCTGGCGCAGTGGGCCAGAAACTCACCCCAAAGCTGGTTCTCCTGGCGCCGAGAGCTCCATTTCTTATTTTTATGTGTGATGCCATGGATGCAACAGTTTAGAGAGAGACCTTTCTGAAAGCAAAATTATTCATAATCTATAGAAAATTTATAAAATCCAAGTATCTTTATTTTCATTTTTTTTTCATAAGCTACCTCAAATTCATCTTTAGAGTCTCATGTCCACAAAATTGGAAAGTAACATAGCTATGCAGGCATATTCTCTTTGTCAATTTAAAGGGTAGGGAACATAACAGTCAGCGCAAACATTTACTTGAAATTGTTGTGATTAAGATTTCTGGAACCCAGCTTCAAACATAAATTCAAGAAATCAGTATTTGCAGGTGTCAGACACCAAGCAGCATTTTCCTGGAATTTTGAATATATTAAAGTCAGAAAATTGACAGGATGGATAACTTTCATAACTAGGATGTCGACATACTTCTTGCATTTTAAAAGCACTTCAGGGATGGAATTCATTTTCTTGCTCTCTTTGACTCCACCTGCTCTATGTCTCTGAGAGTTTTTGAGATATCTGTTCCTCAGATGATTGCTAAATTCTTTCAAAGGCAGATGCAAATATCCCATCATTTCCATTGGGATAATTTATCCATGTGTTATGTTTATATCAGGTAGCAATTTCTATCCTATTGTAGTCTGGACAAATAAGAATTTTAAGTCAATTATATCATAACTCCAAAAGATTACGAATTTAGGTGGCAGATTGACCACCACAACTTAGAGACAGTGACTTCCAAATATTTTCTGTCAGCATATACTAAATGAAAAGACAGCTTCAGAAATTCTTTCATATTTCTTGATATGTGACTTTATTGGTAAACTACTTGTCTATCTAACATGAAGCCCTAGGATACAAACAAGAGATGGTGATGTAACCCATAATCTGAGCACTAAGCAGTAAAGGCAAGGAATCAGAAGTCCATGGACATCATCAGCTCCATAGCAACATAGTGGGTTCAGGGACAGAGTAAGTCTAATGAGATCCCCATCTTTAATAATTAAGGAAAATATATAGTAAAACAACTATATAGTTGAGTTTGGTGTAACAATGACTCGGCTAATAGACAATATTATTAAAGGTAAATTTTATTTCCTCAAATAAGATTTCTGTGTGAAAGGAAACTAATCCCTTCCATGCATGAACATCAGTTTAAAACCACATGGAAACAATGGGTCAGCTACTCACATATCACTGGGCTTTCCTTTAGTGAAACTGATGAATCTTCTTCATTCTCCTACTTTCTTCCTATATGTTTGATATCCAGATACTGTATCAGCCTGAAATCAAAAATAAAGAAGAGTGGTGGCACAGGATGTGATTTAGCACTACAGGTTATTCTATGAGAGAGTTGTGACATACACACTCTAAGGAGGACAAGTTTATTAGTGTCTTCACTGGAGTTTCAGAGAAAAGTGTTAGCATGTGTGATACATAACCCAGTTTAGCAGAGAATGCAGTTTTAGGGTAAGAAGTCTTAACTCATTCCAGAAGCCTGTCACTGGAAAACATTCTGAGAAACATAAGATCATGCGAAGCGGAATGCCCATGTTGGTTTATATCGTGTAGCTATTTCTTCCAAATTGAAAAATTTATTGCTTGTGGGATCAAACTCTCCCAAAGAGCTAAGGAAATCTACTGAGAGCAGCTCTAGGTCACTATTGTCAACTAGAACTGTGGTTCTCAACTTGAGAGTCATAAACTCTTTTGGAGGTAAAATGACCATTTCACACTGGTCATCAAGACTGTCAGAAAACATAGATATTTACATTATTACTCATAACCCAAGAAAAAATTATGAGGTACTGTATTATAGGGTCATTAGCATTACCAATGTTGAGACTCAATTAACTAGATACAGTATAGTTTTCCTAGAGGAGACTGGGAATTTGTCTAGATCATATTAATCAGTGAATATGTGAGTGAGAGATTATCTTTTATTTAAACTGATATAGCAGGGCATAAACCACTATGGGTGATACCATACCCTGAAAATGTGGCCCTGAGCTGTGTAGGGATGATAGCATGACCCTGTGAGTGATTCAGCAAGCAATGTTCTTCCATGGATTCTGCATCAGGTTTCTGTTAAGTTCCTGCTATGACTTCCTGAAATGATTGAGTGGAAGTATAAGTCATATAATTCCTTTGCTCCCCAAAGCTGGTTTTGGTAATGTTGTTTCTCACAAAGATAGAATGAAAGCAAGAAGCTCATAATGTTACAGGATTTGCAAGACAGCTCTCCAAGATTATATAAGCAATAAGAAATCTCCAACGGACTGTGCTTAGTGTAGCTGCCTAAAAGCTGTGCAGGAAGATCTGTACAGGAAGGGGTGCAGTATCTGGAGTCTTTACCCACACTCTGGGTCTTTCAGGGATGCAGTTTCCTTTGAGTCACATATATTTCTGCAAGTAAGCTCAGTAAACATTCAATCCCCAGAATAGAAATGGGAGGAAGTACATTGGTCTCTCATGGTGCCTTATGTGGAAGGAGTAGGTAATGGCCAGCCTAGAAAAATTTACACAACAGTTTGTCAACCTGGGGTTAATACTTGTAATATTCATACAGAAATGGAAGATGAATCCACCTCCTCAATGGCAATTTATCAGTTAGACTCTGGTGCTGAAAGAGGTTTCTGGTCCTACAGACATTCAGTCTCAAAGAAACACACAGAGGTCTACATTAAATATAAACTGGTTGGCCGATTAGTTCAGGCTTCTTATTAACTCTTAAATATTATATTAATTAGTCCATAATTCTTGTCTGTGTTAGCCAAGTGGCTTGGCACGTTTTATCAACAGGGCATTCTTATCTTGCTTCCCCTTGGTCTGGGTGATGACTGCAGATAGAGCCTTTCGTCTTTCCAGAATTCTCCTGTTATAGTCACTCTGCCTATACTTAATGCCTGGCTACTGGCCAATCAGTATTTTATTAAACCAATATAAGTGACAAATCTTTACAGGGTATAAGGCCATTGTCCCACAGCACTACAGGGTGGGACAGAAAACTCTATCAACAAATGACATACAATGTGACCAACTACATCCACATAAAACCTGAGAGAACTTGGGAAGTAATTCTAAACACAAAAGAACAGAGTTAAATATGATTTCTCTGTAGCAGCATTTTCTCGAGTAGGGTTTGTTTGGTAGAAGTGAGAGTGTCTCATTTAAGAGAGGTTTCCTGACTCAGCTTTAGCTGTAAAACACTTGTAGCTCTTTTAATAGGCCCTGCCACCAAATACTTAAATGGTGTTTATAAATAGTTGACTGCATGCTTCATAGTGATGGCAGGGGCCTTCAGACTCATAGAATTGTGAAAATAAACATGGCTCCCACCAGTACCTCAGTCATGAAGCTAAACTCTCAGAAAGCTAAGGAATGGGGTGGATCCAGCTGTCAAAGCCATGGCTTTAATCCTAGCCACATCGCTTAGGAAATGAAAATCTCGTGTGGCCAGGAAATAAAAAAAGATATACAGTACAGATAGATTCAGATGAAAAAAAAAACTTCTAAATGGTTTACAGTGTGTTAAAAAATATATGTAGGCTTGAAAGAGAAAAAAAAATAAAGTCCTTAAATTAAGAAAGAAAGAGAGTAGTTAGGTATGGTGGTATACACCTTTAATCGCAGCACTTGGGAGGCAAAGACAGGTGAATCTCTATGAATTCAATTCTCAAGACAGCCTGGTCTACAAAGTGAGTTCAAGGACAGCCAAAGATACACAGAAAAACATTGTCTCAAAAAAAATTAAAAATAAAAATAAAAAAATAAAGTTTGAAATAAAGCCACTTAAAGGTGGAAACTACACAAAGAATCTGGCTACTGTATGTTATTGTAATGATTTTGAATGGTTTAACTGTTGAGGAAGGAGCAACAGTTGCTAAAAGACACTTGATTATAAATGTTGCTGGCTTAATTCAGCCTTTATTTTTTTGAAAATGCCTTGACTTCAAAATTTAATATGTTACTTTGGAGAAGAGGTTTTGTTTTTGTTTCTACAGAAAATGAGAGACTGTGAATTTATTCTGGGTTAAGAAAAATCAGGTTTGATCAAGGAAGACCTGAAAATCCTCCCATAGGAGCTGATGGCCTAGATGATCCAACATTTCAGAGGACCTCTGCTGGGATTTTCTCTGAGTTCTACATCCAGAACAACCTCAAGACTATTGGCTGAAATGAGTAGGCCTCACAAAATATTCCAGTCAAGATTTGACCATAGTCCTAAATTTTCTTTAGGTCCCCATAAGATTATCAGCCCCCCCTCAATTAGCAAAAATAGATTATGGATATTTGCCTTTGCTTAGATTCTTGGTTACAAGTTGTTATGAATAATAGTCTGGAAAAAAGCTAAAAAGAGGAGATTAAAATCAGAATTCTTGTTTTGAAAAAAAGGGGTGGAGATGTGCTGTGGGACAATGGTCTTATACCCTGTAAAGATTTGTCACTTGTATTGGTTTAATAAAATGCTGGTTGGCTAGTATCAGGCAGGAAATATAGGCAGGGTGACCAGAACAGGAGAATTCTGGGAAGAAGAAAGACTCAGTCCGCAGTCATCACTCAGACCAAGAGGAAGCAAGATAAGAATGCCCTGCATATGAAAGGTACCAAGCCACTTAGCTAACCCAGACAAGAATTATGGGCTAATTTAAGATGTAAGAGTTAATAAGAAGCTTGAGCTAATTGGCCAACCAGTTTATAGTTAATGTAGACTTCTGTGAGTTTCTTTGGGACTGAATAGTTATGGGACTGGGCAGAATAGAAGCCTCTCACAACACTCTGGAGACTTATTCTAAAGTATAAGTCTCACCAAATGTTCATTCGCTAGGCATATAGTGACATTGCTTGTTGTTATCAGAATGTCTTTCTTTCTAAAATTATGTGTTTTCTGATTCAAGGACAATATGCTCTAACACTAGTTATTGATTATTATATACCAGTCTTTGTGCATCACTATCTAAGATTCTGTTCTCCCTCTGTTATGGAGACTGGATGTTTATTACTTTATACAGGTAATTCTGGGACATTAGTATGTGAGTATTGGATATGTTTTTAAGGAGAAAATACAGAAAGTCCTGAAACTATTAGACAAACTGAGCTACATTCTCAGCTGCAAATGTTGGACTTCAATCCCAGTTTTCTATTTTGATGACTCCTGCCATAATATTCTGCTTTAAATACTACATTTCAAATCATATAATAAAACAGTGGCAGTTTTTCAACTTATTTTTCATATTGTAAATTTTGGCATTTTTTTCATACAAGAAAAGAAAAATGAAAAATAACAAGCTTATGATCTCACACAGAATAATGCTTTTGTTTTCTACTGTTCAGGAAGAAAATCTTCTTTCTCTTTAACAACATGATTGAACCACCCAAGATAGATGTTTCTTTTGGAAAATAGTTAACATCAAACTATTAAAGCAATGAACTAGAAAATCCAGGGAGACACTAACACTCTGAAGAGACATTTGGCAAAATTTGTTCTGCTATATTACATCAGAGTGGAAAGGGTTTTGTTTGATAGTTACAATGTGAATTAAGAACTGAAACACGAGCAGAAACAAATTGTAATCTATTACAAATGCAAATTATCCTCCCCATTGCAAATGTAATGCATATTCATTATGGAAAATTTAGACGATCTTAGCAAGAGGAAAAGGCCAACGTTTAGAACTTAGATGTAACTTGATAAAATTAGAAGTGATAATTGTAAACATTTATGATAACTTTAATACATTTCCTTTCATTATTTTTATGTGTTTAAGTTTCTTACTTACATGCATGTCTGCACAGGATATATGTGCTTGGTGCCTGTGTAGGTCAGAAGAAGGTGCTGAATCCCTGGGACGAGGATCAGAGAAGATTATGTGCTGACAAACGGGTGCTAGGAACTGACTTGTCTCCTCTGTAAAACAATTGTTCTTTTTATCTGTGCCATCTCTCTGGCTCATATTCAATACATTTCTAATGTATTTCTATTCAAATGAATTTGTACTGTATCTTATTTTAGGATTTATTCCAACAAGGATATATTACAAAGACACAGTCACATATTTACTTAAATTATTATTCTACTAAGCATTCTTTTATTGCCAAAATTGGGATTTTGGTTGTCACTAGTTAGTGTATGCTTGTGAAAATAAATGGATTTAAAAGAAGCCAATGGGATAGCATAGTAGGTAAGGTGCCTTGCTTCCAAGCCTGAAGTCCTTCTTTTGACTCCCATGTCATGGGGATGGGGAAGGAATAATCCAGAATTAGGAATGAACTTCTTCGAGGGACCTGACTCTGGTCTCCAACTGGTCTATTGTTAAAAATCTCATCTTAATCTCCTCATTGGCCTATTTTCTCCTAAGTCCCATTCTTTGGATCAGCCCTCATCTGTGAGCAGCACTATGAGAAATACATTTAGAAGCTACCGGATGATGTCTCTGTTCCTATGGAGAAAACTGTTAAACTATACAGTCAAAGAGAACAACTGTGGATGCATTAGGAAGAAGATATTAGTCTCATCCATAAACAAAATCTGTGGGTGTCTTGATTCCTCTAAGTTAGAACATGGGATAAGAATTTGTCTAAAATTATACAAAGACAAGATTTCTTTCAAATAATAGAGGTGATGATATTTTCTACTGAAAAATCTATTTGAGTCTCCATTTATTCATCTTTTTACTCTGTAAATTGCATTTATAGAATAGGTGAGAGACGACTAATAAGTGATACTGAAGACAGCACTTGGTTTGAAAACCTGGAATTGTGTTGGTGACTGTATTTTCTAATAAATGCAATTATATTATCTCAGGAATCAAGCAAGTTTTCTTGGTTCTTTGCTTTTCTACTTGATTTGCCCTATCAATATCTCTGTGGCTGGAGTAAAGCATGGAGTCCAATTTAGCTGTGCATGAAAACATAATTGTAACCTTAGAAGACGGGAAGAAGCAAGAAAGGGGATGTGTTGTGATTCCACATAATCTAAGATCCACGAGAGAAGAACACAAAGGAATAAAGACTATGTTGTAGGAGGCAAAGGATATAGCTTTGTATTTTGAAATTTAGAGGGAGAAATAATTTGTGGGTGATAATGGTAAGTATTTCCTAAAATGTGAATGAGAAGACTAAATCAATCAAAATTGCTTGGGATCTAATAACTTAGCTGCTTTGAGGGTCCAATTTCAGAACTTGGGAAACTTCCACAGAGTTCTCTGACGATTATAACTGTCAGCATAAGACGAGACAACTCTTTATAAATAATTTCTTGAAAGATATAATAACTATCATGAATGTTAAGAGCCTTTTGGTTTGGATAGAAAATGCCACCAAAGGGACAGACATTGCAAACTTGGTTGGGAAGTGCAGCTCTCTGGAACATGGGTACTCTGATCTTATCAACAGATCAAGATAATGGTAAATTTATAAAAGAGTAGATTATTGAAAGAAGACAGACATTTTAAAAGTATAACCTACTTGTAGAAATTAAAAAAAAAACTGGAAATTGTTCTTGAAGATTTTATTCCCTTTCTCTCTCCTCCTTGTTACCTGCTATTTTTCCTGGTCTCCGTTCTGTTCTTCTCTTCTCTTAGTTTTCTTTCTCTTCATTCCCTCTTTTCCACCTTCTTTCCTTTTTCCTCTACTCTTTTTACTCTATGTCTCCCTTCTCTTCACCTGCCAGGATCTGACCGTCTGTATTCTATCACTGCCTCTACACCATGATGTGTTTCTAACTGATACTAATCTAGAAACTACAGAGACAAATGCTCATGTTCTGAAACCCCCGAAACACTGAATAAAAACAAAATGTTTGTCTTTGAAGTAGATTTTTTCAGATATGTTGTAACATTATAGAATTCTAAATTATACAAAAATCATGGCTGAAGCTAGAGTAGAATTAATCAGGTATTAAAAACTGTGAGATAAGTTTCTCAAAGGCCTTGGGCATTTGTAAAGAAATGCTGGAATGACAACAATACATGGTAAACATCATCTCCTTAAAGCCTCAGTAAAGGTTAATCTGGATTTTCAGCCTGAAATAAGCCTTGGACAAGTATATAAAGACCAATACAGATTGGGTTAACAAGGATAGGACAATCCCATCCTCAATGTAGGTGGCACCACTGAATAGGTTATGGTTCCAGATTTAGTTTTAAAAAAGCCAGCTGTGCAAACGTATTTATCTATGTCAACTTTGTTCCTCTTGGTGCAATGTGATCAACTTCCAGAAGCTCCTGTCACTATGATTCTTTCTCTGTGGATATCTGTGCCATAACTTTGAACTTTCCTATGTTGATTTTATCAGCTATTTGTTCCAGAAAGAGAAAATTAACTAATAAACCAGCAAGTAAACTGCATGGGCACAAATAAGTGTGGGTTTAATTACTAATATTTGCTTATCTAATCTGGATGGTCTAGTGTAGAATAACGTGCACATACATAGCAAAGTAATCAGAAGCCAGTAGTGAGACTTCTGTCATATCATCTGAGCTCTCCAGAGCAAAGATTAGTTTACCAATGATCCTTGGTCAAATGCATAAGACAGACATGTGGATGATATCCCCAGTCTTTGCTTTGTCAGACATTTTAATATTTCACAATGTGCATTATCCTTGATTTCTTCCTTCCAATGAAACCTTGATGTTCCCATCCTTTCCCCCTGGCAATCTACAGGTAAAAAGTGTTTTAACTTCTTATTTAAAGGAGACAAGGTAATTATGAAGGATCAAGAAAAGGGCACATATTTACTTACTAAACAGCATATCAGTAGGCAGGTAAACTCTCAGAACAGCTGCACTCACAATCATCTGGCAATCACCAGCATGAAAGCACGCTGAATACCATATCTCAAAGTACAGATTTCATTTCTCTACTGTTGTAAGTTTCGGGACTGCTCTGATTTCTGAGTGAACAAAATAAGTTACTATGCAAACATAAAGATTTTAATTCATATACATAGCACCTATATAAAATCTATGTATCCAAAGAGAGGAGGTGCCTCCTGGAGGATTGCTGTAATTTTTTGGCTAGCTAGGCTAAGTGAAAATGGCCTTCAACAGTTAAGTGATCAACATGTAACAAGGGAGTAAGTTGGAGGTCATACATCTAACATCCACCCACCTCTGGCCTTTGGCTTTGTACTCACACACACACACACACACACACACACACAGACACACAGACACACAGACACACACACACACACACACACTGAAAGTTCATCACTTAGTTAAATTTCTGTTCAGTTTAAGATTATGCCAGAAATGTGAAAGACTAAACTTCCTGGTTTAGTAGCCATGGATTCTTTAGAAAGGGCTAAAGAAACTCAGAGGCACAGAATTTCACTTTTAAATGAAGCACCTATCGCTATTAGCATGACCTCACATTTCCAGCTCTCTCTGGTGTGAAGGGGAAATGCATCCACTGTGGAAGCAGTTTTGCATAAAGAAAACATGAGCTGGTTTGACTCATTATGCGGATCAGGAGAAAGCATGTATTTAGAAAGAATTTGCCCAAAGAGAAAAAAAACAAAATCACAAATCTAGGAATTCCATAATTCATTAGAGTGTATAGAAATAAATGTGTTTTAAATACAAATAACAGCTTTAGAGAGATTTTCTTTCTTTTGTTTGTCATGCTTTCATTTCTCAGGGTTGAGTTGTCTGGATAGGAAACAGACAATGGTATGAGACCATTAGTTAGTCCAACTCATGCAACTACTTTAGAACTACTAGCAGAAGGAATCTGCTGTGTTTGAGGAGTTCATCTTGCACTAGACCCTAACCCAAAGCAATCTATTTTATTTTCTGTGTGTATGTTTGACTATATATGTGTCCAAGTGAGGGCATTGTGCATCTTGCTCTTACAGAGTCATTCCTGCTGGGAGTAGAAAGAAGACTCATCAGACTTCTGAAGAGAATGAATTTTACAGGTTTAGGCAGCTAAGAATATTATATATCTCACATGATGTTTGTTTTTGGTTGTCAACTTGACCACATCTGGGTTACAATCCAGAAATGGAAGGCACACTTCTGACAGAGTATTTGCTTGCTTTGAAGTGGCTGAGCCCACTTCTAGCTTGGAACTTTGACATTGGAAGACACACACCTTTGCTCTGGGGTCATGTCTTATTCTAGAAGCCTACATAGGAACATGGAAGAAGGAAGCTTTGTTCTTTGCCTGTTTGCTATTTTCTTCTAAAACATCCATTTCTTTCCTGGCATTAGAGCCTACTTCTTTGGAATTTCAGAATCTACTGAAGACCAGTTAAGACATCCACGCTGGTTAATTGAGCATCTCCTTCATTCTTGGATTTTCCATTCATAGACCACCATTGTTAAGAGATTCAAATAAATACAAAAAGAGATCATTCTATAAGATCTGCTACTTTAAGTACTCTGACTAATACAACTCACAAAACAGTTTCCATGGTTATACAAGCAGAAAGCAATTGCTGGTCTTGAGGAGACTCTTGTGGAGATGCTCATCTGCCAGTTGGTAGTCCAATACACCTGTTTGAGTTAACCGTGTTTTTATAAGTAACTCTAATAGGCTCTTCATTTCACCAACATAAATTTGGGAGTAATAGCTTTTTTTTTTTTTTGCCTGTCCTTAATGCACTTCTAAGGTTGAGTAGACCTTTGTTACTGCACCTACAGGAGAAACATTATACTTTAGTGTATAAGAAGAAAGAGACAATATAAGAATGTTCCAGAAGTGAAAATGGGTACCAGTCTTGTTTAAGGAACTAATATTATTTTCTTTATAAAAAAGTTAAAAATCCTGCCATGATTACAATCTGTTTTTGTTCTGGGGCAAGGATGGAGTGAGGGAAATAGGTCTGAGCAGATGATGAAGTAACAAGAATACCACCATGACAAGTTGTATAGTCCTATATTACTGTGTATATTGTGGATGGCACAGTTGAAGGTAATTAGTTCATTTGTGTTAGATTCCTGAATATTTCCAACATATGAAAGACAATGTCATGACGTGAAGGAGTAAAACTTAAGGTTGCCATGGTAGCATGCTTCGCAGGCATTAACTGTGTAATTAAAACATAAAAGAAAATTTTATTAAGTATTCTGTTAGTTTATAATTTCTACCAGAAGGAAAAAGGAAATAGTGTCTCTTTTTCAACGGTAAAGACAATTAAGTGCAAATGTGTAAAAGACTCAAAGTGAGATATAGAAACATGGCTACTATTCGAGTTTTCAAATGCATTTCCTCATAACCAAACCTACAAAAGAAATAAAATAAACATAGCAAGTCACAATAGTGCAACCCAAAGTAGTTAACATTATACAATATTGCTGTGAAATATAGTTATGGGTTATTTATATCATTAAAATACCTTGATAGTCATATAATACTAACAAAGATAGAAAGATTCTGTATTTTTTATTACCTGAAACAAATTGCACAGGTCTCTCAGAGGTCGTTTATTAGTGGGCAAAATTCCTGCTTCAGTGAGTCTACATAGAAGCTTCCTTAACTCAGATACCCATCTGGTACTAAAGAAATCTCTTTGATTCGGTAATTAAAGAATCAATTGCTGCATAGTTGGTTTATGGAAGGAACTATGCCAAATGCAAGTCCAGCATCAACTGTAAAGCACTGTTGCCCAATTAAAAAAAAAAACTACACATGGCATTTCCCAGCAGATATTATGAAAAAATGAATTTAGTGATTTTTGAATAAGATACCTAAGATAGTGAAAAATGAAAAAAATGTGAATATTATTTAATTTTATTATTTTTAAACTTGGTTTAGGGAGGTGGTTCATCAGTGAAGAGTATTCTGCTTATACACGGGACATGGGTCTAGTTCCTAGCACCCAAGTGAAACACAGCCATCTGTAATGAGAGCTCCAGGAGCTCTAGCTTCCAAGCTGCCCATGTTTATCTACACACACCACACTTCACATACATGCAATTAAATATGAATGAGGGTTTTACAATGTTATAGCAGTACTAAACAATTCAGTTAGGGAATTGAATTATGTTAACTTGGATGAAATAGCTTCATGTTATAAGGAAGCTCATACAATGATTGTAGGGGAAAGAGGTACTTAGGACTCAGCAGTCATGACATCTGCCCAGAAATGATCAGGCTTTGTTTGCTAGATAGTTGCAGGTTTGAGTTGCTGTGTGCTATCAGAATGAGGACAGGAAAAAAAAAATCAGACATCTGGGCCTCTGTGCAGGGGACATAGCTTGAGATGCATTATGCTTATACAGTGTGTGTGAAAACAGAAGGGAGAAATTTGAAAGCTCACATCTCTCTCATCTCATGAGGCAAGTAGGAAAATTAAGAAGAAAATGGAAAGTCACCCCCAGGCACTTCACACTGAGCATCTTTGATCCAGTCAGTAGGTAGACCAGCATCCTGAAATGTGTCAGGCTCCTTGCTGTCATTATGTCTCCACATACAGGATTGACTCCACCCATGCCGTTTACTATAGGCACATGTTACGTGTCAATTTTCAATACATTATAATTTGCACAATCTATGTAGAAACTCGATTCTGCGTATATGTCAAACATGATGGGTTAGATTATAAAGAAGAAGGCTCCTTGCTTTGACAGGACTTTACTAGGAAATAAGAACCTGTAGGCTAGAATTCGACAGATCATTTTCCTCTTCCGTGAATGTGAAATATGTGCTTACATTTATGTGACCTAGTGTGACTGTTTGAGACATGTGTGATATATAATGGTCAAATCAGGATATTTTGCCATGTCTTTGATTCAGTAATATTTTACTAAACTCTTACTGATTCCATATAAAATATGTATAATTGTTTCTTTCCAACATGTACTCTTCTATGCTTATTTCTCCAAATTTTTAAAAGAATTGAAAAACCAGAATTTCTTTGTTTTCACATTGATTCAGAATATAGAAAGTACCCAAAGTGTTTGGTGGGAATAAACCCGTGGGGCCCAGGTCATCCATCGTTCCTAAGGATGTTTGCTAGCTAGCACAACTCTTTCAGGATACAATCACCAGAGAAGACTCAGCATGCATTGCTTTGAATTAAAAGAAAAATGTTTTGATTTAAGTTTGTTCACAAATTTATTTACATTAAACATTCTGCATTCTCACACAAGATTAAGATAAAACAGCCTTTATCTTTCATCAGGTTGCTATCAACCACTGGTTTGCAGAAAATGAATTTTGCTCTATTACAACTTCAGATTAACTGTGTTCTTTAGCCTTGATGTTCCTAGCTTTCTATTACTTATTAGCATTTGGGGTGTTAAGAGTAAGTGTACCATGAACCAAAGGTGGTCAGAGGATAACATAAGAGAGTCTGTTTTCTCTCCTTACATGCCGGTCCAAAGATGGAGCTCAAGATGTCAGGGTGGGAGGCACGAAGCTATACCTTTTGAGTTAACTTGCTAGCTCTAGATGTTGGTTTTTAAGCTTGCAAATTTATTATTTTATTAATCATTTTCTTATAGAAAGTTTCTGTAGCACCATGTATTTCAAAAACATATCATTTATTATAAATAATCCTTAATATCTACCTTGAATTTTACTTGAAATTGTATGTTTTTAACAAATATTGGCATGTTATTATCTATTTTATATGTTTATTTCATTTTCTATTCTTTAAAGTCATTTTGATCTATTGATTTCTCTAGTACTTTCATGTATTGTGTTCATGTGTGCACATGCATTTGTGTGTATGTGTGCTCATACATGCATTTGTGGAGGCTAAAGGTTAAAACTAGATATCTACCTATCAATATCCATTTTATGGTTTTCTCAACAAGGTATCTCACAGAATGTGACACTCACCTATTGAGCAGTAAATATGTAGGCTGCTACTTTCTCTGACTCCCTCTGCTGGCATTGCAAACATGTGATCAGAACTCATGTCCTCATACTTGTTGGCAATCACATTACCCATTGATCCCTCTCCCTGTTCCCACTCATAAATTTCTTGGCTCTACATTATTATGAATTTTTTTATTTCACTTTGTCATTTAAAAAATGATCCAATGCCTTGGACTTCTTTTAGGACTGCAGATGGAGGGGGGAGAGGGAGGAGGGGAGGAGGAAGGAAATGGAAGGAGGTGCAAATTTTAAATAAATAAATAAATAAATAAATAAATAAATAAATAAATAAATGATCCAATGTGCTTCCTAGGCAGTTACTAATCACACTAGGTGAGTTAATCCTTGCACCAACATGCAATGTGTGAACTTAATTCTTTAAGAGACTGCACTCCTAAGACTCTCCTCACCTGACTGGTTCTTCTGAAATTCCTGTGATTATCCAGTATTGCTGCTAGTCTGAGCTCTTATATCTGCCCTCTCTTTTCCTCCAAACCCATCCCTTTGCTTTTGTAAGCGACCCTCAGTAAGTCGTCTTGCTGATTCTATGATTCCTGCAAGCATCCACTTTCTTCTGACTTTCACCATTGTAGATGCCATGCCTACTCTTGCAAAGCTGTGGTCTGTGTTCTTAGCCCTCTTTCTGTCAACGTCTTCCCCCACTCACATTTCTTTCTATACATACTGCTAGGAAAACTGGAAACTGAAATCTTCCAGAAGTGTGAATATTTACATCTTATTATATTCATTAAACTTTTCAATACTGCTAGAGAAAAATCTCTTCTTTAGTAGATAAGCAGCAAGATATATCTTATAAATCATTATCTTTCTACCTGGTCATCCAAGTAAATGTCCTCTAGAAGGAATTTGTGCCCAAAGGGCACCAGAGCAGGTCTACAGTAGGTTCATTTATTACTTCGGGAAAGTAGTTTAGATCATGGACTCTGCCAGTGAATGACATCACATTACCAATTCATGAGAGGCATCAATCTTTACCAGGGAAAGAGAAGCGGTCACACTTGACAGGTCTCATGAACTCTTCAGAAGTCATGAGGAGCATAAGATACTTGCCTTTTCCAGCAAATGAAGTCAGGTTGGCAAATCTACTCACCATATAATGATTACCATGTCAAGATCGAACACACGTGTTCTGCAAGTAAAACTCCACCAGAGTAAGGAGAATCAGTTTCTTAGCCTGGGGTAATCAGTTTGACTGTCAGTCCACATAACTGGTCACGTGTTACTCTGAGCTCTGCCCCATGATTTGAGAACAGCTGTCAACCGAGAACAAGTAAAAATTTGTTTTCTTTTTAAATATAACATACAGGTGAATGTGTGACCACACTGGAGCCACACTGCAGTTAATTCTGTGAAGTACCAAGCTTTATATGAACATTTTTTTCTTTCACTTTTTGTTTTTTCACGGAGTACTAGACTTCAAGCTTTTAAAATGTCATTTCTCTACTTTAAAATCTTGTGGTTTTTCAACTTCATATTTTTTCTGTTGCCATATCCCTTGGATATAGAAAATAGGCACATTTGTTTAATGCTCCCTTAGTGGGTTTGTTTGAGCAACAGTATGAACAGTTTCTCACCATGTAGACAATTAGAAGGAGGAGCAGTTGGCTCTGCTGTGGAGGGAAAAATGAATGCTTAAGACTTGGGCATAAACACATTGGATACATGTGAAGATGTAAACCTTCTGATTTGCATAATGAGCATCTTATGGCACATTGGCTTACAAATTTATGGAGTTTTTCAAAACAATTACCAATGATCATCACAAAATGGCAAAGATCCCGATGACATTTCATTCTTCAGTTAGCCAAAGGTTTGCTTTTCCTTTCATGTTTGTAGACAGTTTAATTTGATGCAATTTATTATGTACAGATAACTTTGATTGAAAAGTTTCTCTCAGTGCCACTCCACATATATAGATTATTTTCCAGATATGAGAGAGGTAAAAATGAAGTCTAGGACTCAAAATGATGACTGTTGAGAGTCAGTTCACTGTTGAAGAGTGAGCTCAGCATGCCTTCAATGTATTTCTATTTTCCATATGCTTTTTTTTGAAATTAAAAAATGCAAAGCAGAAACAGTGCTGACTTTATACCAAATTCTCATCATAATTTCTAATATATTTTCTATTACTTTTGGACACCTTGCATTCTTCTTAAAAAGCTATGCATTTCATTTTGTTCCAAATTTATTTATTTATTTATTCATTTTTTATTGAGAAAAGGAAAAAAAAAACAAGTTTCCACCTCCTCCCAGCCTCCCAATTCGCTACCCTTCCTCCCACCCTTCTCTCCCTCCTCCCACCCTTCTCCCCCTCCTCCCAACCTTCTCCCCCTCCTCCCACTCTTTTCCCCCTTCCTCTCCAGTCCAAAGAGCAGTCAGGGTTCCCTGCCCTGTGGTAAGTCCTAGGTCCTCCCCCCTCCGTCCATATCTAGGAAGGTGAACATCCAAACTGGCTAGGCTCCCACAAAGCCAGCACATTACGTAGGATCAAAACCCCGTGCCATTGTCCTTGGCTTCTCATCAGCCCTCATTGTTCGCCATGTGTAGAGAGTCCAGTTTTATCCCATGCTTTTTCAGTCACAGTCCAGCTGGCCTTGGTGAGCTCCCAATAGATCAGCTCCACTGTCTCAGTGGGTGGGTGCACCCCTCGTGGTCCCGACTTCTTTGCTCATGTTCTCCCTCCTTCTGCTCCTCATTGGGACCTTGGGAGCTCAGTCCAGTGCTCCAGTGTGGGTCTCTGTCTCTATCTCCATCCATCACCAGATGAAGGTTCTCACTCAGGATAGTGTTCTCTATTTCCATCCATTTGCATGCAAAATTCGAGAAGTCATTGTTTTTTACCGCAGCGTAGTACTCTAATGTGTAGATTCCACACTTTCTTCATCCATTCTTCCATTGAAGGGCATCTAGGTTGTTTCCAGGTTCTGGCTATTACAAATAATACTGCTATGAACATAGTTGAACAAATGCTCTTGTCATATGATAGGGCATCTTTTGGGTATATTCCCAGGAGTGGTATTGCTGGGTCCAGGGGTAGGTTGATCCCGAATTTCCTGAGAAACCGAAACACTGACTTCCACAGTGGTTGCACAAGATTGCATTCCCACCAGCAATGGATGAGGGTACCCCATCCTCCACAGCCTCTCCAGCAAAGGCTATCATCGGATATATATATACAATTTATTTATATCATTTTGGATTAAGTTAATGCAGATACATACTGCTAGCAAATAATTCCCCATTTGTCTTTTTATGTCATCGTTTACCTAATCAAAGACTTATCTAATGTTTATGGAAATATTTTATTTATTATTATTCTGTGTGTATGATGAGTGTATATGTGGAGACCTATTTTTAAAGACAAGGCCTAAAGTTTCTCTTCCAGCGCCATGGATCCTGGGATGTGAATTTGAGTCCTCAAGCTTGCACAATAAGTGTTTTGATATGATGAACCTTCTCGTCACAACCAGTTATATTGTTTTCTGATTGCTATTATTGCAAAACTCTGATGAGCATCCCTGTAATCCAGTTTTACCACATATCTATACACTTCCTTGATACAAATGTTATGTGGGTCATGTTGATTGTTAAGTGTTTTCTGGACTGACAAACCTCTCTGCCGATACAATAATGCCAATCAGACAAAATCAGACCAAATTAGAATATGCCCAGGTTTAATGTGTGCCAGCGCTCCCGGGTGGCCTCTGGGAAAACACAGAGGGGAGAAAAGGAGAATTGGAAAGACCACCAAAGAGGGAAAAGGGGAGACTGTGTTCATTTTCTGGGGAGCAGTTTAAATAGCCTTTGGGAGTGGTCTTGACCTTCCTTAGGGTGTGGTCAACATTTGGCAGGCTTTTTTGGTGGTGGAGTTTGAAATGAGACAACTCCAAGGGGAGGGAGCTTTGACATGGAATTTTCCACCAAACATTTCAAAAATGGAAACCAGGGAGCTGGGGTGAAGCCTCCAGCCAATCATTTCAGATTTCTTTTTTTGAATAAGGATGTTAGGGGCTGAGGTGGTACTTTTAACCAAACATTGATGCCTTTATTTTATTTTTATTTTTAAAATTTTATTTATCTGTTTTACACTTTTCCCTCCATAGTCTCCTTCCAGTTTCTTCTCCCTACATTCTTTTTTTTCTTAGCCCCCAATCCACTTTTCCTCCATTTTGTTTAGGAGAGGACATGTCTCTTATGAGTATCAACTAACATGGCCTATCAAGTTGCATTAAAACTAAGAATCTCCCCATCTATTGAGCCTGGGCAAGGAGACTCAGTATGGGGAGTAGGGTTCCAAAAGTCTGCTGTTTTTAAGTCAGAGTTTAGGATAAAATTTAATGTATGATGACTTTGAGTAATTTTGCCATGAAGAATTTATTAAAAATTATTGAGTTGTTGATCGCCTATATATTTCTAATTCAGATTCTGTATGTCACATTATCAAAATACTAATACTTTCTTTTTGTAATATATCTAAACTTTTGGAGATGAAGATCAGGTTTTCAAAGTTAGGAATAAAGAGGGAAAGGGTGTATAAACTAATAATAGAGAAGATGGATTATTGATGTTTTTAATGTTTGTAAACAAAGAGTGGCATATAAATTTCCCTGTTGCTCTTGGTTAGGCAGCTCAGTGAATCTGGATGTTCTCAAGTTGGTTTTGAAAGTGATTTGAATGACCTCAAACTTTTGTTTTTATTTTGAAACAATCTTTTCTCACTTCACATGCCAATCCCAGTTTCTCCTCCTGTTTCTCCCACCTTCCTCCTATCACACCAGTCATTCACTCTTCAAGGAGAATCAGTAAAGACTAACACATTAGAGTCTTAGCTAGGATCATCCCTGTGGATTTCCGGGAATTTTCTTAGTGCCATGTTTCTTGCCAGCCATTAATGGCTCCCTCAATCGAGATATCTCTTTGCTTTCTCTCCTTCTTTGTCCTTTCCCCATCCAAACATTCAGTTCCTTCAAGTTCTTCCTCTCCCATCCCCTTCTCTCCTGCTCCTCCACTCTCCCCCAAGCTTTCAATTTTCTCAGAAGATCTTGTATATTTCCCCTTCTCAGGGGGATTCATGTATGTCTCTCTTAGGATTCTCTTTGTTACCTAGCTTCTCTGGAGTCATGGTTATCTAACACTATAGGCTGGTTATCCTTCAGATTTAATATCTACTTATGAGTGAGTACATACTGTATTTGTCTTTCTGAGTCTGGCTTACCTCACTCAGGATTTTTTTTTCTAGTTCCATTCATTTGTCTGCACATTTAAAGATTTCATTGTTTTTTTTTCTGCTGAGTAATACTCCATTGTGTAAATATACCATTTTATTTTATTTTTTTTATCAATTCTTTGCTAGAGGGATATCTAGTTTGTTTGCAGGTTCTGGCTCTATTAATAATGTGGCCATGAACATAGTTGCACAAATTTCCTTGTGTCATGAGTATGTATCCTTTGGGTATATGCCTATTAGTCGTATTTCTGGATCTTAAGGCAGATTGATTCCTAATTTTCTAAGAGATCACCTGAGAAGCATCTGTAAGACAAAGGACACAGTCAATAAGACAAAATGACAGCCTAAAGAATGGGAAAAGATTTTCACCAACCCCACATTTGACAGCAGACACATCTCCAAAATACAAAGAACTTAAGAAACTAGGTATCAAAATACCAGATAATCTAATTAAAATATGGGGTATAGATGTAAACAGAAAATACACAACAGAAGAAATGGCCTAAAAGACACTTAAGGAAATGCTTAACATCTTTACTAATCATGGAAATGCAAATTGAATTGACTCTGAAATCAAAAACATTTATAATATCTATGTTGGAGAGGATGCCGAGTAAGGGGAACACTCCGATTGCTGATATAAGTGCAAACTTACACAGCTGCTGTGGAAATCAGTATGGTGATTTCTCAGAATGACCCCAATATTAGTATAAGAAATTCCACCAGAATTCTATACTCAACCACCCCTAAAACTCTTGAAATTTGTAAGATGATTCTAGAAGGTTAAATCAGCCTGGTATTTGTGCCTTCATCCTAGAAATATCAACCCAAATACTTAGTCAACAGCTGTTGCCTCAAACAGAAAAACACATGTTCTACGTATATTTTAACTGTACTAATTCCCCTCCACATACTTTGATCTGATTCCTCTCTGAGTTTGTAAAACATCGGATCTACATAGTAAGGTTAAAAAAAAAAATACAAGATCTCTTGAGGAAATTGGAATTGTGGGGATCACAGGAGAGGGTAGTAGAAGAGAAGGGGAAAATGGAGGGGAGTGAAGAAAGATGTATAGCTCAACAAAAACAACAAAAAGGAAAAAAAACAAATGAACAAAAAGAAAAATAAATATAAAAGTATAAAAAAAAGACATCAGATATATGGGCTGCTGAGATAGCTTAATGTAGTTTAGACCACATACTACTAATGCAGAATTCAATGCCCAGTGTCTAGGACAAGATTCAGACTTGCCTGTAACTCTTTCTACAGGAAGTCCCATGCATGTGGCTACCTCAGCCATCTGAATTCACTGTACGTATCCATGCACATTCTGTGTGCATGTTTACGTGTGTGTGTACACACATATACAACACACACACACACTCCTAAATAAGGAAAAATAAGAATACAGTTATTTCTTTTAACCTTAAATTAAATGTACTTAAATTAAATTAAATAGCAAATGTGTCAGGGCAATCTCTAGTTAATTTATTTCACTGCAGTCAGCATTTATGCAGCATTTTCTGTGCACCAGGAACTTAGCATTTTCTGTTGTGGTGAAGTCATAACATACTGAGTCATACAAGATTTCCTACTTAAAAAGTGTATCGTTAACGTGCTGTTTCAAAAGATTGGGAGTCCTGGATTTGACAAGAATCAACTTGTTATAAAAAAATTTAAAAAACAAAATGAACTAACTAAAATAATGGATGGCATAAGTGATTACAAGTGATTGTACTAATGGCCTTAATGATTGCAGTTCTGTGAACCTTAGTATTTAGGCAAAACTCACTTACTCCATAGCTGAATCAGAATCTGTGGGTTGTGATATTGATCAGAAGATTGATTTCCTGTCTGCTCTCAAGAAAGGCACTTAATAGCTGTCAGCTAATGCTCCTGAAAATACGGGCTGGATGTGCTCATGATACTGTTTTGACAAGTTAGTGGGAAAATGTCAAAACTGTCTCAAACCAACATTTTCTAATAATGTCACTTTCAAGTATTGTTAACAGAAATGCCAATTTGTGCTCACATTTTAGAATCTGCTAATTTATTCCTATTCTTCTATGATACTATCATTTTACAATTGGTGGATAGAATTTTACACTCAAAATTCAATAAGAAATATATTCAAGGAAAATATTTAAGTTAGTACTTTAATTTTCTCTAAGAAAACTAATGGAAGACCAAGATGGTACTTAGTAGACAAAGGGACTTGCCACCAAGGCTAAGAAACTTACGTCAGTTCTCCAAACCACATAGTAGAAGGAGACAAGCAATTTCTGCTAGCTTTCCTCTGACTTCCATTCCTATTTTATGACACACACACACACTACGCCTGACTTGATGCTGTAATTTATGACTAAATATCTTACACAATATCTTATGTAATTAACTAAAATGGAAGAAAGGAGTATTTTCATAGGGCTAACACACTCTGTTTATGCCAATCCTGTCATTCCCTGAATAGAGAGCGAACACACAAGGGGCAATCATTTACAGCTACTAACCAAGTCTCAGTGAATTAGTTCATGAGATGATAAGAAGCAGAAAGTACTTGTCAGGAAAACTGTCTCTGCAACAGGTAGAAATCACTGAAGCTGAGAACATGGGGTGCTGATGACTGGTTTTGTCAACTTGTCACTAATCTAGACCTAGCTGGGAGGAGAGAAGTCCAGCTAAGAGAACAACTCCATCAGATTGTCTATAGAAAAGGCCTTAGTGCATTTTCTTGATTGATGATGTTTTAGGGTCCAGTCCATATTAGGTCCCCAGTGCTACATGAAAGCATGCTGAGTATGCCGTGGGAACAAGTCAGTTAGCAACACTCCTCGGTGACCTCTGCTTCAGTCTCTGCCTTGAAGTTCCTCAGTGATGGACTGTGGTCTGGGACTGTAAGCAAAACAACCCCTTTTTTCCCCAACTGGCTTCTGTCTGTCAGAGTTTACCACATCAACAGAAAGGAAAATAGGAGAGGTGAGTTTCTAAATGACTGATAGATTGTCCCAGCCTTGCAAGTAGCTGCAAAGGGTACATTTTACACCGATAGTGTGTTAAATGGCCCATGTGCAGCAAAAATCCTCAGGAGGTTGACAGCTCAGGGTGTATGAAGATGTCATAGACTTGAATTCAGAACTGGGAATTCATATGACCAGAAAATAAAATGAGTGTGTGTTTGCATGTGTATCTGCATTCGTGTGCGTGTGTGTGTGTGTGTGTGTGTGTGTGTGTGTGTGTGTGTGTGTGTGAAACCCAGACGGAGACAGAGAAGAGTTAAATCATCAAACAGAATTCTCTACACTCAGTGGGTCTTGGCAATGTTTAGTGTTCATCGTTGCATAAGAAGCATAGATCACTAAGACACTAAGTTTGGCTATCTCTTCACCACCTATTTCATTAAACAACCTTGACTTCTAGACAATAGTCAGAAATAAATTAACAATTTTGATATGCTACTTTGTTTTCTGAGAAAAAAGTAAACAATTCATCAGTCTTTCTTTAATTTTGCATAAAAATTTAATCATCTCCAGTTTTTCCATCAACCTCTTTTCTTAACCCATGTGGTGATGCTACAGAATCAACAAGATCCAAGCTCTACGTTCTTTTAACTTTTACTTTTCTAACTAAAAAAGGGACAGATCTTGAAAACTAGATTTCTTCCGAACTGAAGTTTTCTCATGGAAAACGCGAAAACGTTTTAAATTGATGACAATTTCAGTGATAGCTGTGTGAACCACTTAAAACAATGAGAAAATCATTAGCTTGTGAGTGTGTTAAAGCTATGATGCAGTAAAACGTTTATAAAGCAGGTTAATGTGAGTGCACACTGTAGCACTTGCAGACACACTAATACTGACACAGCAAGTAGAGAGCTAAATAAATACCATACTATTCCTTCTGCTAATTTGTAGATATTGATATTGTAGACAAGTAGACCAGGATTTAATACATTTAATACCATGAGTCAAATTCTATGCACTGCCTGTTCATTAATCCAAGACTTCTTTTTCTATTAGATAAACTCAGATTTCCATTTTTCTATTGTAAGTGGTTGAAAATTGACAGAAGGAAAAATAATACTTTGTAATCCACATCAGCTATATGAAATTAATACTTTACTGTTACCTCTGAAATGTTAGAAGACAGTCATGCTTGGTCACCTAAGTACAGTGTCTGCTTACTTTTGTTCTTATCACCATGTTCAGCAGCACAAACAGGTATATGTCTGAGAAATCCTATAACACTAATAATTTGATCTTTTATGAAAAATTGCTGACTTTTGTTTTGGAACATTTTTGTAGTATTTTCTGATTCTTCTCTCATGTTTGTAACTGGAGACTTTGCTTTCATGTCTTGACTGCATGGTCCCAAATAATCACATAGAAATTAATTTTGATTATAAATTGTTTGGCCTGTTAGCTTAGGCTTATTATAAACTAGCTCTTACAACTTAAATAAATGCATTTCTATTATTCTATATTTTACCATGAGGCTCATGGCTTGTTACCTCATATCTTGTTTCCTTGGTCGCTGCCATCATTTGCACTTTCTTTTCCCCCGTATCTTTTTGTGGATTTCCAACCTGGCTCTATTCTGTCTGGCTATTAGCCAAATCAACTCTTTTATTAACTAATGTTAATAAAACATATTGACAGCATACAGAGGGGCATCTCATATCACATGTTTTTATATGTTATGAATGAATTTGAATTGAATTGTTTCAGATTTTAAGTTCTATTTTATTTGTGTCTCTGATTGCATTCACACTGCATGAGTGTAGGTCATGTATAGACTCTTAAGAGAGAACAGATCACCTGGAAATGGAGCCACAGGCAACTATGATACCCTGACATGTTTCCTGGGAACTGAATCCAGGTCTCCTAGAAGACCAGAAAGCACACCTCACTACTAATCCCTCTTTTCAGGTCCTGGATTGAGTTTAATAAAATTAAATTACCCTGGGACTGGAGAGATGGCTCAGCAGTAAAGAGCATTTGATGTTCTTGCAGAGGACCCACGTTTGTTTCACAGCTCTCCAGTCTGTCCCACAACTATATGTAAGTCCAATTCCAGGTCTCCTGTGTCCTCTTTTGGTTTCTGTGGGTATTTCGTGGACACAGGGAACAAATTTAAATGCAGACAAACCCTCATGCAAATAAAAAAATGTATTCTAGTCTTTCAAAAATTATTCACTAATAATTATAATAAATCAAATTAAGGAAATAAAGAATCATTGTATTCTGCTGAGTTTTTTTTTTAATTGGTTAGAGAATGTCACTATTCACTCAAAATAAATCTAAGACATTTTATTTTGATTGTTTATTTAATTCAAAAAAGGGTAGTTGTCACTTTTAAAGGTACATTTCTACTTTCTATTACTGGGCATTTCATTGATTGTTTACTTTCTGAGTTTGGGGTGCTCAATTAAAATTTCTGTTAATAGCAGTGTTTGGCATGGGCTTAAGGTTAAGTAGTCCAAGGGCCTAAAGATTATTATGTGTGGCTTGTAGCCAGAAAACCTCTCTAACTGAAACTCCTAGGAGGTTAATCTGCCCAACCTTTCAGACATCAAATGGTTTTCTGCAGTCCTAATTATAGGTTCCCTTAGAAAGGGCTTCCTATTGAGAACACGCTGAAATGGTCTAAAAATTTTGTTCTGTTCTGGAGTTAAAGACAGTGGGTTATGGATTGAATGTCGATACCTATAGATCCTCTCAAACCCATGCTTTTTTAAACAGTGAATGAGCATGAGTGTGTGCATGTTTATGTTGTATGCTCCCGTGTATGTGTGTGTACATGAGTGTATGTCTATATGTATGTGTATTTGTGTGTAAGGTTTTGTATATATATATATATGCTAACATCACAATTGTTACTATTCTAACACAGAAGAGCATTACAATGTGTGTAAGTGTTTGTATGTATGAGGTATATGTGTCTGTGTCTTTCCTCTAAGTAAGACATCAGCTCTCTACAACCCTATGCAGACAAAGTATTAGAACAATTGCACGAAGTAATATAAATTGAATTCCCCAAAGACAGTCATTTTATAAATTCTCCGTTCTTTTCTCTGGTCCTACTTAGTAGATGTGGATCTTTCTCTATGCCTTTTAGCAATATTGAAAGTTTCTATCATGAATGCTTGAGTTAATGATGTTTATTTTAGGGATGGCTATTATAAATTGGATTCTAAGAATTTAGTAATAGATCATCATGGAACCTCCCTCAAGGAACCTAACAAATAGACTAATTTCATCATTAGTTGCAGGGTTTTATTGAAGAAAATTCTCTTACTGGATGTTCCAATCTCTTCCTTATATGTTTATTAATGGAAGTTAGTCAATTATAAGCTTATACAAAATACACAAATTTAAATAATTCATTTTTAAAAAAATCATTTGTGAATATATTTTCAAACATGGCTAATTTTTAAATTGTTTTTGGAAATGGTCTTTATTTTAAATGAAACTTACTAAGCATATTTCAGTTACAAAACACCCACTTTTCAGAGAAGATAAAAATATGAAAATGAAACAAATACATATATTTTTCAATAACTCCTTTAAGTCTTTAGATTTAACATGTGAGAAAAAAAGAGTGAAAATTTACCCATTCTCATAAGCAACCCTAACAAACTAGTTGGGTTGGAATAAAAAACATGTGAAAGTAGAAAGGGCCATTGAGCAGTAGAAGTGGGTGAGCAGGGGTAGGAGGAGGACATGAGAGGAAAATGGGAGCTGCAGAGATGGCTCAGAAGGAAGAACACATACTGTTTCTGCTCAGGACCACAACTTGCTTCCTCAAGACTGCCTAAGTCTACAGTTATAGGGAATCCAATACCTATAAATATACATGAAATGTCATTATGAAACACATTATCATATATAATTGGTGTATAACAATACAACATTTTTTTTATTTTTTATTGAAAAAAATTCTGCTTCCTCCCCGCCTCCCATTTCCCTCCCCCTTCCCTCATTCCTCCTCCCCCACTACTCCATTCTCCCTCCCTCTCCAGTCTGAAGAGCAGTCCGGATTCCCTGCCCTGTGGGAAGTCCAAGGTCGTCCCCACTCCATCCAGGTCCAGGAAGGTGAGCATCCAACAGGCTAGGCTCCCACAAAGCCAGTACATGCAGTAGGATCAAAACCTAGTGCCATTGTCCTTGGCTTCTCATCAGCCCTCATTGTCTGCCATGTTCAGAGAGTCTGTTTTTATCCCATGCTTATTCATTGGAGCACTGGACTGAGCTCCCAAGGTCCAAATGAGGAGCAGAAGGAGGGAGAACATGAGCAAGGAAGTCAGGAAAACGAGGGGTGCACCCACCCACTGAGACAGTGGGGCTGATCTATTAGGAGCTCACCAAGGCCAGCTGGAATGGGACTGAATAAGCATGGGATAAAACAATACTATTTATTTTTAAAATAAAAGGAGCTATTCTTACTTGTTTTCTAATTGTGGAGCAGGTTTTATTTATATATTATTTTTTGAGAATTTCATACATTATACAATGTAATTTGGTCATATCTCCACTCCATTCTTCCCTTCCAACTCTTCTTCCATTCCTCCATCATTTCCCTCCATACCCCTCAGACTCAGAAAGTGTAATGGAAGAGTAGTGGAAAATTTAAAAATTAGTAATTAAGAAAGAAAACTGTGAAACAGTTTCTTTTAGATACCTCAGGGCTAATGCAATCAGAGCATTAAGTGACTATGCTTTCTGCCCGGGACCATTGCATGGAACTATAGCCTACATTCCAGTGGATGGGCAGGTGACCCAATGGTCACCTCCTCTTGTTTATTCTACCTCTAGTTGGAATAAAAGAACCATTCCATGTTTGAGCAGAGGAAATTTCAAGATGCAGATAAATGGTCATAATAAAAATAAGTAATACCTGTTTTTTAATATAGTTTTATTAAATCTGAGCATTTTATATAATAAATTTTGATCAGATTTAACATCCCCTAGCTCCTTCCAGGTCCAAACTTCTCCTGCTCACTTTCTTACCAATCAAATTTTGTGTCTTCATTTTTTCCAATAGTATGGTGTTCTATTTGTGTTTTTATATATACTTGGGCAATTGATCATCCACCGGAGTGTTGTTGACATATCAGAGGTCACATCCTCATGGAACAGTAACTCCAATTCCTTCATCAGCAACCAATTGCCTTTGGGTCCTCAGTTGGAAGTGGTGCATCAAGCCCACCTGTTGTTTTTAAGTCTCTGTCATTCTTTTACCACTAAACACTTGCAAGGCAGATGTTGGGGTGAATATCTGCTAGCTCAGAGAAGCCAAGAAGCAACCAGCTGACCTTCTTTTTGGCCAGAAACCCAGCAAGGGTGCATCTCTCTAGCCATCACAAAACAAAAATGTTTGAAACAAAACGAGTTCCTGCTTACTTTTTCCTGTGTATCTTTCTATTCATATTCCTGGCTCCTCCATACTCTTTATGGATAGTTGCTGGCTCGGCCCCTTATTACATGTTTGATTGTGTTAACAGTCTTGAGATTTTACAGTGCCATCAAATATTCTGTAATGTCCACATCTTCTCCATATGTTTGAAGTTTGTCTGTTGTGAGCCTGCACAGGTTTGGGAATACTGCCACAAACCCTTTTTGACATGTAGTTTGTCCAGGGCACCAAGGAGTTGATGTCCACATGTCACTTTTTTTTTCTTTTCTAGTTGTAAAAGAGCAAGGAACGAAAGAGGCAACAGAATATTTTAAAGTAAGCACAGATAGATGAATAAAAGGCAATTAAAAACTAAATAAATGTTCCATGTTGTGGAAATATGGTGTCTAGTTCTGTTGTAGAATATTATTTTTAGATGTGTTATATTTGTTTATGCTGTGAAACATTTGTTTTAATGACACAAACACATGCTACATTCTTCTATAATGCTTTTGTTTAACTCTGTGAAGCTATATTACTTATATATTATAC
The DNA here is from genome assembly GCF_037038515.1 of Microtus pennsylvanicus. Taxonomy (NCBI): domain Eukaryota; kingdom Metazoa; phylum Chordata; class Mammalia; order Rodentia; family Cricetidae; genus Microtus; species Microtus pennsylvanicus. Next base: position 66,684,903 of record NC_134586.1, on the reverse strand, counting down.
TTGATGGTATAATAAAGAGCTGAACAGCCAATAGCAAGGCAGGAGAAAGGATAGGCAGGGATGGCAGGTAGAAAGAATACATAACAAGTAAAATCTGGGAGGCAAAAAGAAGAAGCAAGTTAGAAGGAGAAGAGGACATCAAGGGCTAGCCAGCCAGCTACACAGCAAGCTACGGAAAAGGAAAGAAAGGGATGCAGAAACGGAGAAAGATAAAAGCAAATGATAGGCAGGATAATTTAAGATAAGCAAAGTTGGCTAAAAACAAGGCAAGCTAAGGCTGGGCATTTATAAGGAATAATAAGCCTCAAAGTGTGATTTATTTGGGAACTGGGTAATGAGTAATACCCCCCCCCCAAAGAGCCAAAAGAATAAAAAAGAGTAAAAAATTTTGGCATTCCAACTACAGCTAGAGTAAAAGAAAATCCAACATTGTTGTGTCAACAGGAGGCTGGAGTAACAGAAAAACCAACAACATCGTTCTCCTCATTAAAGATTTTTTTTTTCTGGAAACTACTCTTGGAAGTTTCCATATAATTCATTGTAAACCATGCTAATGCATCCCAAATATTGCTCACTTATGACAGTCATAAACAAAGCTCACAGTATTCTTATTCTTAATTGAGGATCACATAAGGAGCATGTTCATTGCAGATACCTATTTGATTTACATGCAAATTAAAAACATATCGAGAAAGGAAAAAGTGCAGTAGAGGAGGCATTTTCTTCCCAAAGAAAATTATACAATATTTTTCTTTAGACAAATATTGATTCAGAGAAAATTAATTGAGGATATATATCATTTGATTCAGAAATAAAGATGCAGCTGATACTTTGGCAATTAATTAGAGCTCATAATTAGTGCCTGTAATAAAGAAACTTCTCTTTTAACAGGATGGTAAGTCACTCTAGGACTTAACCTTATAAGTGATAATCAATAGTTAACTATTATAGACAGTGCAGAATCTACAACTACTTACTAATGATGGCCATGTAATGTCCAGGGGTTTAAGTTCCTCAAAGGAAATTTTCTTTAGAAATACTCAAATATCACTAGTGGAGTTTTGAAAATTTATGAACATACTGGCATGGTTAATCTCAGATGAGCATATTTATTGTGCTGTATTTATGTACAAAATTTCTTTGTTCTCAGGAAACCATGCATTCTTCAAAAAAAGTCAAATTGTTTTTATTTAAAATACTGAGAAAGGGATAAGAGGCCAAATGGGGAAAAAGGTTAAAAGAGATGCATCCCATGATGTTTAGGGAGTATGTAAGCATAATTACTAAGCTTAAATCACAAGCCAGGACCAATCTAGACTTTAGGTCATTTAACTGATTATTGCATTATATTTTTGACGCACATATATATGATGTGTATGGTCATATGTGTTGTTGCATGTTTCATGCCCTCTTTTATTGACCTCCTACCTTGTTGTACCCTGTTCCCAACTACTTACTTCCCATCCCACTTTCATGCCTTGTGGTATTAGTCTTATGCAAGTAACCACGGGTGTCATGAGTTCATGGTCATGACATGTTCAGAAGACAGTATCTCACAGATCCCATGTCCATCCTCCATCTGTTATACATTTTCTGCATTCTCTTCAAGAAGTTCCCTGTTCTGCAGTACTCCCTACTCTTTGGAGATGGTAATGATACATGTCCTGTTCTAGACAGAGCACTCAGCAGTAACCCTTCTCCAATTTTTTTTTTTTTTACTGTTTTTCATTTACTATAATCCACTGCATGAAGAAACATCAAGACCACCAACATCACTATTCTATGGATCTAAACTGATTACTTTTCAGTTGAAAATATGCATTTATATCTTTCTGTACATATGCACTTTAAGCTGCTTATGATCTCTGGAAACAAACTTTAGGCAACAATTATTATCCACACAGAAAATAAAATAAAAAACTAATAAAACATGCATTATTACAAAGAATAAACAAAAGTTGTAAAGTCAAACACCACTTCCCTAACAATAAATGTCAACATTTTATACAACGTTGTAAATTGACAGTCTCCCATACTCAGTTAAAAAAAAAAGAATCAAAGGTTACAATATAAAAATGACTATCTAAAATCAAACAAATCAAGAAGGGAGAATGCAAAGAAAGTACACAGGCATTACAACGATAATGTTATACTTAAAATTCAACATTGGTAAAAAGTCAGGCATCAGACATGATAATCTAAGCAAAAAAAAAAACTTCCCTAAAGAAAATATGACTGAAATAACAAAGCAAATGTTTCTTGCAATATTTAATAGTGACTATCACCTTGACAGATTCAGAATCACCTACAAGACAAGCCTTTAGGTGTGCCTAAGAAAGGTAACCTAAATTGTGTTAATTGAAGAGGGAAAACTTATTTCAAGAGTGGGCATATTCCTCCAAATGATAGCATCCTGGAACAACAACAACAACAACAAAAAGCCAGGTGCCTATGAGCATCCATCTCCCTTGCTTCATGTCTGCCCAGCTGCCTCGAGCTCCCACTTGCATGTCTTCAAAATAATAGGCTGCATCTTGGTGCTCTGAGCCAACATAAATGTTTCCTATATCTGCTTTTGTTGGGAACTTGGTCTCTACAACCACACATATTACCAGGAGGATGCTAAAATGCCTTTTAAGATTTATTCTACATTCATTCCTGTGGTTAGACATCCTGATGTCCAACAACTTAGAGGGCGAAAGAATTTATATGGCTAAAATTCTGAGTTAAAATCCATCATTGAAGGAAGTAAAGTCAGGAACTCTGGCAGAAGCTTGAAGGCAGGCTTTCTTACTGTCAGGCAGTCAGTTCAGGTACACTTGATAAGGGGATGGTGCCACCAACAGTGGTCTGAGTACTCTTACATGAATTAATATTCAAGTTAACCCTCAAGTAATGTGACCACGGCACCATTCAATCTACACAATCTCTCAATTTCTAGTCTAAGTAAGTCATTTTAACAAGACAACTATTTGCTAATACTGATCCCCTTTGATATGCAATTTGACTCTTCAGTCTTAATCTCCTGTACATGATTAAAACATGATTAATAAAAACTTAGAGAGAGAAATTTGGGTTCAACCTGAAGGTCAGAAACACAAAACAGCCAGCCACTGGCTTGCACTTTGACCTCAGTACAAATGGAGATTGTAACTCCAGGAATCTTAGAATGAGACTGTGTCTGAGAGCTGTCTCCTTCCATTTTATAATCACCTCTAGTTCTGGAAATAAAGGTGTGCACCACTGGGATTAAAGGCTCTCACCAAAGGACATGCACTACTAGCACCTGGTTTCTATGGCAAGCTTGTGTGGCTACTGGGATTAAAGGTGTGTGTCATTGTTGCCAGGTCTATAAGGCTGGCCAGTGTGACTGTTGTACTCTTCTGATACTCGTTCAAGCTTTATTTATTAAAATACAAATAAAATGCCACTACACATGGTGAAACTTGATCAACCTTGTGAGTATCCAGAAAGAATTCTGTTGACCCTCAGGATCCTTCTCCTTGAGGTTACTGCTTAATGATTTTATATCCACTTATTCTTCCAATGTACTTCTTAGTGACAAACCACCTCTTCTTGGTTCCTCTACAATTCAATCCAGTTGAGGGATCTTATCCAATACTACTGATTAAAAAAAATTGCCCTTATAACATTAGCAAATGCACAAACATTTTGTTTTGGATTTGTAGTTCAGTACTTGGTGGTTGTTACATCCGTCCATATTGCTATATGTTTTAAAATTTTGGAGATATTTAGATTTATTGTTATTAAAAGTTAATAAACTTCTCAGCTGTAGTTTGCTTGTGTTACCCAGTTGTAAAACTGCTGCATTGAAATTTCTACTGCATTGAAAAGTTTCTTCTGGGAGAGAGGCTCATAAGGCCATGAAAGCACATGAACATTACAAAGCAGATGAATCTCAGGACACAAAAATAACGAATCTCAGACAGTAAGAAAGACCCAAGGTCTCTCTCCAAAGCAGGATGACAGTGTATTTCTGCTAGAAGGCTGCCTGAAGTTGGGGAAGTAGTCTCAGCGATGCAGTTTACCTTCATTGTTATTGGGATTTCTAATGATCTGTCTGTAGTGAAAACTCCAGTCACCCATGCTTCTGTGAGCAATTTCAATAAACTCAGTTATTCAACAAACCTGACTTGGGGAGAATCGTTTCTTTGATCACTCATTGGTGATCTCTCTGCAGTGTCTAACCACTTGCTTGTATATCTTTAGGAAAAGTCACCCTCTAATAATAATTGACATATACCCACAAATAAAGACACAGATTAAACATATAGGTGATATGTGACAACCTGATAATATGACTTTAATTGCTATAAAATTACAATACATGAGCAGTAAAGTTAAGTAATAAACGTTACTCTATGCAGGTATTTTGATTTTGAATGCATAATGTTAGTGTTTGCAATTTATGAGAAAAGAAATAGTTTTCAATACCTAATGTCATTAAAAATAAAAACCTCCCATTTCTTTCTCCAAAGCATGAAGTAAGGCACACATATCATTTGTGAATCAACAAAAAGATAGCTTCAAAAATTGAAGAAGTATAAGGATAAATGTAACTGTTAAAGAAAATATGAATACATTTGTTCATCTCCAGTGAAAGTGAAATTTTATCTATGGCTTCTAATATAGAAATTTATAAGACACTGGCACTTCCTGGCTATTTTCAGCATGTATATATACTGTACATGTAAGCAAATCTCTCAATGTGAACATACTCAAAAGCTTTTTAGAAACAGATATATCAAAACCTGGTAAGATTGTGATATATGGATAGTTCCTAATTCTACTTTGACAATAGAATTGAAATACAAAGGGTGATAATATTATAAAATTCCACGACACTTCTGACATAATATTTACCTTACAACTTAATTACAGAACTTTAAAGATATGCATAACTGATGTGGGAGTGTCATATATCAATCTGTTGATTTCATTGGTTAAGTAATAAACAAGCTGCTTGGCCTCATAGCTTAGAACATAGGTGGGCCGAGTAAACAGAACAGAATGCAGGGAGAAAGAAGCTGAGTCAAGGAGTCGCCATGATTCTTCCACTCAAGGCAGACACAGGTTAAGATCATTCCTGGTAAGCCAGCTCGTGGGCTACAGCAGATTGTTAGAAATGGGCTAGTCCAGGTGCGAGAGCTAGCCTAGAAGAGGCTAGATAGAAATGGGCCAAGCAGTGTTTAAAAGAATACAGTTTCTGTGTAATTATTTCGGGTAAAGCTAGCCATGTGGGCGGCCGGGTGCTGGGGACGCAGCCCCGCCGCTCATCCTATTTCAACACATAACCTTTCCCAAACTTTCTATTTTAGTAGCTTAGTGCCATGCCTTAAATATTTAATACATTTTATTATTATTTTAACACATTGGAGTAAGTATTTAAAATCAAAACATTAAATATACGAGATTGATGTTGTTAAAATAAAATTTTCTGTAGTTATGAAATGTCAGAACCTTAAGATAGAGCTATGCCCCAGAGGTTAATAACACTGGATGCTCTATAGTGTACCTGGTTCAATTCCCAATGCCCTAATGGTGCCTCACAACCATCTGGAGCTCCAGTTCTAATTGGATATAGACAAATATAACTTAAAAATAATATATTGGAATTATGAATGGCTGCCTGTTGTGAGACTATGGACGGATTTACAAAAAACAGCCAGAGAAAGATGTTAGAGAGATGGCTCAGAGTCTAAGGGGATCCAAATGCAGTCCTAGCACCCATGTCACGTGGTTCTTTTAACTCTATCTCCAAGGGACCTAATGTTTTTTTCTGATCTCTGAGGGTACTGCACTCATGTGCATATTATCCCACACATTCCTCTTACTACTTACCTTCAAAGCCTATTATTGCCATCTCATATTCAAGTGATAGATATTAAGGGAGAACGAATGTCCATCCACCCAGTTCTATGCATACTGGACTCTTCCTCTATTCAGAAAATATGTAATCATTTCCTGATGTCAGGATGCAAGGATCTGGAAATCCACAAGGGTCTTATTTGCAGTGGGATTTAAATCTTCTCACATAAAATTGAAGATAAATGTGAAAAGACAATAACCCATATAAACTCTTTGGATCTCAGGCAACTGTCATTGAATAATCTCTGAATCACATGCTTTAAGATAGTGTTAAGGTAACTTATACTTCTGAAGTTTTTTGTAGTAGGGTGTGGGATTTCTCTGCATCCTGTGGCATTGAAAGCACCCACACCATAAGCATAGAATATCTCTCATGAACAGTTAATAAAGCCTCCTTGTTTTGTTTGGGCACTAAGCAGAAATTTCTCTTTTTCAGTGTTATAAAGGAAAAGAAGAGTTGGATGAGAAAGCAAAGAAAAAGGTGTATAAGAGGAAAGGATCAGCAGGAGCGGGGAGACAAATCAAGAGTATGATAGAGAAAAATGCAAATGGATCAAAACCCCCAGACATCTGTCCCTGTACAGATTTAGCTATCTGACTCCCTTAGCATGCATTACTCTCTCAAGAAAGATGTACAGAATGTACATCTGGCTCTCTGAATACATTGGCTCACATGGTTTCATATATACATGCAGAAATCAATGGCATGCTGAGGATTCTGATTCTCATTGAATATTTGAAAAAATTAACTTCACCATTTTTCAGAGAAGCCACTTGCTGCAAAGGACAGTGGTAAAGACAGAGAATCACAGTAGTCAAAGTGCTGAGAATTGTAACTGTGGCGTGCTCAGCCCCAAATGGGACATCTCTTCCTCCCATCCAAGATTTCAGGAGGCAACTGGAAAGAGAGACAGAAAGATGATAAGAGCCAGAGCTCAGGGTAAGTCGCTGAGAAACAGTGTCTTCTGGATGGACCCGGCAGTTGCTCTCATGAACTCCCAACAGCTGCTGATGCCTGCACAAGACCTGTGGAGATCAGGACAGTGAGCATTCCAGCAAATGTGAAGGGGCCCATCAGGCTCCAACCAGATCTGAAAGCTATTGACAGCTGGGAAATGGAAATCAGTTGTCTTCAGGGGTGTGGCCTCTCATTGATTGCGCTCCCTTTGGAAAACGATGCTTCATTCACACACAGGAATAGCAATACTTGAATTCACTGGGTTGTTAAAAAAAAAAAAGACAAGAATATAAAGTTGTAACAGAGGTACAGGAGAGACTGGAAGCAAGTAAGAAAGTGGTGGATTGTATTAAATTACAGTCTCCACATGTATGAATCTTTCAAATAACAGATATATAAGATGAAGAAGAAAAACTTTCATCTAGTTTCAATTATGTAATAGTACAGATGGGTCACTTTTCTATAACATAATATCCCATTCACAAAACGAAAATAATAAGTGATACTTTTCTACATGAAAACTAAAGAATTATTTACTGTAAAATGTCATAGCTTCAGATAAAATTGAATATTAAAACTATCTAATACTGGTGTTATTCATTCATTCATGCTACTTCTTGCACTTATGTTCTACATAAGTTTATTAAATGAATAATGGCCATACAGTATTGTGATACATTTTACATCAAGCTGAGCTGTAACCATGCATACGTGTGAATAGTATAAATTCCATAACAATACAAATAAGGTTCATTTATTGTACCCTAACTGTCAGTACCAAGTTACTTAATTCCCTGTTACTATAACTTCATCCATAAATGAAAATATTAATAGTATACACTCCACAGCCCTGTAAGAACCAAATGAGCTGAGAGTAGGAAAAGCTTAGAACAGATCAGAAATATTAATCACCAATAGATGCTAGCAACAGCTTTAGTAACCCATGAAATGAAAATAAAATAAATGGTGTGTGTACTGTTATATCTCTCAGAATTTTTTAAGATTCGGATACATCCCAAACACCTCTTTGATGCATAGAAATAACCTAATTTATTATATTGAGGAGGAAAGTAGACACTGGACAGTATTCAGAGTATTTCAATGATATAAAATTAGGAAATTTCACTATTTATAAACTTTAAATATTGACTTATTAGGCTGTATATATCAATGAGTAAATGCACATAACCATGTATAATGGGCATGTATTATATACATAGTGACTATACTAGAAGTGGTCATGAATGTGAAACTGGGGAGGAGGAAATGGGGTGAGAGTGGGTGGAAAAGATGCAGATGCAGTGAACTTAATTATGGAGTTCTTGAAATAACTGTATATTCACAAGTCTCCATATCTGCATTAGAGTTTCTTTAACACATATAAGCCTATGGCAGATGGGTAGAATGTCCACTTGCAGATTGATTTTGCTTTTGTGTGTTGTCATGACAATGAACTAATCCAAGAAATCTTCTACAGTAGGAGGACAGTCCACCCTGATCTGCATCCAAGCCATGAGGATTTTCTTTCCTACTTTGGGTGTTCTGAAGTTCAAGCATGATATGCCTGTTTATTGCCTGGGTCCTATGTTGTATTATTTACTTTTATAGATCTATGTTTTGATATCTAATTAATTTGATAAAATTCTTAAAATGGGCCACTTCAGCGAATCCTTTGCACTCCAGTGACTTTTAAATCAATCCAAGTTTTCCAATAACACATTCAGTATTTTGTGTTTTATTTTTGGATGTCTTGATTGGTAAAATTTCAGCCTCCTTGATATATCCTAAGGAGTGTGCAGACCCTGACTCCATTTGGCATGTTACTTTTCTTTAGCTGTTTGTTGAGCATATATACTTGTGGTGAAATTTCAATTGTGTTTTAATAAATAAAGACTTTCTGAAGATCTGAGTGTAAAACAGTCCTACTGGTCAGCCTTACAGATCAGATTATGGTAACACACACCTTTATGTCAGTAGCCATAATGACATGCATTTTTAATTCCAGTAGCCACATTAGTTGTCATAGAAATCAGGCGAGGCATGCCTTTAATTTCAGCCCTAGAGAGGAATATAAGATGGGGGAATACATCTCTCAGAAACAGTCACATTCTGAGACGCCAGGAGGCAGAATCGCCATTTCAGACTGAGATCAAGGTAAAAGCCAGTGGCTGGCTGTTTTGCTTTTCAGATATTCAGGTTAAACCCCAATTTTTCTTCCTGAGTTTTTGTTAATCGTGTTTCATATGCTGATATGTATTTTTATATATATGCAGATGCACATGGATGCTTGCATGTTTGCAGGTCAAAAATCATCCTCATTGTATTTTCCAATCTTTCTCCAATTTTCAATAGAACATCTTTCACTCAATCTCAGACTCACTGGAATCAGACTACAATAGATGTCCAGGGCCTAGGGATGCTTTTGTGTTTGCCACCCACCTGAGTAATGAAGATATTCACTAGCATGCTTTGTGGTTTTTTACATACGTGCCAACGATCAAACTTGTGCCAGGTCCTTACACTTATGAGTTCGATGTTACCTATTAAAACATCTCCCAATTCCTAATGTTCCTAATTTACATTCTTACAGTCTCCATCTCTCTGTCCTTGTAGATTCTCTAATTTAATCTGTCTACTATATTTATGGTAATTATTTTTACAAAGCAATTCAACGTTTCTCTTACCTTTAGCTTACATTCAGTTGCCTGATTTTTCCCCCTTCCAAATGTAATCTCTAGATTTTCAAAAAGATGGTTCATTTATTCTTTGGAAATGTGTGTATATTGT